>NC_086446.1:714752989-715493614 GCF_028390025.1 Pseudophryne corroboree | reverse complement strand
TATATATATATATATATATAAAAATATATATATATAAAAATATATATAAAAATATATATAAAAAAAAAAAAAATATATATATATATATATAAAAATATATATATATATATTAAAAAAATAAATAAATATATATATATATATATATATATATATATATATATACGTAGCAGAAGGGAGAGCACACCTGGTGAAATAAGTAATGGTCCCGGTGCCCGCGGTAGGAGTTTTCAGCCGAAAATCCAATATATGCACAGGAAGTCCGCAGCACTCGGTCAATAATCAGAGCAAATACAGCAGGTATACTGCAACGTTTCAATATTCTAATATATCGTCATCAGGCACAATAAAACATACAAACAAACAACTGACCTTATATCCCCTAGCACCCACATGGCGGCCTTAGCAACGGACGGGTGGTGATGACATCATTCATTGGTGCCGTCCCCCTGCTTCCGGAGGCAGCCCTCGCCATGTGGGTGCTAGGGGATATAAGGTCAGTTGTTTGTTTGTATGTTTTATTGTGCCTGATGACGATATATTAAAATATCGAAACGTTGCAGTATACCTGCTGTATTTGCTCTGATTATTGACCGAGTGCTGCGGACTTCCTGTGCATATATATATATATATATATATATATAAATATATATTAAAAAAAAAATATATATATATATATAAAAAAATAATATATATATATATATAAATATATATATATATATATATATATATATATATATATACACAAATAGTAATATGCAGCACTCCTGGCGTCTTGAGAAATCAATCATATAATGCACATTCGTTTGGCTTTTAACGTTTCAGTGCCGTTTATTGTGGCACTTTCGTCAGGTTTAACAACAAACAAGGACAAACACTTACCTATATACCCCTGTGCACCAGTGTGAAAGTGCTGCTCCGTTGGCGGGACCAGTTCCCGGGCGGGTGGCGCGTAACGTGTGACGTCATCAGCCGATGCGTCATCACTGTGCTCCCCATCACCATAGCTACCAGGATACAACAACAACAGATCATAGCGTATATTGGAGAATGCCAGTTTACATAACGCAGTCACTATACAGTAAATGGTCACCATTTGCATTAAGTTGATATATACAGCACAATAGCAATCAAACTACCTGATGTTAGTGATCAATCTTAAAGTAGCATGTTATTTTAATATTTTAAAAAAGATAGTCACAATGGGGGGGTTTAACTACTAACACACAGCATAATACGTAGTCTAATGCTTGCCCCAAGGTACTGGGTAGTTTAATCAAATACCCCACTATGCACACTGATAATTTACAAAAAACAATTTAATCCCAAGTGCTCGTTAAGCCCCTTGGGATGCAATGTACCCAACTGATGGATCCAACGTGTCTCCAGTCGTAATAATCTAAGACCTCGATTCCCTCCCCTCATGGACTGGGGGACATGATCTATCATGCGGTACCTCAAAGATACCAAAGAGTGTCTAGCTGTTAGGAAATGTCTAGCAACCGGTTGGTCACTATGGCCAGTGGTAATAGCAGCCTTGATGGCCGATCTGTGGGCTGCCATACGTTCCTTGAACATTCGTTCGGTCTTCCCCACGTATGACAGCCCACAGGGGCACACCAGCTGGTAAACCACATATCTGGATGAGCATGTGAGACGGTACTTGATGGAGATGGATCTACCAGTAAGGGGGTGTTGAAATTGGTCACCAGGGATAAGGAATTGACATGTAGTGCAGGTACACCTAATGCATCCCTTTCTACTGCTGAGGAAGGTAGTGGTATCACGAGTATTGGTTATATCAGCCTTCACCAGTATATCTCGTAGATTACGATTTCTAGAGTAACAACACATAATTCTAGTATCCTGTAAGGGGAGATCAGTATCAGACTGCACTACTGGCCACAGTTTTTTTACTTTCTGCTGAATGGCTCGGCTTTGATAGCTATATCGATTGACCCATGGTAAGAACTTATCTGATCTAGTTTTATTACTAGATATCAGTAGTTGCTGGCGGTCCTTGCTAAGGGCCTTAGCTTTCGCTGCATATAGGTCTTGCCTCGGGTATCCCCTTGCTACAAATTTATCTAGCATGATATTCATTTGGGATTCCGCTAATGTGATATCAGATGTAATACGTCTGATGCGGATAAATTGTGAGTACGGGAGCCCCCGTTTTAGCGGTCCAGGGTGACAGCTCTCAAAGTGCAACAGATTGTTTCTATCGGTAGGTTTTGTATACAGGGAGGTGGTAATCTGGCCCTCATTAATTTTAATTTCTATGTCTAAGAAATTAATTGATTTGTTACTAATGTTGTATGTAAATTTAACCGCATGGTTCTTACAATTATGTTGCTCAGTCATTGCTATGAATGCCTCCTCTGTGCCTCGCCAAAAGATTAATAAATCATCAATAAAGCGATAATATAATACAATATTACCACTGATCACTGGGTCACTAAAAAATATGTCCTCCTCAATCTCGAACATATACATGTTACTGTACGACGGGGCCACACTGGACCCCATCGCACAACCCCTCAGTTGCAGATAAAATTTTCCATCATATAGGAAAAAGTTTTTTGTAAGAACCATTTCCAACAACCCCATACAGAACTCCAATTGAGGACCATTATACAAACTGCTATTCATCAAGAAATTTTTAGCCGCCGCAATACCCTCGCTATGCGGTATAATAGTGTAGAGACTCTGTACATCTACACTACAAAGCAGTATTGGTTCTGTAAAGACTGATAATTGGTCAATCTTTCTGAGTAGCGTACTGGTATCTAATAGATATCTAGGATGATTCTGTATGCTTGGTTGGAATAATGCATCAAGATACACAGAGATAGGTTGGAACAGGGACTGTCTCGCAGAAATGATTGGGCGGCCTGGTGGCCTTACCAATGATTTATGGATTTTGGGGGTTGTATATAATAATGGAACCATTGGATGGCTAGGTGTTAAAGCTTTACTCAACTCATCACTGATAATGCCCTGCTCAACTGCAGCATTAAGGAAAACATTAAGCTCATGCGTATAGTTAGGTGTAGGGTCTCTTGGCAGTGGAAGATACGTCTCACTATCACAAAGCTGCGTATCAATCTCTGCTTTGTAGTCATCGATATTTTGTATGACCAGAGCACCACCTTTGTCCGCTGGCCTGAAGATCAAATCCTTGTTATTTGCAAGGTCATTTAATGCTTGAATTTCCATTTTAGTGAGGTTGTAATGACACTTTACAGGCGCATCCACCAAGTTGTCAGTCTCTTGTTCAAGCAGTCTCATGAATGTTTTAATGGATGCATTCATAGACTGTGGTTCAAACGTAGATCTTCGTTGAAGCTTTTGGACCTGTATGGGGATAGGATGAGAGCTACCCATTATGCTTGTTGTAGGTGGTTTTTTAGCAAAATATTCTTTAAGTTTCAGCTGCCGCTGTAGTTTGTATTTCTCTATTTTCCATTGCAGTGGATTAGTGCGGCAGGTCGGGACAAATGACAGTCCTTTAGCAAGAACTCTCTTCTCGATGTCATTGAGTTCATACTCAGAGAGATTAATTATTTGGGTTTGGGGTTCTTTGGCGGTCTCCCCACTCGCCTTTTTTCTTTGCCATTGATGGCCACGTCTGGTGAAGGGTCGCCGGCGTCGCGTCTGGTGTCTCTTGTGGCCTGAGCTAAAGGGCCATCATTGCCCCGATGCTGTTGCATATTGTCAGAATCACTGGTGCTAGGCGTGTGATCATTGAAGGATTCCATATCTCTAGTTGGTCTCAACTTGCGTCTAAAAAATGGTTTCCTCCCGTCCCGTCTACTTGGGTTTTCGTTCCACCGATATACGTTATTATTTTCGTAATCCATGTCGACTTTCATCTTTTTTTCTTGTTTAAATTTGATTAGATCCCGTTTGTACGTTTGCATCTGGGTATTTAATTTTTCATACCAATTGGTGTTTGTATCTGTTTCAAGATTAGATTTATAAACTGTCTCCACTGCTGCTATTTTCTCCTTGAGTATGTTCATTTCCTTGGTAGACTGCTCTATAATGAGTAACATTAGATCCAGTGAACATTTGTTCATTATGCCTACCCATTTGCGGCAGAATGTGGGATCGTTGCGCCCTATAGTGGGTGAGTTCCGCATGCGAAGCCCCCTCGGTATCTTTTTGGAGCGGTAATACTCATTAAGGGATAGGCAATGGTAGTAGTAATCAGTCTCTTTTCTTCTCCATTTAAGTAAATTCCGATATACTTGTTCTAATGAAGATGCCTCTTCTTGTTGGTCAATCACTTCATTATACAGGATACCTTCCGCCTCAGCTTCTGAGTATCCATGGAGTTCCCCCACTGGATAGACCATATGGGTATAGCCACTGGCAGCTTGATGTGCAGATGATTCCATAGTGATGCTGTCAGTTCCTGTAGCTGGCCCTTTAAGTGGTATTGAAATCAAGGTTGCTGTATACACAGCATAAAATCCGGCTGCAGCAGTCCTCTGCAGCCAACTCCACAGCAGCAGAGAAAAAACACTGACGTATAAGGGTAACTTGCAATGGAGCCTTGACTAGAGCATCGCACATGTGCAAAATGTGCTGCCCAAATATACAATTTGTACAGTGTCCGGCTCTCACTTAATGCTGCCCATCTGCGCCGGGTGCCCGCATGCAGGGAAAAGTAGATACACAAATAGTAATATGCAGCACTCCTGGCGTCTTGAGAAATCAATCATATAATGCACATTCGTTTGGCTATATGTATCATTATCTGTGTGTTTTTGTTTCAGTGTCTCCTTGACAACCGAGCCGGGTTTCATGATGACATTTCCGCCCGGCTGTGGGCAGCCGAACGGGTCACGGGAGCAGAGTGGGCGGTCACGCACTGTGTTGCTATGGTCACCAGGCCGTGTCCCGTCGTGTCAATTCCGCCCTGCCGTCGGATGTCGGAAGCGTCAGTCTGGAGCCGCGGGCAACGTGTCGAGGATGCACGCCGGTGGGTGAGGCCTCTGGGGTAAGTTTGGGTATTTAATGTTCACATTTTGCTTTGCACAGGTTGTTCTGAGGAAGGGGAGCACGTCCCCGAAACGTTAACCTGTCTGTTTAATACAATTTTTCATCACCTACGCCAGTCTCCAAGTGCCGCCTCATTTTTTGTTTGCATCAGTATTGTGGGTTAGTCCCCAGGGAGGAAGGCACAGGAACAAGGTTTTTATTTGCCACTTGTGGAGTGCCGGAGGTTCTACGTTGGATATATATAAAAAAAAAATATATATATATATATATATATATATATATATATATAAAAATATATATATATATATATATAAAAATATATATAAAAATATATATATATATATAAAAATATATATATATAAAAAAAAATATATATATATATATATATATATATATATACGTAGCAGAAGGGAGAGCACACCTGGTGAAATAAGTAATGGTCCCGGTGCCCGCGGTAGGAGTTTTCAGCCGAAAATCCAATATATGCACAGGAAGTCCGCAGCACTCGGTCAATAATCAGAGCAAATACAGCAGGTATACTGCAACGTTTCAATATTTTAATATATCGTCATCAGGCACAATAAAACATACAAACAAACAACTGACCTTATATCCCCTAGCACCCACATGGCGGCCTTAGCAACGGACGGGTAGTGATGACATCATTCATTGGTGCCGTCCCCCTTCTTCCGGAGGCAGATAAATATATATATATATATATATATAAATATATATAAATATATATATAAATATATATAAATATATATATAAAGTTGTATATATATTCCAGTGTTTTTAAGCACTGGTGTGTGCTGGCATACGCTCTCTCTGTCTCTCCTAAGGGCCTGGTTGGGGTTTTGTCCCCTTATAGGTTAATCCCTGTGTGTGTGGGGTGTCGGTACGTGTGTGTTGACATGTCTGAGGCGGAAGGCTTCTCCAAGGAGGCGGTGGAGCAAATGAGTGGTGTGTCCCCGTCGGTTGTGCCGACTCCGGTTTGGATGGACATGTGGTATATGTTGAATGCAAGTGTGGCATCTTTACATAAAAGGCTTGATAAGGCTGAATTAGGGGGGACATCAGGGGGTCAATCCTCGGATTGGACCGACTCACAGGGCCCGTCGGAGTCTCAAAAGCGTCCCTTAACACAAGACACTACTACCGACACGGATTCCGACTCCAGTGTCGACTATGACGAAGTAAAATTGCACCCTAGGGTGACTAAAACCATTCAGTGTATGATTGTGGCAATAAGGGATGTGTTACATACTGAGGATGAACCCTTGGTCCCCGACACAAGGGTACACATATTTAAGGAAAAGAAACAGATTATTAATTTTCCCACATCTCATGAATTAAATGATTTCTTTGGAAAAGCTTGGGAGACTCCGGAAAAGAGACCGCAGATTCCCAAAAGAATTTATATGGCATACCCAGTGGTGCAAGTAGAAAAAAATGTCTTACGGGTACTGTGTGCGCGCGCCGAAGGCGTGCACGCAAAAAATGGGTGTGGCCAAATGCCACATGGGGTG
Organism: Pseudophryne corroboree; assembly: GCF_028390025.1. Taxonomy (NCBI): domain Eukaryota; kingdom Metazoa; phylum Chordata; class Amphibia; order Anura; family Myobatrachidae; genus Pseudophryne; species Pseudophryne corroboree. Next base: position 715,487,078 of record NC_086446.1, on the reverse strand, counting down.
TGGCCAATGAAAATGGGGGCGTGATACACATATGGGGGGAGGGGCAGATACACGTATGACCCCAATAGTGCCAGATACACATTGCCCCACAGTGCCAGATATACATTGCCCCACAGTGCCAGATATACATTGCCCCACAGTGCCAGATACACATTGCCTCACTGTGCCAGATACACAAATGCCCCCAGAGTGCCAGATACACATTGCCTCACAGTGCCAGATACACATTGCCTCACAGTGCCAGATACACAAATGTCCCCAGAGTGCCAGATACACAAATGTCCCCAGAGTGCCAGATACACATTGCCTCACAGTGCCAGATACACATTGCCTCACAGTGCCAGATACACAAATGCCCCCAGAGTGCCAGATATACATTGCCTCACAGTGTCAGATACACATTGCCCCACTGTGTCAAATATACATTGCCCCCCAGTGCCAGATACAGAAATGCCCCCACAGTGCCAGATACACAAGTATGCCCCCAGTGCCAGATACAGAAATGCCCCCACTGTGTCAAATATACATTGCCCCCCAGTGCCAGATACAGAAATGCCCCCAGTGCCAGATACAGAAATGCCCCCAGTGCCAGATACACAAGTATGCCCCCATTGCCAGATATGCCCTCAGTGTCAGATATGCCCCAGTGCCAGATACACATGTCTCCGCAGTGCCAGATATGGCCACAGTGCCAGATACACATGTCCCCCCAGTGCCAGATATGCCCCCAGTGCCAGATACACATGTCCTTCCAGTGCCAGATATGCCCCCAGTGCCAGATATCCAAGTCCCCCCCAGTGCCAGATATGCTCCCAGTGCCAGGTATAAATGCCCCCCCAGTGCCAGATATCCCCCAGTGCCAGGTACACAAGTCCCCCAGTGCCAGATATGCTCCCAGTGCCAGGTATACATGCCCCCACAGTGCCAGATATGCTCCCAGTGCCAGGTATAACATGCCCCCCCCAGTGCCAGATATCCCCCAGTGTCAGGTATACATGCCCCCCCCTCCCCTGCTCGCCGCTGCCGTCGCCGTCCTGTCTGTGTGAGGGAAGGAGAGCGCAGCCTGCGCCCTCTCCTTCTCCTCAGTCTCCGGCAGGTGTCTCAGTTTAATTCAGCGCCGATCCGTGAGCCAATCAGAGCTCGCACTCGCGAGCTCTGATTGGCTCACGGATCGGCGCTGAATTAAACTGAGACAGCCGCCGGAGACTGAGGGGAAGGAGAGGCGCAGGCTGCGCTCTCCTTCCCTCACATCAGTGGCGATGCGGCGGGGACGGCGGGGAGCAGCAGAGGGAGGGAGGGAAGAGGAGCGGCGGCCCGTCGGTGTGGGTACGGCGTACCCACGGCTAAATTCTTACGGGTACGCCGTACCCACACACTTGCACCACTGGGCATACCCCTTCCCTAAGCAGGACAGGGAGATTTGGGAATCATCCCCCACTGTGGACAAGGCCCTGACGCGCTTGTCCAAGAAAGTGGCGCTACCGTCTCCTGACACAGCGGCCCTTAAGGACCCTGCAGATCGCAGGCAAGAAACTACCTTAAAGTGTATTTATTCTCATACAGGGGCTGTGCTAAGACCGACAATTGCGTCGGCATGGGTGTGTAGCGCAATTGCAGCTTGGACAGATGAGCTGACAGATCAATTTGATAATATATATAAGGATACTATATTCCTAACTCTAGCCCATATAAAAGACGCAGTCTTATTTATGAGGGATGCTCAAAGGGACATTGGATTGCTGGCTTCTAGGGCCAATTCCATGTCTATCTCAGCGAGAAGATCCTTATGGACTCGCCAATGGACGGGTGATGCGGATTCCAAAAAACATATGGAAGTACTACCCTATAAGGGTGATGTATTGTTTGGGGATGGGCTGACGGACCTGGTTTCCACAGCTACAGCAGGTAAATCAAATTTTTTTACCATATATTCCCCAACAGCAAAAGAAAGTAACACCCTATCAGATGCAGTCCTTTCGGTCGCACAAGTCCAAAAGAGGTCGGGGATCCTCTTTCCTCGTCAGAGGTAAGGGCAGAGGCAAAAGAGCACCTGCTTCGGCAGGTGCCCAGGAACAAAAGTCCTCCCCGGCTGCTCCAAAACCCACAGCATGACGCTGGGGCTCCCCTGAGGGAGTCCGCACCGGTGGGGGCACGTCTTCGACTTTTCAGTCAGGCTTGGGTCAGATCAGACCTGAATCCCTGGGTGTTGGAAATAGTTTCCCAGGGGTACAAACTGGAATTCGAGGAGGTGCCCCCGCGCCGATTTTTCAAATCGGCCCTACCAGCTTCCACATCGGAAAGGGATGTAGTGTTAGCTGCAATTCAAACGCTGTGTATACAGCAAGTGATAATCAAGGTTCCCCTGCACCAGCAGGGAAGAGGTTACTACTCAACCCTATTTGTGGTCCCGAAACCGGACGGTTCGGCCAGACCTATTTTGAATCTGAAATCCCTAAACCTGTACATAAAAAGATTCAAATTCAAAATGGAATTACTCAGAGCGATAATAGCCAACATGGAGGAGGGGGAGTTTATGGTGTCTCTGGACATAAAGGATGCGTACCTTCATGTCCCCATATATGCCCCCCATCAGGAATACCTGAGATTCGCTGTACAGGATTGTCATTACCAATTTCAGACGTTGCCGTTTGGACTCTCCACGGCGCCGAGGATTTTCACCAAGATAATGGCGGAAATGATGGAGTCACAATTATCCCATACTTGGACGATCTCCTGATAAAAGCGAGATCAAGGGAGAAATTGCTGAGCAGTGTGGCACTCTCTCTGAGAGTGCTCCAGCAACACGGTTGGATTCTAAATCTACCGAAGTCACAGTTGATTCCGACAACTCGACTAACGTTCCTTGGTATGATACTGGATACGAAACAAATGAAGGTCTTCCTCCCAATAGAGAAAGCCCAGGACATCCAGAACATGGTCAGAGACCTGCTAAAACCGAAAAGGGTGTCTGTTCACCAATGCACTCAAGTTCTGGGAAAAATGGTGGCGGCCTACGAGGCCATTCCCTTCGGAAGGTTCCATGCAAGGACTTTTCAATGGGACCTTCTGGACAAGTGGTCCGGGTCCCATCTGCACTTACATCGGAAAATAACTCTGTCCCCAGGGGCCAGAGTGTCTCTCCTGTGGTGGTTGCAAAGTGCTCACCTGCTGGAGGGTCGCCGGTTCGGGATTCAGGACTGGATCTTGGTTACCACGGACGCGAGCCTCCGAGGATGGGGAGCGGTCACACAGGGAAAAAAACTTTCAGGGACTTTGGTCAGACCAGGAGTCCTGTCTACACATCAATGTGTTGGAACTCGGGGCCATTTACAACGGCCTTCGACAAGCGGAGAGTCTTCTTCGAAACCTACTGGTTCTGATTCAATCAGACAATGTCACAGCAGTGGCTCATGTGAACCGCCAAGGCGGGACAAGAAGCAGAGTCGCGATGGCGGAAACCAGCAGGATTCTTCGCTGGGCGGAAAATCATGTAATCGCTCTGTTGGCTGTCTTCATTCCGGGAGTGGACAACTGGGAAGCAGACTTCCTCAGCAGACACGATCTCCATCCAGGAGAGTGGGGACTTCATCAAGAAGTCTTTGCAGACATAACACGTCTTTGGGGAACTCCTCAAATAGACATGATGGCGTCACGCCTCAACAAAAAGCGTCGGAGGTATTGTGCCAGGTCTCGGGACCCTCAGGCAGTGGCAGCAGACGCTCTGATAACACCGTGGGTGTTCAAATCGGTCTACGTGTTTCCTCCTCTTCCTCTCATCACAAAAGTGTTGAGGATCATAAAGCAAAGAAGAGTACAGACGATACTCGTCTCAGACTGGCCTCGAAGGGCCTGGTACTCAGACCTACAAGAGATGCTCACAGGAGATCCCTGGCCTCTTCCTCTGAGGGAAGACCTGTTGCAACAGGGGCCCTGTGTATTTCAGGACTTACCGCGGTTACGTTTGACGGCATGGCGGTTGAACGCCGATTCCTAGCGAAAAAGGGGATTCCGGAAGAGGTCATCCCTACTTTAATAAAGGCTAGGAAGGAGGTGACGGTTAAGCATTATCACCGTATCTAGCGAAAGTATGTGTCTTGGTGTGAGACCAAGAATGCACCTACGGAAGATTTTCATCTGGGTCGTTTTCTCCACTTCCTACAGACAGGAGTGGATATGGGCCTGAAATTAGGCTCTGTTAAGGTTCAGATTTCGGCCCTCTCGATTTTCTTTCAGAAGGAATTGGCTTCTCTTCCAGAAGTCCAGACGTTTGTAAAGGGAGTGCTGCACATCCAGCCTCCTTTTGTGCCTCCAGTGGCACCGTGGGACCTCAACGTGGTGTTGCAGTTTCTAAACTCACACTGGTTTGAACCGCTTAACAAGGTTGAATTGAAATTTCTTACTTGGAAGGTGGTCATGTTGTTGGCCTTGGCATCGGCAAGGCGAGTATCAGAATTGGCGGCTTTGTCACACAGAAGCCCTTACTTGATTTTTCATGTGGATCGAGCTGAATTGAGGACACGTCCGCAATTTTTGCCTAAGGTGGTTTCTTCATTCCATGTGAATGGTGAATATTGTGGTGCCTGTGGCTACAAGTGACCTGGAGGATTCCAGATCCCTGGACGTAGTCAGGGCCTTAAAGATTTATGTAGCCAGGACGGCTAGAATTAGGAAAACAGAGGCTCTGTTTGTCCTGTATGCGGCCAATAAGATTGGCGCACCTGCTTCGAAGCAGACTATTGCTCGCTGGATCTGTAATACGATTCAGCAGGCTCACTATACGGCTGGATTGCCGGTACCAAATTCGGTTAAGGCCCATTCCACTAGGAAGGTGGGCTCTTCTTGGGCGGCTGCCCGAGGCGTCTCGGCATTACAACTTTGCCGAGCGGCGACTTGGTCGGGGTCAAACACTTTTGCTAAATTCTACAAGTTTGATACCCTGGCTGATGAGGACCTAGCGTTTGCTCAGTCGGTGCTGCAGAGTCATACGCACTCTCCCGCCCGATTGGATGCTTTGGTATAAACCCCATGGTCCTTACGGAGTCCCCAGCATCCTCTAGGACGTAAGAGAAAATAAGATTTTAAACCTACCGGTAAATCTATTTCTCCTAGTCCGTAGAGGATGCTGGGCGCCCGTCCCAGTGCGGAAACTCTGCAAGACTTGTATATAGTTGTTGCTTACATAAGGGTTATGTTACAGTTGAAATCGGTCTTGGACCGTTACTGTTGTTGTTCATATGGTTAACTGGTTATGTATGATCCAGGTTACATGGTATGATTGGTGTGGGCTGGTATGAATCTTGCCCTTGGATTTCTAAATCCTGCCTTGTATTGTCCATCTCCTCTGGGCACAGTTCTCTAACTGAGGTCTGGAGGAGGGGCATAGAGGGAGGAGCCAGTGCACACCCATAGTCAAAGTTCTTTTTAGGTGCCCTATCTCCTGCGGAGCCCGTCTATACCCCATGGTCCTTACGGAGTCCCCAGCATCCTCTACGGACTAGGAGAAATAGATTTACCGGTATGTTTAAAATCTTATTTTTTTTTATAATCTACTATAACATTGTTTTTTCCTGATTTAACTAATGTTTCTCCGCAAGACACCAGTCATATTTGCCTTAATTATTCATTATTGATTCTATCAATAATATGAATTGTTCTGAACATTAAAAAATATATATACAGGTTCCAAAATGCTTGGGACCAGAAGTATTTTGGATATCAGATTTTTTCCGTATTTTGGAATAATTGCATACCATAATGAGAGATCATGGCGATGGGACCCAAGCCTAGGCTCATAATACATTTATGTTTCATATATACCTTATACACACAGCCTGGCAGTAATTTTAGCCAATATTGGGGGTAATTGAGACCTAATCGCTAGGCTGTGTTTTCGTACAGCGAGCGATCATAGGTGTGCGCAGGGGGGGTGCCTGGTGCGCACAGGCACCCCCTAATGTCTGTAACCCCCTCACACACACCTGCTGCTGCTGCAGTATCGGCGATCGCTGAGTGTGCATTTCTGTCCTCCCGCCCATTGCAACCGCCACCCCCCTCCGCTCAGTCTGGCTGTCATTCATTTTTATGGTGCAGCATCACTGACATAATCCTACTCCCAGTTCCTCTAACCTGTGGGATGTGTCGTGATGATGTCATGCAGTGTGCATGCCCACCCATGCTCCCACCCATGCTCTCTCTCTCTCTCTCTCTCTCCTCATCATGTGCCAATGCCACAGAATACAGCGTTCCTCTTGGAGGAGGACAAGTTCAAATTCAATATCAATACAGGTTGAGTATCCCTTATCCAAAATGCTTGGGACCAGAGGTATTTTGGATATTGGATTTTTCCGTATTTTGGAATAATTGCATACCATAATGAGATATCATGGTGATGGGACCTAAATCTAAGCACAGAATGCATTTATGTTTCATATACACCTTATACACACAGCCTGAAGGTCATTTTAGACAATATTTTTTTATAACTTTGTGCATTAAACAAAGTGTGTGTACATTCACACAATTCATTTAGGTTTCATATACACCTTATACACACAGCCTGAAGGTCATTTAATACAATATTTTTAATAACTTTGCGTATTAAACAAAGTTTGTGTACATTGAGCCATCAAAAAGCAAAGGTTTCACTATCTCACTCTCACTCAAAAAAGCCCGTATTTCGGAATATTCCGTATTTCGGAATATTTGGATATGGGATACTCACCCTGTATAAATTTTGAGGGATTAGGCTATAATCCATGGTAATAAAATGTACAAATTGAACATATATTAAACAGATTTTATATATCTGTCTCTCTCTCTCTCTATAATATATATATATATATATATATATATATATATAATCTGTGCATCAATTCTCTATATTATTTAGTTTGCATTGAGTGCCAATATGTGGTGGTAGACACGCCCATTAGGTGGTGCTAGACACGCCCATTAGGTGGTGTTAGACATGCCCAATATGCAGTGCTAAACACGCCCTTCTAATCGTGCACCCCCTAATAAAATGTCCTGCGCACGCCTATGTGAGTATCCCTTATCCAAAATGCTTGGGACCAGAGGTATTTTGGATATTGGATTTTTCCGTATTTTGGAATAATTGCATACCATAATGAGATATCATGGTGATGGGACCTAAATCTAAGCACAGAATGCATTTATGTTTCATATACACCTTATACACACAGCCTGAAGGTCATTTTAGACAATATTTTTTTATAACTTTGTGCATTAAACAAAGTGTGTGTACATTCACACAATTCATTTAGGTTTCATATACACCTTATACACACAGCCTGAAGGTCATTTAATACAATATTTTTAATAACTTTGCGTATTAAACAAAGTTTGTGTACATTGAGCCATCAAAAAGCAAAGGTTTCACTATCTCACTCTCACTCAAAAAAGCCCGTATTTCGGAATATTCCGTATTTCGGAATATTTGGATATGGGATACTCACCCTGTATAAATTTTGAGGGATTAGGCTATAATCCATGGTAATAAAATGTACAAATTGAACATATATTAAACAGATTTTATATATCTGTCTCTCTCTCTCTCTATAATATATATATATATATATATAATCTGTGCATCAATTCTCTATATTATTTAGTTTGCATTGAGTGCCAATATGTGGTGGTAGACACGCCCATTAGGTGGTGCTAGACACGCCCATTAGGTGGTGTTAGACATGCCCAATAGGCAGTGCTAAACACGCCCTTCTAATCGTGCACCCCCTAATAAAATGTCCTGCGCACGCCTATGTGAGCGATCAGGTCTAAACTGCGCATGCGTATGCACTGCAATGCGCAGGTGCGCTGCACAGGTACAAAGCGGATCGCCGGTCAGCGATGGGTTTGTGTGAAGAATCCATTCGCACGGAGATTGACAGGAAGAAGCTGTTTGCGGGTGGCAACTGACCGTTTTCTGGGAGTGGTTGGAAAATCCCAGGCGTGTCCATGCGTTTGCAAAGCGGGTTCTTGACGTCAATTCCAGACCCGGACAGGCTGAAGTGATCGCAGCAGAGTAAGTCCTGCGCTGCGCAGAGATTGCACAAGATCTGTTTGTACAGCTCTGCTACACATGCGTTCGCACACTTTCACCGCTAAAATACACTTCCCCTGTAGGCGGCAATTATCCGATCGTAGCAGTACAAAAATCACTTGCTAGCGATCAGGTCGGAATTAGGCCCATTGTTAATAACCTTGTGCATTAAACAAAGGGGGTAATTCCGAGTTGATCGCTCATTAGCAACTTTTTGCTGTGTTGCGATCAGATAGTCGCCGCCTATGGAGGAGTGTATTTTCGCTTTGCAAGTGTGCGAACGCTTTTGCAGCAGACGGCACAAAAAAGTTTTTTTTGTAGTTTCTGAGTAGCTTTGGACTTACTCAGCTGCTGCGATCACTTCAGTCTTTTTGGTCCCGGAATTGACGTCGGATACCCGTCCTGCAAACGCTTGGACACGCCTGCGTTTTTTCCAAACACTCCCAGAAAACAGTCAGTTGACATCCACAAATGCCCTCTTTCTGTCAATCACCTTGCGATCGGCTGTGCGAATGGATTCTTCGTTAAATCCATTGCCAATCCTCTTTGTACCTGTACGACGCTCCTGCGCATTGCGGTGCATACGCATGCACAGTTTTGCCGAGATTTAACCTGATCGCAGCGCTGCAAAAAGTTGCTAGCGAGTGATCAACTCGGAATGACCCCCAAAGTTTGTGTACATTGAGCCATCAGAAAGCAAATGTTTCACTGTCTGTCTCACTCAAAAAATTCTGTATTTTGGAATATTTGGATATAGGATACTTAAGCTGTATCTACCATTTCTTTTTGTTATTATAAATAACTGTTTGCCTCATTTATAATATCCATTAATACAACTGATACTGCAAAACTCGTTCACATGATTATAACTGAACTAAAAAAGGGACCCGGTGTATTCGTGGTCACCTCAGTCTGCCTGGCCCCCTCTTTCTGCTTATCTGTCCCGCCCCTCCTTCCAGGGGCTTCATACTTGCCTGTTCCCAGCAGGTCCTCCTTCTCCCTTGCTATTGCCTGTCCTGTCGATCACTGCAGGAGCAGCCATTGGAGGGGCGGTGCACCTGTGGCATGCACCCTGGCTCCCACTGTACATGCATGTTTGAGGTGAGGCAGACTTTTTGAAATTATTATAGTATCGGTTCCATAACCATTGCAATTTTTATTTCTTTTTTTATCCTGAGAGTTCTCAAATCCAACGTTTACCATCCTCTGTTTTTCTAGTGAGTATAAATTATGGGTATTGTATAACTGACTTCTGCATTAAATGGAGGGGTTGTCATCTGTGTAGTTTTTTCCTCTTCAGCTACAGAGGGCAAGCACACTGCACTAAAAGGTCATTTCAGGCTTGTTTAATTAATCCTCACTAGAAGTGACAACGTGTTTGTGCTGCACAAACGATAGGAATCCAAGATTACTTAATCTGTTTTGACAATTGGCTGGAAAACTAAACGTGTGTTCAATTATTAATCAAGTTCAGTGTCAATCACAACCGCAGATAGAGCCAATGAAGTGCATGCTCACCAATCACTTTTTCCTTCCACTTTCTCTCTATATATTTGTCTATCCCCTATATTATCCCCTGTATCCCCTTATTAAGTAGAGTAAGCATATAACAAAGTGATATTTGGGGCTGCGCAGCATCCTAGAAGTGTAAGGCTGGTTGTAGAGCTTTCTGAATAAAGCTTATTGAAGTGTCCACTCCAGTTGATGTGATTTGCATGAATTTAGCTCCAAAATGTGCAAATCATGATAAAAATAGAAAAAAGTTTCCAGTGAATTCAACGGACTCCTATATTCTGCTTCTATATTCAGCCTCCCAACTGACTCCTATATTCTGCCTACCAACTGACTCCTAACTGCTCCTATATTCTGCCTCCCAACTGACTCCTAACTACTCCTATATTCTGCCTCCCAACTGACTCCTAACTGCTCCTATATTCTGCCTCCTAACTGCTCCTTTATTCTGTCTTCCAACTGACTCCTAACTGACTCCTCTATTCTGCCTCCCAACTGACTCCTCTATTCTGCCTCCCAACTGACTCCTAACTGCGCCTATTTTCTGCCTCCCAACTGACTCCTAATTGCTCCTATATTCTGCCTCCCAACTGACTCCTAACTGCTCCTATATTCTGCCTCCCAACTGACTCATATATTCTGCTCCTATATTCTGCCTCCCAACAGACTCCTAATTGCTCCTATATTCTGCCTCCCAACTGACTCCTAACTGCTCCTATATTCTGCCTCCCAACTGACTCATATATTCTGCTCCTATATTCTGCCTCCCAACTGACTCCTAACTGCTCCTATATTCTGCCTCCCAACTGACTCATATATTCTGCTCCTATATTCTGCCTCCCAACTGACTCCTAACTGCTCCTATATTCTGCCTCCCAACTGACTCCTAACTGCTCCTATATTCTGCCTCCCAACTGACTCATATATTCTGCTCCTATATTCTGCCTCCCAACTGACTCCTAACTGCTCCTATATTCTGCCTCCCAACTGACTCATATATTCTGCTCCTATATTCTGCCTCCCAACTGCTCCTATATTCTGCCTCCCAACTGCTCCTATATTCTGCCTCCCAACTGACTCCTAACTGTTCCTATATTCTGCCTCCCAACTGCCACCTAACTGATCCTATATTCTGCCTCCCAACTGACTCCTAACTGCTCCCAACTGACTCCGATATTCTGCTCCCATCTTCTGCCTCCCAACTGACTCCTATATTCTGCTCCCATCTTCTGCCTCCCAACTGACTCCTAACTGCTCCTATATTCTGCCTCCCAACTGACTCATATATTCTGCTCCTATATTCTGCCTCCCAACAGACTCCTAATTGCTCCTATATTCTGCCTCCCAACTGACTCCTAACTGCTCCTATATTCTGCCTCCCAACTGACTCATATATTCTGCTCCTATATTCTGCCTCCCAACTGACTCATATATTCTGCTCCTATATTCTGCCTCCCAACTGACTCATATATTCTGCTCCTATATTCTGCCTCCCAACTGACTCATATATTCTGCTCCTATATTCTGCCTCCCAACTGACTCCTAACTGCTCCTATATTCTGCCTCCCAACTGACTCCTAACTGCTCCTATATTCTGCCTCCCAACTGACTCATATATTCTGCTCCTATATTCTGCCTCCCAACTGACTCCTAACTGCTCCTATATTCTGCCTCCCAACTGACTCATATATTCTGCTCCTATATTCTGCCTCCCAACTGCTCCTATATTTTGCCTCCCAACTGCTCCTATATTCTGCCTCCCAACTGACTCCTAACTGTTCCTATATTCTGCCTCCCAACTGACTCCTAACTGTTCCTATATTCTGCCTCCCAACTGACTCCTAACTGTTCCTATATTCTGCCTCCCAACTGCCACCTAACTGCTCCTATATTCTGCCTCCCAACTGCCACCTAACTGCTCCTATATTCTGCCTCCCAACTGACTCCTAACTGCTCCCAACTGACTCCTATATTCTGCTCCCATCTTCTGCCTCCCAACTGACTCCTATATTCTGCTCCCATCTTCTGCCTCCCAACTGACTCCTAACTGCTCCTATATTCTGCTCCTATATTCTGAATCCCAACTGCTCCTATATTCTGCCTCCCAACTGACTCCTATATTCTGCTCCTATGTTCTGCCTCCCTAGTGGGACATTGAGTGGGCATGTGACTAGAGCTAGTGCTGCTGAAACTCTAGACAGGCCCAGGTTCTTGTGTGTGTTTGAATTCTGCACCACAATCCAGCGCCGGCTCCAGGCCTACTAGCACCCTGAACGAGATTTTTTGTAAGCGCGCCTCCCCCAATGCCCATGCCGAAGGCTTCTGTGCTCCTGGGAAAGTGGGTGTGGCCTCTCAACTATATATTATGTTATCAAATTATAAATATATATACTGTATTATCACCCCCCTCTACACACACAAGTGGCAGCCTTACGCGTAATGCCCCCAGTATAATGCCATATACATGTAATGCCCCAGTATAGTGCCAGTTACACATAATGCCCAGTGTAGTGCCAGTTATATGTACTGACCCAAGTATAGTGTCAGATACACGTAATGCCCCCAGTATAGTGCCAGTTACACATAATGCCTCAGTATAGTGCAAGTTACACATAATGTCCCATTATAGTGCCAGTTACACATAATGCCCTGAGTATAGTGGCAGTTACATGTAATGACCACAGTAGTGCCAGATACACGTAATGCCCCCAGTATTGTGACAGATACACTCAATGTCCCTAGTAGTGCCAGATGCATGCAAAACCCCCACCAGTGTCAGACACTTGCTTTGGCTCAGTAGTGCCAGATAAACGCAATGCCCCCAGCAATGCCAGATACGTGCAATGCCCCAAGCAGTGCCAGATACGTGCAATGCCCCCAGCAGTGCCAGATACGTGCAATGCCCCCAGCAGTGCCAGATACGTGCAATGCCCCCAGCAGTGCCAGATACGTGCAATGCCCCCAGCAGTGCCAGATACGTGCAATGCCCCCAGCAGTGCCAGATACGTGCAATGCCCCCAGCAGTGCCAGATACGTGCAATGCCCCCAGCAGTGCCAGATACGTGCAATGCCCCCAGCAGTGCCAGATACACGTAATGCCCCCAGCAGTGCCAGATACACGCAATGCCCCCAGCAGTGCCAGATACACGCAATGCCCCCAGCAGTGCCAGATACACGCAATGCCCCAAGCAGTGCCAGGTACACGCAATGCCCCAAGCAGTGCCAGGTACACGCAATGCCCCAAGCAGTGCCAGGTACACGCAATGCCCCAAGCAGTGCCAGGTACACGCAATGCCCCAAGCAGTGCCAGGTACACGCAATGCCCCAAGCAGTGCCAGGTACACGCAATGCCCCAAGCAGTGCCAGATACACGTCATTCCCCCAGCAGTGCCAGATACACGTCATTCCCCCAGCAGTGCCAGATACACGTCATTCCCCCAGCAGTGCCAGATACACGTCATTCCCCCAGCAGTGCCAGATACACGTCATTCCCCCAGCAGTGCCAGATACACGCAATGCCCCAAGCAGTGCCAGATACACGCAATGCCCCAAGCAGTGCCAGATACACGCAATGCCCCAAGCAGTGCCAGGTACACGCAATGCCCCCAGCAGTGCCAGGTACACGCAATGCCCCCAGCAGTGCCAGGTACACGCAATGCCCCAAGCAGTGCCAGGTACACGCAATGCCCCAAGCAGTGCCAGGTACACGCAATGCCCCAAGCAGTGCCAGGTACACGCAATGCCCCAAGCAGTGCCAGGTACACGCAATGCCCCAAGCAGTGCCAGATACACGCAATGCCCCAAGCAGTGCCAGGTACACGCAATGCCCCAAGCAGTGCCAGGTACACGCAATGCCCCAAGCAGTGCCAGGTACACGCAATGCCCCAAGCAGTGCCAGGTACACGCAATGCCCCAAGCAGTGCCAGGTACACGCAATGCCCCAAGCAGTGCCAGGTACACGCAATGCCCCAAGCAGTGCCAGATACACGTCATTCCCCCAGCAGTGCCAGATACACGTCATTCCCCCAGCAGTGCCAGATACACGTCATTCCCCCAGCAGTGCCAGATACACGTCATTCCCCCAGCAGTGCCAGATACACGTCATTCCCCCAGCAGTGCCAGATACACGCAATGCCCCAAGCAGTGCCAGATACACACAATGCCCCAAGCAGTGCCAGGTACACGCAATGCCCCCAGCAGTGCCAGGTACACGCAATGCCCCCAGCAGTGCGAGGTACACGCAATGCCCCCAGCAGTGCCAGGTACACGCAATGCCCCCAGCAGTGCCAGGTACACGCAATGCCCCAAGCAGTGCCAGGTACACGCAATGCCCCAAGCAGTGCCAGGTACACGCAATGCCCCAAGCAGTGCCAGGTACACGCAATGCCCCAAGCAGTGCCAGGTACACGCAATGCCCCAAGCAGTGCCAGGTACACGCAATGCCCCAAGCAGTGCCAGATACACGCAATGCCCCAAGCAGTGCCAGGTACACGCAATGCCCCAAGCAGTGCCAGATACACGCAATGCCCCAAGCAGTGCCAGGTACACGCAATGCCCCAAGCAGTGCCAGGTACACGCAATGCCCCAAGCAGTGCCAGGTACACGCAATGCCCCAAGCAGTGCCAGGTACACGCAATGCCCCAAGCAGTGCCAGGTACACGCAATGCCCCAAGCAGTGCCAGGTACACGTCATTCCCCCAGCAGTGCCAGATACACGTCATTCCCCCAGCAGTGCCAGATACACGTCATTCCCCCAGCAGTGCAAGATACACGTCATTCCCCCAGCAGTGCCAGATACACGTCATTCCCCCAGCAGTGCCAGATACACGCAATGCCCCAAGCAGTGCCAGATACACGCAATGCCCCAAGCAGTGCCAGATACACGCAATGCCCCAAGCAGTGCCAGGTACACGCAATGCCCCAAGCAGTGCCAGGTACACGCAATGCCCCCAGCAGTGCCAGGTACACGCAATGCCCCCAGCAGTGCCAGGTACACGCAATGCCCCCAGCAGTGCCAGGTACACGCAATGCCCCAAGCAGTGCCAGGTACACGCAATGCCCCAAGCAGTGCCAGGTACACGCAATGCCCCAAGCAGTGCCAGGTACACGCAATGCCCCAAGCAGTGCCAGGTACACGCAATGCCCCAAGCAGTGCCAGGTACACGCAAGGCCCCAAGCAGTGCCAGATACACGCAATGCCCCCAGCAGTGCCAGATGCACGCAATGCCCCCAGCAGTGCCAGATGCACGCAATGCCCCCAGCAGTGCCAGATGCATGTTATGCCCCCAGCAGTGCCAGATGCATGTTATGCCCCCAGCAGTGCCAGATGCATGTTATGCCCCCAGCAGTGCCAGATTCAAGCAATGCCCCCAGCAGTGCCAGATTCAAGCAATGCCCCCAGCAGTGCCAGATTCAAGCAATGCCCCCAGCAGTGCCAGATTCAAGCAATGCCCCCAGCAGTGCCAGATGCATGTTATGCCCCCAGCAGTGCCAGATGCATGTTATGCCCCCAGCAGTGCCAGATGCATGTTATGCCCCCAGCAGTGCCAGATGCATGTTATGCCCCCAGCAGTGCCAGATGCATGTTATGCCCCCAGCAGTGCCAGATAAATTTTACACCACTAGCAGTACCAGATAAATTTTACACCACCAGCAGTACCAGATAAATTTTACACCACCAGCAGTACCAGATACATGTTATACCCCCAGCAGTGCCAGTTACACGTAATGCCCCCAGTATAGTGCCATATACTGTACACGTAATGCCCCCAGTGTAGTGTCAGATACACATAATGCCCCCAGTAGTGCCAGATACACATAATACCCCCAGTAGTGTCAGATACACATAATGGCCCCAGTAGTGTCAGACACACATAATGGCCCCAGTAGTGTCAGACACACATACTGTACATTTATTAAGGGAAACACCCATTCTTTACTCCCTCCACTGGCTGATGGAACTTTCAGTAATCAGCTGTATTTGTTGGTTTAACTATGCACAGTGGGCCTGATTAGTGTTTGTATGCAATGGCCGATGTGCATGCAACACAGTGATTATCAGCAGACTGCATGTGCTGCGATTGCAATGCGCATGAGTCATTGTGCTGCTACGATCCCACTCGCAATGAGGATTTCATGGAGAAGTGATTGACAGGCAGTGACCATTTGGAGGTGTTAACGGGGAGTGGTTGGGAAAACACAGGCGTGTGCCGTGTCGTGGCCATTTTCGGAGCGTGTATCTGCTATCAGCTGTGAGCTCATACCTGAAAAAACATGGCTCCTGCGTCACCACTGCTGTATCTAGTCTGTGCAGCCAATAGCCTAACCTTATCCCCAGTGTTCCTCATTTGCATTTAGGCTGCATATGGGTACGCAATTACGAATGGGTTTGTGATGGCTCCGGTGGGTGGCTCTTTTCATTTCTGGGCGGCAGCTTCACTTGCTAACATCAGCAGATCCGTAGCCTAGGAAATCACAATTGCCTTTGTGTACAAACATGAATCAGGCTCTGAGTAAGGAAAGTTTGTTTTAACCTAAAGATAGATAGATAGATAGATAGATAGATAGATAGATAGATAGATAGATAGATAGATAGATAGATAGATGTGATAAAATGCAGGCAGGATGGGGTGTATCACCTGAGTAGACTGATCATGTGACTATCATCATAAACAGCCTTTGTGATGTCACTGTTGCTATAGAACGTTTAGTGATCAGCTGTATTACTGATTGGACTTCCTACAGTAGGGGAGATGTACCTTGTCTATCTTTCTTGTAAAATACTATTACAGTACTGGACTCTATGGGGATCACCACCACCACCACCAAAAAAACAAAATCACATGGATCTTGAAGGGGTTATGGATAGTCCTATGTTGGTTCTTTCTCTACTATTATTGAGTAATAATTTCTAGTGTGGAATCTACAAACCTTCTTTCCTTTTTGACTTCCTACAGTGTAAGGTACAATTGTTTTAATCTAATTATAAGTCAAGTAGATAGAGAACGGTGGCGCAATGCATGCAAGATGTGACAGACAGACAGATAGATAGGATTTATCCCCTCAGTAGGCTGATCATGTGACTATCATCATGATCAGCCTATATGATGTCACTGCTTGGTATAGACAGCCTGTGTGATGTCACTGCTTGGTATAGACCGCATGTGTGATGTCACTGCTTGGTATAGAACTCTCAGTGATCAGATGTATTTGCTGGTTTGGCTTCTCACACTGTAAGGTAATCTTGTTTTAAAATAAGTGTAAGATAAATTGATAGAAGAAGGGGCACTGTAATGTGGCATAATATGAACAGGAGGCACTGTAATGTGGCATAATATGAAATGGAAACACTATAGAGTGGCATAATATGAACAGGGGGCACTATAGATCAATTTAACCATGCTTGGGATAGGCATATGAATAGCTTTACAAAAAAATACTAAAGATCAAATAGGGTTGAGATTACCGTAATGATAATTAAAAGGGGCAGACTAGATGGACCAAGTGCATCTTATCTGCCATCATATTCTATGTTTCTGTGTTACTGTAGCATTAAGTAGGTCACTACTATGGTTCAGAAAATGAACTAGGGCACTATTATGGGGCATAAAATTAACAACTGCTGTGGAGAGGTGTTTCTCTAGAAGCCTTCAAAACGTTGCTATGGGGCTCACAAAGTTCTGGCTTGTTAGGAGCTGTTTGGTTGGTAGTTTATCTCTCTCCACTTCATCACTCTCCAAGACTTAGTACATCTGTCCCTTAATTTGATACATCTATTTAGCTTTCCTCAATTGTATATATTAATGACAATCACAATGGGGGTCATTCCGAGTTGTTCACTCGTTATTTTTTTCTCGCAACGGAGCGATTAGTCGCTAATGCGCATGCGCAATGTCCGCAGTGCGACTGCGCCAAGTAAATTTGCTATGCAGTTAGGTATTTTACTCACGCATTATGAGGTTTTTTCTTCGTTCTGGTGATCGGAGTGTGATTGACAGGAAGTGGGTGTTTCTGGGCGGAAACTGGCCGTTTTATGGGTGTGTGTGAAAAAACGCTACCGTTTCTGGGAAAAACGCGGGAGTGGCTGGAGAAACGGGGGAGTGTCTGGGTGAACGCTGGGTATGTTTGTGACGTCAAACCAGGAACGAAACTGACTGAACTGATCGCAGTTGCCGAGTAAGTCTGGAGCTACTCAGAAACTGCTAAGAAGTGTCTATTCGCAATTCTGCTAATCTTTCGTTCGCAATTTTACTATGCTAAGATTCACTCCCAGTAGGCGGCGGCTTAGCGTGTGCAAAGCTGCTAAAAGCAGCTTGCGAGCGAACAACTCGGAATGACCCCCAATATGTATTACTGGTAGGGACAGGCTGACAGAGTTGCTGTGTATTGTTAACAGACCGGACATCTTCAAAGGGCTTCAACCTTCACAGAGAACTTCATCCCCAAGCAATTCGTCATCCCCTTACTCTGTGTAGCTAGAGCTTGTTAACCTTCAAAATTCTCACCAGAAATCAAAATGAAGACGCAACAGAATATGCAGGCGCTATACAAATAAATGTTAATAAACAAATAGCAGAGATCTCAAATGCGGTCCTCAAGGCACCTCAATGGTCCAGGTTTTAGGTATAGCCATGGCTCGGCACAGGTGGTAAATCAAACTGACTGAGGTGCTAATTAAGTCACCTGTGGCCAAGCATAGATAAACTTAAAACCTGGACCGCTGGGGTGCCTTGAGGACCGCGTTTGAGAACCTCTGAAATAAGACATTATGGGTTAGAAGAACTTTCGTGTTCAAAAAATAGATATTGTTATGCAGGGGCGCTTTAAGTGTTCAGTCTCCTCCGTTCGGGCCCCTCCTCTCTTTCCCAGCAGCGCTGAGAGTCTGAGCACTAGAGGGCTCAGACTCTACTGCGCATGCGCAGATCTCCTGGAAAATGGTGCGGTGACCATTTTCCCTGTAATTTCTCTACTGCGCATGCGCAGAACTCTGTGAAAATGGCTGTCTATCCATTTCCACTGTGTTTTAACAGTGCTGTGGATGCCGGCGCTGGACTCCGGAGGGGTGAGTATTTTAAAAATGGGTGCAGCGTGTGCAGTGGGGGGGTCCCTCTGGACTTAGGGGCCCGCGTGCACCACACACACTGCACCCATTATAGAAACGCCAGTGATGTTATGGATGAGGAATAAATTCTGTTAGTGAAAGTAATGAAAGCAAGGAGGAGTCGTATACTCCTTCTAGACCAAAAGAAAAGACAAAAAACCTTAAAGGTTTACAGACAATTTACTGATCTCAAAAGTTCTGTGACTCGTGGTTAAAAGTCAGAGCATTGAAGGATTGATCAATCAAAATGCAGAATATTTTAGCAGCCTCTATAAAGTAAAAAAAAAAAATACTTTAGACTTCCGGTTCCGGGAGCCGCATGGTTAGCAGCTAGGGAGATCAGCTCCGCTAACCTCCAGATAATTTGCACCCTTTCCACGGCCCTCGTCCTCCCGCGATCGGACCGCCGGGTCCCCATAGCGCCAGTGACAGCCCGCAGTGTATGGAGCGCTATTTGACCCCACTCATGCCGCGCAGTAAAGGTCAGAAGGAGAAGGTGCGGCGCCACACTGGAGCCGAAATGGCTGCGGCGGTGGCCGCGGGTGCTGGGGACTCCTTGGCAGCTCTGCAACCCGCCCTGCCACCTGCCTCTCCACAGAGCTCTCCTTCACTGCCATCACGGGGTAGGTTGCCTTCTCCCTCTTCCTCCCATGATATGTCTAATGGGAGCACCCCCTCCCCGCACTCACATGCTGTGTCACAGGCCGCTGAAGTTCCCATTACTTACACTGCATTAGTTAGTGCTATTAAAGAGACTGTGGGTCCTCTTTTGAAAGAACAGACAGCAGATATTAACAAGCAGCTGTCCCAGTTTTCCCAGAGGCTTACAACTACTGAGCATAGAATGGGGGAATGTTTTGCTGACATTTCAAATCTCAAGAAAGTTGTCAGTTTAAACACCAAGGGCCAGATGTACTAAGATCGAAAAGTGATAAATATCACTGTGATAAAGCACCAGCCAATCGGCTCCTAACTGTCATTTTTCAAACACAGCCTGTGACATGGCAGTTAGGAGCCGATTGGCTGGTGCTTTATCACAGTGATATTTATCACTTTTCAGGCTTAGTACATCTCCCCCCAAGGCTTATTACCAGCTACATAACAAGACAGATGAATTGGAAAATAGGTCCAGGAGACTGAACCTCCGGGTTATCGGATTGCCTGAGGCTGTGAAAGGTTCGGAGCTCTTGAAATTTATACGTGACACCCTCCCAGCTTTATTGGATGTCCAAGATGAGTGTCTGATATGATTATTGAACGAGCCCACCGTTTGCGTCCTTTTCGCCCACAAGAGGGCAGCAGACCTCGTGCTGTCATTTTTAAGGTTCTAAACTATCTTCACAAGGAGATACTCTGGCACGCTTCACGCAAACACCGTAACATCTCTTCTGAGGGCCACAACCTTCTGATTTGTCAGGACTATTCTGCAGAACTGATGAAAGCTAGAAAATAATTTTCCCCACTATGTTCCAGGCTCATGCAGGAACGTCAGAAGTTTGCACTGCTGTACCCCACGAGATTATGCATATACAAGGATAACTCATTCAAAGATTTCCTCTCCGTACAGGACGCAGAAGCCTATCTGCATACCCACATGGATGACACTGACGCTCGGGACTGAGCTTGCTCTCCTGGCCTGGGCGTTATGATGTGCCTCTATACCCTTGCTCATTTACAATCTGAGATTTCATGGTATCTATGCCTGGCTTTCCTTGATATATAGTCCTGCGCATGAGTTTATTGTTCAAGGCTCTTATGTATGCCCTGTAGTTTACTTATAATTCAGATATTATACTGTAGATTTCATATACACTGTCTGATTTCAAATTGTAATTGAGCTACCCTCTTGTGCTCTGATTTTTTGTTTTTCTTTTATATTCTGAGGAATCAGATGGGATATGGTACATGTGATAATCTGCTGGCGCTCGGTTTCTTCTAAAGTGATTTTGTTGGCTGGCTTTACTAATATTTTTGGGATGGTTAGCGAGATTTATGAATAGGAATGTTTTCTGTTTCTATTTTGGTTGCTTTACTGGAATGTCATTTTGCGATATATGCTATTACTGGTATTTTTGTGTTATTTTCTGTTTGTTGTGTCCCCCTCCCTTTCCTCTTTCCCTATGGGTGACGAGACCCGTACTACTTACTGTACCTTTCTCCCGGAAGGGCGATGTATTCCTTTTCGAGCTATTATGTACACTCCCTTCTTTCTGACTAAAAGTCTTCTATTAAAATAGGCAGCTGGAATGTGGGGGGAATGAATTCCCCACAGAAACGTAAGAAAATACTCATATATTTGCAGAAATCACACATAGATCTGGTATTTCTACAAGAATCGCACTTGTTGCCAAATGACGTTCATAGGCTCAATGCTCTGGGTTGGAAAGTGCTGGCGTCTGCCTCTTTCTTAGAGAAAGATATGATTCCGCACCAGTCCCAGAGGTTCAGACAATACTGTTAAGTACCAGAGTTATATCAATATACGAGGGTAAATCCCTAATAATAATATCTGGTGGTGCACCCAGAGTCAGAGAGAGACTGGAGAAAAAAGACTAACCAGAACATTTCCAATTTTTTACTTAATTCTTTATTTGCATTTATTTACCTTAAAAATATATGTGTGTAATTTGTCTGTATATACATATCTTTACCAATTAACCTTGGTGGATTATTAGAGTGTGGATGAATCTTAAATTCAGAAATTAATAAACGTTAAGTTTTACTATTGATCTATCTAACTAAATAAACACAAGAGTGCACCCACACAAGAGTCTCCTGTAAGCCCTTTTTTCGTCTGCCCTTTTCTCTAAGAAAACTAGGGGTGTGATTATTTTAGCTAAACAGAAATTACTTTTTGAAGTTAAATCAGTCTCTGCTGATGCAGAAGGTAGATGGGTTGTTTGTCAAGCTGTGTTTCATAATAAACTGTATATACTGTGTAACATATATGCCCCTAAAGTCTATACCAAAGGTTTTCTGCAAACCATTCTCACTTTACTTATGCCTTATGCTGACTCTCCGCTTATTCTATGTGGTGATTGGAATATTATATTGTCCAAATTTTTATATAAACAATTCCCAAAAAAACATGGCGGCAACCCACCCAAGTTTGGTGTACCATCCTTTGCCAAGAAATTGCAATTGACTGACATTTGGAGAGTTATGCACCCCACTGAACGTGACTTTACATGTCTGTCCGCAGCGAAGGGTACACTGTCCCATATTGATTATATACTTCTCTCTGAATTTTTGTTAGCTAGAACTACTCGCTCAGAGATCGAGTCTATTTCTTTATCAGACCACGCTTTATTATGGGTGGAAATCCTTATGTCCCCTACTCAGAAATGTTTTATTTCTTGGCGCTGCCCCCCCCCCCCCCCCACACTCGCCACGTCTCCTACTCTTAGACAGTTCACGATAGTTGGGATGATTTTGTTCTACATAAATCAGATGTGTTGAGTGACAAACCAGTTTTATTTTGGCAGGCCTCTAAAACCCGGGTCGGGGTGATATTATTGCTCACTCTATTACCACAAAGAAGTCTTTACTGAAACTGCGTTTAATGCTTTTAAACATTCCCCCTCTCAGGGTACAAAATTAGACTACACTAGTGCTAAGATACAGTTTGATGCTATCCTTACAAAGTTGGAATCTAATTACTCTTTTAGGAAGGAGTCTAAATTTTATAAGTTTGGCAATATATATATATATAAAATAAGATATATAAATATATATATATATATATATATATATACAGTATATACATATATTATACCATAGGAAAAGATGGCACTCGGAGACTTAGAGATATCAAAGACGCTTGATGTATTGTGTATCGACGTTTCGGGGCGTAACCCCCTTTCTCGAGATAACATCACAGCACATCTTTTGCTGTGATGTTATCTTGAGAAAGGGGGTTACGTCGATACACAATACATCAAGCGTTTTTTGATATCTCTAAGTCTCCGAGTGCCATCTTTTCCTATGTTATAATGCATTATTGTTGTTAGATGGAGCACCAGAGCCAGTTATCTAAATAACCGAGTGCCGGCTGTTTTGTATGATATATATATATATATATATATATATATATATATACACGCACACACACACAAACACACAACACACACACACATATCGCGCCAAGTGGAAAAAATTGTGGGTCCCGGGGTCCCATTACTTTAAAAAATTGGGGTCCTACTCCACTGTTTCTGGGTTCCATCACAAAAAATGATACCTGATAGAGGGAATTGAATGAGATCAGACAGTAAGGGTGATACCCTTTGTGGGCACCGTGCTCTAAAAGCTATTCAATTCTGCACATCATCCAGCAGCTGTTCCCAGCACCTCTCTGCCCCTGCAATGCTTTCACATTTATTTTTTAGGTCCATGGTGGATCTGAGCAGGTGCACTGATTAGTCCCTGACATCAGTTTGTTCATCAGCCGGACTCTGCTCCTCTCCTGTGGAGGTTTGATACAGGGCTGGTGGTGCTAACTCCATGTCGGGACTTGTGTATGCAGCAGTGCTGCAACCCATTCCCTTCACCACCGGAATCTACTAGACTCCTCGAGCAGGGGACCTTGCTCTAGCCTCTTGCGATAGTTCCTCCCCCCTCTCAACCTCCTTGCTGTTGCACTCAGTGAAGTCTGCCGGATATTGGAGGTGGCGTGGACTCCTTGCCGGGACCTGTGTGTGAGGTAGTGCAGCAGTCTTTTGTCTATACTGCCGGTGGACTCCTGGTTGGGGACCCATGCATGTGTCAGCGGAGGATCTAGACTTTTTTTATTTTATGGGGGGTGATTTAATGACTTATCCTGACCCCTCCCTTTTCTGGTCCCAACTTCTCCACTTTATCAATGTTTAAAAAAAAAATGTTTGGGTGTGCACATGGATTATTCTAATTTCTATGTTTATGTAGCTACTGTGGGTCCCTTATCGGATGCATACCGGCATTTATTAATGATGTATGCATGCTTTCTTATGTACGGGACAACTCTTCTGATATCAGTCCCTTGCAAAGTTATGACTTCTGGATTTATGACCATGAGCCAGCGCATGCGGGGTGGAGATAGATCAGAAGGATCCCTCTCCAGGGATTTCTGTGTAAAGAAGCCCATAGACTTCTATAGGCAACGCCATTTATAGACGGTGTTGCCTAACAGGCACGTTTCCAGAGTTTAACCAAAGTAGCCAAAGGAAGGTGCAAACAGCGTGAAGCAGGGCAGGGAGTCCATACTGCTAGATGTGCATGCTAAAGATTATATGGCCAGGGAGAGAGAGAGCGGACAGGATCCAACCTGCTGTTGCTAGTGGCTTCTATTACATGTGTCCCTGGCCCTGCAGTGCAAACTACAGCTCAGCCTATTCGGTTCTATGAGCTGAACGTTCAGCACCCCTCACCCCTCGCTTGTGCCTCCTTGTGCTTAGCCCAGTCCTGTGCTGGGAGCTGGCTGCACATTGGGGGTCATTCCGACCCGTTCGCACGCAGCGGTTTATCGCTGCAGTGTGCACGGGTGCGGAATGCGCATGCGCGGCAGGCGCAGTGCACGTGCGCAACGTTGCCCGGTGACGGGGGTCGTCGGGTTACGTCGCGGCTTACAAAGGAAGCGGTCGCAGAGCCGATCGCTAAGAAGATTGACAGGAAGGAGGCGTGGCTGGGCGGATCCAGAGCGTTTGGAGCCGTTTTTGGGGAGTGGTGAGTATAACGCAGGCGTGTCCAGCAGAACGGAGGGCAGGCTGCAGCTTCATTTATTATTGGACATGTGAGCTGTCGCTGCCCTGCCTGTGCTCCTGCTCGTTAGCCCACCTGACCCAATATACATACAGTGGGATCAGGAGCCAGGAGCGCAGCACTGCTGCAGATCGGATTGGTAAGAGATATCCGATCTGTGGTGGGTGTTGGGGCCCTTTTGGAATGGGGGGCCCAGGGTACTAACCCCCAGGGGCACCCCCCCCCCCTTAATCCGGCTCTGTGTATAGCTAAAGGATGAGCCCTGCTCATCTTTTGTAGCAATGGAGTTATAATACAGACTCACTCGCCAAAACTGGGCCTGTTACTGCATCTCACAGGCTGCTACATAGGGCCCAGAAATGCTTTAAATATAAATGCCTCAGCAATACATGACAGCCAGTACAGGGAGCATGCAGCTGGTCTCACGGCCACTGGCTGCCTGTTATGCACACCAGTGCCTGCAGGAAAGTACTGGTGTCAGGACTGTTATGCACTCCAGTGCCTGCAGGAATGTACTGGTGTTTGAACTGTTATGCACTCCAGTGCCTGCAGGAATGTACTGGTGTTTGAACTGTTATGCAAAACAAATGGACTTACAGACAGACTGGGGAATATGACATAACGTACACAGAAGGTGATAGGGTAACAAAATACACACAAAGTGAACAGAGAAGCCCAGAGGCTAAGGAACTGGGTATCTCCCTTGTATTAGAACTGCTCAGATGAGAAAAGCAAGATGTTGTGTTTTAATACGTAGAGAACCCGAAATGCTGTTGCTAAGGGCAACAGCAAAACCCTAAAGGGTTACCAACGGGTGTGGCAGTAAACTCCTTGGTCAGAGATGGAATGATAGACACAAGGAGAGTCTCCACAATCCTAATTCTCACTTGCAGTGCACAGGTTCAGCTTACTGCCACTAAACTGACCCCTGACACCTAGCAAAGTGAGACAGGATTAGACAGGCAAGTCTTAGAATACAGCCGCAAACTTGCTAAGTTCACAGAGTAGTAACAGAACCCCAGCAAGCTAAACGACTGACTCCAGTCTTACTGCTAGGTCTGGATTGGCAGAGTGTAATACCAAATCCCCAGGCCTATTTGCAGTAAGCAACAAACAAATACAAAGCTACACAGTACTGGCTAACTTTCAGAAACTGACTAACCAACAAAGATTCAGCAGCATCTGCTTACCCTGAGAAGAGGCCTTATAAAGCAGGTGCTGTCCACGCCCCACTCAGACCTCACAGACTGTGAGCACAAAAACCAGCACCGGATCCCCTGCCATGCACAGAGCCTATAACCACTGCACAGCAAAAGACCCGAACCGGAGTATCAGCTGCGCTCAGGTCACTCCGCTAGCACTTGTCTCCCGGTTGCCATGACGACGTGGCAGCACAGGGCAGGAGACCCTAACACTGCCCAGAGTTCCATGAGGCAGAGTGGCAGTTGGTGTTAACTGACTGAAGCTGAGCAGCCAGCGATGGAGCCCAGTAAAGGAAAACGACAACCCCAACCCCAAACTGCAATGAGAGGAGACAAGAAGAGCATAGAGAAGAGGCGCAGAGGAGATGTGCGGAGAGAAGAGTGGACAGAGGAAGAATGGAGAGAAGAGCGGAGACAGCGAAAGCGTGGAGGTTAGTAGCAGAGGTGCTGTACCATCTACCAGTCTGCAAAATCCCAATAGGGAGGATATTATCAAGTTACAGCTCATTACATTCAACGAGCTTAGAGAATACAAGATCCCACCGATTTCACCCCCCCCCATTGGACAGACCAGGTAAGGAATCATACATGGTTTTAACAGTAAAATGTTTCTTAATATGGAGAACTTGACCTCCTACTGCTACTAATTATAGATTAAACTGTAGCTGAATGTCAATTTTTTTCTTAATATTTCAGTCACATAGAGGGGCAGGTGTAGCCCCTGAGCCTCTATCCTCAGCCTTGAAGGGGGATAAAGTACCGACCAATCAGCTCCTAACTGTCATTTTTCAAAAACGGCCTGTAACATGGCAGTTAGGAGCTCATTGGCTGGTACTATATCTCTCTCCACTTTAACATTCCCCAAGGCTTAGTACACCTGCCTCAGAGTGTGGTATTGTGGCATCTAGAAATTACTGTATAAACTCGAGTATAAGCCGACCTTTTCAGCACTTTTTTTTGTGCTGAAAAAGCCCCCTCGGCTTATACTCAAGTCAGTGCAGGGAGAGCAGTGTGACAGGGAGAGCAGTGTGAAGGACGGACACGGAGCGCACAGCGCGCGCCTCTCCTGTGTCCCTCCTGCATCTCCGGCGGCAGCGGCGGGTCTATTAAAGGAAGTACCCGTTCGTGAGCTCTGATTGGCTCACGAACCGGCACTTCCTTTAATAGACCCGCCGCGGCCGCTGGAGATGCAGGAGGGACACAGGAGAGGCGCGCGTTGTGCGTTCCGTGTCCCTCCTTCAGAAGACAGCGCGGGAGCGACGGAGGGTAAGTAACAGGCACTGGGGGAGCATATTTGGCACTTGGGGGGGACGACATATGTGGCACTGAGGGGACTTATCTGGCACTATGAGGGGGCATATCTGGCACTATGAGGGGGCATATCTGGCAGCATGAGGGCATATCTGGCACTGTGGGGTCATATCTGGGAGTATGAGGGCATATCTGGCAGCATGAGGGCATATCTGGCACATCTGGAACTGTGGGGCATATCTGGCACTGTGGGGGCATATCTGGCAGCATGAGGGCATATCTGGCAGCATGAGGGCATATCTGGCACATCTGGCACTGTGGGGCATATCTGGCAGCATGAGGGCATATCTGGCAGCATGAGGGCATATCTGGCAGCATGAGGGCATATCTGGCACATCTGGAACTGTGGGGCATATCTGGCACTGTGGGGGCATATCTGGCACTGTGGGGGCATATCTGGCACTATGAGGGCATATCTGGTAGTATGAGGGCATATCTGGCACTGAGGGCTGTGTACGGCTAGAGCTGCATTTCCCACCCTAGGCTCATACTCGAGTCAATAAGTTTTCCCAGGTTTTTGTGGTACAATTAGGTGCCTCGGCTTATATTCGGGTCGACTTATACTCGAGTATATACGGTAGATGAGAGATTAAAGTGCATTATATGAATTGCATTCAATCTGCCAACTATAGTCAGGTTTTAAATGCACTACCTAATAGTGCCAAATTCTTATGCAGGGCATATTTCGTCACTTCAAAAATAACAAATATACTACACTGTGGTACTTAGTGTTTCAGTGTTGGGGGTTGTTATTGATTATTGGGTACTTTGCTGTTAGAGGCCCTGCTTGGGATCACCTGTGATCAGTCTTTTATTAAACACAGGATGATCTCTGCTGTTTTCCTTGGGCACAAAAATGACATTTAATCCGTTGTGCTGCCTAGCCCCGCCCCCTCCCATAGCTGTGCTACCTGTACATCGCTACCTCTGCTGTCAGTGACTGCCCTGCTGGCAAGCTTGGACTGGCCCACAGGGGTACAGGGGAAACCACCTGTGGGCCCCACTGTCCGGTGGCCTACCTCCTGCTCTAAGGATCAGGTTCCAGACTGTGCACTTGAATTATACATTATACATATGTTACCTTATACTCGACTATGGTGTATTTTCTACAGTGCATTGCTGTTATTAATCTGTTATTAATCTGGTACATTATCATGCATGCAGCAGCTGAATTTACTGTATAAATTTATGAAGGGGCCCAGACATTGCACTCTCTAATGGTTAGTCAACCCAATGAGGTGTCAGGCCACACCCCCTCTGCAGACTGGCCACACCCCTACACATGGGCCCCTACCACTGCATCCCCCCGGTGGGCCCTACATGCCCCAGTCCGACACTGCCTGCTGTAGTTACCTGTTATTGCTCTGTGGTTGTTTTGGGATTTGTCCCGGATGGAGAGTGTGGCTGGGGCATTTCTCCAGCATCTGGATGTGCATGGAACCTGCTTGTGGCCTAGTTACACCAAGCACTACTTAGGGTCTGTTTAAATACAATTATAAATGCTGCAAAACAAAATGTTACAGTGTTGTTAGGAAGATGTTAATGAGACATAGCTATTAGTGTGATGAGAAATTAAAATATATTACAAACAAATAGCAATAAAGGTAGCCCCAGTATTGCAATTGCTAAATGAGTGATAAAACCCCATCTCCATACTCTCATAAAATAGTTAGACATAATATATCATACCCGCCAGCTGTGCCTTTTTGGCAGGTACAGTAACTTTTTTTTACGGTCTGTACCGATTTTTGGCTCTCCAAACTCCCATTGAAAGTATAGTAAAATGGGCGTGGCCATGCAACTTTACCCGTGGCCACGCCTCCTTTTCGAATTTGTACCGGTTTTTATGTGTAAATTGTTGGAGGGTATGATATATTATTGATATTTGCATGAGCTGTCCTATATATATATATATATATATATATATATATATGTGGGTGTGAAGTCACCATTGTGTAGGGACTGTACGATGTTCATTGCACTTTTAAATAAAACAGCCATATGATAGACTGAATGGGTCTGTAATACTTTACGGGAGATGTATCAAGCCTTGGAGAGATAAAGTGAAGAAGTTGCCCAAAGAAACCAATCAGATTCTGTCATTTCAGATTCCTATAGATTGTAAGCTTGCGAGCAGGGCCTTCCTACCTCTATGTCTGTCTGTTTTTACCCAGTTTTGTTCTATTACTGTTGTTCTAATTGTAAAGCGCAACGGAATATGCTGCACTATATAAGAAACTGTTAATAAATAAATAAATAAATAAATAAATAAATACATTTCAAATACTGTACTAGTTTAATGAGAGTTAGCAGCCGATGGGCAACTTCCGCACTTTAGGGGTCATTCCGAGTTGATCGCTCGCTAACAGATTTTAGCAGCATTGCACACGCTAGGCCGCCGCCCCCTGGGAGTGTATCTTAGCTTAGCAGAATAGCGAACGAAAGGTTAGCAGAATTGCGAATAGAAAATTCTTAGCAGTTTCTGAGTAGCTCCAGACCTACTCACAGATTGCGATCAGCTCAGGCCTTCGTTCCTGGTTTGACGTCACAAACACGCCCTGCGTTCGGCCAGCCACTCCCCCGTTTCTCCAGACACTCCCGCGTTTTTCCCTGACACGCCTGCGTTTTTCCACACACTCCCAGAAAACAGCCAGTTTCCGCCCAGAAACACCCACTTCCTGTCAATCACACTCCGATCACTTCAACGATGAAAATTCTTCATTCGGACGTGAGTAAATCTACTAAGTTTTGTGCTAAAATACTTACTGCATGCACACTGCGTACCATGCGCATTTTAGCCTTAATTGCTCCGCTGCGAAAATCGGCAACGAGCGATCAACTCGGGATGACCCCCTTTATCTTTCTCCAAGGCTTGATACCAGTGCCGTAACTAGGCATTTTAGCGCTGTGTGCAAGAAACGGCATTGACGCCCCCCCCATGCAAGATAGGGGCAGGGCGCGCGAAAAATATGTAGGGGCGTGACTTCATGGGGAAGGGGCGTGGCCACAAAATAATACCAATTCATACTACAGTGCACAGTAGTCTCCATTATTCAAATTACGCTGCACAGCAGCGCTACTACACCAGGTAGAGCCCCTTTTACACATTACAGCAGGCAGTCCCCCTTTTTCCACATTACAGCAGACAGTCTCCCTTTTTACACATTACGGCAGACAGCGTCCCCTTTTTTACATATTACGGCAGACAGCATCCCCCTGTTTACACATTGCGGCAGGCACAGTCCCCCTTTTTACACATAGCGGCAGCCAGTCCCCCTTTTTACACATTGCGCCAGGCACAGTCCCCCTTTTTACACATAGCAGCAGCCAGTCCCCCTTTTTACACATAACGGTAGCCAGTCCCCTTTTTACACATTGCGGCAAGCACAGTCCCCCTTTTTACACATAGCGGCAGCCAGTCCCCCTTTTTACACATAACGGCAGCCAGTCCCCCTTTTTCCACATTGCGGCAGGCACAGTCCCCCTTTTTACACAGAAAGGCAGCCAGTCCCCCTTTTTACACACAACGGCAGCCAGTCCCCCTTTTTACACATTGCGGCAGGCACAGTCCCCCTTTTTACACACAACGGCAGCCAGTCCCCCTTTTTACATATAACGGCAGCCAGTCCCCCTTTTTACACATAGCGGCAGCCAGTCCCCCTTTTTACACATAACGGCAGCCAGTCCCCCTTTTTACACATTGCGGCAGGCACATTCCCCCTTTTTACACATAGCGGCAACCAGTCCTTCTTTTTACACACAACGGCAGCCAGTCCCCCTTTTTACACATTGCGGCAGGCACAGTCCCCCTTTTTACACATAGCGGCAGCCAGTCCCCCTTTTTACACACAACGGCAGCCAGTCCCCCTTTTTACACATTGCGGCAGGCACAGTCCCCCTTTTTACACATAGCGGCAGCCAGTCCCCCTTTTTACACATTGCGGCAGGCACAGTCCCCCTTTTTACACATAGCGGCAGCCAGTCCCCCTTTTTACACACAATGGCAGCCAGTCCCCCTTTTTACACATTGCGGCAGGCACAGTCCCCCTTTTTACACATAGCGGCAGCCAGTCCTTCTTTTTACACACAACGGCAGCCAGTCCCCCTTTTTACACATAGCGGCAGGCACAGTCCCCCTTTTTACACATAGCGGCAGCCAGTCCCCCTTTTTACACATAACGGCAGATGAGAGAGAGAGAGCGAGAGAGCGAGCGAGAGAGAGAGACAGAGAGAGACAGAGACAGAGAAATATACTTACCATCTCTCCCGCTGGCAGTCAGGCTCCTCGTGCAGCTCCGGAGGCAGTGGAGAAGGAGGAGGAGGGAGGGGGACTGGAGCCGCAGCAGCGCTATGTCATTGGTAGTAAGCGCCGCTGCAGCTGTCCCCTCTTCTTCCGTATTGGCTGCCCGGCGCTGCTGTGAATGCTGGGATGAAGGAACCGCATCCCAGCATCCACAGCAGCGCTGGGCAGCCAATACGGAAGGAGAGGGGACAGCTGCAGCGGTGCTTACTACCAATGACATAGCGCTGCTGCGGCTCCAGTCCCCCTCCCTCCTCCTCCTTCTGCGCTGCCTCCGGCGCTGCTCTCTCCTCCACAGCGTGGCACACACAGCAGAGGCGGCATGTAATGAGTCAATTTGACTCATTACATGCCGCTGGCCGTTGCACCCTCAGGGCAACTGCGCTGTGTGCCAGGCACACCTGGCACACACGTAGTTACGGCCCTGCTTGGTACATTCCCCCCTTTTGTTTGTTGTTCTTCGATTGCACATTCCTGCTTATATAAAAAGCATCACAAGTTAAACATTAAAGTGGTTCAATATAAACAATTCCAGTAAGTTTCCTTTTTATGTTCTGTGTTTCACCCTGTGTTACTTGTATGTGCATTAGTTTTGGAAACATAAATATAAAATGAATAGTAGCGCTAGGGTTTTAAGAAAAGAAACAATATACTGCGGTTTGAAAAAATAAAAATATATTTATTTATACAATCAATATCATATTAAAAATGCATACATCTAAAATAGAATAAAGTGCTTTTGAGGAATATATAGGGGTATATGCAATTGCGGTCGAATTGCCGCAAATGTCGAAAAACGGGGCATTTTCGACAAAAAAAAAACATGTCGAATTGGATTCTACAATGCAATACAGTACTTTTTGACAAAAAAACGGCCGTTTCAGATTCGACTTTTTCAAATTCGACAGTTGTCAAATTCGACATGTCTACACTATTAAAAATGCGGCTTTTCGACAAAAGTATATTCAATTGAAGAATGTCGAATCGACAACAGTGCTTTTCGACAGTAATTTCGTCAATTTCATTCCGCCTCACTTTGCTGGCGGAATCTAATAAAAAAAAAATTTAAAACATGTTTTTTTTTAGTGTTTTTTTTATTGCTAATAGCATATCTATTTATATTAGAAGGGATTATGTACTTGGTTTGTCTATTAGGAGACACAAGTATTATTTAAAGATTTTTTAAAATAATATTTTTTTTTTTAACTGACTAAATTAGAGAGAGTATGGTTTTCAGT
Organism: Pseudophryne corroboree; assembly: GCF_028390025.1. NCBI lineage: Eukaryota > Metazoa > Chordata > Amphibia > Anura > Myobatrachidae > Pseudophryne > Pseudophryne corroboree. The sequence goes on along the minus strand of NC_086446.1, from coordinate 715,454,620 downwards.
GGGAAGGGGTGGGAATGGGTAAAAATCACGAAAAAAAATGCGTGGGGTTCCCCCTCCTAAGCATAACCAGCCTCGGGCTCTTTGAGCCGGTCCTGGTTGTAAAAATACGGGGGAAAAATGGGCAGGGGATCCCCCGTATTTTTAGAACCAGCACCGGGCTCTGCGTCCGGTCCTGGTGCAAAAAATACAGGGGACAAAAAGCGTAGGGGTCCCCCGTATTTTTTGAACTAGCACCGGGCTCCACTAGCTGGAGAGATAATGCCACAGCCGGGGGACACTTTTATACTGGTCCCTGCGGCCGTGGCATTAAATACCCAACTAGTCACCCCTGGCTGGGGTACCCTGGAGGAGTGGGGACCCCTTAAATCAAGGGGTCCCCCCTCCAGCCACCCAAGGGCCAGGGGTGAAGCCCGAGGCTGTCCCCCCCATCCATGGGCTGCGGATGGGGGGCTGATAGCCTTGTGTAAAATCAAAGAATATTGTTTTTTTGCAGAAGAACTACAAGTCCCAGCAAGCCTCCCCCGCAAGCTGGTACTTGGAGAACCACAAGTACCAGCATGCGGGGGTAAAACGGGTCCGCTGGTACCTGTAGCTCTTCTGCAAAAAAAATACCCAAATAAAAACAGGACACGCACACCTTGAAAGTAAAACTTTATTACATACATGCCGACACACACACACATACTTACCTATGTTGACACGCCTACTCTGGCCACGTCTCCAAGTAGAATCCGGGGTACCTGTAAATAAAATTATACTCACCTAAATCCAGTGTGTCCTGTTCTTTTTTTTGTAATCCACGTACATGGCAAAAAAACAAACCGCATACCCGATCCACGAACTAAAAGGGGTCCCATGTTTACACATGGGACCCCTTTCCCTGAATGCTGAGACCCCCCGTGACTCCTGTCACAGAGGGTCCCTTCAGGCAATCAGGGAGCGCCACGTCGTGGCACTCTCCTGATTGCCTATGCGCGTCTGAGCTGTCAGACAGCGCATCGCACAGCCTCTCCATTATCTTCAATGGTGGGAACTTTGCGGTCAGCGGTGAGGTTACTCGCGGTCAGAGGTTGTGTCAGTGAGATTTTTCTTTCCTCTGGGTTAAGAAGCTGGATATTTGGTGCATAGTAAGAAGCGGGATAGTAGGTGCATAGTAAGAAGCTGGATATTTGGTGCATAGTAAGAAGCTGGATAGTAGGTGCATAGTAAGAAGATGGATAGTTGGTGCATAGTAAGAAGCTGGATAGTAGGTGCAGGTTATGAATAGAGAATCAAACCAACTGATACTCTGAATAAGCATGCAAAAAATCAGGGGGTTGAACCCTTCACTGGGTGCTCAGTGAGATTATGCTACCATAATAACATATTGAATGTGTGCATCAGCAACTTAGCTTAATTGAGTCTCCCTACAAAAGTTTCCTATTAAGATACTCCGCAAAAACGAGACTCAGAGAATTGTGCCTTCCTGAGGCTGTATATTCGTGAACATCCAAGCAAAAGCGGTTTATTAACAGTTTGCATTTCAGGTATAATATCACCTTCCCCAGGACAATCAATAAACACTGCAAACAAAGAAATATATATAGTATAAAACAAATTTACTGGAAGTGACGTCACTCGGTGAGACCCAGGTCCATGGAAGCACAATGTCAACAAACTGAATGACATAAATAATATACAGTGGTCAGGCTGCAAACATCAAAATCACATCATGTTTGCAGAATAAAACGTGCAGTGAGCAGAATAAAACAATAAAAACAACTTTATATAATGTAAACCATACAAAACTAAATTGCAAAAAGGTCAACTCTAGCAAAATAGTCCGGAGAATGCCAGAGGATTACCTCCCTACCATCTTCCCATGGGGAGGGTGGTAGGGGAGTAATGCAGCACGGAAAGGTGATGGCCTGGGTAATGAGGGGAGGAGGAAGCCGGAGCATTACCTCCCAAATGTCCTCCCAGATAGAAGTCGATAGGGAAGTATTGCAGCAAGGAGAGGTGATGGACCGGCTACTGAGGGGAGGAGGAGGCCAGAGCATTACCTCCCTAGCGTCACCCCACATGGGAGGGCGGTAAAGAAATAATGCAGGAGGAGGCCAGAACATTACCTCCCTACTGTCCCCCCACGGGGGAGTGCAGGAGTGAAGTAATGCAGCAAGGAGAGGTGATGCCCCGGCTACTGAGGGGAGGAGGAGGCCGGAGCATTACCTCCCTACCGTTCCCCCACGGGGGAGGGTGGTAGGGAAGTAATGCAGTGAGGAGAGGTGATAGCCCGGCTACTGAGGAGAGGGGTAGGCCGAAGCATTACCTCCCTACTGTCCCCATCGGGAAAAGGCGGTAGAGAAGTAATGCAGTGAGGAGAGATGATGGCATGGCTACTGACGGGAGGAGGAGGCTGGAGCATTACCTCCCTACCGTCCCCCCGTGGGGGAGGGCGGTAGGGAAGTAATGCAGCAAGGAGAGGTGATGGCCCAGATACTGAGGGGAGGAGGAGGCTGGAGCATTATCTCCCTACTGTCCCCCCACTTGGGAGGGCAGTAGGGAAGTAATGCAGCAAGGAGAGGTGATGGTCCGGCTACTGAGAGGAGGAGACCGGAGCATTACCTCCCTACCGTCCCCCCATGAGGCAGGATGGTAGGGAAGTAATGCAGCAAGGAGTGGTGATGTCCGGGCTACTGAGGGGAGGAGGAGGCCAGAACATTACCTCCCTATCGTCCCCCAATGGGGGATGGTAATAGGGAAGTAATGCACCTAGGAGAGGTGATGGACAAGCTACTGAGGGGAGATGGAGGCTGGAGCATTACCTCCCTACCATCCCCCCACTGAGGAGTGTGGTAGGGAAATAATGCAGCAAGGAGAGGTGAAGGCCCAGCTATTGAGGGGAGGAGGAGGCCGGAGCACTACCTTCCAACCGTCCCCCCATGGGGGAGGGTGGTAGTGAAGTAATGCAGTGAGGAGAGGTGATGGCCTGGCTAATGAGGGGAGGAGGAGGCCAGAGCAGTACCTCCCTACCGTCCCCCCACGAGGGAGTGCAGTAGGGAAATAATGCAGTGAGGAAAGGTGATGGCCCGGTGACTGAGGGAAGGAGGAGGCTGGAGCATTACCTTCCTACTGTACCCCACAGGGGAGGGCGGTAGGGAAGTAATGCAGCGAGGAGAGGTGATGGCCCAGCTGCTGAGAGGAGGAGGAGGCCGAAGCATTACATCCCTACCATCCGCCCATGGGGGAGGGCGGTAGGGAAGTAATGCAGTGAGGAGAGGTGATGGCTACTAAGGGGAGGAGGAGGCCAGAGCTTTACCTCCCTACTGTCCTTCCATGATGGAGGGCAGTAGGGAAGTAATGCAGTGAGGAGAGGTGATGGCCCGGATACTGAGGGGAGGAGGAGGAGGCCAGAGTACTACCCCCCTACTGTCCCCCCACGGGGGAGGGCGGTAAAGAAGTAATGGAATGAGGAGCGGTGATAGCCTGGCTACTGAGGGAAGTCGGTGGCTGGAGCATTACCTCCATACCGTTCCCTCATAGGGGAGTGCGGTAGGGAAGTAATGCAGTGAGGAGAGGCGATGGCCCGGCTACTGAGTGAAGGAGGAGGCTGGAGCATTACCTCCCTACCGTCCACCCACATGGAGGGCGGTAGGGAAGTAATACAGCGAGGAGAGGTGATGGCCCAGCTACTGAGGGGAGGAGGAGGCCGGAGCATTAACTCCCTACCATTCCCCTACGGGGGTGGGTAGTAGGGAAGTAATGCAGTGAGGAGAGGTGATGGCCCGGCTACTGAGGAGAGGAGGAGGCCGGAGCATTACCTCCCTACCCTACCCCCACTGGGGAGGGCGGTAGGGAATTAATGCAGCGAAGAGAGGTGATGGCCCAGCTACTGAGGGGAGGAGGAGGCCGGAGCATTACCTCCCTATTGTTCCCCCAAGGGGGAGCTTAGTAGGGAAGTAATGCATCGAGGAGAGGTAATGGCGCAGCTACTGAGGGGAGGAGGAGGCCGGAATATTACCTCCCTACCATCCCCCCATGGGGGAGTGCGGTAGGGAAGTAATGCAGTGAGGAGAGGTGATGGCCCGGCTACTGAGGGGAGGAGGAGGCCAGAGCATTACCTCCCTACTGTTCCTCCACGGGGGAGGGTGGTAGGGAAGTAATGAAATAAGTAGTAATGATAGCCCGGCTGTTGAGGAGAGAAGAAGGCCGGAGCATTACCTCCATACCGTTCCCTCATAAGGGAGGGCGGTAGGGAAGTAATGCAGCGAGGAGAGGTGATGGCCCAGCTACTGAGGGTAGGAGGAGGACGGAGCATAACCTCCCTACTTTCCCCCCATGGGGGAGGGTGGAAGGGAAGTAATTCAATGAGTAGAGGTGATGGTCCGGCTACTGAGGGGAGGAGGAGGCTGGAGCATTACCTCCATACCGTCCCCCCACGGGTGAGTGTGGTAGGGAAGTAATGCAGTGAGGAGAGGTGATGGCCAAGCTACTGAGGGGAGATGGAGGCTGGAGCATTACCTCTCTACCATCCCCCCACTGGGGAGTGTGGTAGGGAAATAATGCAGCAAGGAGAGGTGAAAGCCTGGCTACTGAGGGGAGGAGGATGCCGGAGCACTACCTCCCTAATGTCACCCCATGGGGGAGGGTGGTAGTGAAGTAATGCAGTGAGGAGAGGTGATGGCCTGGCTAATGAGGGGAGGAGGAGGCCAGAGCAGTACCTCCCTACCATGCCCCCACAAGGGAGTGCAGTAGGGAACTTAAGCAGTGAGGAGAGGCGATGGCCCGGCAACTGAGGGAAGGAGGAGGCCAGAGCATTACCTCCCTACTGTCCCCCACAGGGGAGGGCGGTAGGGAAGTGATGCAGTGAGGAGAGGTGATGGCACGGCTACTATGGGGAGGAGAAGGTTGAAGCATTACACCCCTACCATGCGCCCACGGGGGAGGGCGGTAGGGAAGTAATGCAGTGAGTAGAGGTGATTGCACGGCTACTGAGGGGAGGAGGAGGCTGAAGCATTACCTCCATAGCGTCCCCCCACGGGGGAGGGCAGTAGGGAAGTAATGCAGCGAGGAGAGGGAAGAGGCCGAAGCTACTGAGGGGAGGAGGAGGCCGGAGCACTACCTCCCTACCGTCCCCCTACGGGGGAGTGTGGTAGGGAAATAATGCAGCAAGGAGAGGTGAAAGCCTGGCTACTGAGGGGAGGAGGTTGCCGGAGCACTACCTCCCTACTGTCACCCCATGGGGGAAGGTGGTAGTGAAGTAATGCAGCGAGGAGAGGTGATGGCCTGGCTAATGAGGGGAGGAGGAGGCTGGAACATTACCTCCCTACTGTCCCCCTATGGGGGTGCATGGTAGGGAAGTAATGTAGCAAGCAGAAAAGATGGCCTGGCTACTGAAGGCAGGAGGAGGCCGGAGCATTTTTGCCCTCCCGTCCTCCAATGGGGGAAGGCGGTAAGGAAGTAATGCAGCTAGTCGAGGTGATGGCCTGGCTACTGAGGGCAGGAGGAGGCCAGAGCATTACCTCCCTACCGTCCCCCCATGGGGGAGGGCGGTAGCAAAGTAATGCAGCAAGGAGAGGTGTTGGCCCGTCTATTGAGGGGAACAGGAGGCCGGAGCATTACCTTCCGGCCTTCTCCCATGGGGGTGGGCGTTAGGGAATTAATGCAGCGAGGAGAGGTGATGGCCCAGCTACTTAGGAGAGGAGGAGGCCGGAGCATTACCTCCCTATTGTTCCCCCATGGGGGAGCTTTGTAGGGAAGTAATGCATTGAGGAAAGGTGATGGCGCAGCTACTGAGAAGAGGAGGAGGCCGGAACATTACATCCCTACTGCCCCCCCACTGGGGAAGGTGGTAGGGAAGTAATGCAGTGAGGAAAGGTGATGGCCCGGCTACTGAGGGGAGGAGGAGGCAGAAGCATTACATCCCTACCATCCGCTCATGGGGGAGGGCGGTAGGGAAATAATGCAGTGAGGAGAGGTGATGGCCCGGCTACTGAGGGGAGGAGGAGTCCGGAGCATTATCTCTCTACTGTTCATCCACGGGAGAGGGCGGTAGGGAAGTAATGAAGTAAGTAGTGGTGATAGCCCGGCTACTGAGGGGTGAAGGAGGCCAGAGCATTACCTCCATACTGTTCCCACATAGGGGAGGGTGGTAGGGAAGTAATGCAGTGAGGGGAGGTGGTGGCCCAGCTACTGAGGGTAGGAGGAGGCCGGAGAATAACCTCCCTACTGTCTCCCCATGGTGGAGGGTGGTAGGGAAGTAATGCAGCAAGGAGAGGTGATGGTCCGGCTACTGAGGGGAGGAGGAGGCTGGAGCATTAATTCGCTACCATCCCCCCATGGGGGAGTGTGGTAGGGAAGTAATGCAGTGAGGAGAGGTGATGGCCCGGCTACTGAGGGGAGGAGGAGGCCGGAGCATTACCTCCCTACAGTCCCCCCACGGGGGAAGGCGGTAGGGAAGTAATGCAGCGAGGAGAGGTGATGGCCCAGCTACTGAGGGGAGGAGGAGGCCGGAGCATTACCTCCCTACAGTCCCCCCACGGGGGAAGGCGGTAGGGAAGTAATGCAGCGAGGAGAGGTGATGGCCCAGCTACTGAGAGGAGGAGGAGGCCAGAACATTTCCTCCGTACAGTCCCCCCACGAGGTAGCATGGTAGGGACGTCAGGCAGCGAGGAGAGATAATGGCCCGGCTACTGAGTGGAAGAGGAGGCTGGAGAATTACCTCCCTACCATCCCACCATGGGGGAGGGTGGTAGAAATGTAATGCAGCGAGGAGAGGTGATTGCCCGGCTACTGATGGGAGGAGGAGGCCAGAGCATTATCTACCAACCGTCCCCCCTTGGTGGAGGGCGGTAGGGAAGTAATGCAGCGAGGAGATGTGATGGCCCAGCTACTGAGGGGAGGAGGTGGCCGGAGCATTACCTCTCTACCATCCGCCCACGGGGGAGGGCAGTAGGGAAGTAATGCAGTGAAGAGAGGTGATGGTGTGGCTACTGAGGGTAGGAGGAGGCTGGAGCATTACCTCCCTATTGTCCCCCAACGAATGAGGATGGTAGGGAAGTAGAGAAAAAGATAAAGAGTTGCTCTTGTAGGACCAGGGCTGAATTAAGCTTTGGGAGAAGGAAGGGGCGCAGGCTGGGGCACTTAAGAGAGGGGCACCTGCCCCCACTCCTCCGGTACTCCACATCTTGTCATCTCTGCCCCCACTTGTCATCCTGCTCACCCCCACTATGAGACTGCACAGGGATGTCTATTATATTGTTTATATTAAATTTAAACGAATGATGTTTATTAGATATAAACTAATAGTTTAATAATGCCTGGTACTGTTTATAGCTTCGCATAATTGAGAGACAACTATTTTATAAAGTTTTCTTGCAGTGGAACAAAAACAACTTAACCTTAAAATACAGATAGAAAAATAAAATCTATCATTTATCTTGTCACATGCAAGAATAGCATCAGCCTCTGTACTTACATACTGGGACTGGACTCTGGAGGACTCTGTATGCCTCTCTCTTCCATCCCAAATGCTCTAATCAGATAACAGGTTACACAGGACCCAGACACATTAATCTAGCCTTCTTTTTATGGGGAAGCGGGGGAAGGGGATGGGGAAAAGCTGGGATCTTCAGCCCTGGGTCACTTACAGCCCTCCTATCTTTCCTTTGGTCACTAAGACCCATTAGCAGCTCATAAATCCTGATACTCCTGTGTATCTGCCTGCACTGCACACCATCCAGATCACATTCTGGCTGCCTGATTCCTCCTTCTGCTGCTGCACAAGAGGGAGAGCTGGCAATGTCAGTGTGCTCTGTCCGGAGGGCCCCCCGACTTAATGGGGCCGGCAGTACAGCGTCCTCTGCGCCGTGTGCCCCTCCCTTAATCCAACTCTGTTTTTTCCACATATGCCAAATTACATTCACAAGTGACCATATTTACCACTTATGTAGATTTACATGACAGGGGCAAATGCAGGATTTGAAAGGGGGGTTTCAGAAGGTCAACAGCAACAATGTTGACATTCATATGTTGACACCACAATGTCGACATCAGAACATTGATATATTTCAAACTGCCATTGGGTGCCAGGTTGACATCATCAAACTGTTAACAGGTTAACAATGTTGACATTTGAAATGTTGCCATTTTAAATGTCTACAGTCTGAGGATTAAAGTTAGGTTTAGGTGTTGCCGGGAGGGTTAGAGTTAGGCTGCAGTGGGAGTTTCGGGTTAGGCTGTGAGAGAGGGCGGGAGAGGAGGTTAGGGGGAGGTTAGGGGTAGGCACTAGCATGGCAACAGGAGGCTTAATATATAATTATATAATTAATATATTTAAAAAAAGCATAAAATTAATAAAGTAGTTATGTACAAAAATAATTGGTATGATAGAAAAAGAAATAAAAAAGGGGAAGGCAATGGTAAAATTGGGGGTCATTCCGAGTTGATTGCTCGCTGCCGATTTTTGCAGCGCAGCAATCAGGTAAAAAAATGGCAAAACTGCGCATGCGTATGAACTGCAATGCGCAGGCACTTTGTACGGGTACAAAGAGGATCGGTGCTGGGCGATGGATTTAACGCAAGGTGATTGACAGAAAGAGGGCGTTTGTGGGTGTCATCTGACCATTTTCTGGGAGTGTTTGGGAAAACGCAGGCGTGTCCAGGCGTTTGCAGGGCGGGTGTCTGACATCAATTCTGGCACCAAAGAGACTGAAGTGATCGCAAGGGCTGAGTAAGTCCAGAGCTACTCTGAAACTGTGCCAAAATGTTTTTGCAGCACTCGGCTGCAAAGGCGTTCACACACTTGCAAAATGAAAATACACTCCCCCGTGGGCGACGACTATGCGTTTGCACGGCTGCTAAAAGTAGCTAGCGAGCGATCAACTCGGAATGACCCCCATTACCAGAGTGTGTTTAAAAGCTGAGCTGTAGGGGATTGGTGGGATGACTGTGCCAGGATCAAGTGAATGAAGAGCCAGAGGTGCAGGTTAGTGGGCTGCTAACAGAGACCAGAGCGCCCTGAGGTGAGTACAAGTGGCATGGTCAGAGTGCAGCACTTTGTAGCAAGATGTGTGAAAAAGGGCACTACAGTGTGGCATAATATGACAAGGACACTACAGTATGACATAATATGACAAGGACATTATAGTATGGAATGATGTGACCTGGGGTGGACTACAGTGTGACATGATGTGACAAGGACACTATAGTGTGGCATGGTGTGACCTGGGGGGCACTGTAGTGTGGCATGATGTGACAATGACACTATAATGTGGCATGAAGTGACCTGGATAGCACTATAGTGTGGTATGATGTGACTTAGGGGCATTACAGTGTGGCATGATGTGACAAGGACACTACAGAGTGGCATGAAGTGACCCAGGGGGCACTATAGTGTGGCATAATGTAACAAGGGCACTATAGTGTGCATGATATGACTTAGGGGCACTACAGTGTGGCATGATGTGACAAGAACACTCTAGTGTGGCATGATGTATCCTGGGGGGCACTACAGTGTGGCATGATATCACAAGGGCCAGAGCCATATTAAGGTCTACATGGGCCTGGAGCTGAAATTTATGAAGGGCCCATTGTATACCTCAGTAGTAGGTATGCCCAGCACCGCAGGGGTGGGACTGGTATCTGGTCGCATGGTTGACAGTAGCCATGTTGACATTCGTAATGTCAACCCAACAATGTCAGCATCAGAATGTAGACATGGTTCAAACTGTCATCAGAAATGTCACCACGGGAAATATCGACATTCTGAGTATGGTGATGGTTAGGCTTAGGCTGCATTGGGGGAGAAATACTAATCGAAATGCATGAGCATCACAGGTCTGCCCTGGAAGTCACTGTCACTTTTTAGTGCTAGAATAACTTTTTAGCATTTAGACCAGCAGTTCACACGAATGACCAATTGTATTTATACACAATTTATTAAAAACATGTTTTATGCTAACAGAAAAGAGGCAAACCCTTTACATATACACATCAAAAGGGAGACATTTTCTTGACAAAGAATATCTGTCGATGTAGATATCAATAGGGTATTGCTAGCTTCAACCCTGACGCGTTTCGTCCTAAAAGGACTGCTTCAGAGGGGTGGTCTGTATAGCTGGTAAAAAGAAATTACAAAAAATACAATGGAGAAGAGGACATAGAAAGGGCATACAAAATCACATATAATCTTCCATAACCATAATGGTCACCACAATCGTTACATACCTATATAATCATTCCGAGAGCAATCTTTTGATTATAATCACCGATCATTAAAATAGTTTGTGGCACAACTCTACAACAACAATACATCCAATAAATATCAAATACGTTTTGACCAAAAAAGTACTACTATATCTTATCCGTTCACGTACTTAAAAATTAATTCTATATGATCCCAAATTTGATGATGACAACATCCCTTCAAATTGGAACAAACCTACTAAAATAAACAAGTGTACCCACTAAACAATTTATAATAGAAGATGATTGGTACCCAGGGCCTGCCCAAGCTTATTTTTTTTAGTAAGCAAAAATCTATTTGGGCGCACCTTGATGGGATAAAAGGGGTGTGGCCTTACAAGAAAGGGGTGTGGCTACACAATTGTACTCCCTGTGGTACAGGGTGATAGTGGGTGACAGGGAGATAATAGGTTACTGGTGAGTCAGGGGTGACAGGGAGATGGTGGGTGACTGAGGCAGGGGTGACAGGGAGATAGTGGGTGACTGAGGCAGGGTGACATTGAGATAGTGGGTGACTGATGTCCCCAGTGCCAGATACACATGTCCCCACAGCGCCAGATATACCCCCAGTGCAGATACACATGTCCCCATAGTGCCAGATATGCCCCCAGTGCAGATTCACATGCCCCCACAGCGCCAGATATGCCCCCAGTGCAGATACACATGCCCCCACAGCACCAGATATGCCCCCAGTGCAGATACACATACCCCCACAGCGTCAGATATGCCCCCAGTGCAGATACACATGCCGCCACAGCGCCAGATATGCCCCCAGTGCAGATACATATGCACCCACAGCGCCAGATATGCCCACAGTGCAGATTCACATGCCCCCACAGCGCCAGATATGCCCCCAGTGCAGATACACATGCCCCCACAGCGCCAGACATGCCCCCAGTGCAGATAGACATGTCCCCACAGCGCCAGATATGCCCCCAGTGCAGATACACATGTCCCCACAGTGCCAGATATGCCACCAGTGCAGATACACATGCCTCCACAGTGCCAGATATGCCCCCAGTGCAGATACACATGCCTCCACAGTGCCAGATATGCCCCCAGTGCAGATACACATGCCTCCACAGTGCCAGATATGCCCCCAGTGCAGATACACATGCCCCCACAGCACCAGATATGCCCCCAGTGCAGATACACATGCCCCCACAGCGCCAGATATGCCCCCAGTGCAGATACACATGCCGCCACAGCACCAGATATGCCCCCAGTGCAGATTGACATGCCCCCACAGCACCAGATATGCCCCCAGTGCAGATACACATGCCCTCACAGCGTCAGATATGCCCCCAGTGCAGATACACATGCCCCCACAGCGCCAGATATGCCCCCAGTGCAGATACACATGCCCTCACAGCGTCAGATATACCCCCAGTGCAGATACACATGCCGCCACAGCGCCAGATATGCCCCCAGTGCAGATACACATGCCCTCACAGCGTCAGATATGCCCCCAGTGCAGATACACATGCCGCCACAGCACCAGATATGCCCCCAGTGCAGATTGACATGCCCCCACAGCACCAGATATGCCCCCAGTGCAGATACACATGCCCTCACAGCGTCAGATCTGCCCCCAGTGCAGATACACATGCCGCCACAGCACCAGATATGCCCCCAGTGCAGATACACATGCCCCCACTACGCCAGATATGCCCCCAGTGCAGATACACATGCCCCCACAGCGCCAGATATGCCTCCAGTGCAGATACACATGTCCCCACAGCGCAGAGATATGCCCCCGGTGCAGATACACATGCCTGCACAGTGCCTCCCATAGTGCCAGATATACCCCCAGTGCAGATGCACATGCCCCCACAGCACCAGATATGCCTCCAGTGCAGATACACATGTCCCCACAGCAGCAGATATGCCCCCAGTGCAGATAAACATGCCCCCACAGTGCCAGATATGCCCCCAGTACAGATTCACATGCCCCCACAGCGCCAGATATGCCCCCAGTGCAGATACACATGCCCCCACAGCGCCAGATATGCTCCCAGTGCAGATACACATGCCCCCACAGTGCCAGATATGCCCCCAGTGCAGATACACATGTCCCCACAGCGCCAGATATGCCCCCAGTGCAGATAGACATGCCCCCACAGTGCCAGATATACCCCCAGTGCTGATACACATGTCCCCACAGCGCCAGATATGCCCCCAGTGCAGATAGACATGCCCCCACAGTGCCAGATATACCCCCAGTGCTGATACACATGCCCCCACAGTGCCTCCCACAGTGCCAGATATGTTCCCAGTGCTGCTGATACACATGTCCCCACAGTGCCTCCCCCCTCCCCCCAAAAAATGTGCTGCTCACCTGCTACTGTGAGGGGAGGAGAGCGCAGCGTGCCCCTCTCCTACCCCTCAGTCTCCAGCGGTGGTGTCTATCTTCAATTCGCCGCCGGCCCATGAGCCAATCAGAGCTTGCGGTCCGGCAGCCAATCAGGAGCCTTAGCTGCCGGTCCACGAGCTCTGATTGGCTCACGGGCCGGCGCCGAATTTAAGATAATCACTGCCGCCGGAGACGTCTGTGCGCACGGGGCAGCGGTGGCCGGGAGCGGATTGAGACGCTTGCCGGCCACCACTGCTGTAGAGCGCCCTCTACTGCCTGGAGCTCAACGCGGCTGCGTAGCCTGCGTATGCGTCGGGCCGGCCCTGTTGGTACCTATACTCAAAATATAAATAAATACATACCCACTTTGGGTGCACTTTAAAGTGAATTTTAGAAGATAATATTATCTGTGGATAAATATTAAACAACTCCTATTAGATCTTATCTTTTCTTTGTAAATAAAATATTCCCATAACCTAAAGCAGGGGTGGGGAACCTCTGGTCCGCGGGCCATATAAGGTCTGCAAAGCTGTTTGTTCTGGCTCACCCGCTTGTCTGTCAGCGAGACACTCCGCCGCTCAGTCCAGCGGACAGCGTGTCTCAGCTGTCAGGGCAGGGAGGAGAGCACAGCTAAATGTCCAGCGGCAGCAGCTGGTAGGATCTCAAACCAGCCTCCAGTTCGTGAGCCAATCAGAGCTCGTGGGCCGGGAACCAATCAGGAGCCACCGCTGCCGGTCCGTGAGCTTTGATTGGCTCACGAACCGGCGACTGGTTTTGATCCTACACGCCGCCACCGCCCGGCATAGCCGCGCTCTCCTCCCTTCCCTGACCGCCTAACAGCTGAGACACGCCAGTGCCGGACGGAGCAGCAGCCTGACGGAGCAGCAGCGGTGAGCAGCACAGTGGGGTGGCGGGGCATTTGTGTATCTGGCACTGTGGGGGCATTTGTGTATCTGGCACTGTGGGGGCATTTGTGTATCTGGCACTGTGGCAGCATTTGTGTATCTGGCACTGCACTATTGTGGGCATATGTGTATCACATCCCATTTTAATTGGCTACATCCATTTTTAGTTGCGTGCACTCAGTACCTCTAAGGAGCATAACTACTATGGGCATAACTACTGGGGGGCAGGGTCATTTTTAAGTTGATAATTTTTGTATGGCCCCCAAAGGATTTTATAAATATCCTAATGGCCCTTGGTAGAAAAATGGTTCCCCACCCCTGACCTGAAGTAATATACTCACTCTCTTCTGTGTAGTGCTTAGTTCACCTACCAAAATGAAAGTGACTGTGTGCTGGAGGGGTGGAACTATTTATACCTAACATCCAGGGGCGTCGGAATGGGGGGGCAAGGGGGCAGCTCGCTCCCCCCAAAACATGAGAGAGGCGCCAATCCACCCGCTGCTTCCAGCTTCAGCGCTGCCAGCCCGGCAGCGCTGAAGCTGCCTTCCCCGCAGAGCCGATCTACGGTGCGGCGCTACGTCCCGTCCCCACTCCCCTCCCCACTGCAGCGGCGGCAAGGTAGGCACATCCGGAGCAGAGCAGAAAGCAAAGCCAGAGACGGGCAGCTGAGCGACGGCTCAGCTGTCCAATAATGTATGAACAATGCAGCCTGCCGCTCGGCTATTGGCTGGGTGCGCAGGCTGCAGGGAAGGACTGAGATCCCTGGCAACTTGTGGAGCACAGAGCTGCCAGAGTTACTTGGGTGGTGTGTGACCGTGTGCTGCTTGGTGAGTCTGTGTCACCAGTAGAGCAATAAAAAGTAAGTCTGGCAGTATTGTTTATATATATATATATATATATATATATATATTAGTGATGAGCGGGTTCGGTTCCTCGGAATCCGAACCCGCCCGAACTTCACCTTTTTTTTACACGGGTCCGAGCGACTCGGATCCTCCCGCCTTGCTCGGTTAACCCGAGCGCGCCCGAACGTCATCATCCCGCTGTCGGATTCTCGCGAGACTCGGATTCTATATAAGGAGCCGCGCGTCGCCGCCATTTTCACACGTGCATTGAGATTGATAGGGAGAGGACGTGGCTGGCGTCCTCTCCGTAATAGAAAAGACTAAGTCTAAGAGTGACATTGTTATAATTGTGGGGAGGATTGGGGACGGGGAGCAGCTGTTAGGGAGTACAGTGCAGGGTTTTGATTATACCACCAGTGATTTTAATCCTTTGTTTCTCTGCCTGAAAAAAACGCTCCACCATATCTGTGGCTGTGCTCACTCAGTGTGCTGCACTGCTGCATGATATATCTGTGCTGAGTGCACTGCTCTGCTCACACTGCCTAATTGTGGGGACTGGGGAGCAGTTATAGCAGGAGTACAGTGCACAGTTTTGCTGACAGTGACCACCAGTCCAGTATACGTTTGTCTGCCTGAAAAACACTGTGGTGTTTTTTTTTTCTTTCTTCATGCTAGTTTGTTTAGCAGTCTGCTGACAGTGTCCACCAGGTCCGTTATGCAGTATATTATATATATATAAGCAGCAGTACGGTAGGCCACGGCTGTACCTACCTCTGTGTCGTCAGTGCACTCGTCGTCCATAAGTATAAGTAATACTATACTATCCATCCATCTACATTGTATACCTGTGGTGTTTTTTCTTTCTTTCTTCATACTAGTTTAGCAGTCTGCTGACAGTGTCCACCAGGTCCGTTATACAGTATATTATATAATATATATATAAGCAGCAGTACGGTAGGCCACGGCTGTACCTACCTCTGTGTCGTCAGTGCACTCGTCGTCCATAAGTATAAGTAATACTATACTATCCATCCATCTACATTGTATACCTGTGGTGTTTTTTTTTTCTTTCTTCATACTAGTTTAGCAGTCTGCTGACAGTGTCCACCAGGTCCGTTATACAGTATATTATATATATATAAGCAGCAGTACGGTAGGCCACGGCTGTACCTACCTCTGTGTCGTCAGTGCACTCGTCGTCCATAAGTATAAGTAATACTATACTATCCATCCATCTACATTGTATACCTGTGGTGTTTTTTTTTTCTTTCTTCATACTAGTTTAGCAGTCTGCTGACAGTGTCCACCAGGTCCGTTATACAGTATATTATATATATATAAGCAGCAGTACGGTAGGCCATGGCTGTACCTACCTCTGTGTCGTCACTCGTCGTCCATAAGTATAAGTAATACTATACTATCCATCCATCTACATTGTATACCTGTGGTGTTTTTTTTTCTTTCTTCATACTAGTTTAGCAGTCTGCTGACAGTGTCCACCAGGTCCGTTATACAGTATATTATATATATATAAGCAGCAGTATGGTAGGCCACGGCTGTACCTACCTCTGTGTCGTCACTCGTCGTCCATAAGTATAAGTAATACTATACTATCCATCCATCTACATTGTATACCTGTGGTGTTTTTTTTTTCTTTCTTCATACTAGTTTAGCAGTCTGCTGACAGTGTCCACCAGGTCCGTTATACAGTATATTATATATATATAAGCAGCAGTACGGTAGGCCACGGCTGTACCTACCTCTGTGTCGTCACTCGTCATCCATAAGTATAAGTAATACTATACTATCCATCCATCTACATTGTATACCTGTGGTGTTTTTTTTTTCTTTCTTCATACTAGTTTAGCAGTCTGCTGACAGTGTCCACCAGGTCCGTTATACAGTATATTATATAATATATATATAAGCAGCAGTACGGTAGGCCACGGCTGTACCTACCTCTGTGTCGTCAGTGCACTCGTCGTCCATAAGTATAAGTAATACTATACTATCCATACATCTACATTGTATACCTGTGGTGTTTTTTTTTCTTTCTTCATACTAGTTTAGCAGTCTGCTGACAGTGTCCACCAGGTCCGTTATACAGTATATTATATATATATAAGCAGCAGTACGGTAGGCCACGGCTGTACCTACCTCTGTGTCATCAGTGCACTCGTCGTCCATAAGTATAAGTAATACTATACTATCCATCCATCTACATTGTATACCTGTGGTGTTTTTTTTTCTTTCTTCATACTAGTTTAGCAGTCTGCTGACAGTGTCCACCAGGTCCGTTATACAGTATATTATATAATATATATATAAGCAGCAGTACGGTAGGCCACGGCTGTACCTACCTCTGTGTCGTCAGTGCACTCGTCGTCCATAAGTATAAGTAATACTATACTATCCATCCATCTACATTGTATACCTGTGGTGTTTTTTTTTCTTTCTGCATACTAGTTTAGCAGTCTGCTGACAGTGTCCACCAGGTCCGTTATACAGTATATTATATAATATATATATAAGCAGCAGTACGGTAGGCCACGGCTGTACCTACCTCTGTGTCGTCAGTGCACTCGTCGTCCATAAGTATAAGTAATACTATACTATCCATCCATCTACATTGTATACCTGTGGTGTTTTTTTTTTCTTTCTTCATACTAGTTTAGCAGTCTGCTGACAGTGTCCACCAGGTCTGTTATACAGTATATTATGTATATAAGCAGCAGTACGGTAGGCCATGGCTGTACCTACCTCTGTGTCGTCACTCGTCGTCCATAAGTATAAGTAATACTATACTATCCATCCATCTACATTGTATACCTGTGGTGTTTTTTTTTTCTTTCTTCATACTAGTTTAGCAGTCTGCTGACAGTGTCCACCAGGTCCGTTATACAGTATATTATATATATATAAGCAGCAGTACGGTAGGCCACGGCTGTACCTACCTCTGTGTCGTCACTCGTCGTCCATAAGTATAAGTAATACTATACTATCCATCCATCTACATTGTATACCTGTGGTATTTTTTTTTCTTTCTTCATACTAGTTTAGCAGTCTGCTGACAGTGTCCACCAGGTCCGTTATACAGTATATTATATATATAAGCAGCAGTACGGTAGGCCACGGCTGTACCTACCTCTGTGTCGTCACTCGTCGTCCATAAGTATAAGTAATACTATACTATCCATCCATCTACATTGTATACCTGTGGTGTTTTTTTTTTCTTTCTTCATACTAGTTTAGCAGTCTGCTGACAGTGTCCACCAGGTCCGTTATACAGTATATTATATATATATAAGCAGCAGTACGGTAGGCCACGGCTGTACCTACCTCTGTGTCGTCACTTGTCGTCCATAAGTATAAGTAATACTATACTATCCATCCATCTACATTGTATACCTGTGGTGTTTTTTTTTTCTTTCTTCATACTAGTTTAGCAGTCTGCTGACAGTGTCCACCAGGTCCGTTATGCAGTATATTATATATATATAAGCAGCAGTACGGTAGGCCACGGCTGTACCTACCTCTGTGTCGTCACTCGTCGTCCATAAGTATAAGTAATACTATACTATCCATCCATCTACATTGTATACCTGTGGTGTTTTTTTTTCTTTCTTCATACTAGTTTAGCAGTCTGCTGACAGTGTCCACCAGGTCCGTTATACAGTATATTATATATATATAAGCAGCAGTACGGTAGGCCACGGCTGTACCTACCTCTGTGTCGTCACTTGTCGTCCATAAGTATAAGTAATACTATACTATCCATCCATCTACATTGTATACCTGTGGTGTTTTTTTTTTCTTTCTTCAAACTAGTTTAGCAGTCTGCTGACAGTGTCCACCAGGTCCGTTATACAGTATATTATATATATATAAGTAGCAGTACGGTAGGCCACGGCTGTACCTACCTCTGTGTCGTCACTCGTCGTCCATAAGTATAAGTAATAATAGTATACTATCCATCCATCTACATTGTACACCTGTGGTGGCTTTTAGTTGTGCGCAAAATATGGATAACAAAAATGTGGAGGTTAAAAAAATAGGGAAAGATCAAGATCCACTTCCACCTCGTGCTGAAGCTGCTGCCACTAGTCATGGCCGAGACGATGAAATGCCATCAACGTCGTCTGCCAAGGCCGATGCCCAATGTCATAGTACAGAGCATGTAAAATCCAAAACACAAAAGATCAGTAAAAAAATTACCCAAAAATCAAAATTAAAAGCGTCTGAGGAGAAGCGTAAACTTGCCAATATGCCATTTACGACACGGAGTGGCAAGGAACGGCTGAGGCCCTGGCCTATGTTCATGGCTAGTGGTTCAGCTTCACATGAGGATGGAAGCACTCATCCTCTCGCTAGAAAAAAGAAAAGACTTGCGGCAAAAGCACAGCAAAGAACTGTGTGTTCTTCGAAATGAGAGACTCCAATTTCTTCGAAAGGAGAGTCCAATTGTGTCGGTTGCGATGCCTGACCTTCCCAACACTGGACGGGAAGAGCTTGCGCCTTCCACCATTTGCACGCCCCCTGCAAGTGTTGAAAGGAGCACCCGCAGTCCAGTTCCTGATAGTGAAATTGAAGATGTCAGTGTTGAAGTACACCAGGATGAGGATATGGGTGTTGCTGGCGCTGGGGAGGAAATTGACAAGGAGGATTCTGATGGTGAGGTGGTTTGTTTAAGTCAGGCACCCGGGGAGACACCTTTTGTCCGTGGGAGGAATATGGCCATTGACATGCCTGGTGAAAATACCAAAAAAATCAGCTCTTCAGTGTGGAAGTATTTCAACAGAAATGCGGACAACAGGTGTCAAGCCGTGTGTTGCCTTTGTCAAGCTGTAATAAGTAGGGGTAAGGACGTTAACCACCTCGGAACATCCTCCCTTATACGTCACCTGCAGCGCATTCATAATAAGTCAGTGACAAGTTCAAAAACTTTGGGCGACAGCGGAAGCAGTCCACTGACCAGTAAATACCTTCCTCTTGTAACCAAGCTCGCGCAAACCACACCACCAACTCCCTCAGTGTCAATTTCCTCCTTACCCAGGAAAGCCAATAGTCCTGCAGGCCATGTCACTGGCAAGTCTGACGAGTCCTCTCCTGCCTGGGATTCCTCCGATGCATCCTTGAGTGTAACGCCTACTGCTGCTGGCGCTGCTGTTGTTGCTGCTGGGAGTCGATCGTCATCCCAGAGGGGAAGTCGGAAGACCACTTGTACTACTTCCAGTAAGCAATTGACTGTCCAACAGTCCTTTGCGAGGAAGATGAAATATCACAGCAGTCATCCTGTTGCAAAGCGGATAACTGAGGCCTTGACAACTATGTTGGTGTTAGACGTGCGTCCGGTATCCGCCGTTAGTTCACAGGGAACTAGACAATTTCTTGAGGTAGTGTGTCCCCGTTACCAAATACCATCTAGGTTCCACTTCTCTAGGCAGGCGATACAGAGAATGTACACGGACGTCGGAAAAAGACTCACCACTGTCCTAAAAAATGCAGTTGTACCCAATGTCCACTTAACCACGGACATGTGGACAAGTGGAGCAGGGCAGACTCAGGACTACATGACTGTGACAGCCCACTGGGTAGATGTATTGCCTCCCGCTGCAAGAACAGCAGCGGCGGCACCAGTAGCAGCATCTCGCAAACGTCAACTCGTTCCTAGGCAGGCTACGCTTTGTATCACCGCTTTCCAGAATACGCACACAGCTGAAAACCTCTTACGGCAACTGAGGAAGATCATCGCAGAATGGCTTACCCCAATTGGACTCTCCTGGGGATTTGTGGCATCGGACAACGCCAGCAATATTGTGCGTGCATTACATCTGGGCAAATTCCAGCACGTCCCATGTTTTGCACATACCTTGAATTTGGTGGTGCAGAATTATTTAAAAAACGACAGGGGCGTGCAAGAGATGCTGTCGGTGGTCAGACGAATTGCGGGCCACTTTCGGCGAACAGGCACCGCGTACAGAAGACTGGAGCACCACCAAAAAAACCTGAACCTGCCCTGCCATCATCTGAAGCAAGAGGTGGTAACGAGGTGGAATTCAACCCTCTATATGCTTCAGAGGATGGAGGAGCAGCAAAAGGCCATTCAAGCCTATACATCTGGCCACGATATAGGCAAAGGAGGTGGAATGCACCTGTCTCAAGCGCAGTGGAGAATGATTTCAACGTTGTGCAAGGTTCTGCTGCCCTTTGAACTTGCCACACGTGAAGTCAGTTCAGACACTGCCAGCCTGAGTCAGGTCATTCCCCTCATCAGGCTTTTGCAGAAGAAGCTGGAGGCATTGAAGGAGGAGCTAAAACAGGGTGATTCCGCTAGGCATGTGGGACTTGTGGATGGAGCCCTTCATTCGCTTAACCAGGATTCACGTGTGGTCAATCTGTTGAAATCAGAGCACTACATTTTGGCCACCGTGCTCGATCCTAGATTTAAAACCTACGTTGGATCTCTCTTTCCGGCAGACACAAGTCTGCAGGGGTTCAAAGAACTGCTGGTGAGAAAATTGTCAAGTCAAGCGGAACGCGACCTGTCAACATCTCCTCCTTCACATTCTCCCGCAACTGGGGGTGCGAGGAAAAGGCTACGAATTCCGAGCCCACCCGCTGGCGGTGATGCAGGGCAGTCTGGAGCGACTGCTGATGCTGACATCTGGTCCGGACTGAAGGACCTGCCAACGATTACTGACATGTCGTCTACTGTCACTGCATATGATTCTCTCACCATTGAAAGAATGATGGAGGATTATATGAGTGACCGCATCCAAGTAGGCACGTCAGACAGTCCGTACGTATACTGGCAGGGAAAAGAGGCAATTTGGAGGCCCTTGCACAAACTGGCTTTATTCTACCTAAGTTGCCCCCCCTCCAGTGTGTACTCCGAAAGAGTGTTTAGTGCCGCCGCTCACCTTGTCAGCAATCGGCGTACGAGGTTACTTCCAGAAAATGTGGAGAAGATGATGTTCATTAAAATGAATTATAATCAATTCCTCCATGGAGACATTCACCAGCAGCAATTGCCTCCAGAAAGTACACAGGGACCTGAGATGGTGGATTCCAGTGGGGACGAATTAATAATCTGTGAGGAGGGGGATGTACACAGTGAAAGGGGTGATGAATCGGACGATGATGATGAGGTGGACATCTTGCCTCTGTAGAGCCAGTTTGTGCGAGGAGAGATTGATTTCTTCTTTTTTGGTGGGGGCCCAAACCAACCAGTCATTTCAGTCACAGTCGTGTGGCAGACCCTGTCGCTGAAATGATGGGTTGGTTAAAGTGTGCATGTCCTGTTTATACAACATAAGGGTGGGTGCCAAAAGCAGACCTTGAGAAAGACCCGAGGCGGGTCGGAACGCGTGGGTACCTTGCCTTTTCTTCCCCCACATGCTGACACTGAGATTTATGGACTGAGCCGACACCTGAATATTACTGAGACCGGGAGATCCCCTTGCTGCAGCTGGGAGAGACCACCGAGGTTTACATGCACTTTAGAACTGACGCATGTCAGTTCATCAGGAATCGGTAATCAGCCATTTCTTCTGTTCCTCTCATGAGGGTGGATTTTTATGTGAATGTTTCTGTCTATTTATGACACATGCTGTGTCATTGACCAGTGTTTTCCATATTGGAATGATCTTTCATATGTTTTAGAATGATGTGTTAATTAAAGCTCGTGTTTTTATGGTATTACACTATTTTTGCCTTTTCCTCTCTTTCCGGTATCAATTTATACGAATACTCCTAAATAAGAGATACTATCGGAAAGTAAGAGGTGGATGACCCCGCTCTAAACGGGGCAGGCGCTGGTGAAGTAGTATCTTTTCCCTTTTTTGTTTCCACTATTTGTCTTTGGGGTTGGGAAAGCCCCCATTAAGGTACTGCACTGACTAGCTGCCTATGCGCACTGTTGGGTACTATTTCAAACTTCTTTTCCATATATATATATATATATATATATATGTATATATATATATATATATATACTAGGTGATTCATCGCGCCCTTCGGGCGCTCTTCACACCGTCGTTAGGTGCTATGCCCCGTTAACCTCTGCACGCCTTTGAACATACGCAGGGCGGTAGATAACAGAATCAGAAACGCAGGGCAGTATAGAGGGCATACAGAAATGGTGTCCGGTTGAGATAAGATAGAGAGGCGTAGGGGAGAGGGAGAAAAGGAATGTACAGAAACGCTGTGCGATTGGTAAAGGATAGGGAGAGTCAGGGTGGTAAAGAGAGGATAAAGAGAGGCAAGGGGTTAGACAGAAAATACCGTTGCAAGAGGCTACGACCCGTTATCCCCTGCACGGGCTTCAGCTGTGCTATAATTGTTTTTAGATGGAGTATTACCTGATTTTTTTTTTATGGCAGTGGGTAAATATTGTAAGGGGGGAGGGCGTGCGATTGTCAAAGGGGCGTAGGCCTTTGTGAGGGCGTGCAGAGTGGCCGCATGGCACAATTAATAACATAGTGTAGTATATACTGCTAGTGTCTGCATTATGAAGTACCAGATGAGTAACAGCAATGCACTGTAGATAAGATACCAAAGTGCTGTGGCCACAGGTAGCAGAGCCGCTTATACACACAATGGCCACAGGTAGCAGAGCCGCTTATACACACAATACCCACAGGTAGCAGAGCCGCTTATACACACAATGGCCACAGGTAGCAGAGCCACTTATACACACAATACCCACAGGTAGCAGAGCCGCTTATACACACAATACCCACAGGTAGCAGAGCCGCTTATACACACAATGGCCACAGGTAGCAGAGCCGCTTATACACACAATACCCACAGGTAGCAGAGCCGCTTATACACACATTACCCACAGGTAGCAGAACCGCTTATACACACAATACCCACAGGGGGCAGAGGCGCTTATACACACAGTGCCCACAGGTAGCAGAGCCGCTTATACACACAATACCCCCAGGTAGCAGAGGCGCTTATACACACAGTGCCCACAGGTAGCAGAGGCGCTTATACACACAATACCCACAGGTAGCAGAGCCGCTTATACACACAGTGCCCACAGGTAGCAGAGGGGCTTATACACACAATGGGCACAGGTAGCAGAGCCACATGTACACACATTACCCACAGGTAGCAGAACCGCTTATACACACAATACCCACTGGGGGCAGAGACGCTTATACACACAGTGCTGTTATGCACACCAGTGCCTGCAGGAAAGTACTAGTGTCAGAACTGTTATGCACTCCAGTGTCTGCAGGAATGTACTGGTGTTTGAACTGTTATGCAAAACAAATGGACTCACAGACAAACTGGGGAATATGACATAACGTACACAGAAGGTGATAGGGTAACAAAATACACACACAGTGAACAGAGAAGCCCAGAGGCTAAGGAACTGGGTATCTCCCTTGTATTAGAACTGCTCAGATGTAAAAAGCAAGATGTTGTGTTTTAATACGTAGAGAACCCGAAATGCTGTTGCTAAGGGCAACAGCAAAACCCTAAAGGGTTACCAACGGGTGTGGCAGTAAACTCCTTGGTCAGAGATGGAATGATAGACACAAGGAGAGCCTCCACAATCCTGATTCTCACTTGCAGTGCACAGGTTTAAGCTTACTGCCACTAAACTGACCCCTGACACCTAGCACAGTGAGACAGGATTAGACAGGCAAGTGTTAGAATACAGCCGCAAACTTGCTAAGTTCACAGAGTAATAACAGAACCCCAGCAAGCTAAACGACTGACTCCAGTCTTACTGCTAGGTCTGGATTGGCAGAGTGTAATACCAAATCCCCAGGCCTATTTGCAGTAAGCAACAAACAAATACAAAGCTACACAGTACTGGCTAACTTTCATGAACTGACTAACCAACAGAGATTCAGCAGCATCTGCTTACCCTGAAAAGAGGCCTTATAAAGCAGGTGCTGTCCACGCCCCACTCAGACCTCACAGACTGTGAGCACAAAAACCAGCACCGGATCCCCTGCCGTGCACAGAGCCTATAACCACTGCACAGCAAAAGACCCGAACCGGAGTATCAGCTGCGCTCAGGTTACTCCACTAGCACTTGTCTCCCGGTTGCCATGACGACGTGGCAGCACAGGGCAGGAGACCCTAACAGTACCCCCCCTCTGACGAGGGGTCAAAGAACCCCTACCACCGGGTTTATCGGGGAACTGCGAGAAGAAAGAGCATATCAGTCTGGGGGCATGAAGATCACAACTGCGCACCCACGACCGCTCCTCCGGGCCATACCCCTTCCAGTGCACCAAAAATGACAGCCGACCCCGAACCACCTTGGAGTCAAGAATCCTTTCAACAACAAACTCCCTCTGGCCACGTATCAGAAGAGGGGAAGGTCTTCCACTGGAAGAAGGATTACTAATCGCCCGTTTTAAAAGGGAACAATGAAATGTTTTATTGATACCCAAAGAACGGGGCAGATCTAACTGAAATGCCACCGGATTGATAACCCTGGTGATCTTATAAGGGCCGATGAACCGGGGCCCTAACTTATGAGATGGCTGTCTCAACTTCAAATTCTTGGTAGACAACCAGACGAAGTCTCCTAATTTGAAGCTGCAGGGTCTTTTCCGCTTATCAAAAACCCTTTTGGTCACTAATGACACAGACACAAGGGCTTTCTTCACTTTCCGCCAAATACCTCTAAGGACCGAAACCACAGAGGAACCACCAGGCGTGGAGTCCAGGGGGTCAAAAGAATTGGCCTTAGGATGATGCCCATACACACAAAGGAAGGGAGAGATCCCTGTAGCAGAGTGAGCCGCGTTGTTATAGGCAAACTCCGCCATGGACAGATGAGCAACCCAGTCAGTCTGACACTTGGAGACATAACACCTGAGGAACTGCTCCAAGGACTGGTTCACCCTTTCAGTCTGCCCATTAGACTGCGGATGGTAGCCTGACGACAAGCTGACAGAAATCTGGAGATCGGAACAAAATGCCCTCCAGAATTTGGCCACAAACTGGGATCCGCGGTCAGAGACCACATCAAGTGGCAACCCGTGGAGACGCACAACATGCAGCATAAATAATTCAGACAGGCGTCTGGCTGATGGCAGCCCAACCAGTGGAACGAAGTGCGCCATCTTCGAAAACCTGTCAACGACAACCCAGATGGCTGTCATCCCCGAGGATTTGGGCAAGTCCACCACAAAATCCATTGAAATGTGGGTCCATGGCTTAGATGGGATAGAGAGTGGATGTAATGGGCCAACAGGAACCCCTCTAGGAGTCTTATTTCGGGCACAGATGTCACATGCCCGAACCCACTGATCCACATCCTTAGCCACCGAGGGCCACCACACCGCCCTAGATAGCAACTCCCGAGTTCTGGCAATACCCGGGTGACCTGCCGACTTCTTGGCATGGAATTCCAGGAACACTCGCTGTCTTAACCTAGGAGGCACAAACAAAAGACCTACCGGAAGGTCTGGAGGAGCCTGCTCCTGTGCTCTAAGGACTAATGATAAGAGGTCCTGGGTAATGCCCACTTTAATACATGATGGGGAAACAATGGGCAACGGCTCCTCGGTGGTCTCCTGG
Organism: Pseudophryne corroboree; assembly: GCF_028390025.1. Taxonomy (NCBI): domain Eukaryota; kingdom Metazoa; phylum Chordata; class Amphibia; order Anura; family Myobatrachidae; genus Pseudophryne; species Pseudophryne corroboree. The sequence goes on along the minus strand of NC_086446.1, from coordinate 715,428,737 downwards.
ATTGGAGCAAAACTCTGCGAGAGCGCATCAGCCTTGATGTTTTTTGACCCAGGGCGATATGTTATCAAAAAATTAAAGCGAGCAAAAAACAAAGCCCATAGTGCCTGCCTGGCATTGAGACGCTTCGCTGACTCTAAATATGCCAGATTCTTATGGTCAGTGAGAATTGAGACCACAAACTTAGCCCCCTCAAGCCAGTGTCTCCACTCCTCGAGTGCATCCTTAATAGCCAACAATTCCCGGTTACCCACGTCATAATTCATCTCGGCAGGCGAAAATTTACGGGAAAAGTAAGCACAGGGAATGAAGGCGATTATCAGACACTCCCATCTGAGAAAGCACTGCCCCAATACCCATCTCAGAGGCATCCACCTCCACCACAAAAGGACGCTCTGGATCTGGGTGTCGCAGCACCTTGGCCGAAACAAATGCCCTTTTGAGACGGGCAAAAGCCGCTTTAGCCTCACAAGACCAGTGAGCAACATCCGCCCCTTTCTTAGTGAGTGCCACCAAGGGCGCCACTATAGACGAAAATCCAGCGATAAATCGTCTATAAAAATTTGCAAAGCCCAGGAAACGCTGAAGCGCCTTCAAACTAGTGGGCTGCACCCAATCCAGGACTGCCTGTACCTTGGAACCCTCCATTTGGAAACCTTCTGGGGAGATAATATATCCTAGAAATGCGATTTGCTGAACTTCAAATTCGCACTTCTCCAGCTTCGCCCCAAGCCGGTGGTCTCTGAGTTTCTGGAGGACTAAGCGTACATGCTTCCGATGTTCCTCCAGGGAATGGGAGAAGATTAGGATGTCATCTAAGTATACAACTAAGAATCTATCCAAATATTCCCTGAGCACATCATTCATGAAATCCTGGAAGACTGCCGGGGCATTACAGAGCCCAAAAGGCATCACCAAATATTCATAATGCCCTGAGTGGGTATTAAAGGCAGTCTTCCATTCATCCCCCTCTCTTATTCGGATTAGATTGTACGCACCGCGTAGGTCAATCTTAGAAAAAATGGTGGCAGTACGAAGCTGGTCAAACAAGACCGAAATGAGAGGCAGTGGGTATGAGTTTTTAATCGTGATACGGTTCAATTCCCTGAAGTCGATGCAGGGTCGCAACGAACCGTCCTTTTTACCCACGAAGAAGAACCCCGACCCAACTGGAGACTGTGAAGGTCTGATAAATCCCTTAGCCAAGTTCTCCTGAATGTACTCTGCCATAGCCTGAGTCTCAGGACGTGACAGGGAGTACAACCTGCTCTTGGGAAGCTTAGCATTTGGCAACAAATCAATGGCACAGTCATAGGGGCGATGGGGAGGTAGTACCTCTGCAACTTTTTTGGAGAACACGTCCGCAAAATCTGCATAACACCCTGGCAATCCTGGCAAACTTAGCTGCGAGAGCCTGACTGGAAGGCTCAAGCAACTCCTGAAACAATCAGTACCCCAACTAAGAATCTCCCCAGAGACCCAGTCAAATTGAGGATTGTGGGCCCTTAACCAGGGTAACCCCAACACCAATGGGGCAAAAGTACAGACAGTCACATAAAAGGACAATTTTTCAGAGTGTGTGGCTCCAATAAACAAAGAAATCTGGCTAGTGCAAGAGGTAATTTTACCTTGGGATAATGGTTCCCCGTTTAACCCACAAATCTCAATTTCCGATGCCAAGGGTACTAAGGGAACAGAGTGTTTTAGGGCGAATTGGCGGTCCATAAAAACCCCGTCGGCCCCACTGTCCACAAAGGCCTCAGTCTTGACAGTTTGACCGAGGATCTTCAAGGTCACCGGAATGATAAAAGTCTTCTTGGGAAATTCTGACTTCTGGCCTGACAGGATATTTCCCATCACCCTCAGGCCCTGAAGTTTTCCGGCTTTTCTGGGCATGATACTACCACATGACCTTTATTCCCACAGTACAAACACAACCCCTGCTGTCTCCTCCGCGTCTTCTCACGCGAGGAGAGGCGGGTAGCCCCAATCTGCATAGGCTCCTCAGAAAATTCCTCAGAGTCTGAGGTTCCCTTGGGAAGGAAGGAAATCTCAGTCTCCCTTTCAAGCCTACGCTCTCTCAGCCGTCTATCCACCCGGATGGATAACTGCATGAGCTGATCCAAGCTATCAGGCAAGGGATATTGTACCAGTTGGTCCTTTATCTGGTTAGAAAGACCTCTTCGGTACTGGTGTCTCAGGGCTGGGTCATTCCACTGGGTATCATGGGCCAACCTCCGAAACTCCGTACAGTAAACCTCAACTGGCCTTCGCCCTTGCTTAAGGATCGAAATCTGAGCCTCGGCTGAGGCCGTCTTGTCAGGGTCATCATACAACATGCCCAGTGCCGTAAAAAAAGCATCAACACTTTTAAGCGACGGACAGTCAGGCTGCAACCCATATGCCCAGACCTGTGGGTCTCCTTGTAGCAAGGAAATCACTATGCCCACCCGCTGAATCTCCGACCCAAAAGACTGAGGCCTAAGCCGGAAGTATAGCTTGCAGCTCTCCTTGAAACAAAAGAACTGCGAGCGATCTCCAGAAAAACGATCCGGGAGATTTACTTTCGGCTCCTTAACCCCTGCAGGTGCTGCTGCTGCGGGAGCTCCGCCAGCAGCCTGGGAGGTGTGCATTTTAATGGACAAATCATTAAATTGTCGAGTCAGGACCTGCACCTGATCGACCACCTGTTGCAACGTATTTTGAGGGGTATGCTCCATATTCCCACAAAATTTCAACAGGAGTATTGGGCTGCTGAATATGTTATGCACACCAGTGCCTGCAGGAAAGTACTAGTGTCAGAACTGTTATGCACTCCAGTGTCTGCAGGAATGTACTGGTGTTTGAACTGTTATGCAAAACAAATGGACTCACAGACAAACTGGGGAATATGACATAACGTACACAGAAGGTGATAGGGTAACAAAATACACACACAGTGAACAGAGAAGCCCAGAGGCTAAGGAACTGGGTATCTCCCTTGTATTAGAACTGCTCAGATGTAAAAAGCAAGATGTTGTGTTTTAATACGTAGAGAACCCGAAATGCTGTTGCTAAGGGCAACAGCAAAACCCTAAAGGGTTACCAACGGGTGTGGCAGTAAACTCCTTGGTCAGAGATGGAATGATAGACACAAGGAGAGCCTCCACAATCCTGATTCTCACTTGCAGTGCACAGGTTTAAGCTTACTGCCACTAAACTGACCCCTGACACCTAGCACAGTGAGACAGGATTAGACAGGCAAGTGTTAGAATACAGCCGCAAACTTGCTAAGTTCACAGAGTAATAACAGAACCCCAGCAAGCTAAACGACTGACTCCAGTCTTACTGCTAGGTCTGGATTGGCAGAGTGTAATACCAAATCCCCAGGCCTATTTGCAGTAAGCAACAAACAAATACAAAGCTACACAGTACTGGCTAACTTTCATGAACTGACTAACCAACAGAGATTCAGCAGCATCTGCTTACCCTGAAAAGAGGCCTTATAAAGCAGGTGCTGTCCACGCCCCACTCAGACCTCACAGACTGTGAGCACAAAAACCAGCACCGGATCCCCTGCCGTGCACAGAGCCTATAACCACTGCACAGCAAAAGACCCGAACCGGAGTATCAGCTGCGCTCAGGTTACTCCACTAGCACTTGTCTCCCGGTTGCCATGACGACGTGGCAGCACAGGGCAGGAGACCCTAACAAGTGCCCACAGGTAGCAGAGGCGCTTATCCACACAGTGCCCACAGGTAGCAGAGCCGCTTATACACACAATACCCCCAGGTAGCAGAGGCGCTTATACACAGTGCCCACAGGTAGCAGAGGTGCTTATACACACAATGGGCACAGGTAGCAGAGCCATGTGTACACACAATACCCACAGGTAGCAAAGCCGCTTATACACACAGTGCCCACAGGTAGCAGAGCCGCTTATACACAATGGGCACAGGTAGCAGTGTTGCTTATACACATAATGGCCAAAGTATTAGTGTTAATGTCCATTGGTAGCAACTATACTCACAAAAGTTTGGGAGGTATGGAAAGGGGGTGGGTTCAGTGAGGTTCCTATCCGTGCGGCTGATCAGCCCGATTCAGGGAATAACTTGTAGCGGCTGTGGATGGTGTCCGAGGTGCTACGTGTGGTGGAGGGGTGGGTGTGGGAGGGGGTCCAGAGGTGTTGTGAGTGGCGGAGGGGTGGGTGCAGGGGCACGGATGGCGGAAAGGGTGCAGAGGTGCAGTGGGTGGGGGAGGGGTAGGTGTAGAGGGGGCGCGGATGGGGAGTGCCGTGGGTGGGGGAGGGGGGGTTCTGGGCATGGGGGCGTGGTGCCATGGGTGGGGGACAGGTGTGGGAGGGCAGTGGCGGGTGCAGTGGTGGTGCGGATGGGGGGTGGAAGGCGGCAGCGGGGGTTCCGAGGGTTGGGGGGGTGGCATGGGTGGGGGAGGGGGTGCAGGAGCAGGGTTGTTGCGGATGGGGGAGGGGTGGGTGCAGGAGGGGCAGATGTGGTGGTGGTGCGGGTGGAGTGGAGGATGCAGGGGTGTATCGGGGGGAGAGGTGGGTATGGGGGTGGAGTGGTGCCACGGGTGGGGGAGGGGGCGGTTTGCCGGTTTGGTGCATTTGGGGGGGTGGTGGGTTTGAGGGTGCCACGGTTGCAGGGGCGGGTGCAACAGGTAGGGGAGGGGTGGGGGTGCGGGAGCAGGGGTGCTGTGCGTAGGGGAGTGGCGGGGGTGCCATTGGTAGGGGGTTGGGAGCAGGGGTGATGTGGGTGTGGGAGGGCTGTGGGAGTGCCGTGGATGGGGGAGGGGGGGTGCTGGGGGTGGGGGCGTGGTGCCATGGGTGGGGGGACAGGTGCGGAGGGGGGGCAGGGGCTGGAGCAGTGGTGGTGCAGTTGGGCGGTGGGAGGCAGCTGCAGGGGTTCCGAGTGTTGGGGGGGGGTGTGCGGGTGGGGGGGGTGCAGGAGGCGCAGATGCGGTGGTGGTGCGGGTTGGGTGAAAGGTGCAGGGGTGTAGCGGGGGGGGGAGAGGTGGGTATGGGGGAGGGGCAGGGATGCAGCGGGTGGGGGAGGGGTGGGGGGTGCTGCAGGTGTGGGAGCTGCGGGTGGGGGCGGGAGTGCTGCGGGTGGGAGCAAATGTGGGGGATGCGTTGGGTGCCGCAGGGGGGGGGGGCAGCGGGTGTTGGTGCTGTGGGTGGGGGAGGGGCAGAGTGCCACGGGTGGTGGGTGGGTGCCGCGGGTGGGTGCTGCTGCTGGTGGGGGAGGGGGTGGAGTGCCACGGGTGGTGGGTGGATGCGGTTGGTGCGCGGGTGGGTGGTGCAGGTGTTGGTGCTGCGGGTGGGGGAGAGGGTGGGAGTGGCGCGGGTGGGGGGCAAATGCGGTTGGTTGCCGCGGGTGTTGGTGCTACGGGTGGGGGAGGGGGCGGGAGTTCCGCGGGTGGGTGCCGCGGGTGTTTGTGCTATGGGTGGGGGCGGGAGTGGTGCGGGTGGTGGATGGATACGGCGGGTGTTTGTGCTACGGATGGGGGAGGGGGCGAGAGTGCCGCGAGTGGATGCCACGGATGTTGCAGCTGCGGGAGGGGGAGAGGGCGGGAGTGCCGCGGGTGGGGGGCGGATGCGGCGGGTGTTTGTGCTACGGATGAGGGCAGGAGTGCCGCGGGTGGATGCCGCGGATGTTAGTACTGCGGGAGGGCCGCGGATGGGAGGGGGGGCGAGTGCGGCTGTGAGTGCTCAGCATGTCCCCCTGACTCAGCGGCAGCCGCAAGACTGTGAGGCGGGTAGTGTGAGTTCCGCTCACACTCAGCGGCTGCGATGTCACCAGGGGCAGGGAGTGTACGGGGAGAAGGGAGACAGGGAGACAGGACCCTGGGCGGAGATGGAGAGGGGACTGGGCGGAGAGAGGGAGGGGACTGTTCCTGCCCAGATATGTGCCTGTGACTCCGCCCAGCGTTACGGCCAGGCACAGAATCACAGAGTTGGGCTAATATATAGGAGATATATATAGTAATGATGAAAAAACGGCACTCAGGAAACTTCAAAGTAGCAAAAATACTTGGTATTTTTGCTACTTTGAAGTTTCCTGAGTGCCGTTTTTTCATCATTACCATATCCATTTCCGACTCTGGCATCGGGACCAGTTGATATACTTGTTGCAGTGCCGGACACCCTTGTTACTTATATATATATATATATATATATACCCTGAACATATTTTAGCAGCAGCCAATACTAAAGCAAAAACCCTGGAAAGAAACAAACTTCTGGAATATAAACCAAAGGAGAACAATAAAGATAACGTTAGATTCATCACCACTTACAGTAAACATGACAACCTGATTAAACAAGCACTTAAATCACACTGGAACATACTGCTAATGGACCCCATTCTCAAAGACTATTTACCAACTGAACCTCATGTGGTGTTTAAGAAATCCCAGAATTTAAAGGACCTCCTTGCACCAAGTATGCTAAGAAACCGTGATACTCCCAAGAGTACACTACCGAAGTGTGTGGGATGTTTCAAATGTGGCCATTGCAACATCTGCAAGTACGTGAACCCAAATAGAAAGACATTCAAGAACACAGGTGAAACTAAGGAGTACAAGATTAAGCACTTTATCAACTGCAACACATCTTCAGTTATCTACCTCCTGGAATGCCTTTGCAAGATGAAGTATATTGGCAAGACAAAGAGGCCACTGAAAATCCGTATACAGGAGCATGTAAGAAACATAAAAAACTGGGTCCAAACACATGCCGTATCCAGACACTTCCTACAATACCACGGCTCTAACCCAGAGGAACTCACGTTCAAGGGTCTAGAACTAGTGACACTTGGAGAAAGAGGGGGGGACCTCTCCAACCTTCTATCAAGGAGAGAAATGTTCTGGATACACAAAATTAAATCTCTTCATCTGGACGGACTGAATGAAGGCTACGAAATAGCTCCTTTTTTTTATAAACGTAAGCCTATATTCCCAATCCTCAATTCCTGACATCATCCACTTGCCTTTTCCTAGCTAGGTCCAGGTTGGAATGCGGAGCGGAGGCTCCCCAACCTCTGGACCCCCTCTCCCACCACCCAGATCTTAGATTACAGTCATACCACACTGGATATGCCCAAATTTGTCCGATCTTGGAAGCCAAGCAGTGTTGGCCCGGCCAGTACTGGGTAAGGAAACTTCCCAAGAAGACCGGGTGCTGTAATAACAACTGGATCAGGGGCGTGCTATTCTTATATCTTTTCATATCTCTCTATACATCTCTCTTTCTTTTATCTCTGCATTCAAATTAATTAAAATCTCTTCTCTATCTATGACGGTATATGCCTATATATTTATAAATATGACCCTGACTGCCACATCCACTCTCCATTTATTTACTAATTTTATTAATTTTATCAAATACATGTATAACTCCTATGTACTCCAATTGAAATCCCTTGATGTCTTTGAGAAATACCATTTTATATGGATGTCATTTTCATAGGAGAAATACTGTATTTATGTCTATCAGAGTAAGATGATGAACCACAGCATAACATACTTTACACCTAGTCTGTAGAATCTGTATATCTAATACGGACTATATATGACTCCTAAATCGTTTATATGCACTGATTCTTGCTCTCATCCTTTTTACATATGCGGCTTCCTGTATGGAGGCGATGCGAATGTGTCCGACCTATTTAACTAAATGAACATTATCTATGAAAATATGGCCGCCGGCACCCGCTTCCAGCACAAGTAATGGTCCTGCCTTACGGACTCCAAGAAGATGGCCGCCGCACTTCCCTTCACATTGGCCGGCGCATGCGCAGAAGGAAGCCACGGACACCGGATGTGGGGCGGAAATGACGCGATTAGCGTCATACATCGGAATAAACGAGCTTAAAAGACTTTTATGGTTTACAAAGACTCCCTGCACAGTTTCTAAGCGTAAATCAAGCGCTTTACTATATCTACAGCCTCCCTCACTATTGGCCACACTCATTATGTGTTCCTAAATTATACATGTATTCTTGAATCCTGTTTCCAAAAATGTCAATCAATTACAGGAAGTGATGTCATTAATCACTTCCTTTCCCACATGAGTATATATAGATGATGTGTCCCACTGTGCTCATTACCCCTTGATGAAGTCAGACCAGACGAAACGCGTTGGGTGATTCCTGCTACTATTGAAATCCTCAGTTAAGCTGCTTTTTCTATATACGGAACTTTTTATATACATATTTATATTTTTTACATAATTTTAGATACACAGTTGTTTCTAATGGTTCTTATTTTCTGTAGCAAGACGCACCACGGGCGGCCGGGGTGAGAGAGGAGAGGCCAGTCCGGAAAAGCTCTTCTGTCTATCCACTCTATGCTGTTTTAACTGAGTTTATCCACACCGTGAAGACCCCAAGCACTTCACCGCAGCGCTAATACAAAGTTACCTGTGTGCTAAAAAGACTTTAACTAGACGTGTGATACAACCTATATGCGGGACGCCGTAATAAGAAAGAGAGACTGTGAGGCACGTTTTCATGGACATTTATCAACGGACTTAATCAATCAAATAAAAAAGCACAGTGCTTAAAATAAATTTATTTACTACTATCCTTTCCATCATTTATTCGGTACATTATATATTCTGTATAGATCATCTGTAAGGGATACATTTGAATTTCACATTTACCCATTAAGGTGAAAAGGATATAGTTTAAACGGAGCATACACATAGCATTTCAGACAATCGGTGCATATTTAATCAAGCTGGTAGCCCACTACAATCATCAGGATTGAGCGCAGCATATTATTCTGTATTATTTGCCATTTGTGAGGTTGGTTACCTCAATTTGCAGCAGCTTATCCGAGCAAGAAGGGACTCAGTGTGCAGTTAAACCTATATTTTCCTGTAATGTGTAATGGGCTCTACCAGGCATAATGTGTAACGTGAAATGGGCTCTACCAGGCGTAATGTGTAACATGTGTTATGGGCTCTACCAGGCATAATGTGTATAATGGGCTTTACCAGGCATAATGTGTATAGGGGCTCTACCAGGTGCATTGTGTAATGGGCTCTACCAGGCGTAATGTGTAACGTGTAATGGGCTCTACCAGGCGTAATGTGTATAGGGACTCTACCAGGAGTAATATGTACAAATGGCTCTACCAGGTGTAATGTGTACAAGCGGCTCTACAAGGCCTAATGTGTATAATGGGCTCTACCTGGCATAATGTGTGTAATGGGCTCTACTTGGCATAATGTGTATAAGGTGCTCTATCAGGTGTAAAGTGTACAAGGGGCCACTCCCAGCTGTTCCATAGAGTTCCATACAGGTTCAAGAGACCTGTCTAAGGTGGCAAGGAGCTAGGGGCGCCAAACTGAGATTTTATCTTGGCCCCCCCAACCAAAAAACGTTCTGATGCCCCTGCTAACATCATCCTACCTCACTTTCTGAGCTCAATAGCCAATCAGAAAGAGGTATATACAAAAACTTCTATAACCTTACTAATAACCCTTATATGAAATTTTGATCTAACTCTCCTTAAAAACTAATCTGAACAGTCACACTAGTGCTTTTTATAAACACAATTCAAATGGAAAACCCCCCAAACTCTTAATAACCATCCTGGGTACCGGAAGTGACACCAATTAGAGGCTCTGTTCACGTCCCCAAACTTGCCACACGAGCAGTACATTTCACACTGAGCCCCACCGGGGATCAAACAACCACCCACGGGGACCGCTAATGCACCAATCATCTAAGCGTTTCATCCTCATTAACGGTGGAAGGCACTACTACTTCCGGTGACGCCACTTCCGGTTAACTCATCTAAGCGTTCCACCTTTATTACCGGTGATATGCACAGCCACTTCCGGTGACGTCACCTCTGGCTAACCTTAGTGGCTGAATCGCCGTGCATTCCATCCCAAATTATGGTGGAACGCACACCTATTGTTAACGGCGCTACTTCCTATCCACGGACCAAGATTAAAGATCCGTGGAATGCACATTAATTCCGGTTTTACAAATAAGCATCATATACTCCCCTAAATAAGAACTATTATTCCCTACCCTAACCTATGTTTATAATATAACAACCTATATTGATACTGTTATTATCAAGATACAATTATACATAGTACTTTTTCAATTGCCACTTTTACAATAAGAAAACAGATATCATTAAAAATATAATAAATATTGACATATAACCCCATATCAAATAAACATTATACCAGTATCTAACAACATATAAATCGCAGGCTCCGTCACAATAATCAGGTAGTCAATTTAAATTTATATATATATGTAATTAGAATTTTAATAAACCTCCCCTAAGTGGACGAAGAGGGTTGACATAATGATGTTTGTCACCGATGCATGGCTTGCGTTGCCTGAACGATAACGCTCAAACGGACAGTCGGATCAAAATTATGATTGCACCTCCAGTGTGTAGAATTTAATAAACTACAAAAATGGTCCTGTCACTTTTACCGTATCTGCTACTGGTGCTCTTCGGTTAACGCCAAGAACCATGGATTAATATTTACTTACATTAAAACATCTCAGATTTACATCTCTATAGATTTACTACATTTTTAACACTCATTTATATGCACAACTATGAAAATCAGAAACTCCCGTGCGAAGAACAGGTAGAACAGCCTTATTAAGGGAAAGGGAGTAAGGTATGCTGAAGACAGTGATTTTTGATCTAAGTGTCACCTTGTACTTGAGCAATCTGAATAAAAGGTATTTTAGCCTGGAGTCGTCGCTGGTGGAATTTCTGTGGCAGAGTACATTCTAGCAACACTCCTGTCAATTTATATATATAACCATTCAGATTGATAATTTAATTTCTAAGTTTGTAGCTAGGGGGTATAAATTGCACAAATTACTCCTTGATAAAGAAAAAGTATTGGCTATGCACAGAAAGGATTTACTAGTTAAAAAGGATAGGGCTACAGAAAACTCTAAACTTCTTTGGGTGAATCAATATCATTCACGATCAGAAACGGTCAGTAAAATCACTAAAAAGTATTGGCATCTCATTAAGTCAGATGAAAATCTGGGATTGAGTGGAGTGGACTTGATGCCATGCTTTTCTAGATCTAGTAATCTACGAGATATTCTAGTTAAAACGGACATCACAGGGAAAGGGCAACCACCGTCAAAATTTTTTTTTTGACAGTAGGTAAAACAGGTTGCAATAAATGTCCGTGTACTACATGCAAGTACTTAATCAGTGGTGATACTTTCTATCATCCTCATCTTGGAACCAAGATTAAAATTCACCATCGTTTAACGTGTGAGAGCACTTACGTTGTATATCAGATTATATGCCCCTGTGGGCTCTCCTATATAGGAAAAACTATTAGAAAGTTTAAGGAAAGGATGACAGTACATCGATCAGCCATCAGACAGGCGCTTATTGCTGGCACAAGCGATCAGCCAGTAGCCAGGCATTTCGCTGAATTAAAGCATAGCGTAGCCAGTATCAAGTACCGCATGATAGATCACATCCCTTTATCCTTGAGAGGTGGTGATAGGGGGGCAACCCTTCTTAGGTGTGAGGCCAGATGGATCTCTAGACTTGATGTACTGGCCCCACGAGGCTTGAATGAGAAGCTCCCTTTATCATGTTTTTAGGAGGTTTAATGAGCAATATATTGCCGGTAGTTGCTATATCTGTATTTATTGATTAATCTTATCCAGTTTAACTAGTCATTTTGTAGATATGTATGTTCAGATCCATTATACTGATTATGTCATATATGCATCAACTTGCCTTTATCACTATTTTTGTGAGTTGATATCTTGTGATCTCCCGTGCATGTTTGTGCAGCGCGGGCACTATTAAGAAATATATGTGCTTGTTGGTTCAACCGATTTATATTGATAGTGGGAATTCTATTGTTATGCTCTTGTAATTTATTGCAGCACTTGGAGGTGTTTATGGTTTCCATGGTGATGGGACTTAGAGAGAATGTGACGGCGTATAGCCGCTACGTCATCGGACAGCGTCCCGCTCTGGCGTCCTGGGCTGGCGCCGCGGCGGGAGAAATGCACACAGCGGTGGGGAAATAAGGTGAGAATGCTAATGTTTTATTTGTATCTTGACAACAATTTATAATGAAATTGAAACGTTGATTCATCTATACGGAGTCTGACCGTTTATTTATCAGTTTCTACAATGCTGTAAGTGCCGCTTGTTACTATATATATATATATATATATATATATGAGAAGGAGAAGGTTGTGCAATCAATGTTATACGTCCTTAAGAATCCATATACTCCGTATTTAGTTTCTGATGTCTGTGCTGGCACTTCTAAACAGTGTAACCACACTGTTAGAGTTAACTGGAAAAGAATGATGAAGGCGCACTCAGTGAATCAAGGTATAAAGTAGATTTACTACAAATAACAAGCTCACATACATCATAGGTTTAAAATCACCGGCTCGTGGAAATCGAAAACGCTGTCTCCAATGCCACTCGCAGCAGTCCGTCTCTCAGGTTGCCGGCATGCAGTAATACTCAGGTCAGCGTCTCAGCTTACGGAACAGGTGTTCATGAATGTAACGAACACGTCCTTGTTTAGGCCACGCCCAACACGTTTCGAAGTCATACAGTGACGAAGCGCGTTGGGCGTGGCCTAAACAAGGACGTGTTCGTTACATTCATGAACACCTGTTCCGTAAGCTTAGACGCTGACCTGAGTATTACTGCATGCCGGCAACCTGAGAGACGGACTGCTGCGAGTGGCATTGGAGACAGCGTTTTCGATTTCCACGAGCCGGTGATTTTAAACCTATGATGTATGTGAGCTTGTTATTTGTAGTAAATCTACTTTATACCTTGATTCACTGAGTGCGCCTTCATCATTCTTTTCCATATATATATATATATATATATATATATATACAAACAGAAAATTCAGCACTCACCATAGCAAGCTCACTTATCCTCACCACATCAATAAATAAATGATGGGGGTTTAGTTAGTGAATTGGCCAATGTACAGAAGCCTGCAAACCGATCGCCAAGGTACTAGTGATGAGCGGGTTCGGTTCCTCGGAATCCGAACCCCCCCGAACTTCAGCCTTTTTACACGGATCCGAGGCAGACTCGGATCTTCCAGCCTTGCTCGGCTAACCCGAGCGCGCCCGAACGTCATCATCCCGCTGTCGGATTCTCGTGAGGCTCGGATTCTATCGCGAGACTCGGATTCTATATAAGGAGCCGCGCGTCGCCGCCATTTTCACACGTGCATTGAGATTCATAGGGAGAGGACGTGGCTGGCGTCCTCTCCATTTAGATTAGAAGAGAGAGAGTGAGAGTGAGACACTTGATTTACTGGAGCTTAGGAGTACTCAGAGAGTGCAGAGTTTACTAGTGACTGACCAGTGACCACCAGTGCAGTTTTATTATATTATTATTTAATATAATCCGTTCTCTGCCTGAAAAAAAACGATACACAGTGACACAGTAACAGTATACCATATCTGTGCTCAGCCTCAGTGTGCTGCATCATCTATGTATATCTGACTGTGCTGAGTGCTCAGTGCTCACACAGCTTAATTGTGGGGGAGACTGGGGAGCAGTAGCAGGAGTACATATTATTTAACAGTGCACACTTTTGCTGCCAGAGTGCCACTGCCAGTGTGACTGACCAGTGACCACTGTCTGACCACCAGTATATTGTGATTGTCTGCCTGAAAAAGTTAAACACTCGTCGTGTGGTGTTTTTATTCTATAAACGCATTCTGCTGACAGTGTCCAGCAGGTCCGTCATTAATTAAATAATATATACCTGTCCGGCTGCAGTAGTGATATATATATATATTTTTTATATCATTATCATCCAGTCTATATTAGCAGCAGACGCAGTACGGTAGTCCACGGCTGTAGCTACCTCTGTGTCGGCAGTCGCTCGTCCATCCATAATTGTATACCACCTACCTGTGGTGTTTTTTTCTTTTTCTATCTTCTTGATACTAGTAGCTTACTTTAGGAGTCTGCAGTGCTGACAGTGTCCAGCAGGTCCGTCATTATATAATATATACCTGTCCGGCTGCAGTAGTGATATATATATTTTTTTTATATCATTATCATCCAGTCTATATTAGCAGCAGACGCAGTACGGTAGTCCACGGCTGTAGCTACCTCTGTGTCGGCAGTCGCTCGTCCATCCATAAGTATACTAGTATCCATCCATCTCCATTGTTTACCTGAGGTGCCTTTTAGTTGTACCTATTAAAATATGGAGAACAAAAATGTTGAGGTTCCAAAAATAGGGAAAGATCAAGATCGACTTCCACCTCGTGCTGAAGCTGCTGCCACTAGTCATGGCCGAGACGATGAAATGCCAGCAACGTCGTCTGCCAAGGCCGATGCCCAATGTCATAGTACAGAGCATGTAAAATCCAAAACACCAAATATCAGTAAAAAAAGGACTCAAAAATCTAAAATAAAATTGTCGGAGGAGAAGCGTAAACTTGCCAATATGCCATTTACCACACGGAGTGGCAAGGAACGGCTGAGGCCCTGGCCTATGTTCATGGCTAGTGGTTCAGCTTCACATGAGGATGGAAGCACTCAGCCTCTCGCTAGAAAAATGAAAAGACTCAAGCTGGCAAAAGCACAGCAAAGAACTGTGCGTTCTTCGAAATCACAAATCCACAAGGAGCGTCCAATTGTATCGTTTGCGATGCCTGACCTTCCCAACACTGGACGTGAAGAGCATGCGCCTTCCACCATTTGCACGCCCCCTGCAAGTGCTGGAAGGAGCACCCGCAGTCCAGTTCCTGATAGTCAGATTGAAGATGTCAGTGTTGAAGTACACCAGGATGAGGAGGATATGGGTGTTGCTGGCGCTGGGGAGGAAATTGACCAGGAGGATTCTGATGGTGAGGTGGTTTGTTTAAGTCAGGCACCCGGGGAGACACCTGTTGTCCGTGGGAGGAATAGGGCCATTGACATGCCTGGTGAAAATACCAAAAAAATCAGCTCTTCGGTGTGGAAGTATTTCAACAGAAATGCGGACAACATTTGTCAAGCCGTGTGTTGCCTTTGTCAAGCTGTAATAAGTAGGGGTAAGGACGTTAACCACCTCGGAACATCCTCCCTTATACGTCACCTGCAGCGCATTCATCATAAGTCAGTGACAAGTTCAAAAACTTTGGGCGACAGCGGAAGCAGTCCACTGACCAGTAAATCCCTTCCTCTTGTAACCAAGCTCACGCAAACCACCCCACCAACTCCCTCAGTGTCAATTTCCTCCTTCCCCAGGAATGCCAATAGTCCTGCAGGCCATGTCACTGGCAATTCTGACGAGTCCTCTCCTGCCTGGGATTCCTCCGATGCATCCTTGCGTGTAACGCCTACTGCTGCTGGCGCTGCTGTTGTTGCTGCTGGGAGTCGATGGTCATCCCAGAGGGGAAGTCGTACTCGTAAGACCACTTTTACTACTTCCACCAAGCAATTGACTGTCCAACAGTCCTTTGCGAGGAAGATGAAATATCACAGCAGTCATCCTGCTGCAAAGCGGATAACTGAGGCCTTGGCATCCTGGGCGGTGAGAAACGTGGTTCCGGTATCCATCATTACTGCAGAGCCAACTAGAGACTTGTTGGAGGTACTGTGTCCCCGGTACCAAATACCATCTAGGTTCCATTTCTCTAGGCAGGCGATACCGAAAATGTACACAGACCTCAGAAAAAGACTCACCAGTGTCCTAAAAAATGCAGTTGTACCCAATGTCCACTTAACCACGGACATGTGGACAAGTGGAGCAGGGCAGGCTCAGGACTATATGACTGTGACAGCCCACTGGGTAGATGTATGGACTCCCGCCGCAAGAACAGCAGCGGCGGCACCAGTAGCAACATCTCGCAAACGCTAACTCTTTCCTAGGCAGGCTACGCTTTGTATCACCGCTTTCCAGAATACGCACACAGCTAAAAACCTCTTACGGCAACTGAGGAAGATCATCGCAGAGTGGCTTACCCCAACTGGACTCTCCTGTGGATTTGTGGCATCGGACAACGCCAGCAATATTGTGTGTGCATTAAATCTGGGCAAATTCCAGCACGTCCCATGTTTTGCACATACCTTGAATTTGGTGGTGCAGAATTATTTAAAAAACGACAGGGGCGTGCAAGAGATGCTGTCGGTGGCCAGAAGAATTGCGGAACACTTTCGGCGTACAGGCACCACGTACAGAAGACTGGAGCACCACCAAAAACGCCTGAACCTGCCCTGCCATCATCTGAAGCAAGAAGTGGTAACGAGGTGGAATTCAACCCTCTATATGCTTCAGAGGTTGGAGGAGCAGCAAAAGGCCATTCAAGCCTATACAACTGAGCACGATATAGGAGGTGGAATGCACCTGTCTCAAGCGCAGTGGAGAATGATTTCAACGTTGTGCAAGGTTCTGCAACCTTTTGAACTTGCCACACGTGAAGTCAGTTCAGACACTGCCAGCCTGAGTCAGGTCATTCCCCTCATCAGGCTTTTGCAGAAGAAGCTGGAGACATTGAAGGAGGAGCTAACACAGAGCGATTCCGCGAGGCATGTGGGACTTGTGGATGGAGCCCTTAATTCGCTTAACAAGGATTCACGGGTGGTCAATCTGTTGAAATCAGAGCACTACATTTTGGCCACCGTGCTCGATCCTAGATTTAAAACCTACCTTGGATCTCTCTTTCCGGCAGACACAAGTCTGCTGGGGTTCAAAGAACTGCTGGTGACAAAATTGTCAAGTCAAGCGGAACGCGACCTGTCAACATCTCCTCCTTCACATTCTCCCGCAACTGGGGGTGCGAGGAAAAGGCTCAGAATTCCGAGCCCACCCGCTGGCGGTGATGCAGGGCAGTCTGGAGCGACTGCTGATGCTGACATCTGGTCCGGACTGAAGGACCTGACAACGATTACGGACATGTCGTCTACTGTCACTGCATGTGATTCTCTCCCCATTGAAAGAATGGTGGAGGATTATATGAGTGACCGCATCCAAGTAGGCACGTCAGACAGTCCGTACTTATACTGGCAGGAAAAAGAGGCAATTTGGAGGCCCTTGCACAAACTGGCTTTATTCTACCTAAGTTGCCCTCCCACAAGTGTGTACTCCGAAAGAGTGTTTAGTGCCGCCGCTCACCTTGTCAGCAATCGGCGTACGAGGTTACATCCAGAAAATGTGGAGAAGATGATGTTCATTAAAATGAATTATAATCAATTCCTCCGTGGAGACATTGACCAGCAGCAATTGCCTCCACAAAGTACACAGGGAGCTGAGATGGTGGATTCCAGTGGGGACGAATTGATAATCTGTGAGGAGGGGGATGTACACGGTGATATATTAGAGGATGATGATGAGGTGGACATCTTGCCTCTGTAGAGCCAGTTTGTGCAAGGAGAGATTAATTGCTTCTTTTTTGGTGGGGGTCCAAACCAACCCGTCATTTCAGTCACAGTCGTGTGGCAGACCCTGTCACTGAAATGATGGGTTGGTTAAAGTGTGCATGTCCTGTTTATACAACATAAGGGTGGGTGGGAGGGCCCAAGGACAATTCCATCTTGCACCTCTTTTTTCTTTCATTTTTCTTTGCGTCATGTGCTGTTTGGGGGGTGTTTTTTGGAAGGGACATCCTGCGTGACACTGCAGTGCCACTCCTAGATGGGCCAGGTGTTTGTGTCGGCCACTTGGGTCGCTTATCTTACTCACACAGCTACCTCATTGCGCCTCTTTTTTTCTTTGCGTCATGTGCTGTTTGGGAAGTTTTTTTTGGAAGGGCCATCCTGCGTGACACTGCAGTGCCACTCCTAGATGGGCCAGGTGTTTGTGTCGGCCACTAGGGTCGCTTATCTTACTCACACAGCTACCTCATTGCGCCTCTTTTTTTCTTTGCGTCATGTGCTGTTTGGGGAGTTTTTTTTGGAAGGGCCATCCTGCGTGACACTGCAGTGCCACTCCTAGATGGGCCAGGTGTTTGTGTCGGCCACTTGGGTCGCTGAGCTTAGTCATCCAGCGACCTCGGTGCAAATTTTAGGACTAAAAATAATATTGTGAGGTGTGAGGTGTTCAGAATAGACTGAAAATGAGTGGAAATAATGGTTATTGAGGTTAATAATACTTCGGGATCAAAATGACCCCCAAATTCTATGATTTAAGCTGTTTTTTAGGGTTTTTTGAAAAAAAAAAAAACCGAATCCAAAACACACCCGAATCCGACAAAAAAAATTCGGTGAGGTTTTGCCAAAACGCGTTCGAACCCAAAACACGGCCGCGGAACCGAACCCAAAACACAAAACCCGAAAAATTTCCGGTGCTCATCACTACAAGGTACCCCACCTTCTTGCAGGTCCTACACTATCACAGAGTTTTAAAACCTGGCAACTGTTTCACACATAATATAACTGCAAATATGCCTACTTGGTTTAATGTGCATCTGTCAAATATCTTATGGCTTTTAAAAGTACACTAGTCACCTGACACTGGCTGATAAATTATTAAGGAACAGCTGACACAGGTTAAGGATAATTGAGTCTACATAGGGGTGCATGAAAAAGCTTGTGGCCACAGTTAATAAGAGTTAACCAAAGATTGTAGGGTTAATCTTCTCTAGTCACAATAATAATAACTAGTGTCACAAAAACAAATACAAATATCAAAAAGCAGGATTAGACATGTCTTACATAAACATGATCATAAATAAACAGTATGCTAACATGATAATGCTGTAATAAATGATATTCTTACCCAAGGTCTCATTAAGGTCCCTAAGGCTGAGTGTGTCTAACAGCAGGATCCACCGTGTCTCTAATTGTAGGAGTTTTTTGGCCCTGTCCCCCCCTTCCCCCACCTTATTGACATGAGAACTTGGTCTATGATTCTATAACGTAGAGTCACCAAGCTGTGTTTTGCCACGGCAAAATGCCTGGCAACAGGTTGTTCACTGGACCCAGTGTTTATGATGGCCCGAATAGCAGATCTGTGTTGAGTCATACGTACTTTGAAAGTACATTCTGTCTTGCCCACATAGTGTTGTCCGCAACAACAAGACAGCCGATAAACCACAAATTTGGAATTACAGGAAACTGGAACTTTTATAGAGAATTTCTTGCCAGTATAGGAATGTTTGAATGTATCTCCTAGAACTAAGAAATTGCAGGTCGTGCACCTGTAACATCCTTTTTCTGCTTTAAAAAATGTTGGGCCCCTACTGTTTTTTTTCTCGAGATATCAGTTTTTACCACTAAGTTCCTAATGTTGGCACTCCTTGAATAACTCTGCATTAATCTAGTATTCTCAAACATCTTGAATTGAGGGTCAGTTTTAATAATGGGCCATAACTGTTTGGCCTGTTTACTTGTAGCAGGACTTAGGGGTCTATTTACTAAGCCTTGGATGGGGTTAAAGTCGCTGGAGATAAAGTACCAGCCAATCAGCTTATAACTGTCATTTTTCAAAAACAGCCTGTGGCATAGCAGTTAGGAGCCGATTGGTTGCTACTTTATCGCCAACGACTTTATCTCCATCCAAGGCTTAGTAAATAGACCCCTTAAGGTGTTATGCTGATTTACCCAAGGTAGCACATCCTCCTGGTTTTTTAAAAATCTTTTGGTGACTATAAAGATTCCCTGGATTGTTTTAAAGCCTTATCACGTGATTGTTTTAGAAGTGGAAATGGGTAACCTCTATCCAAAAATGTATCAACCATCTCTGACAATTGTTGGTCCCTCCGGACTGTGTCATTGTTGATGCGGCAAACCCGTATCATCTGCGAATATGGGAGGCCATACACTGTAGATCTAGGGTGGAACTGTCAAACCTCAGAATGTTATTACGATCAATATTCTTAGGGGGGTATTCAATTGTTTGAAAAGTCAGTTGGTTGTCTGTTTTTTCCTGTCTAATAGACAGGAAAAAACAGACACCTAACCGACTGTTCAAACAATTGAATATCCCCCTTAATGTATAAAAAGGTATATAACCTTCTTTTATTTATCGTTATCTTTACATCCCAAAAAATATTTTCTTGTTGCTCCAGACATAGCGTGAGTTTGACTGAACTATCAGATTCATTATGAGCCTTAATGGCCTCTCTTAGCTTCTTTCCAGGACCAGTCCAGAATAATAGGGGGTCTATTCATGAAGCATGAAAAGAGTGTAGAAGTGAGTCTGTGGAGAAGTTACCCATGGCAACCAATCTGCTGCTCCGTACAATTGTGTAGTATGCAAATTATAAATGTTACTTCAATGCTGATTGGTTGCCATGCGCGACTTCTCCACTGGCTCACTTCTCCACACTTTTCACTGCTTCATGAATAGACCCCTAGGAGTTTGTCTATATATCTCATGTATACAAACAACATGCAGGTATTGGCAAACGCTGGAGCCACGCAAGACCCCATTGCGCAGCCTGTCAGTTGCCTATAAAAGCAGCTGTCAAATATGACGTGATTGTGAGTAAGCATGAATTGTAGAAGAGACAGATAAAAATGTATCTCAGGGCCTTTGTATAATGGATTATTGGTAAGGTAATCAGCCTCCTGACTGCCTGTAACCCCTCCACATGCAGTATACAAGTATATAAACTCGATACATCTATAGAGACCAGAACCATATCAGGGGGAACTAAAGTAATTTTGGCCAATACCCTCAAAAGGGATGACGTATCCTTAAGGTGTGATGATGTTTTGTAAACAGGGTTGGAGGAATGAGTCGAGGTAAATAGCCAAAGGTACGCTCAGAGGACTCCTGGCAGAGATGATGGGTCTGCCAAAAGGGTCCTGTGCATCCTTGTGAATTTTAGTAATCACATAAAATACTGGTACTATAGGGTGCATTTTAGTTGAAGCCTTCTGCACCATAGGAGTGATTATGCCTTCAGAAACTGCTGTACCCAATAATTGGTCCAGCTCTTTTTGATATTTAGCAGTTTGATCAGTGGATAAAGATACATATGTAGAGCTGTCCAATAAGAGACGATAACATTCCATTTTGTATTTCTCTGTATCCAACACCACAATGGCCCCTTCTTTGTCAGCTCCTCTGATTGTTAAATCCTGTCTTCCATTTAGTTCCTTTAAGGCCTGATGTTCCTCTCTGGAAAGATTAGAGAAGCTTTTCAGAGAACTATTAGAAGCTGATGATTCCAGCATCCGGTGAAAAGTCCTGATTGAAGGATTCATAGAAATGGGTTCAAAGTGGGACTTTGGCAAAGTTTTTCGTAAATTATTGGGGATTTGCGCATTGTCCATCGTTGTCTGCGATTTAGGATTTTTTCCGTAATACTCCTTTAACTTCAAATTCCTCTGTAACTTATTATGATCAATCTTCCATTGTATCTCATTTAATGAATGTGTTGGTACAAACGATAAACCTATGCTCAATACTTTGATGGCTTCAACAGAGAGTGGTTTAGAGGAAAGTTTAAAAATCTATTGTGCATCCCTCTCAGTGGTCTTGCATTGGTTCTGGCTCCTCGACCTGCCCACCCCACCTTGTGGGTTTAGTCTTCTGCCATTGATACCAGCTCTTATATTGTTATGCAAAACAGGAATGAGCCACAGCCGTGGCTCATGTCGGTTAGGTATTTTATGTTTGTAAGTTGTCTTGCAGGCCAGGATTTCCCGTTGCTCTGTTTAAGAATACTTTTGGTTGCTGCCGCTGGTGAGTCTGTGTAATTGCAGCTTGTTCCCATGTGTTCAGCCTCACCTGGCTGCTAATTGCATCTTGTCAGTTTGGAGTCATGCAACAGGGCAGCTGCATTATATTATTAATTAGGCCTCTCTGTTATATGCTGGCTCAGTGCAATTCACAGACGCTGGTGATATTTCTAGGTTTCCAGTCTGCTTGAGTTCTGAGCTTGTTCCTGCTTGTTCCTGAGCTCCTGTGTAGCAGTGTCAGTCGAGCTGCTTCCTGTGTCGATTCCTGTGTCAGTCCCTGTGTCGATTCCTATGTCTGATCCCGTGTCCTGCCGTGAGGCGTTCCTGTCCTGAGGTCCAGTGGCTTTGCCTGTGCCTGGTCAAGTTTCTGGCTTCTTGGTGTCCACCGGTCTGTCGTTTGGGATTCTGCCTGTCCTCCAGTTCTGAGAGTCTGTGTCAGCAGCATTGGGAGTTCCTGTCCGTTTGCCAGTATTCGTACCGGTTCCGTGAGTAGCGGCTCTGCCGCGCCCGTCGGCCTAGGCCGCTGTATTCCGTTATTATTTCTGTCACTGGTGTTTTGCAGAGGGTTCTGCTTATGCTGTCACCGCCGGTACACAAAAGTATTGTGTCGGCGTGTGGTCAGCATTTCCTTTGTTGTTCTTTTCCTTTGGCGGCAAACCGCACATACATTTAGTTTTAGGCTAGTTAGTAGCCCCTGGCTTTGGTTGTTTCAGTTAGAGGGCCCCTTGTTATCACCCTGTCTCGGTACACTCTTTGTCTCTCATTAAGACCTGAGGGGGCATCGAAGTTGGGCAGACGTAATCCGCCCTTCAAACGCGGCTGCCATGGGCTCAAGCAACCATAGTCTCACAAGAGTGTACTGACAGCACGGGCGAGACAACGGAGATAGGGCGCCAGGGGCTATTCCCTTTCCATTCCCCTTTCCCAGCGTTACGTCCTGGTGCTCTGGACTCACTTCATAACATCTCCCTTGTTCTCCCTTGTTCTGAGCACCATATATATATATACATGTATATATATACCCCTAAAGGGCCCTCTGGACGTTCCTGTCCTGGAGATCCAGACTGTCTTTCCTCATTTTCACTGGCTGAGGTACTAGAGCAGTGGGCAGTGTACCTTTTCTGATAATGTATTCTCGTTCCTTTTGCTCCTTGCGGTTGAGTTTGTGTGCTTGTTTCAAGCCATTCATATACCTTATGCTGTTCAATCTCCACTAGGCAGAAACTTGTTACGCTTCTCCGGTGCCTTTCCACTGGGTTAACTGCCTTTACCTATATCCACTGTGCAATAGGCGGCACTCAGGAGACATTTTTTAGTTACGGGAGATACATTCAAACATCCCTATACTGGCATGAAATTCTCTATAAAAGTTCCAGTTTCCTGCAATTCCAAATTTGTGGTTTGTCTGCTGTCTTGTCCTTGCAGATAACACTATGTGGGCAAGACAGAATGTACTTTTAAAGTACGTATGACTCAACACAGATCTGCTATTCGGGCCGCCATAAACACTGGGTCCAGTGAACAACCTGTTGCCAGGGATTTTGACGTGGCAAAACACAGCTTGGCGACTCTACGTTATAGAATCAAAGACCAAGTGCCCATGTCAATAAGAAGGTGGGTGGGGGAAACAAGACCAAAAAACTCCTACAATTAGAGACACGGTGAATCCTGTTGTTAAATACACTCAGCCCTAGGGTCCTTAATGAGACATTGGGTCTTAATCATTTTCCATGAGCCTTTTTATAGAATATCTTTTTTGTGCTTAAACATTTAATTAAGAATATCATTTATTACCGCTTTAAGTGGGTGATGTAATGCCTTGACAACATTTTTTTTTTTTTTTTAAATTGTTACATCAGGTTGTTTCCGAGAGATGTGATTTTAATCTGTTTAGAGTTTGTATGTGTTCCCCTTAGCTCAACATGCGGTAATGCCAACCATTTTATGTAAAGGTGTTGTAGCACTGCAGTTATAATATACAGCATACTTGTCTTTATATTTACGGTGTGTATACACATATTTTATTCTTTAGAATTAGTTGTAAGGGTGGTATTCAGTTTGCCGGTTGTCGGGATCCCGGAGCACAGTATACCAGCGCTGGAATCCCTACACCCGGCATATCGACACCTATACTCCCTCTTGGGGGTCCACGACCCCCTGGAGGGAGAATAAATGGTAGCCGCCACCATGCCCGCAGTGTGGCGAGCACCCGGTCGGGATCCCGGTGCCGGTATGCTGGGCGCCGGGAACCCGGCCTCCGGCAACTCATACCACACCCAGTTGTAATATACCAGTCCTGCAGTGTGTGCTATATATAACACTGTATTTTTTATAGGGATGAGCGGGTTTGATTCCCTGAGAACTGAACCCACCCGAACATCACGTTCCCGATTCCGGATCCAGGCCTGACTCGGGTTTTCCCGCCAGACTTGGAAACCACAATGAGGCAAAACGTCATCAACCAGCTGTCAGATTCTCGCGGGTTTTGAATTCCATATAAGGAGCCATGTGCTGCCGCCATTTTGACTCTGGAATAGGAGAGTGTAGCGAGAGGACGTGTCTCTTCAGTGTCTGTGCAGGAAAGTGGTGTGGCGCGTGGGGTGGCGACCTGCTCTTTGTTAGGTTCCTGGTGCTCAGAACAAGGGAGATGTTGCGTAGTGAGTCCTGAGCACCAGAACGTGACACTGAAATAAGGTGTGGTGTGGAAATAGCCCCTAGCACCCTACCTCCGTTGTTTTACCCGTGTGGTCAGTTCACGCCTGAGTGACTATGGTTTCTTGGGCCCACGGCAGCCGCGTTTGAAGGGCGGATTATGTCTGCCCAACTCCGATGCCCCCAGGTCTTAGCGTGAGACAAGGCGTGAACCGAGACAGGATAATAACAAGGGGACCTCTGACTAAAACAACAGAAAGCTAGGGGCTACTAACTACCCTAAAACTAAATATATGTGCGGCACGCCGCCAAAAGGAAAAGGACAACCAAGGAAATGCTGTCCACTCGCCGACACAATACTGTTGTGTACCGGCGGTGACAGCATAAGCAGAACCCTCTGCAAAACACCAGTAACAAAATATAACCAAAGAATACTGCGGCCTAGGCCGATGGACGCGGCAAAGCCGCTACTCACGGAACCGGTACAAACACTGGCAAACGGACAGGAACCCCCAATGTAGCCGACACAGACTCTCAGAACCGGAGGACAGGCAGAATCCCAAACGACAGACCGGTGGACACCAAGAAGCCAGAAACTCGACTAGGCACAGACAAAGCCACAGGACTTCTGGACAGGAACACTTCACGGCAGGACACAGGAACCGACACAGGAATCGACACAGGAACCAACACTGGAAGCAGCTAGACAGACACTGCTAGACAGGAGCTCAGGAACTTGCAGGGACTAGCTCAGAACGCAAGAACTCTGGAAGTCTAGAAACCTGGAAATATCACCAGCGTCTGTGAATTGCACTGAGCCAGCATATAACAGAGAGTCTTAATTAATTATGTCGTGCAGCTGCCCTGCTGCACAACTGAGAGGTGCAATCAACAGACAGGTGAGGCTGAACACATGGGAACAAGCTGCAATTACACAGACTCACCACTGGCAGCAAACAAGAATATTCTTAAACCAGAGCAACGGGAAAACCTGGCCTGCAAGACAACTATAAACATAAAATAGGAATGAACCACTACCTGTGGTTCATAACAGTACCCTTTCCTTAAGGGTGAGCTCCGAACACCCCATGACACCCACGGGGAACATGAACAGAAGTATAACATAAAATACATAACCAAAATGCAAAACAGGAATGAGCCACAGCCATGGCTCATAACATTACCCCCCCCCCCTTGAGGAGGGGTCAAAGGACCCCAAAATTCAGACTTTCCAAAACAAGGGATAAAAAAAAAAACCTGACACACTGGTCTAACAGAAACAAGCTGTGACAACAGCTTGTAACGGTGCCCTCCCCCCTTGACGGTGGCCACTGGACACAAGACAAGGAAAGAAAAAAAAATATATATTTTTTTATTTTTTTTTAACAAGGCAAGAGTCAATAATCATTTCTTTTTCTTCTTCTTCTTCTTCTTTTTACAAAGTTCTTGAGGTCTGACCAAGGTAATTCCCCAAACATTGTCTGAACTGATGGTACCTCCCAGCAAGGCTGGGTTCAAATCAGAGATTGGTTTCTTAACCTTGGGAGCTGAACTTTCAGGCAAAGTACTACTATTAGAAGAAGAGAGAAAAGCACATCCTGCAGTCAAAACAACGGGCTGAGACTCTTGTGCCGAATTTACAGAATACGGTGAACTCTCAGCAGATAAGACGGGTGACCTAGAGGAACCTGAACCAATATCTTTGGAACCATATCTCTTAATAACTGCATCACTGAATGCCGGGGGATCCTGAAGAATGGGATCTTCAGCTTTCATTAGGCTGGTTGCCCACTCAAAAGGCTCTCCTCTAAAGGAATATATCAGATAAAGCACAAGGTTCTCTGAAGTGATGCTCAGAAATGGTCTAAACAATAAAATGGTGTAATAGTGTTTGTAAAGCGCCAGAAATTGGACTAAGTCCCCATCAAAGATTATAGATGCTGAGATATCAACAGAGTCAGGATCTGCTTCCTTCCCATCTGACTGACTAGAGTGCTTTGCTAGGACCTGGTCACTATTGACCTTACTCGAGGCTAAGACTTTCTGAACCCCACCTGGGGCAGTGACTTTCTGAACCCCACCTGGGGCAGTGACCCTCGGAACCCCACCTGGGGCAGTGACCCTCGAAACCCCACCTGGGGCAGTGACCCTCGGAACCCCACCTGGGGCAGTGACTTTCTGAACCCCACCCGGGGCAGTGACTTTCTGAACCCCACCCGGGGCAGTGACTTTCTGAACCCCACCCGGGGCAGTGGCCTCCGGGAACCCCGCTGGGGCAGTGGCCTCCGGGAACCCCGCTGGGGCAGTGGCCTCCGGGAACCCCGCTGGGGCAGTGGCCTCCGGGAACCCCGCTGGGGCCAGAACCTCAGATTCTTTTACTGGGACCAGGCCGTCGGCCTCCCTCACTGGGACCGGGCCGTCGGCCTCCCTCACTGGGACCGAGCCGTCGGCCTCCCTCACTGGGACCGAGCCGTCGGCCTCCCTCACTGGGACCGAGCCGTCGGCCTCCCTCTCTGAGTCGATAATTATCGAAACTTCTCCCGGGACTATGACTTCCGGGACTTTTGCTGAAGCTATAACCTTCAGAACCTCCACTAACGCTATGCCTCTTGAGTCCTTTCCTGGGGAAGCGACTTCTAGACCCTTCTTTGGGGCTTTGTCTCTCGAGACCCCACTTGGGGATATTACTTCAAAGATCCCTTCTGGGGTTTTGCTTCTCGAGTTCCCTTAAGGAACTATGGTTTTAGACACCTTCTCTGGAGTTGCGCTTTTCAAGTCTCTACCTGGGGTAACAGCTTCTGAGACCCCTTCTGGTATTGACACCTGAGCTATAATATTCGATGTCCCTAGAGCATCGGGTACCGCTCCAGGACTCTGGGCATCGGGTACCGCTCCAGGACTCTGGGCATCGGGTACCGCTCCAGGACCCTGGGCACCGGGCACCACTCCAGGACCCTGGGCACCGGGCACCACTCCAGGACCCTGGGCATTGGGCACCACTCCAGGACCCTGGGCATCGGGCACCACTCCAGGACCCTGGGCATCGGGCACCACTCCAGGACCCTGGGCATCGGGCACCACTCCAGGACCCTGAGCATCGGGCACCACTCCAGTACCCCGGGCATCGGGCACCGCTCCAGGGGCTTGCAACTCTGCTTCAACAGGAAAATCAAGAGAGGAGAGAAACATTCTCCTTTGGTTCCTGAATCTATAATGGGGCTCCCTAGCTCAAGGACCCCAATTATAGGACAGAGTGCTTTTTAGTGTGGGTTGTGTGACAAGTACCTCTGCCACAGTAGAGACAGGAGTAGGTCTTGTATCCTGACTAAACTTGGTCAGAGGGCAGGACTTGTCGCCACACTTTGGCTTGCGCAACTCACAGGTCTGCAGATAGTGGCCTAAACCCCCACAATATAGGCATAAATCTAAGTTTCTGCGACGCAGACGCTCCTCTTCTGAGAGCCTGGGCCGCAGAAAACTTTTAAACCTTTTCTCTTTAATTAAACCTGAGGATTCACTTGTCACCATACTGTGAGCAAGAGTCTCTTTATAGGATGAACTCTCAACAACTTCTGGCAAAATAAGCAAAATTTTGGTCAGAAGGTTTTGCAGTTGCTTTAAGGATTGCTGCAAAACTTCCAGCTGCTCAGGTTTCAAAGTACTGAAAGCAGAGTTCAGGGCTGAGAGAGATGCTTGCAGGGCTTGCATAGTAGGCATAGGAGGATTTCAAACTAGACAAGACAAGACACGATTCTAGACATGATTCTAAGACAAGATTCTAGACAAGATTCTTAGACAATATTCTTAGACAAGATTCTAGACATGATTCCAGACATGATTCTAAGACAAGATTCTAAGACAAGATTCTAGACAAGATTCTTAGACAAGATTCTAGACAAGACAAGACTGGACTGGATTTTTAAACTAGACAAGACAAGACTGGGCTGGATTTTTAAACACCGGACTGGATTCTGCACACTGAATTCTAGACAGGACTGGATTCTAAACACCAGACTGGATTCTGCACACTGAATTCTAGACAGGACTGGATTCTAGACAAGACACTGGACTAGGCCAAAAAAGAAAAAAAGTTTTATTTCTTTTTTGTTGTATGGCTGGTGATAATGTTAGGTTCCTGGTGCTCAGAACAAGGGAGATGTTGCGTAGTGAGTCCTGAGCACCAGAACATGACGCTGAAATAAGGTGTGGTGTGGAAATAGCCCCTAGCACCCTACCTCCGTTGTTTTACCCGTGTGGTCAGTTCACGCCTGAGTGACTATGGTTTCTTGGGCCCACGGCAGCCGTGTTTGAAGGGCGGATTATGTCTGCCCAACTCCGATGCCCCCAGGTCTTAGCGTGAGACAAGGCGTGAACCGAGACAGGATAATAACAAGGGGACTTCTGACTAAAACAACAGAAAGCTAGGGGCTACTAACTACCCTAAAACTAAATATATGTGCGGCACGCCGCCAAAAAGAAAAGGACAACCAAGGAAATGCTGTCCACTCGCCGACACAATACTGTTGTGTACCGGCGGTGACAGCATAAGCAGAACCGTCTGCAAAACACCAGTAACAAAATATAACCAAAGAATACTGCGGCCTAGGCCGACGGACGCGGCAAAGCCGCTACTCACGGAACCGGTACAAACACTGGCAAATGGACAGGAACCCCCAATGTAGCCGACACAGACTCTCAGAACCGGAGGACAGGCAGAATCCCAAACGACAGACCGGTGGACACCAAGAAGCCAGAAACTCGACTAGGCACAGACAAAGCCACAGGACTTCTGGACAGGAACACTTCACGGCAGGACACAGGAACCGACACAGGAATCGACACAGGAACCAACACTGGAAGCAGCTAGACAGACACTGCTAGACAGGAGCTCAGGAACTGGCAGGGACTAGCTCAGAACGCAAGAACTCTGGAAGTCTGGAAACCTGGAAATATCACCAGCGTCTGTGAATTGCACTGAGCCAGCATATAACAGAGAGTCTTAATTAATTATGTCGTGCAGCTGCCCTGCTGCACAACTGGGAGGTGCAATCAACAGCCAGGTGAGGCTGAACACATGGGAACAAGCTGCAATTACACAGACTCACCACTGGCAGCAAACAAGAATATTCTTAAACCAGAGCAACGGGAAAACCTGGCCTGCAAGACAACTATAAACATAAAATAGGAATGAACCACTACCTGTGGTTCATAACAGTACCCTTTCCTTAAGGGTGAGCTCCGAACACCCCATGACACCCACGGGGAACATGAACAGAAGTATAACATAAAATACATAACCAAAATGCAAAACAGGAATGAGCCACAGCCGTGGCTCATAACACTCTTATGTGTCATTCCAGTGCTGTCTTGTGCTGCATCAGTCCAGTGGAGGTGTCTTGTGCTGCATTAGTCCATTCACAGTGGTAGTGCCCTGTGCTGTCATAAGTCCAGTGCTGCTGTATAAATCCAGTCCAGTGCAGTGGTGCTGTGTTGTGCTGCTTCATTCCAGTGGTGATGTCCTGTGCTGCCATAAATCCAGTGCTGCTGCTGTATAAGTCCAGTGCAGTAGTGCTGTGTTGTGCTGCATCAGTCAAGTGGTGGTGTCCTGTGCTGCCATAAGTCAAGTGGTGGTGTCCTGTGCTGCCATAAGTCCAGTAGTGCTGCCATATAAGTCCAGGGGTACTGCCGTATAAGTCCAGTCTAGTGGCGAAGCCATATAAGTCCAGGGGTACTGCTGTATAAGTCCAGGGGTACTACCGTATAAGTCCAGTGGTGCAGCCATATAAGTCCAGTGGTGCAGACGTATAAGTCCAGTGGTGCAGACGTATAAGTCCAGTGGTACTGCCTTATAAGTCCAGGGGTACTGCCATATAAGTCCAGTCCAGTGGTGCAGCTGTATAAGTTCAGGGGTACTGCCGTATAAGTACAGGGGTACTGCCGTGTAAGTCCAGTGCAGTAGTGCAGCCATATAAGTCCAGGGGTACTGCCGTATAAGTCCAGGGGTACTGCCGTATAAGTGCAGTCCAGGGGTACTGTCGTATAAGTCCAGGGGTACTGTCGTATAAGTCCAGTCCAGTGGTGCAGCCATATAAGTTCAGGGGTACTGCCGTATAAGTTCAGGAGTGCTGCCGTATAAGGTCACCAATATTGTGCATGCATTACATCTGGGCAAATTCCAGCACGTCCCATGTTTTTCACATACAATTAATTTGGTGGTGCAGAATTTTAAAAAAATTACGGGCATGCAGGAGATGCTGTCGTGGCCCGAAAAAAATTGCAGGCCACTTTCGACATTCAGCCACTGCATGCCACTCCTATATGGGCCAGGTGTTTGTGCCGCACACTTGTGTCGCTTAGCAAAGTCATCCAGCTACCCCATTGCACCTCTTTTTCTTCTTTGCATGATGTGCTGTTTGGGGCCTATTTTTTAAATCTGCCATCCTGTCTGACACTGCAGTGCCACTCCGAGATGGGCCAGGTGTTCGTGCAGCACACTTGTGTCGCTTAACTTAGTCATCCAGCTCCCTCATTGCACCTCTTTTTTTTCTTCTTTGCATGATGTGCTGTTTGGGGCGAGTTTTTAAATCTTTCATCTTGTCTGCCACTGCAGTGCCACTCCTAGATGGGCCAGGTGTTTGTGCTGCACACTTGTGTCGCTTTGAAAAGTCATCCAGCTAACTCGGTGCAAACTTTTGACCTAAAAACAATATTGTGAGGTGTGAGGTGTTCAGAATAGACTGGAAATGAGTGGAAATGAATGTTATTAAGGTTAATAATACCGTAGGATAAAAATTACCTCCACATTCTGTGATTTTAGCTGTTTTTGTATTTTTTTTTTTTAAATCATCCAGATCCAAAACCAAAACCCGAAAGGGTGGTTTTGGCAAAACCAATCCAGATCCAAAACACGAATGAGGATCCAGATCCAAAACCAAAACACAAAACACGTAAAGTGCCCACCGCACAACTCTATATATACAGTATTTATATATATATATATATATATTAGTGATGAGCGGGTTCGGTTCCTCGGGATCCGAACCCCCCGAACTTCACCCATTTTACACGGTTCCGAGGCAGCCTCGGATCTTCCCGCCTTGCTCGGTTAACCCGAGCGCGCCCGAACGTCATCATCCCGCTGTCGGATTCTCGCGAGATTCGTATTCTATATAAGGAGCCGTGCGTCGCCGCCATTTTCACTCGTGCATTGGAGATGATAGCGAGAGGACGTGCAGCGTTCTCTCAGTTTCTGTGTTCAGTCTGCTGTCAATATCTGTGCTCAGTGTGCTGCAAATATCTGTGCTCAGTGTGCTGAAAATATCTACGTTCTCTGCCTGAAAAATGCTCCATATCTGTGCTGCATTGTAGTATATAGTAGGAGGAGGAGGAGGACAGTGCAGAATTTTGCTGACCACCAGTATTATATAGCAGTACGGTACAGTAGTCCACTGCTCTGCCTACCTCTGTGTGGTCAAGTATACTATCCATCCAT
Source organism: Pseudophryne corroboree (assembly GCF_028390025.1). Lineage (NCBI taxonomy): Eukaryota > Metazoa > Chordata > Amphibia > Anura > Myobatrachidae > Pseudophryne > Pseudophryne corroboree. Next base: position 715,396,951 of record NC_086446.1, on the reverse strand, counting down.
ACCTGTGCTGCATTTTAGTTGTGCACAGTTTATATAGTAGGAGGACAGTGCAGAATTTTGTTGACCACCAGTATATATAGCAGTATGGTACAGTAGTCCACTGCTCTACCTCTGTGTCATCAAGTATACTATCCATCCATACCTGTGCTGCATTTTAGTTGTGCGCAGTATATATAGTAGGAGGACAGTGCAGAATTTTGCTGTGACCACTAGTATATATATAGCAGTACGGTACAGTAGTCCACTGCTCTACCTACCTCTGTGTCGTTAAGTATACTATCCATCCATACATGTGCTGCATTTTAGTTGTGCGCAGTATATATAGTAGGAGGATAGTGCAGAATTTTGCTGTGACCTCCAGTATATATATAGCAGTACGGTACAGTAGTCCACTGCTCTACCTCTGTGTCGTCAAGTATACTATCCATCCATACCTGTGCTGCATTTTAGTTGTGCGTAGTATATATAGTAGAACAGTGCAGAATTTTGCTGTGACCACCAGTATATATATATAGCAGTACGGTACAGTAGACCACTGCTCTACCTACCTCTGTGTCGTCAAGTATACTATCTATCCATACCTGTGCTGCATTTTAGTTGTGCACAGTATATATAGTAGGAGGACAGTGCAGAATTTTGCTGTGACCACCAGTGTATATATATAGCAGTACGGTACAGTAGTCCACTGCTCTACCTACCTCTGTGTCATCAAGTATACTATCCATCCATACCTGTGCTGCATTTTAGTTGTGCGCAGTATATATAGTAGGAGAACAGTGCAGAATTTTGCTGTGACCACCAGTATATATATAGCAGTATGGTACAGTAGTCCACTGCTCTACCTATGTGTCGTCAAGTATACTATCCATCCATACCTGTGCTGCATTTTAGTTGTGCGCAGTATATATAGTAGGAGGACAGTGCAGAATTTTGCTGTGACCACCAGTATATATATATAGCAGTACGGTACAGTAGTCCACTGCTCTACCTACCTCTGTGTCATCAAGTATACTATCCATCCATACCTGTGCTGCATTTTAGTTGTGCGCAGTATATATAGTAGGAGGACAGTGCAGAATTTTGCTGTAGTCAAACGGTACAGTAGTCAACTGCTCTACCTACCTCTGTGTCATCAAGTATACTATCCATCCATACCTGTGCTGCATTTTAGTTGTGCACAGTATATATGGTAGGAGGACAGTGCAGAATTTTGCTGTGACCACCAGTATATATATAGCAGTATGGTACAGTACTCCACTGCTCTACCTCTGTGTCGTCAAGTATACTATCCATCCATACCTGTGCTGCATTTTAGTTGTGCGCAGTATATATAGTAGGAGGACAGTGCAGAATTTTGCTGTGACCACCAGTATATATATAGCAGTACGGTACAGTAGTCCACTGCTCTACCTCTGTGTCGTCAAGTATACTATCCATCCATACCTGTGCTGCATTTTAGTTGTGCGTAGTATATATAGTAGGAGGACAGTGCAGAATTTTGTTGACCACCAGTGTATATATAGCAGTATGGTACAGTAGTCCACTGCTCTACCTCTGTGTCGTCAAGCATACTATCCATCCATACCTGTGCTGCATTTTAGTTGTGTGCAGTATATAGTAGGAGGACAGTGCAGAATTTTGCTGACCACCAGTATATAGCAGTACGGTACAGTAGGCCATTGCTATTGATATATATTACTGGCATATAATTCCACACATTAAAAAATGGAGAACAAAAATGTGGAGGGTAAAATAGGGAAAGATCAAGATCCACTTCCACCTCGTGCTGAAGCTGCTGCCACTAGTCATGGCCGAGACGATGAAATGCCATCAACGTCGTCTGCCAAGGCCGATGCCCAATGTCATAGTAGAGAGCATGTAAAATTCAAAAAACAAAGTTCAGTAAAATTACCCAAAAATCAAAATTAAAAGCGTCTGATGAGAAGCATAAACTTGCCAATATGCCATTTACGACACGGAGTGGCAAGGAACGGCTGAGGCCCTGTCCTATGTTCATGGCTAGTGGTTCAGCTTCACATGAGGATGGAAGCACTCATCCTCCCGCTAGAAAAATGAAAAGACTTAAGCTGGCAAAAGCACAGCAAAGAACTGTACGTTCTTCTAAATCACAAATCCCCAAGGAAAGTCCAATTGTGTCGGTTGCGATGCCTGACCTTCCCAACACTGGACGGGAAGAGGTGGCGCCTTCCACCATTTGCACGCCCCCTGCAAGTGCTGGAAGGAGCACCCGCAGTCCAGTTCCTGATAGTCAAATTGAAGATGTCACTGTTGAAGTACACCAGGATGAGGATATGGGTGTTGCTGGCGCTGAGGAGGAAATTGACAAGGAGGATTCTGATGGTGAGGTGGTTTGTTTAAGTCAGGCACCCGGGGAGACACCTGTTGTCCGTGGGACGAATATGGCCATTGACATGCCTGGTCAAATTACAACAAAAAAAATCACCTCTTCGGTGTGGAATTATTTTAACAGAAATGCGGACAACAGGTGTCAAGCCGTGTGTTGCCTTTGTCAAGCTGTAATAAGTAGGGGTAAGGACGTTAACCACCTAGGAACATCCTCCCTTATATGTCACCTGGAGCGCTTGTAACCAAGCTCCTGCAAACCACACCACCAACTCCCTCAGTGTCAATTTCCTCCTTAGACAGGAAAGCCAATAGAGCAAGAAAAGTGGCTGCGCTGTGTGTCAGCAGCTATATAAAATAGAGAGCACAACGTATAAAATGTAAAGAATTTATTATCTTAATCAATATAGTTATAAAACATGTAGGTTAATAATACACCTATATCTGTCTCAGGTGATATAAAGGTTCAGCCGTGTGATAAAAATGGCTATCCAATATATTAAATCCTAATTGTGCAATAGGGAGGGAACAGGAGAATTTGTAGATGTAGTTCCAGATAAATGTAAACATATACTACCTCTCCGGCAAGGGCTGGTATAAACTTGGCCGGGCGTCCCCGGCTAGTGAGAGTGAGAAAGCCAATAGTCCTGCAGGCCATGTCACTGGTAAGTCTGACGAGTCCTCTGCTGCCTGGGATTCCTCCGATGCATCCTTGAGTGTAACGCCTACTGCTGGTGGCGCTGCTGTTGTTGCTGCTGGGTGTCGACCGTCATCCCAGAGGGGAAGTCGGAAGACTACTTGTACTACTTCCAGTAAGCAATTGACTGTCCAACAGTCCTTTGCGAGGAAGATGAAATATCACAACAGTCATCCTGCTGCAAAGCAGATAACTCAGGCCTTGGCAGCCTGGGTGGTGTTAATTGTGTGTCCGGTATCTACCGTTAATTCACAGGGAATTAGAGAATTTATTCAGTTAGTGTGTCCCCGGTACCAAATACCATCTAGGTTCCACTTCTCTAGGCAGGCGATACCGAGAATGTACACAGACCTCAGAAAAAGAGTCACCAGTGTCCTAAAAAATGCAGTTGTACCCAATGTCCACTTAACCACGGACATGTGGACAAGTGGAGCAGGGCAGACTCAGGACTATATGACTGTGACAGCCCACTGGGTAGATGTATTGCCTCCCGCAGCAATAACAGCAGCGGCGGCACCAGTAGCAGCATCTTGCAAACGCCAACTCGTTCCTAGGCAGGCTACGCTTTGTATCACCGCTTTCCATAAGAGACACACAGCTGACAACCTCTTACGGAAACTGAGGAACATCATCGCAGAATGGCTTACCCCAATTGGACTCTCCTGGGGATTTGTGACATCGGACAACGCCACCAATATTGTGCGTGCATTACATGTGGGCAAATTCCAGCACGTCCCATGTTTTGCACATACATTGAATTTGGTGTTGCAGAATAATTTTAAAAACGACAGGGGCGTGCAAGAGATGCTGTCGGTGGCCCGAAGAATTGCGGGCTACTTTCGGCATTCAGCCACCGCGTGACGAAGACTGGAGCACCAGCAAACACTCCTGAACCTGCCCCGCCATCATCTGAAGCAAGAGGTGGTAACGAGGTGGAATTCAACCCTCTATATGCTTCAGAGGATGGAGGAGCAGCAAAAGGCCATTCAAGCCTATACAGCTACCTACGATATAGGCAAAGGAGGGGGAATGCACCTGACTCAAGCGCAGTGGAGAATGATTTCAACGTTGTGCAAGGTTCTGCAACCCTTTCAACTTGCCACACGTGAAGTCAGTTCAGACACTGCCAGCCTGAGTCAGGTCATTCCCCTCATCAGGCTTTTGCAGAAGAAGCTGGAGAGATTGAAGGAGGAGCTAAAACAGAGCGATTCCGCTAGGCATGTGGGACTTGTAGATGGAGCCCTTAATTTGCTTAACCAGGATTCACGGGTGGTCAATCTGTTGTAATCAGAGCACTACATTTTGGCCACCGTGCTCGATCCTAGATTTAAAACCTACGTTGTATCTCTCTTTCTGGCAGACACAAGTCTGCAGAGGTTCAAAGACCTGCTGGTGAGAAAATTGTCAAGTCAAGCGGAACGTGACCCGTCAACAGCTCCTCCTTCACATTCTCCCGCAACTGGGGCTGCGAGAAAAAGGCTAAGAATTCAGAGCCCACCCGCTGGCGGTGATGCAGGGCAGTCTGGAGCGAGTGCTGACATCTGGTCCGGACTGAAGGACCTGCCAACGATTACTGACATGTCGTCTACTGTCACTGCATATGATTCTGTCACCATTGAAAGAATGGTGGAGGATTATATGAGTGACCGCATCCAAGTAGGCACGTCAGACAGTCCGTACGTATATTGGCAGGAAAAAGAGGCAATTTGGAGGCCCTTGCAGAAACTGGCTTTATTTTACCTAAGTTGCCCCCCCTCCAGTGTGTACTCCGAAAGAGTGTTTAGTGCAGCCCCTCACCCTGTCAGCAATCGGCGTACGAGGTTACTTCCAGAAAATGTGGAGAAGATGATGTTCATCAAAATGAATTATAATCAATTCCCCCGTGGAGACATTCACCAGCAATTGCCTCCAGAAAGTACACAGGGACCTGAGATGGTGGATTCTAGTGGGGACGAATTAATAATCTGTGAGGAGGGGGATGTACACAGTGAAAGGGGCGAGGAATCGGACGATGAGGAGGAGGTGGACATCTTGCCTCTGTAGAGCCAGTTTGTGCAAGGAGAGATTGATTGCTTCTTTTTTGGTGGGGGCCCAAACCAACCAGTCATTTCAGTCACAGTCGTGTGGCAGACCCTCTCACTGAAATGATGGGTTTGTTAAAGTGTGCATGTCCTGTTTATACAACATAAGGGTGGGTGGGAGGGCCGAAGGACAATTCCATCTTGCACCTCTTTTTTCTTTCATTTTTCTTTGCATCATGTGCTGTTTGGGGTCTATTTTTTGAAGTGCCATCCTGTCTGACACTGCAGTGCCACTCCTAGATGGGCCAGGTGTTTGTGTCGGCCACTTGGGTCGCTTAGCTTTGCAATCCAGCGACCTTGGTGCACCTCTTTTTTTCTTTGCATCATGTGCTGTTTGGGGACTATTTTTGGAAGTGCTATCCTGTCTGACACTGCAGTGCCACTCCTAGATGGGCCAGGTGTTTGTGTCGGCCACTTGGGTCGCTTAGCTTAGCCATCCAGCGACCTTGATGCACCTCTTTTTTTCTTTGCATTATGTGCTGTTTGGGGACTATTTTTTAAATCTGCCATCCTGTCTGACACTGCAGTGCCACTCCTAGATGGGCCAGGTGTTTGTGTCGGCCACTTGGGTTGCTTAGCTTAGCCACACAGCTACCTCATTGCACTTCTTTTTTTCTTTGCATCATGTGCTGTTTGGGGACTATTTTTTAAATCTGCCATCCTGTCTGACATTGCAGTGCCACTCCTAGATGAGCCAGGTGTTTGTGTCGGCCACTTGGGTCGCTTAGCTTAGCCATCCAGCGACCTTGGTGCACCTCTTTTTTTCTTTGCATCATGTGCTGTTTGGGGACTATTTTTTAAATCTGCCATCCTGTCTGACACTGCAGTGCCACTCCTAGATGGGCCAGGTGTTTGTGTCGGCCACTTGGGTCGCTTAGCTTAGCCACACAGCTACCTCATTGCACCTCTTTTTTTCTTTGCATCATGTGCTGTTTGGGGACTATTTTTTGAAGTGCCATCCTGTCTGACACTGCAGTACCACTCCTAGATGGGCCAGGTGTTTGTGTCGGCCACTTGGGTCGCTTAGCTTAGCCATCCAGCGACCTTGGTGCACCTCTTTTTTTCTTTGCATCATGTGCTGTTTGGAGACTTTTTTTTAAATCTGCCATCCTGTCTGACACTGCAGTGCCACTCCTAGATGGCCAGGGGTTTGTGTCGGCCACTTGGGTCGCTTAGCTTAGCCACACAGCTACCACATTGCACCTCTTTTTTTCTTTGCATCATGTGCTGTTTGGAGACTATTTTTTAAATCTGCCATCCTGTCTGACACTGCAGTGCCACTCCTAGATGGGCCAGGTGTTTGTGTCGGCTACTTGGGTTGCTTAGCTTAGCCACACAGCTACCTCATTGCACCTCTTTTTTTCTTTGCATCATGTGCTGTTTGGGGACTATTTTTTAAATCTGCCATCCTGACACTGCAGTGCCACTCCTAGATGGGCCAGGTTTTTGTGTCGGCCCCTTGGGTTGCTTAGCTTAGTCACACAGCTACCTCATTGCACCTCTTTTTTTCTTTGCATCATGTGCTGTTTGGGGACTATTTTTTAAATCTGCCATCCTGTCTGACACTGCAGTGCCACTCCTAGATGGGCCAGGTGTTTGTGTCGGCCACTTGGGTCGCTTAGCTTAGCCACACAGCTACCTCATTGCACCTCTTTTTTTCTTTGCATCATGTGCTGTTTGGGGACTATTTTTTAAATCTGCCATCCTGACACTGCAGTGCCACTCCTAGATGGGCCAGGTGTTTGTGTCGGCCACTTGGGTTGCTTAGCTTAGTCACACAGCTACCTCATTGCACCTCTTTTTTTCTTTGCATCATGTGCTGTTTGGGGACTATTTTTTAAATCTGCCATCCTGTCTGACACTGCAGTGCCACTCCTAGATGGGCCAGGTGTTTGTGTCGGCCACTTGGGTCGCTTAGCTTAGCCATCCAGCGACCTCGGTGCAAATTTTAGGACTAAAAATAATATTGTGAGGTGTTCAGAATAGACTAGAAATGAGTGGAAATTATGGTTATTGAGGTTAATAATACTATGGAATCAAAATGACCCCCAAATTCTATGATTTAAGCTGTTTTTGAGGGTTTTTTGTAAAAAAAACACCCGAATCCAAAATATACCCGAATCCAACAAAAAATTTTCAGGGAGGTTTTGCCAAAACGCGTGCGAATCCAAAACACGGCCGCAGAACCGAATCCAAAACCAAAACACAAAACCCGAAAAATTTCCGGTGCACATCACTTTTATATATATATATATATATATATATATATATATATATTTTTTTTTTAATATATATATATATATATATATATACCGCTAAAACAAATTGCAGCGTCACTCCAGGGCTTATGAAAAAATCTTTGTGTCTTTATTCCATCACTGTTCCAACGTTTCGGGGTCCGTAACCCCTTTGTCAAGGTGTGTGCCTAAAGTGACGTCACCGCTGAGCAGAAAGTTCCCACCATTGGTTACAATGGAGCGCATAGGCGCTACATTGTAACACTGCCGTGTGCCGCCTGTCACTCAGTACAGGAGCACACAGCCGATCAGGAGAGTGCTACAACGTGGCGCTCCCTGATTGGCTGAAGAAACCCACTTAGACAGAAGTCAGAGTGGGTTTCTGGCATTCGGGGAAAGGAGTTCCATGTGAAAACATGGGGCCCCTTTCAGTTCGTTCTCTTGAACGGCCGATACATCGCGGGACCGTCGGCCAGTGTGTACGGGCGATACGTCTGTGAACTCCGTCGTTCACAGACGTATCGCGTCGGCCGCGCAGCACAGCCGACAGCCAATATATCTAACGATATATTGGCGCGTCGCTGTGTGTGTACGGGGCGGTCGTCCGACCGCCCGTACACATGCTGCGGCGGCCGGCGGTGATTGACAGGTGAACTGGGCGGGCGCGAGCGCCCGCCCGCCCAGTTCATGACGTCAGTCCCCCGACGGATCGGGCTGTGTGTATGCACAGCACACTGCCCGATCCGTACATAGATATATCTGCAGATCAATTGATCTGCAGATATATCTAATAGTGTGTACCCACCTTAAGAAACAGAATGGCACTGCAGTGGCAGACAGGGTGGCAGTTTAATAAACTACACAAATGTATGTCGTCTACACAAGTAGACAGTCAGCAATGCTCTAAACAGCGCATAATGCAAGAAAAGAGGTGCAAGATGGAATTGTCAATGGGTTCTCCCACCCTCTAGGAACAGTAATTAAATATTGTGGTTTAATTTCACCAATGGTGTCACACAATACGTATATGAGTAGGAAATAAAATATATTACTGTGGTACCACCTTCACCCACATCATCACACAACATGTGTGTGCATCAGAAATAGTAATCGAACACTGCGGTTGACCTTCACCAACAGTGTCGCACAATACGAAATAATAATATACTGCGGTCTGACCGGCAGTGTCACAGTACTTATGAAAATAAGATAAAAATTGTATAGTACACTTGGGTACAGCACAAACATCCGGAAATGACGCGGTGCGCTCCACAGGTGACGCGGCTGGAACGCAAAGCGGGGAGATCCGCGGCAGACGTGCCGAATGGGATCTCAAAGCCCCCCAGCCTCAATACGTCTCTCCCTGGGCTTAATATACTTTCCCCCTCTCTGGGCTTAATCAATTTCATGGGGTTATTTAATGATGTTAGGTTTTACCTATTCATCATAGTCACAGGAAGTACGCACAGGGCGGACGTCCATGCGTTCCACCATGATCCAGGTGGAACGCAGGACGGAAGTCTGCTATTTAAGCTGCTACACGAACTTTAGGGTGATTTTCTAATACCCATATTGAAGACAATTTCATGCTGTATAAAATATAGGGTGGATTTCCACTGTTACATCTTAGACATACACTTATTCAGATCTATTCGATCAACCAATCATTAGAGCATAGGAAGTGAGGTAATCCACTTATAGGTATAAATAGGCCAGATATAGCCTCTCCTGTTCACTTACCATCCAGGAGAGGAGGCTGACACACACCCAGAACCTTTTATGTAAGTACTACTCTATGGCCCTAAATCAAATTGATCAACCTCTCACCTAATTTAGTGTGAGGTAAAGATCTGATTATCTCTATTTATTACAGCTGCTTTCCTCACTGGACAATTTGTTTGGTGTTATCGGCTTGACTTTAAAGTAAGTAGATTCACTATCTTAACCTACCGTCCGATTATAATATTACTGTTCTAAATTATCATGAACATTATTCAATCTATTTAGATTCCTTGTGGTCTTTTATTAATCTTGGAGGACACAATTTAATCAGTCTTTTGCCCTATAATTAAATGTAAGTATCTGAATATACCTTATAGACAAATTGGCCTATAATGGGTTAATCTCTATCAGTAGCAAAAAATCTGTGTGTTCCATAGAAAGTACCTACAAGGAACCACGATTAAGGAGTATCTGACTAGAAGCTCACGAGAATTTTTAGTATCATTATGTAAGTAATAATCAACTCTCTAGCCGGTATATAGTTTGAGTTAGCTTGATTGAATCTAATTAACACTTTCTCTCCATTAGAGATATATAGCACGTTTTAACATTCTACACAGTGAGATCATCTTGTAGGAAATTTGCTAAAGCATTATTCCAGTAAGTACGATATTATCAGAATTATATACCTAAGAAGATATTTGAGAATATCCCTCTTTCCTTAACATCTAGTCTTCTTGATTGTAGAGATATGTTTATTAAACTTTAACTTTATACTATGAGGTATTTTCCCATACCCCTCGTGATCTCTGATATATATTATGAAATGAATCTATGAAATGAACTGGTTGATGAAGATATGATACTGTTTGATGTATCTCATTTGCTCTTTTTTCTCCTCTTCTCTCCTCTATTTACCCTACCAGCTGTGACTTGTACCCCTGATGAAGTCCATAATGGACGAAACGCGTTGGGTTTTATGAGATATATATAATATACACTGTTTCTGCATAAGTGTGTATTGTGCTTATGGAACAACGTATACTACAAATTTTAATGTGTATTAAAAATAATCTTTCTGTCATTCTGGTCATGCTGGTTGGATTTTAATTTGAATATTCATTTCAATTTTAATTATGTCATTGTATCTGTGCGCACTCTGAATATTTGTGTTATATATATATATATATATATATATTTATAATTATATTTTAATGTTTTTTGTTTTTAGCTTTTATTATTTTAATTTTACACTTGGACGGAGCCCCTTTATGGACGCATATATCACCCCTTTCAGATACAGCAGACAGAGCACCCCGCCTGGACTGATACAGCAGAGCACCCCTTTCAGATACAGTAGACAGGGCACTCCTTTAAGATACAGCAGACAGAGCACTCCTTTCAGATACAGCAGACAGGGCACTCCTTTAAGATACAGCAGACAGGGTACCCCTTTCAGATACAGCAGAAGGGGCACCCCTTTCAGATACAGCAGACATAGCACCCCTTTCAGATACAGCAGACAGAGCACCCCTTTCAGATACAGCAGACATAGCACCCCTTTCAGATACAGCAGACATAGCACCCCTTTCAGATACAGCAGACATAGCACCCCTTTCAGATACAGCAGACAGAGCACCCCTTTCAGATACAGCAGACATAGCACCCCTTTCAGATACAGCAGACAGAGCACCCCTTTCAGATACAGAAGACAGGGTACCCCTTTCAGATACAGCAGACAGGCAACCCCTTTCAGATACAGCAGACTGTAGTTTGAGTTAGCTTGATTGAATCTAATTAACACTTTCTCTCCATTAGAGATATATAGCACGTTTTAACATTCTACACAGTGAGATCATCTTGTAGGAAATTTGCTAAAGCATTATTCCAGTAAGTACGATATTATCAGAATTATATACCTAAGAAGATATTTGAGAATATCCCTCTTTCCTTAACATCTAGTCTTCTTGATTGTAGAGATATGTTTATTAAACTTTAACTTTATACTATGAGGTATTTTCCCATACCCCTCGTGATCTCTGATATATATTATGAAATGAATCTATGAAATGAACTGGTTGATGAAGATATGATACTGTTTGATGTATCTCATTTGCTCTTTTTTCTCCTCTTCTCTCCTCTATTTACCCTACCAGCTGTGACTTGTACCCCTGATGAAGTCCATAATGGACGAAACGCGTTGGGTTTTATGAGATATATATAATATACACTGTTTCTGCATAAGTGTGTATTGTGCTTATGGAACAACGTATACTACAAATTTTAATGTGTATTAAAAATAATCTTTCTGTCATTCTGGTCATGCTGGTTGGATTTTAATTTGAATATTCATTTCAATTTTAATTATGTCATTGTATCTGTGCGCACTCTGAATATTTGTGTTATATATATATATATATATATATATATTTATAATTATATTTTAATGTTTTTTGTTTTTAGCTTTTATTATTTTAATTTTACACTTGGACGGAGCCCCTTTATGGACGCATATATCACCCCTTTCAGATACAGCAGACAGAGCACCCCGCCTGGACTGATACAGCAGAGCACCCCTTTCAGATACAGTAGACAGGGCACTCCTTTAAGATACAGCAGACAGAGCACTCCTTTCAGATACAGCAGACAGGGCACTCCTTTAAGATACAGCAGACAGGGTACCCCTTTCAGATACAGCAGAAGGGGCACCCCTTTCAGATACAGCAGACATAGCACCCCTTTCAGATACAGCAGACAGAGCACCCCTTTCAGATACAGCAGACATAGCACCCCTTTCAGATACAGCAGACATAGCACCCCTTTCAGATACAGCAGACATAGCACCCCTTTCAGATACAGCAGACAGAGCACCCCTTTCAGATACAGCAGACATAGCACCCCTTTCAGATACAGCAGACAGAGCACCCCTTTCAGATACAGAAGACAGGGTACCCCTTTCAGATACAGCAGACAGGCAACCCCTTTCAGATACAGCAGACAGAGCACCACTTTCAGATACAGCAGACAGAGCATGCCTTTCAGATTCAGCAGACAGAGCACCCCTTTCAGATACAGCAGACAGGCAACCCCTTTCAGATACAGCAGACAGAGCACCCCTTTCAGATACAGCAGACAGAGCACCCCTTTCAGATACAGCAGACAGAGCACCCCTTTCAGATACAGCAGACATAGCACCCCTTTCAGATACAGCAGACAGGCAACCCCTTTCAGATACAGCAGACAGGGTACCCCTTCAGATACAGCAGACAGGCAACCCCTTTCAGATACAGCAGACAGAGCACCCCTTTCAGATACAGCAGACAGAGTACCTGCCCCACACCAGGCAACACAGTACTGAGACAGACATGTCCATCCAATACAATCTCCACAGCCGGAGTGAAGATGGCGCCAATCACCGGGGACCTTTAAAGAATCCAATACCCACAAGAATCCGACAGCGGGATGATGACATTCAGCCTCAATTTGGGATCCGAGTAAGGCGGGAAGTCCAGAGACGGACTTGGATGCGGACTTAGATGCCAAAGTTTGGGTGGGTCTGGTTTCAGAGAACCGGACCGGCTCATCTATATTTTTTTTGATTCATGGATATAGAGCAGGGCTTCCCAACCTTGGTCCTCAAGGCACACTAACAGTGTAGGTTTTAGTGTGATATCCATGCTTCAACACAGATGGTTAAATAAAATTAAATAAGATACTAATTAAGTCACCTGTGCTCAAGCATGGATATAAAAAAACCTGGACTGTTAGTGTGCCTTAAGGACCAAGGTTTTAAATGCCTGATATAGAGGAAGATAAGCATGTCTGTGTGGGGGTCTACTGGCTAAATTGACTGACATTTACCATCCTGGGATAACTGATCTGTAGACTCTGAACCAGAGGCGTAGCTAGGGTTTTTGGAGCCCAGGGCAAGATGTAAAATGGCGCCCCCCCCCAAAAAAAAAAAACAAACAAACAAAGCAAAAGAAGCATGTGCGCGCGCCGAAAAAATGGGCGTGGCCACACACCAGAAGGGGTGTGGCCACTGAAAATGGCACACAGTGCCAGTTACATTGCCCCACAGTTCCAGATACAATGCCCCACTGTGCCGGATACATGCCCCACTGTGCCAGATACATGCCCCACAGTGCCGGATACAATGCCCCACAGTGCCGGATACATGCCCCACCGTGCCGGATACATGCCCCACCGTGCCGGATACATGCCCCACCGTGCCGGATACATGCCCCACCGTGCCAGATACATGCCCCACAGTGCCAGATACATTGCCCCACAGTGCCAGATACATTGCCCCACAGTGCCAGATACATTGCCCCACAGTGCCAGATACATTGCCCCACAGTGCCAGTTACATTGCCCCACTGTGCCAGATACATGCCCCACTGTGCCAGTTACATGCCCCACAGTGCTGGATACATGCCCCACAGTGCCAGATACATTGCCCCACAGTGCCGGTAACATGCCCCACAGTGCCAGTTACATGCCCCACAGTGCCAGATACATGCCCCACAGTGCCAGTCACATGCCCCACAGTGCCAGATACATTGCCCCACAGTGCCAGATACATAGCCCCACAGTGCCAGATACAATGCCCCACAGTGCCAGATACATTGACCCACAGTGCCAGATACATTGCCCCACAGTGCCAGTTACATTGCCCCACTGTGCCAGATACATGCCCCACTGTGCCAGTTACATGCCCCACAGTGCTGGATACATGCCCCACAGTGCCAGATACATTGCCCCACAGTGCCGGTAACATGCCTCACAGTGCCAGTTACATGCCCCACAGTGCCAGATGCATGCCCCACAGTGCCAGTTACATGCCCCACAGTGCCAGATACATTGCCCCACAGTGCCAGATACATTGCCCCACAGTGCCAGATACAATGCCCCACAGTGCCAGATACATTGCCAGATACATTGCCCCACTGTGCCAGATATATGCCCCACAGTGCCAGATACATGCCCCACTGTGCTCCCCCAAGTGCCAGATACATGCCCCACTGTGCTCCCCCGAGTGCCAGATACATGCCCCACTGTGCTCCCCGAGTGCCAGATACATGCCCCACTGTGCTCCCCTGAGTCTGTCCCCCCCGGTCACTCACCGGCGCCTGTTGTGTCTATGTGAGGCAAGGAGAGCCCAGCGCAGCGCCTCTCCTTCCCCTCACCGCTCCAGGTCTCCGGCGGCTGTGTGGCGCCGGTTCGCCAGCCAATCAGAGGTCGCGGACCAGCAGCCAATCAGGAGCCGGTCCGCAAGCTCTGATTGGCTAATGCCGGAGACCGGACATACGCAGCGCTGCTGGCAGCGGCGGTGAGGGGAGGGAGAAATGCAGCGCTCTCCTCCCCTCACATTTCGGCGTCATGGGGGCGAGTGGGGCATGATGCCCTGGCCGCCGGTGGCGCCCCCTCTCCTGGGCCTGCCAAGGCGCCCAGGGCACGTGCCCCACTCGCCCTACCCTAGATACGCCTCTGCTCTGAACATACATTAAGATTACCAAACTGTCTGGAGTAATCCCTTAGGCGGTGCATCATGCCTCCCAACATTGGTGGCCAGTGGACTGGGACCTTTGGCACACCAAAGGCACGCTTGTGGATGCAAAGGGGTGGCGCCTCTGGGAATAGGGACTTTATGCACAGCAGCGGTGTGGTTTCCCCAACTGACTGACCCCCAATTGCGGGACTCTGCGGCCATCAGAAATTGTGGGGCCCAGGACTGACAAAATAGGCAGGCCTACCACTCCTTTACCCCCCCCCCCCAAATTTAAATATAAAATATATATATATATATATATACACCCACACACACACAATATAAAAATAAATATACAGTATATTTAAAACAAAATTGGTCAGCATACCGACACCGAGATCCCGGCCGCCAAAATGCCGGCACGGGGGCAAGCGCAATGAAGCCTTTTGCGGGCTCGATGCCCTCACCACGCTGCGGGTGGACACCTATGAGTGGTAATAGCCCGTTAACCGGGATTCCGTTCTGTCAGCATTGTCAGTGGTCGGGATTCCGGCGTCGGTATCCTGACCGCCGCGATCCCAACAGCTGGCAATATAACTGCATCCCATTAAAGATACTAGAGGCTGCTCCTCTAGTATCTTTAATAACTGTCTTCTCTGAGGAGGAGGCCATTTTGGAAGGGACATTTTCAATACAGTGCTGCAGACAGTGGCAGGCAGACGGACAGGGATGGCTGTGGCAGGTGGATGGTGGCATGAGCAGTCTAGGCCCTCCTCTGTCAGAGAGGCAGGGTGCAGGCTGTGCCCCAGTACCCCCCCTGATGGCGGCCCTGGGTGGAACAGTCCTAGGAAAACGGGACTGTCCCGCTGAATGCGGGACAGTTGGGAGGTATGGTGCACCACACCAATTGGGAAATGTATGAAACTGCGTTATGGAGATTAGTGGTATCAGCGCATGTTATGTGCTGCTGATTCCATTTCTCCCCAATGTATTAATGAGATATGTCAGTAATGAATGGGGGGGCTAAGTGCTCCTGTCTTTATTGACACTGCTATCTACAAGTGGCACTGACCGTTCCAACAGCTGCAGCCACTGATTTCGACAGCTGCAGCTGTCGTTGCCCCAACACAGCAGAGACAGCACTGGCCCTGGATGTTTTGGCTGCAGGGCTCCAAGCTGTACACAGGAGATCTTGCGATGCTTGCGAGGTCTGTGATTGGGAGGTGATGTCTGGCTCCCCTACTCCAGGAGACGAGAGGGTCTATTCATTAAGCAGTGACATGAGTTGAAAAGTTAGCCTGTGGAGAAGTTGCCCATAGCAACCAATCAGCTGCTCCATGCAATTGTATAGTATGCATATTCTAAATGTTACTTCAATGCTGATTGGTTGCCATGGACAACTTCTCCACTGGCTCACTTCTCCACCCTTTTCACTGCTTCATGATAGACCCCAAGATGTTAATACATCTTGATGGTACTGCTTCCTGCCTTGCCTCGGTAAAGAGGCGAAGCAGGTAGAGCTATAGCGGTCCATTCCATGCCACTATAATACATCTCCCCTTTGTCTAGGGGTAGGACAGCGGCATAGTGATGGGTGAGGCTGGGGTGGATGGTACACTATGTCAGGTCGAGCAGAGCTATGGAGTAACTTCTGTAGGAGAGCAGCTGTTTCAGCCATAGGCATAGATGACAGTGGAACATATGAAGACCCCTGACGAACTCTTGGTGAGCATTTTGGTTCCATACTTGTTTAGCAAGTGTCAGTCTGAGCTAGTGATAGACATCATCTAAAGTGCATGAGCATACACATGCATAAAAGAAGGTTGTCTGAGACAGGGAGAGTTGGCGGCCATGGTAAGTGCAGGGTGTTGGGAATGATGTTTGTGCAGGTATAGATACTTGCAGAGTTATCTAACCACACACCAGTGGATGACTCAAACTATGAACAGCCCAATTACTTAACCAGTGGTATCGGCTTAGTGAAATATAACAGATACAGCTGTACTTACTGTTGTATACACACTGCTGATGTCGGAGCTTGAATGTAGTGGGGTTCTATAGCTCCCCATATAGACCATCAAGACAATTAGGCCCCTGGAACTGCTGCTGATGGACTATGTGTCGCTAGGTGAATCAGCGGGTGGATACAAGTATGCCCTGGTGATGACAGATCATTTCACCAAGTTCACCGTGGAGATCCCCACCAGAGACTAGGCGGCAGAGGTGGCTGCCAAGGCCATCAAGGAGCAGTTAGTCCATAAGTAAAATATTTTCTCTGATGTAGTAATAAAATGTATATTTAACATTATTCTGTGTCTTAAGCGCTGTATACCCCCCTTTTCTACAGTTGTCTACATCTAAAGGGTCTAACTACCCTTATCTACTACAGCTGCTAGGCGAGACCACTCATCACAGCACCTGACTATATACTTGTTATATACTGTTAATCCATAAGTACGGCTGCCCAGAAGGCATCAATTCCTTCCAGGGGGTGTGCTTCTAAGGCCAAGTAATGGAGCGACTCTGCTAGACCTATGGCATGCAGAAGTCCCGGACCACCCCCTACCACCCCCAAGGGAATGGTCCTGTGAAAGATTCAACAGGACCCTCTTGCAGATGTTGAGGGTGCTAGAGCCTGTTTTCTGTGTCGTGCGTTACCCATCCCCCTCCCCTTGGGCATTTCCATCCAGGTTGCATCCACCGTGCCCCGCACACGGGTGCAACCAGTCTGAGGCCACATGTGCCAATGATGACCATCCTCTGACCAGAGAGGAAGGCGCCCAGGTTGGTTTTGCTCTGAAAAGCATGTGTATGCAGGTCTGTCTAACCCTGCCTGGCTACACACTGACAATAAGGATAGTACCTAAGTGGGAGTGTCATGAGTGACATACAGGGCTGTGTCCTGCTACCTTATCCCAGACAGCACAGGTATACCTAGAAGACAGACAAATGCTGAATTCTCTTCTAGATCGTGCTTGCACAGGTAACCCTCTCCCATCTTCCTGGACACATTGCTAGGTGCACAGGCTGCAGAGTGCATTATACAGATTAAGACAAGGAATGGGGTCCTGCTAAAGGTACATTGTATCATTGGGGTAATCTGGGGTATACTCTCTGTATTTGATACTTGCTCAATTTAGTAAAGTACATTGATGCAGTGTCAGAGGTGCTGAATGAAGACCATCATATGCACCTTTGCTGGTTATAACCCTTAACCCTTCATTCTGTTGCATAGAGATCTGTATACTATAGGTTTACAGAGTAGAGTAATGTACAGGGACGATTACAGTATCTGCCAAATATGTGTTCCAATCTGGAATACTTGCATGCAGCATACATTTTATATGTTGCTTTCCCCATTCTCATTTGAATAGCAGACATTAAGAAAGTAAGCTTCTAGATCCTGTATTCTAGAGTAAAGGGGGGTACTCACAGAGCAATCGCTGCTTAAAATCGAAGCAATCTGACTAGATTGCTTAGATTTTAAGCATGATCGCTTCGTGTGTATGCCCCACAGCGATAGCGATGCGCAGCCCCGCGCATCGCTATCGCTGGGGTGAAATGAGCACACATCACGCTGTGCTGAGCAGCGGGAGAGATGTGTGCGGAGTGGTTCGCTCAGCACACATCTCTCCCACATCGGCCAGTGAGTACTGGCCTTAAGGCAACCTGCATTGGAGCATGAAGTTCCAGCCTGTTGAAACGTATAGTTCCACAAGAGCTGGACAGGTGCAAACCTGTTGATAAGAATAGTGTTATACTAGTGTTTTCTTATTGTTGATTGACAGGGGAAAATTGCAATATTTTGACATTTCAGAAGGTCCCTTATAATCTGATCACTTAAGAAACCTTAAAACAAAAAGCCATATAGATTGTCTAAGATTTCTGGCATTTGCGGTTCCTCCTTTCGCCTCGGTTTATAATTACAGTAGAGTAACAGTAAAATTTGAGTGTATATGACCTTGCTCAAAGTCTGTAGGGAGCAGCAAACGTAGAGAATAGGATCTGTGCCCTTCCAGTTAAGGAACTTAAGGTGCATACACATTGGAGGTGATTCAGACCTGATAAACGCACAGCAGGCAATCAGGTAGTAACTGTTCATGCGCGTCGGACAACAACAAAGGGCATCGCCAGTCAGCGATGGATTGGTGCAAAAAATCCCGATCGCGTGGGCGTTCGCAAGGTGATTAACAGGAGGAAGCCATTTGTGGGTTGTAACTTACCATTTATTGGGAGTGTCCAGAAAAACGCAGGAGTTCACAAGCGTTTTCAGGGAGGGTGTCTGACGTCACCTCCGGCCCCGGTAAGCCTCTTCTCATCTCACTGTAGGAGAAAGTCCTGGGCTGCGCACACACTGCACACACTGTATTTTTGCAGCTCGGCGTACACATGGGATCGCATACTTGCATGGCGAATTTACACTCCCCCTGGAGGTGGTGACTATCCAAATGCATAACAGCAAAATTTGCAGTCCAACAATCAGGTCTGAATCAGCCCCTTGGTGCGATTCTGGCTAAAGGATGATTTTGACTTTGCGGTTTCCCTTGAAACACCGATATTGACTGTACTGTACACATGGTGCAATTTTGGCTATGTACAATTTTGACTATATACTATTTTGACTATACTAGAAACTAGATTGTACACAATATAGTCAAAATAGCCTTGACTGCACAGTCTATTTTTTTCCGTAGAAGCTGTATACACACGGTGTACACACTACATAGTCAAAATCGTAAGCACACGTCGCACCGTTTGTATGCACTTTTAGGGGTTTAGGTATCAAGCAGTGAAGAGTATAGAGGTGTAGAAGTTGCCCATTGTAGCCAATCAGCTTTGAGGTAACATTTATAAAGTACATAGTAGGTTTCTTATGATTGGATGTTATGGGCAACTTCTTCACTAGTCCACTTCTCTACTGTTTCCACTGTTTTATATATCACCCCATAGTTCTTTTCTTGTGTTAGCTGCCATTGAGAGAGAAAGAAAGAAAGAAAGAAAGAAACAAACAAACAAAGAAAGAAACAAAGAGAGGACTACAGAAACCTCAGTTGGTATGACAAGAAGAACAGGTTCCACTATATGTCAATCACTCCAAAAATATGGAGTAACTAAATATTTTTGAAAGTTCTTAAATCGTGTACAGATGGTCTTGCTATTCATGTAGGAAAATATAGCACACACTTGCTTCTGTAGAGGGATAATAAACTCGTTATGCGTTTCGTGGGTGCACTGCCTGCTTCCTCAGACTGGTTAGGCTGGTATGACTCTGCTGATACTCTGTGTGCTCTGATGACCGTGTATTAATTAAAATCCTGGCACAGTCAGAATTAAATGGTACGTCTTTAGTGTATCCTAACCAGCTGCCGAGTGTCAGTATACAATAAAGACACACCTTTAAAGTTCTGATCGTATCAGCAGCTGTATATCTTTAATATATAGCAGAACATTTTATCTAATAGCAATTATATACATTACAAATGATTTGCCTTGCAATACTTACTGATGATACAAAATAATGTAAATGGACTGCCAAGGTAGAAAATAATTGAGAACCAGCATTTAAGGGCACAGATAAGGTGTTAGATAGAAACTGTTGTGACAAATTGTTTCATTTGTACCCAATAATGTCCTGCAGTATCTCATTTTTACAAGTTTATTATAGTACAAGTTTAGTATGCTCAGTAAATCAGTATACTGTATGTGTTGTTTTTTTTTTGTGTCGTAATATAAATTCCTCCTCACTAGTTATTCTCATAGAGATTGCTGCATAGTATAGACAAATATAAAAATCCTAAGAACAAACATAAGAACAGAGTTATATTATGGTTGCGCTCTCTTGAATTGTATCTTAACACATTAAACTTTAATAATTATTGACACTTAAAATGTATTTTGTCCTTTAATTCTGCAAGATTCATGGACTATAAAGTTAGTGAAATATTGTTAAACTAAAGAATGTATTTGAAAAAGTAGGAAAACATATTTGTGATTTAAATATTCGTACTCTCTCTCTGCAGTCGGACCACTCCTATCCATACCATTGGTTTTAATACTATATCATCATCATTACTACGTGTTCTTAGATCAGCCCTATAATAGGCAGTACGGATGGTGTAATGGTTAGCATTTACTACCTCACAGCACTGAGGTCATGGGTTCAATTCCCACCTTGTTCATAACTGTGTATGTGTGTGGGTTTCCTCCCCAAAATATACTGGTAGGTTAATTGGCTCCCGAAAAAATTAACCCTAGTATGTGTGTGTAGGGCAGACTGTGTGGTTCTTATCTATTCTGCAGTTAAATTCTATATTTCTATAAAATACTGTAGGCACAAAAGATGCATCTGAACACAGGTGTAACACAAAACTCTGCATATCCCACAATTTCAACAACACTCCTCTCCGAACATCATGGAAATCCTCCATTACATCCAAACTGTCACAATTCCAGAGCATGTGCAATACAAATTCACACAAGACACACACAGCAAATGGACTCATGTTTAACTCTGCATGGGCACCTCTGTATTGTCTGTTTTAAATACTAAGCTATTAGTAAGATAATGACATAAGGAAAGCGATTAAACACAACAAAAATACAGAAACCGGTTGATATTTAAGTGAACTATTTAGTTTTTTTTAAACATTACAAAAATGTTACAGAGCAGTATGTTCCTTACTATGCATACTGTACATGCTGGGCACTAGGACCCAGGGAGGTCTGTTTTCCAATCTGTTGTACTGCTGCACCATGTGACTGCTGCCACCTTGTAGATCCTTCCTTAGTATTGTGTGATACTGTGACAAATAACATGGTGGAGACATACTGTAAGTCTTAGCTCCAGAGAGACCCTAGTGATTACCTGCATGAAGCTGTTCCAGCATCCTGCCCCACTACCTGCATGCTGCATACACTCACTGCATACCTCCCAACTCTTGGCCTCAGTGACCAGGGACCTTCGCGCAGCAAAAAGGGGGTGTGGCCTCGGATGTGAGGGGTGTGGCCACAGCTGAGTGGGCATAGCCTCGCGGCACAGACCTATTTTCAGCATTTTGGGGGCGTGCCAAGCGCTCCCTGAGCAGCTGGTCCAGCCCCCAGCTCACTTCCCCTCACTGAATAGATGCCATGCGCATCTATTCGGAGACCACTTGCTGCTTTGCTTAGCAGAGCAGTGGATGATCAAAGGATCCCCCAACTGCCCCCCCTCCCGCCCGCGGGACACTGCTGCCCGTAGATGGGACAGTGTCCGAATAGCGGGACTGTCCCGCTGGAATCAGGACAGTTGGGAGGTATGTCACCGGTAGATGAGCAGTATAGAACCTCTCTATGCTGAAGCTTTGACCCATGAGAACCAGGATGTATACAACAGTGAGTACAGCTGTACCTATTATACTTCAGTAAAACAACACCACTGGTTAAGTAACTGGACTGTTCATAGTTTAAATAATCCACTGGTGTGTGCCTATATAACGCTGCAATATCAGCACCTGTACACACATCATTCCCAATAATAAATACATATAAAGTGCACATATGAAATACTGGCTGCAGTATATGCAAGGAAATGAATTGGCATGTAGAACATATATTATTCAATATTGATGGAGGTGCTTAACTTAAGGAACTTAAGTCCTGTCTGTTGCGATGAAAAGGGCTTGTGTTCTTATTTGGTGTGCAAAACAGGCTTTGGATTCCAGTAGGTGGCCAAATATCAGCTTGAGCGCATGTAACCATTGGAATAAGAAAGTCCCTACACTGTGTGGGTTCCAATCATGGCAGTTCCTGGAGTGGAACCACAACTCTATGCTGCCTGTAGTAAAAAAAAAAAACACAGCTAGTCTCCAAACATCTATATCAGGGCTCCCAAACTTGGTCTTTAACAATCCAGGTTTTAAGGATATCTATGGCTGAGCACAGATGGTTAAATCAAATTGACTGAGGTACTAATTCATTTATCTGTGCCCAAGCATGGTTGTCCGTAAAACATGGCCTGTTAGGTAGTGGCGTAACTATAGAGGGTGCAGGAAATGCAACTGCTGTGGGGCTTGGCTGATTGGGGAGACCCAAGGCTCAGCAGGCAATCCCCACTGCACCCCTTTTGGATTTACTTATATATTTTTTAATTATTAGGCCGCACGCCTGGTGCCTGGTGGAGTCTCTTGTCCTGGAGAGTCTTGTCCAGAATCAAACATATATGCAGCAGCAGCGCCACACCGCTGACTTACCATTCGTGCTCCGAGAGTGCCACACAGTCCCGCTGATGGAGTGCCTCCCGCCCATCAGTCTGTCTGTCTGTCTGGCCCCATATGGTGCTCTCTCTATCTGTCTATGCCCCCTCCCTCTGTCCATCCATGCCCCCCCTTCTATCTGTCCGTCTATGCACCCATATGGTGCTCTGTCCATCTATGCACCCCTCATGTGTCTGTCCGTCCATGCACGCTTCCCCTGTCCATCTATGCCCCTATATGAAACACTGTCCATCTCTCCAGTCCATTTATGCATCCCCCCATCCGTCTGTCCTTCTATAGTGCTATCTCTGTCGGTCTATGCACCCCTCCCCCTGTTTGGCTATGCCCCCTTATGGCGCTCTGGCCGTCTATGCTTCTGTGTCCTCATATGATGCTCAGTCCATCTGTCTATGCCCAAATATGGTGCTCCGTCTGTCTGTCCATGCCCCCATATGGTGCTATTTCCATCTATGCCCCCATCCATCTGTCAGTTTATGCCCCCATATGGTGATCTGCCTGTCTGTCTGCCCCACATCTGTCCGCCTATGCCCTGTCCGTATGTCTGTCTATGCCCCCTATTGGTCCATCCGACTGTATGTCTAGGACCCCACGTCCATCTGTCAGTCTGTCTATGCCCCCATATGGTGCTTTGTTTGTCCGCCTATGCCCCCCTACACCTGTTTGTTCGTCTGTGTGCCCCCATCCATCTGTTTGTCCATTTATGCCTACTATGGTGTGCTCTACTCTGTCTCCCTGAGACTGTCTCTCTCCCTGACACTGTCTCTCCCTCTCTCTCTCTCTCCCTGACACTATCTCTCTCCTTATCTCTGACACTCTCTCCCTGACACTGTCTTTCTCTCCCTGACACTCTCTCTCCATTTCCCTTACATTGTCTCTCTCTCTCCCACCCTGACACCCTCTCTCTTCCTTCCTGACACCCTCTCTTTCCCTCTCTCCCCCTGACAATCTCTCACTCTTGCTCTCCTCTATTTTTTCTCTCCCTGAGACTGTCTCTCTCCCTCTCTCCCTGACACTGTCTCTCCCTCACTCTCTCCCTGACACTATCTCTCTCCTTATCTCTGACACTCTCTCCCTGACACTGTCTTTCTCTCCCTGACACTCTCTCTCCATTTCCCTTACATTGTCTCTCTCTCTCCCTCCCTGACACCCTCTCTCTTCCTCCCTGACACCCTCTCTTTCCCTCTCTCCCCCTGACAATCTCTCACTCTTGCTCTCCTCTATTTTTCTCTCTCCCTGAGACTGTCACTCTCCCTCTCTCCCTGACACTGTCTCTCCCTCACTCTCTCCCTGACACTATCTCTCTCCTTATCTCTGACACTCTCTCCCTGACACTGTCTTTCTCTCCCTGACACTCTCTCTCCATTTCCCTTACATTGTCTCTCTCTCCCTCCCTGACACCCTCTCTCTTCCTCCCTGACACCCTCTCTTTCCCTCTCTCCCCCTGACAATCTCTCACTCTTGCTCTCCTCTATTTTTTTCTCTCCCTCCCTGACTCTTTCTCTTGCTCCTCCCCCTCTCTCTCATGCGCCCTCTCTCTTTCTCCCTGATGCTCTCTCCCCTTTCTCCCCCTCTTTTCCATGATAACCTGACTCTCTCTCTCATTCCCTCTCCCCCCATCCCTCTCGTCCTCTGTTTCTCGCTCTTGACCCTCTATGTCTCTCTCTCTCCCCTCACTCTCTCTCCTGCTCCCCCAAGGGGCATTGAAGTGACAACGTGGGGAGGGGGGGGGGGTTTCAAGATTTTGCTATGGGGCTCACAAAGTTTTAGTTATGCCCCTGCTGTTAGGGTGCTATGAGGACCAAGTTTGGGAACCTCTGATCTATATAATAATCAGTTAAGGTCTTTCCTGTCTCCAACAAGCTTGCATTGAGCCCCCCTCCCAAATAGTTATCACTGCAGCATCGGGACAGACCAGCCGGTGAGGATAGAGGACCACTCTGCACATGGAACAATGGGGTAAGTATACAATGGGAATGGGGCAGGATGGTGCAGGTAAGGGATAGAATAGAGCGGGAACAAGGACTGGGCAGCGAAGGGGCGGACCGAGGTAACTGAGCATATGTGGGTGGGTCCCTTTACTAGCGGAGACTGAATGATGCACTCAGGCACCTAGCCGGTAGAAGTGGGAGGCACCGGTCTTAAGAGGACAGTGTCATGCCTAATAGAGATATTCCATAGTGTAGTCAGACGGGAGACGTGTGTTATTAAAGTCCTTGGCAAGTTTCTTGTTTCTTCAGAAGACAAAGCTGGTAAATGCAGATATATCGGCATGTCGGCTGTGCTGTTCTTTAGGGGGTCCATACTCCATATGCTGTGCTTGCAGAGTTGGCCACATCTTGTGTTATGGTAAGCTTAGAAAGCAATGCAAAAGATTTATTTAAACAGCATAAAATACATAAAATACATAAAAGTGCACAAAGCAATTTATATTCATATCAGATTAGCAGGGAAGGCTGTGCAGGAATTGGGGAACAGTTATGACCACAGGGCTCTCTCCTGTCTTTATTTACAATTTAATTTTAGTAAATTCGGACAGATCGCATTTCCCGTTACACGTTTGCAGTACAGAATACATATGGCTCATATAAGCACTGAGAATTATTGCTGTGTGCAGCATGCTGTTTTCTTATCCACAATCCTCAGATTAGTATGTAAACCATCAGGTTTACATACAGTATTACCCTGAATCAGGCCGTTATTTATTCACACTTGCGTATGGTAGCTGGAAAAGTTACAAAAGACATAGAGGGGCTCACAGAGATTTGAACAGAATTTGCCTCGAATCTGCCAGCACATAATGCACCCTGAAAAAAGATGCCCCCCCGCCTATCTCTCCGCACATCTCTGATCACATCTCACAAAATTTCCAGCAGTATATACTGCTGCACCTGTGTATAATTCCCACATGTATATACTGCTGCACCTGTGTATAATTCCCACATGTATATACTGCTTCACCTGTGTATAATTCCCACATGTATATACTGCTGCACCTGTGTATAATTCCCACATGTATATACTGCTTCCCCTGTGTATAATGCCCACATGTATATACTGTTTCACCTGTGTATAATGCTGCCCACATGTATATACTGCTTCACCTGTGTATAATGCCCACATGTATATACTGCTTCGCCTGTGTATAATGCCCACATGTATATACTGTTTCACCTGTGTATACTGCCCACATGTATATACTGCTTCACCTGTGTATAATGCCCACATGTATATACTTCTTCAGCTGTGTATAATGCCCACATGTATATACTGCTTCACCTGTGTATAATGCCCACATTTATATACTTCTTCACCTGTGTATAATGCCCACATGTATATACTGCTTCACCTATGTATAATACCCACATGTATATACTGCTTTACCTGTGTATAATGCCCACATGTATATACTGCTTCACCTGTGTATAATGCCCACATGTATATACTGCTTCACCTGTGTATAATGCCCACATGTATATACTGCTTCACCTGTGTATAATGCCCACATGTATATACTGCTTCACCTGTGTATAATGCCCACATGTATATACTGCTTCACCTGTGTATAATACCCACATGTATATACTGCTTTACCTGTGTATAATGCCCACATGTATATACTGCTTCACCTGTGTATAATGCCCACATGTATATACTGCTTCACCTGTGTATAATGCCCACATGTATATACTGCTTCACCTGTGTATAATGCCCACATGTATATACTGCTTCACCTGTGTATAATGCCCACATGTATATACTGCTTCACCTGTGTATAATGCCCACATGTATATACTGCTTCACCTGTGTATAATGCCCACATGTATATACTGCTGCACCTGTGTATAATGCCCACATGTATATACTGCTGCACCTGTGTATAATGCCCACATGTATATACTGCTTCACCTGTGTATAATGCTCACATGTATATACTGCTTCACCTGTGTATAATGCCCACATGCCCCCTTTGGCTCATATATTGTGTGTAAATTTGGCTCTGGTACTAGCCAGTGCCTCCCTGCACATCCCTGGTTTGTATACTGGGCAGTAACTAAAGGTGGGTACACACTGGCCGATATATCGGCCGTTCTTCTGAGCGGACGATATGTCACGGGTCCGTCGGCCAGTGTGTACGGGCGATATGTCTGTGAACTCCGTTGTTCACAGACATATCGCGTCGGCCCGCAGCACAGCCGATGGCCAATATATCTACCGATATATTGGCGCATCGGTGTGTGTGTACGGGTGACCAGCCGGACGCCCGTACACATGCCGCGGCGGCCGGCGGTGATTGACAGCTAAACGTGTGTACACGCCCGCCCAGTTCATGACGTTAGTCCCCCACGAATCAGGCAGTGTGTATGCACAGCACACTGCCCGATCCGTCATAGATATATCTGCCGATCAATTGATCGGCAGATATATCTATCAGTGTATATACCCACCTTAAGTGTCAGTGTCAGAGATAGAAGGACATTTACTTATTGGCGCACCTGTCCCACGCAGGAGGGATTGATAAATTGCTCTAAAAAGTAATCGGCACATATGGGAGTGTTAGGCAATCGTGGCATTTATCTCTACATTGATACGTGTAAGTAGATTTATATATAAACTAGAGATGAGCGGGTTCGGTTTCTCTGAATCCGAACCCGCCAGAACTTCATGTTTTTTTTCAAGGGTCCGAGCGACTCGGATCTTCCCGCCTTGCTCGGTTAACCCGAGCGCGCCCGAACGTCATCATGACGCTGTCGGATTCTCGCGAGGCTCGGATTCTATCGCGAGACTCGGATTCTATATAAGGAGCCGCGCGTCGCCGCCATTTTCACACGTGCATTGAGATTGATAGGGAGAGGACGTGGCTGGCGTCCTCTCCATTTAGATTATAAGAGACTGAGAGAGATTTACTGGAGCTGACTAGGAGGAGTACTGTTACTGTAGAAGTGTAGAGACTGAGTGGAGAGAGTTTACTAGTGAGGACAGTGCAGTTTACTTTATAATCCGTTCTCTGCCTGAAAAAAGCGATACACAGCACACAGTGACTCAGTCACATACCATATCTGTGTGCACTGCTCAGGCTCAGGCCAGTGTGCTGCATCATCTATTATCTATATATAATATTATATATATCTGTCTGACTGCTCAGCTCACACAGCTTATAATTGTGGGGGAGACTGGGGAGCACTACTGCAGTGCCAGTTATAGGTTATAGCAGGAGCCAGGAGTACATAATATATTATATAGTGAGTGACCACCAGACACACAGTGCAGTTTATTTAATATATCCGTTCTCTGCCTGAAAAAAGCGATACACACAGTGACTCAGTCAGTCACATACCATATCTGTGTGCACTGCTCAGGCTCAGGCCAGTGTGCTGCATCATCTATTATCTATATATAATATTATATATATCTGTCTGACTGCTCAGCTCACACAGCTTATAATTGTGGGGGAGACTGGGGAGCACTACTGCAGTGCCAGTTATAGGTTATAGCAGGAGCCAGGAGTACATAATATATTATATAGTGAGTGACCACCAGACACACAGTGCAGTTTATTTAATATATCCGTTCTCTGCCTGAAAAAAGCGATACACACAGTGACTCAGTCAGTCACATACCATATCTGTGTGCACTGCTCAGGCTCAGGCCAGTGTGCTGCATCATCTATTATCTATATATAATATTATATATATCTGTCTGACTGCTCAGCTCACACAGCTTATAATTGTGGGGGAGACTGGGGAGCACTACTGCAGTGCCAGTTATAGGTTATAGCAGGAGCCAGGAGTACATAATATATTATATAGTGAGTGACCACCAGACACACAGTGCAGTTTATTTAATATATCCGTTCTCTGCCTGAAAAAAGCGATACACACAGTGACTCAGTCAGTCACATACCATATCTGTGTGCACTGCTCAGGCTCAGCCCAGTGTGCTGCATCATCTATTATCTATATATAATATTATATATATCTGTCTGACTGCTCAGCTCACACAGCTTATAATTGTGGGGGAGACTGGGGAGCACTACTGCAGTGCCAGTTATAGGTTATAGCAGGAGCCAGGAGTACATAATATATTATATAGTGAGTGACCACCAGACACACAGTGCAGTTTATTTAATATATCCGTTCTCTGCCTGAAAAAAGCGATACACACAGTGACTCAGTCAGTCACATACCATATCTGTGTGCACTGCTCAGGCTCAGGCCAGTGTGCTGCATCATCTATTATCTATATATAATATTATATATATCTGTCTGACTGCTCAGCTCACACAGCTTATAATTGTGGGGGAGACTGGGGAGCACTACTGCAGTGCCAGTTATAGGTTATAGCAGGAGCCAGGAGTACATAATATATTATATAGTGAGTGACCACCAGACACACAGTGCAGTTTATTTAATATATCCGTTCTCTGCCTGAAAAAAGCGATACACACAGTGACTCAGTCAGTCACATACCATATCTGTGTGCACTGCTCAGGCTCAGGCCAGTGTGCTGCATCATCTATTATCTATATATAATATTATATATATCTGTCTGACTGCTCAGCTCACACAGCTTATAATTGTGGGGGAGACTGGGGAGCACTACTGCAGTGCCAGTTATAGGTTATAGCAGGAGCCAGGAGTACATAATATATTATATAGTGAGTGACCACCAGACACACAGTGCAGTTTATTTAATATATCCGTTCTCTGCCTGAAAAAAGCGATACACACAGTGACTCAGTCAGTCACATACCATATCTGTGTGCACTGCTCAGGCTCAGGCCAGTGTGCTGCATCATCTATTATCTATATATAATATTATATATATCTGTCTGACTGCTCAGCTCACACAGCTTATAATTGTGGGGGAGACTGGGGAGCACTACTGCAGTGCCAGTTATAGGTTATAGCAGGAGCCAGGAGTACATAATATATTATATAGTGAGTGACCACCAGACACACAGTGCAGTTTATTTAATATATCCGTTCTCTGCCTGAAAAAAGCGATACACACAGTGACTCAGTCAGTCACATACCATATCTGTGTGCACTGCTCAGGCTCAGGCCAGTGTGCTGCATCATCTATTATCTATATATAATATTATATATATCTGTCTGACTGCTCAGCTCACACAGCTTATAATTGTGGGGGAGACTGGGGAGCACTACTGCAGTGCCAGTTATAGGTTATAGCAGGAGCCAGGAGTACATATTATATTAAAATTAAACAGTGCACACTTTTGCTGCAGGAGTGCCACTGCCAGTGTGACTGACCAGTGACCTGACCACACTGACCACCAGTATAGTTAGTAGTATACTTATATTGTGATTGCCTGAAAAAGTTAAACACTCGTCGTGTGACTTCACTTGTGTGTTTTTTTTTTTTTTATTCTATAAAAATAAAACTCATTCTGCTGACAGACAGTGTCCAGCAGGTCCGTCATTATATAATATATAATATATACCTGTCCGGCTGCAGTAGTGATATATATATATTTTTTATATCATTTATCATCCAGTCGCAGCAGACACAGTACGGTAGTTCACGGCTGTGGCTACCTCTGTGTCTCTGCACTCGGCAGGCAGTCCGTCCATAATTGTAATACCACCTAACCGTGGATTTTTTTCATTCTTCTTTATACATACATAGTTACATAGACATCTTCTCTTTATCAACCAGTCTATATTAGCTGCAGACACAGTACAGTACGGTAGTTCACGGCTGTGGCTACCTCTGTGTCTGCACTCGGCAGGCAGTCCGTCCATAATTGTATACCACCTAACCGTGGTTTTTTTTCATTCTTCTTTATACATACATAGTTACATAGACATCTTCTCTTTATCAACCAGTCTATATTAGCTGCAGACACAGTACAGTACGGTAGTTCACGGCTGTGGCTACCTCTGTGTCTGCACTCGGCAGGCAGTCCGTCCATAATTGTATACCACCTAACCGTGGATTTTTTTCAGTCTTCTTTATACATACATAGTTACATAGACATCTTCTCTTTTCCAACCAGTCTATATTAGCTGCAGACACAGTACAGTACGGTAGTTCACGGCTGTGGCTACCTCTGTGTCTGCAGTCGGCAGGCAGTCCATAATTGTATACTAGTATCCATCTCCATTGTTTACCTGAGGTGCCTTTTAGTTGTGCCTATTAAAATATGGAGAACAAAAATGTTGAGGTTCCAAAATTAGGGAAAGATCAAGATCCACTTCCACCTCGTGCTGAAGCTGCTGCCACTAGTCATGGCCGAGACGATGAAATGCCAGCAACGTCGTCTGCCAAGGCCGATGCCCAATGTCATAGTACAGAGCATGTCAAATCCAAAACACCAAATTTCAGAAAAAAAAGGACTCCAAAACCTAAAATAAAATTGTCGGAGGAGAAGCGTAAACTTGCCAATATGCCATTTACCACACGGAGTGGCAAGGAACGGCTGAGGCCCTGGCCTATGTTCATGGCTAGTGGTTCAGCTTCACATGAGGATGGAAGCACGCAGCCTCTCGCTAGAAAAATGAAAAGACTCAAGCTGGCAAAAGCAGCACAGCAAAGAACAGATTGAAGATGTCAGTGTTGAAGTACACCAGGATGAGGAGGATATGGGTGTTGCTGGCGCTGGGGAGGAAATTGACCAGGAGGATTCTGATGGTGAGGTGGTTTGTTTAAGTCAGGCACCCGGGGAGACACCTGTTGTCCGTGGGAGGAATATGGCCGTTGACATGCCAGGTGAAAATACCAAAAAAATCAGCTCTTCGGTGTGGAGGTATTTCACCAGAAATGCGGACAACAGGTGTCAAGCCGTGTGTTCCCTTTGTCAAGCTGTAATAAGTAGGGGTAAGGACGTTAACCACCTCGGAACATCCTCCCTTATACGTCACCTGCAGCGCATTCATAATAAGTCAGTGACAAGTTCAAAAACTTTGGGTGACAGCGGAAGCAGTCCACTGACCAGTAAATCCCTTCCTCTTGTAACCAAGCTCACGCAAACCACCCCACCAACTCCCTCAGTGTCAATTTCCTCCTTCCCCAGGAATGCCAATAGTCCTGCAGGCCATGTCACTGGCAATTCTGACGAGTCCTCTCCTGCCTGGGATTCCTCCGATGCATCCTTGCGTGTAACGCCTACTGCTGCTGGCGCTGCTGTTGTTGCCGCTGGGAGTCGATGGTCATCCCAGAGGGGAAGTCGTAAGCCCACTTGTACTACTTCCAGTAAGCAATTGACTGTTCAACAGTCCTTTGCGAGGAAGATGAAATATCACAGCAGTCATCCTACTGCAAAGCGGATAACTGAGGCCTTGACAACTATGTTGGTGTTAGACGTGCGTCCGGTATCCGCCGTTAGTTCACAGGGAACTAGACAATTTATTGAGGCAGTGTGCCCCCGTTACCAAATACCATCTAGGTTCCACTTCTCTAGGCAGGCGATACCGAGAATGTACACGGACGTCAGAAAAAGACTCACCAGTGTCCTAAAAAATGCAGTTGTACCCAATGTCCACTTAACCACGGACATGTGGACAAGTGGAGCAGGGCAGGGTCAGGACTATATGACTGTGACAGCCCACTGGGTAGATGTATGGACTCCCGCCGCAAGAACAGCAGCGGCGGCACCAGTAGCAGCATCTCGCAAACGCCAACTCTTTCCTAGGCAGGCTACGCTTTGTATCACCGCTTTCCAGAATACGCACACAGCTGAAAACCTCTTACGGCAACTGAGGAAGATCATCGCGGAATGGCTTACCCCAATTGGACTCTCCTGTGGATTTGTGGCATCGGACAACGCCAGCAATATTGTGTGTGCATTAAATATGGGCAAATTCCAGCACGTCCCATGTTTTGCACATACCTTGAATTTGGTGGTGCAGAATTTTTAAAAAAACGACAGG
Source organism: Pseudophryne corroboree (assembly GCF_028390025.1). Lineage (NCBI taxonomy): Eukaryota > Metazoa > Chordata > Amphibia > Anura > Myobatrachidae > Pseudophryne > Pseudophryne corroboree. The sequence goes on along the minus strand of NC_086446.1, from coordinate 715,364,217 downwards.
GGCGTGCAAGAGATGCTGTCGGTGGCCAGAAAAATTGCGGGACACTTTCGGCGTACAGGCACCACGTACAGAAGACTGGAGCACCACCAAAAACTACTGAACCTGCCCTGCCATCATCTGAAGCAAGAAGTGGTAACGAGGTGGAATTCAACCCTCTATATGCTTCAGAGGTTGGAGGAGCAGCAAAAGGCCATTCAAGCCTATACAATTGAGCACGATATAGGAGGTGGAATGCACCTGTCTCAAGTGCAGTGGAGAATGATTTCAACGTTGTGCAAGGTTCTGATGCCCTTTGAACTTGCCACACGTGAAGTCAGTTCAGACACTGCCAGCCTGAGTCAGGTCATTCCCCTCATCAGGCTTTTGCAGAAGAAGCTGGAGGCATTGAAGAAGGAGCTAAAAGGGAGCGATTCCGCTAGGCATGTGGGACTTGTGGATGCAGCCCTTAATTCGCTTAACAAGGATTCACGGGTGGTCAATCTGTTGAAATCAGAGCACTACATTTTGGCCACCGTGCTCGATCCTAGATTTAAAGCCTACCTTGGATCTCTCTTTCCGGCAGACACAAGTCTGCTGGGGTGCAAAGACCTGCTGGTGACAAAATTGTCAAGTCAAGCGGAACGCGACCTGTCAACATCTCCTCCTTCACATTCTCCCGCAACTGGGGGTGCTTGGAAAAGGCTCAGAATTCCGAGCCCACCCGCTGGCGGTGATGCAGGGCAGTCTGGAGCGACTGCTGATGCTGACATCTGGTCCGGACTGAAGGACCTGACAACGATTACGGACATGTCGTCTACTGTCACTGCATATGATTCTCTCAACATTGATAGAATGGTGGAGGATTATATGAGTGACCGCATCCAAGTAGGCACGTCACACAGTCCGTACTTATACTGGCAGGAAAAAGAGGCAATTTGGAGGCCCTTGCACAAACTGGCTTTATTCTACCTAAGTTGCCCTCCCACAAGTGTGTACTCCGAAAGAGTGTTTAGTGCCGCCGCTCACCTTGTCAGCAATCGGCGTACGAGGTTACATCCAGAAAATGTGGAGAAGATGATCATTAAAATGAATTATAATCAATTCCTCCGCGGAGACATTGACCAGCAGCAATTGCCTCCACAAAGTACACAGGGAGCTGAGATGGTGGATTCCAGTGGGGACGAATTGATAATCTGTGAGGAGGGGGATGTACACGGTGATATATCGGAGGGTGAAGATGAGGTGGACATCTTGCCTCTGTAGAGCCAGTTTGTGCAAGGAGAGATTAATTGCTTCTTTTTTGGGGGGGGTCCAAACCAACCCGTCATATCAGTCACAGTCGTGTGGCAGACCCTGTCACTGAAATGATGGGTTGGTTAAAGTGTGCATGTCCTGTTTTGTTTATACAACATAAGGGTGGGTGGGAGGGCCCAAGGACAATTCCATCTTGCACCTCTTTTTTCTTTTCTTTTTCTTTGCATCATGTGCTGATTGGGGAGGGTTTTTTGGAAGGGACATCCTGCGTGACACTGCAGTGCCACTCCTAGATGGGCCCGGTGTTTGTGTCGGCCACTAGGGTCGCTAATCTTACTCACACAGTCAGCTACCTCATTGCGCCTCTTTTTTTCTTTGCGTCATGTGCTGTTTGGGGAGGGTTTTTTGGAAGGGACATCCTGCGTGACACTGCAGTGCCACTCCTAGATGGGCCCGGTGTTTGTGTCGGCCACTAGGGTCGCTAATCTTACTCACACAGCTACCTCATTGCGCCTCTTTTTTTCTTTGCGTCATGTGCTGTTTGGGGATGGTTTTTTGGAAGGGCCATCCTGCGTGACACTGCAGTGCCACTCCTAGATGGGCCCGGTGTTTGTGTCGGCCACTAGGGTCGCTAATCTTACTCACACAGCTACCTCATTGCGCCTCTTTTTTTCTTTGCGTCATGTGCTGTTTGGGGAGGGTTTTTTGGAAGGTACATCCTGCGTGACACTGCAGTGCCACTCCTAGATGGGCCCGGTGTTTGTGTCGGCCACTAGGGTCGCTTATCTTACTCACACAGCGACCTCGGTGCAAATTTTAGGACTAAAAATAATATTGTGAGGTGTGAGGTATTCAGAATAGACTGAAAATGAGTGTAAATTATGGTTTTTGAGGTTAATAATACTTTGGGATCAAAATGACCCCCAAATTCTATGATTTAAGCTGTTTTTTAGTGTTTTTTGAAAAAAACACCCGAATCCAACACACACCCGAATCCGACAAAAAAAATTCGGTGAGGTTTTGCCAAAACGCGTTCGAACCCAAAACACGGCCGCGGAACCGAACCCAAAACCAAAACACAAAACCCGAAAAATTTCAGGCGCTCATCTCTAATATAAACTTTACAACTAGCTACGTAAAGAATAACCATAAAGTTTAAACATTGTCAACAGTTCAACCTGACATATCTATGAAATAATTTATAACACAGGACTATTCTCAAGACATTTCTCTTACATTTTACCGAAACATGAAAGATCTCTGCACCTCCGCACATTTAACCCAGATATGAATGACGCACTCACTGGCTTCCAAATCTCCTGTAATAATATTATACTGTATATTAACATTATCATCTGTAGATTGGCGCTAACAAAGACTGAGGTAAATGTAAGAGAGTAATATAAAGCATGATTACTCCGTGTCAGGCACATGACAGTTCTCAAGTTTGACATGAACTCTGACCCTTCTCTCCCTTGTCTGTGATGTCAGCTTCTGGTAGTTCACAGGCTGTAGTATACTTTGTCATCCTTCACAATGTGGACCTTCTTTGTGTCAAAAAGATGTTGACATGGTTGTAATGTGGACACGTCAACATGTTAATATTGTTGACAGTAATCATATCATCACAATGTGCTTTTCGTCTAATTCTAACCTTAATGCTAACTCTAAGCCTAACCCTAATGGTAACCCTTACTCTAACCCTATCGCTAACCCTAATGGTAACCTTTTCCCTAACTTTATCACTAACCATAACCCTATAGCTAACCCTAACCCTATTCCTAATAGTTACCCTTCCCTAACCCTAATGGTCACCTTTTACCTAACCTCATCACTAACCATAACCCTATAGATAACCCTAACCCTATTCCTAATAGTTACCCTTCCCTAACCCTAATGGTCACCTTTTCCTTTACCGAATCACTAATCATGGCCCAAATGTATTAAGCCTTAACAAGAGATAAAGTGGAGACGAATAAAGAGTGATAAATGACCAGCCAATCAGCTTTCTAACAGTCATTTTTCAAACACAGCCTGTGACATGGCCGTCAGGAGCTGATTGGCTGGTCATTTATAACTCTTTATCCATCTCCACTTTATCACTTGTTAAGGATTAATACATTTGGGTCATTATCCCTAACCCTATTCCTAATAGTAACCCTTCACTAACCCTAATGTTAACCCTTTTCCCAGCCCTAATGGTAACCTGTACTCTAACCCTAGTGATAAGCCTCACGCTAACCCTAATGGTAACCCTTTCCTTAACCCTATATGTAACCTTAACCCTAATGGTAATTCTAACCCTAGTGCTAATCCTTGCTAACTCAAATGGTAACCCCTTCCTTCACCCTATAGCTAACCCTATTGGTAACCTTTTCCCTAACTGTAATGCTAACCCTAACCCTAATGGTAACCCTTCTCAAACCCTATAGTTAACTCTGACCCTAATTGTAAGACTTCCCTAACCCTAAAGCTAACCCTAATTGTAAGCCTTCCCTAACCCTAAAGGTAACCCTAACCCTAATGTTAAACCTTTCCTAACCCTATCCATAGTCGCAACCCTTCCCTAACCCTATAGCTAACCCTAACGGTAACCCTTACCCTATACCTAACCCTAACGGTAACCCTTCCCTACCCCTATCGCTAACCCTAACCGTAATGGTAATCCTTCCCTAACCCTATAGCTATCCCTAGCCCTAATGGTAACCCTTCTCAAACCCTATAGTTAACTCTGACCCTAATTGTAAGCCTTCCCTAACCCTAAAGGTAACCCTAACCCTAATGGTAAACATTTCCTAACCCTATCCCTAATCGCAACCCTTCCCTAACCCTATAGCTAACCCTAACGGTAACCCTTACCCTATAGCTAACCCTAACAGTAAACCTTCCCTAATCCTATCCCTAATAACAACCCTTCCCTACCCCTATCGCTAACCCTAACTGTAATGGTAATCCTTCCCTAACCTTATAGCTAACCCTAGCCTTAATGGTAACCCTTACCTAATCCTAATGGTAACCCTTATCCTAAATATTAAGTTAACATTAATGGAAATGTCATCGTTATGTTATCACTCTGATATCGACATTATGCCATCATTTTGTAGGTGTCCACAGTAATCATGTCAACATTTTAACCATGTCTGCCTAAGCAGTGTAGATCTTCTGCTGTAACTTGAGACTGTGAAAGTCCACATTGTAACAGGAGACATTCTGACTTCATACCAGCTCATGCAGGATACACAGCATCCATCAGTGAGTATGACCGGTGAGGCTCTGCACTGCAGAGCGCAAGCTACAAATCAGCCATTTGTTATCTTAAGGTGGGTACACACTAGTAGATATATCTGCAGATCAACTGATCTGCAGATATATCTATGGACGATCGGGCAGTGTGTTGAGCATACACACTGCCCGATCCGTCGGGGACTGACGTCATGAACTGGGCGGGCGTGTACACATGCCCGCCCAGTTCAGCTGTCAATCACCGCCGGCTGCCGCAGCATGTGTACGGACGGTCGGCCGACCGCCGTACACACACAGCGACGCGCCAATATATCGGTAGATATATTGGCCGTCGGTTGTGCTGCGGGGCCGACTCGATACGTCTTGAACGACAGAGTTCACAGACGTATCGGCCGTACACACTGGCCGACGGACCCGCGATATATCGGCCGTTCACGGGAACGCCCGATATATCGGCCAGTGTGTACGGGTCTTTACACTAGCAAATATTAGGAGGCTCACCTGCTGGCCATACTACCCCTCCTTCCTAGTTGTGTAACATACCCCTGTAGTACACTGATGAGGAGCACCAGAGATTCTGAGTATGAGGGATAATACCAGGGAAAAATGCAGGATTTCTGGAAGGGGGTTTCCAATCGTTTGATTTTAGAATGATTGTCACCAGCCCATGAAGGATGCATAATTAGCATGTAACAAGCTATAGTCTGCCCCAAAGTGCAGTTTATGTAACACAGTACTTCAGACATATGCAGGCCAAGTGATCACGGTAAGCCACTTACCAGATTCTCTAGTGCGATAATTGAGCACTCAGATCCACAGACACACACAGCAGACTTGGTAGGAAACTCTGCTGCACTGGACATGTACAGCAGCTCCAATCTGCCCTTTATACTGCACGTAGTGGCCACTGGCCAGGCTGTGGGGAAGGGGGGTTTCGTTCAACTGGAAACCCTCCCTACATTTGCCTATAAATACCAAGTTTTTTTCCTAAATCTAGTCCACATCAGTGAGATTTTCTGCTTAGCCATGATCTACAAGCTTGCAAGCTTGTAGATCATGTTGTGAATAACTGCTCATGTGAATATGCACTAAATATGCTCCATAATTCTGTTAATTTATTTTTGAGAGGCACCACATTGTGTCTGATTAAAAATGTGCTGCAAATAAGTATTAGAGGAATCAATAAAAATGTTTCCCTATGCAAAAAATAGTGGCAACAATGTGCCCCCCAATAAACAGTACTATACAATTATTATTCTTTCTAATGAATTTATTATATGCTGCTAGACAAACACACACAAGACAGCATGATAAGAACAAAGGATCAACTTGTGAGAGACAAAAGAACGTCACCAATGCCCCCCATAAATACAGCCCATAATGAAAGTAAAAGTTGTGCACGATGGAATTGTCATTGGGACCTTCGACCCATCATTATGTTGTATATTAAAAAGGACATGCACATGTTAGCAAACCAAGCACTTTAGCGACGGGAACTGACACTTTGTGGTTTAAATGTTTGATTTATTTGGGCCCCCACAAACCAAGCTACAAATGTGCTTAAGAGGCAGTTAAAGTGTTGTTATTCATCATCACATTTAGAACATGTCAAACTCATCATCATCCTCAGTCATTACCCTCTTCACTGTTGTTAATATCTTTGTCATCAGAACACAATATTAGCTTATCCCCACTGGAATTCACCATCACATAAGGAGTTTCTGTTTGTTGCAATTGGCTTCACAGGTTGTCCCCATAAAATTTGTAATTAATTTTAATGAACATCACTTTTTTACCCCATTTTTGGACATAGCCTCTTCATTCTGTTGCACTTCCACAGTAGCATCCTCAGTTTCCATGTCTAAACCATCACCATCACTATCATCTTCACATTTGCAGGGGGTTCATAAATGGTGGAAGGAGGCTTCTCTAGGATTACAGAAATGTCAACCTCAGAATAGCTAACATGGGTGGTCATTCCGAGTTGTTCGCTCGTTGCCGTTTTTCGCAACGGAGCAATTAGGTGGAAAATGCGCATGCGCATGGTACGCAGCGCGCATGCGTTCAGTAATTTAACACAAAACTTTGGAGATTTACACAAGCTTGAGCGACGTTTTTACATCGCTCGAGTGATCGTAGTGTGATTGACAGGAAGTGGGTGTTTCTGGGCGGAAACTGTTAGTTTTCAGGGAGTGTGCAAAAAAACGCAGGCGTGCCAGGTAAAAATGCAGGAGTGGCTGGAGAAACGGGGGAGTGGCTGGCCGAACACAGGGCTTGTTTGTGACGTCAAACCAGGAACTAAACGGACCGAGCTGATCGCAATCTATGAGTAGGTCTGGAGCTACTCAGAAACTGCAAGGAATTATTTAGTAGCAGTTCTGCTAATCTTTTGTTCGCTATTCTGCTAAGCTAAGATACACTCCCAGAGGGCGGCGGCCTAGTGTGTGCAATGCTGCTAAAAGCAGCTAGCGAGCGAACAACTCGGAATGAGGGCCATAGTTTGTTCATCTGCCTTTTTTTTTTTTTTTTTGGTAGGGGGGAGTCTGTTTTAAAGGTGACACATCTAGGTGTTGAATGTGATGTTACAGAAGATGCCTGACTGTGTTTGGCCCTGGCTTTTGCAAATTCTGAAATAGGCATTTTATTGCATTAAACAAAAGTAGCACAACCACCTCTTGCAGAGAAAGCCTTTCCTTACCACCGCGTGTGGTGAATGGCATATTACCAAGTTTTCAGCAGTACATTTTCCTTTCATGGCTAGAGGTAATATTTTCTTTACCATTTTGAATTGTTGTTTAGATTTGGGGTGCCCTTTTGTACACCCTTTTTCCCCTTGACCACTTTAAAAGATGTTGAAAAAGTGCTATGACTGTCACTAGCTGTAGTTAGATAGCTGGTACATTACATATACTGCAGTCCAGGCACCCTGTATGCATTATGCTTATTTAACACAGCAGCTCTAATATGATAAGCAGCAGGAACAACTGAGCAACTTCAATAATAAGAATTATTTTTCTAGTAGACAAAAAGAGTACCTGCTCCTTCCCCCTGTTGGCTTCCTTGGTTACATGTAAATTATATTTTCCTTTGATTGACAATAAAAATAGTCCTGGATGCGCTTCTGTTGTTTGCTATGTGAAGAATGTGTGGCTGCAACAACTGAGCAATTCCCAACCGGCATGTGTTTCCCGCATCTACTCTCCCTTTACAGACTATTTGGCCTTCCCGACACCAATCTTATTGATGCTCTGTGTGTCTATGTTGAGTGGTGTACTCACAAGCTCCCCCTGACCAGCCAAGGCCGCAACCAATGATCCAAGCCCCACCCAATCATGGCTAAATGCCATGCTTCATGCTTCGCAGGCATATAGACAGGGAGCTGTTTGGGATTCTATGAGTATTGTACCTTCTTCATACTGTATAATATAAATATCCCATGTTAGTCAGCTGTTGGTCAGCAACATCCCATGTTGTAGTAATGTTGGTGGTGGTATACTGCGCTTGGAGATGTATTTAGCCGCTCAGATATAAAAGGTTAATGCAAAGGTTAGAATGGAATAAACATAAATGTGCAGTAATTGTATGCACAGACTCTACTAATCAAGTAAAGTTAAAAACATCATTAAAACATGATCAAAGACTATTTTAGCACAGTGTCATTTGTTTGACATTGCAACGTAATAGTAAATAAAGAAACAATTTTTACAGCTCTTTTACAAGACTAAGAGACGGAACTCTCACAGTGCTGCACGGAACTGATCATCTGCTCCTGGATGGCAGTGCTCTCACTTACCCCTACAGAAGCTTTCCCTATCTTACTCAGCTGGTGCCTGGTGGTCTGTTAGAGATTACATGTCCATGGGTTACCAATGGGGCATCTAGCCACAGGTGTCACTCTGCCTTGTGGTCTTCAGCGATGCGTTTCATACCCCACAGGATATTTTGTGAAGGAAATCATCCTGTCTAGGAAGGGTTATTTATACGAAAAAAAATTGTATTGTTTTGTCCAAAAATTTTTTATGGCTACATCCAACATGTTACACCCTTGGTACTATACATATATTGCTAACAGGGCTGTTTCTAGCCAAAATCGCGCCCAGTGCGAACTGAAAAAAATGCAGGTACAAAGGAAACCGGGAGGGTGGGCGGGCCAGTCAAACAAGTCTACAGCGGTGGCGGGCAGTATGACAGCAAAGCCGCCAGCAGGAGTTGGGGGCTAGCGGGCTCCACGTGCGATTGCCCAGCTCGCCCGCCCCTACAAATAACAGCTCTGATTACTAATTATGAATAGAGTTGTCCATTGCCAAAACTCATGAATATAAAGGAATAGTACAAGAGATATCATACAGCAATTCTTTCAAGCGAGCTTCAACAAATTCTACTCCCGAATATATAAAACAGAGAAAAATGTGGAAGTGAAATTGTCTTGCTGCAATCTTGATAATAGACCGTGAGGTATATTTACTAAGATTCGTGTTTCTGCCAATTTGGTGGGAGTTTGATCTCAAATTTTATCGGACGTATTTTCTGTAACTTTTTGAGGTCATTTTCGATAATTTACTAAGCTGACGAGCTTTTGTTTTTCGTATTTTCCGATGCCAATGTTATTCGTATTGTCGGGCAGTGTTTTACGGGAGTAATGAGTAAAACACTGCTACAATGAAGTCCGGCCGGATCAGTGAGATCCATTCAGGGCTTCATTGTGTACAGTATTAAAAGAGTTAAAATTTGGGAAAAAATTGCATGGGGTCCCCCCTCCTATGTATAAACAGCCTCGGGCTCTTTGAGCTGGTCCTGGCTGTTTAAATACCGGGGAACAATTGACTGGGGTTCCCCAGTATTTAGACAACCAGGACCAGGCTCTTGGGCTGGCCCTGGTTCCAAAAATATGGGGGACAAAAGACGTAGGGGTCCCCCGTATTTTTAAAACCAGCACCGGGCTCCACTAGCTGAGAAGATAATGCCACAGCCGGGGGACACATTTATACTGGTCCCTGCGGCCGTGGCATTACCCCCCAACTAGTCACCCCTGGCCGGGGTTCCCTGGGGGAGTGGGGACCCCTTAAATCAATGGATCCCCCCCTCCAGGCACCCAAGGGCCAGGGGTGAAGCCCGAGGCTGTCCCCCCATCCCTGGGTGGTGGATGGGGGGCTGATAACCTTTTTTTGTGTAAAAAATAAATATTGTCTTTTGTTTTAGAACTACAAGTTCTAGCAAGCTTCCTCCACTTGCTGGTACTTGGAGAACCACAAGTACCAGCATGAGGGGGAAATAACAGGCCCGCTGGTACCTGTAGTTCTACAACAAAAGAAATATCCAAATAAAAACAAGACACACACACCGTGAAAGTAAAAATTTATTTAAACACACTTACACACTCATACATACTTACCTACATCCCACGCTGCCCAATCACGTCCCCATCTCCAGTAGAATCCACTAGGGGTACCTGTGAAACCCCCCCAATATACTCACCTATTATCTGGTGAAGTTCGGTCTTCTTCGTTCCAGTAGGCAATCCAGGGTTAATAAAATAAGAAACCGAAAACCGGCTCCAAACTAACTAATGGGGATCCATGTTTACACATGGATCCCCTTTCCCCGAATGTGACTCCTGTCACTAGAAGTCTCAGCAGCCAATCAGGGAATGCCACGTCAGAGCGCTCTCCTGATTGGCTGTGTGCTCCTGGCCTGTCAATCAGGCGGATCGCTCCGGCTACAATAGAGCTTAGCGCAGCTCCATTCTAGGCTATGATGGGAACTTTGCGGTCTGCTGCTAACCACGAGGTTAAGTGGGGTCACTCTTGCGGGTGACCCCACTTATCCTCGTGGTTAGCCGCAGCCCACAAAGACATCAGGACCTTAGTAAATATACCCCCGTGCCTTATCTTTAAAAGCATAAGATTAACAACCTGTAACAAACACTAAGTGTAATTACTTATGACCATTACAGTTATGGCTCATCCATCTAGTCTTTAAAGAGGTGTTTTTGAAATCCAATTTGAGGAAATGTCTGAGAGGACATGTCCATATGAAGTTGCTGAAGACGCTTGTATAAATTCTAGTGATGTGCACCGGAAATTTTTCGAGTTTTGTGTTTTGGTTTTGGGTTCGGTTCCGCGGCCGTGTTTTGGGTTCGGACGCGTTTTGGCAAAACCTCACCGAAATTTTTTTGTCGGATTCGGGTGTGTTTTGGATTCGGGTGTTTTTTTCAAAAAACCCTAAAAAACAGCTTAAATCATAGAATTTGGGGGTCATTTTGATCCCATAGTATTATTAACCTCAATAACCATAATTTCCACTCATTTTCAGTCTATTCTGAACACCTCACAATATTATTTTTAGTCCTAAAATTTGCACCGAGGTCGCTGGATGGCTAAGCTAAGCGACCAAAGTGGCCGACACAAACACCTGGCCCATCTAGGAGTGGCACTGCAGTGTCAGACAGGATGGCCCTTCAAAAAAATTGTCCCCAAACAGCACATGATGCAAAGAAAAAAAGAGGCGCAATGAGGTAGCTGTGTGACTAAGCTAAGCGACACAAGTGGCCGACACAAACACCTGGCCCATCTAGGAGTGGCACTGCAGTGTCACGCAGGATGGCCCTTCAAAAAAATACTCCCCAAACAGCACATGATGCAAAGAAAAAAAGAGGTGCAATGAGGTAGCTGTGTGACTAAGATAAGCGACCCAAGTGGCCGACACAAACATCTGGCCCATCTAGGAGTGGCACTGCAGTGTCACGCAGGATGGCCCTTCAAAAAAATACTCCCCAAACAGCACATGACGCAAAGAAAAAAAGAGGCGCAATGAGGTAGCTGTGTGACTAAGCTAAGCAACCCTAGTGGCCGACACAAACACCTGGCAGATCTAGGAGTGGCACTGCAGTGTCACGCAGGATGGCCCTTCAAAAAAATACTCCCCAAACAGCACATGACGCAAAGAAAAAAAGAGGCGCAATGAGGTAGCTGTGTGACTAAGCTAAGCGACCAAAGTGGCCGACACAAACACCTGGCCCATCTAGGAGTGGCACTGCAGTGTCAGACAGGATGGCCCTTCCAAAAAATTGTCCCCAAACAGCACATGATGCAAAGAAAAAAAGAGGCGCAATGAGGTAGCTGTGTGACTAAGCTAAGCGACCCTAGTGGCCGACACAAACACCTGGCCCATCTAGGAGTGGCACTGCAGTGTCACGCAGGATGGCCCTTCAAAAAAATACTCCCCAAACAGCACATGATGCAAAGAAAAAAAGAGGCGCAATGAGGTAGCTGTGTGACTAAGATAAGCGACCCAAGTGGCCGACACAAACATCTGGCCCATCTAGGAGTGGCACTGCAGTGTCACGCAGGATGGCCCTTCAAAAAAATACTCCCCAAACAGCACATGACGCAAAGAAAAAAAGAGGCGCAATGAGGTAGCTGTGTGACTAAGCTAAGCGACCCTAGTGGCCGACACAAACACCTGGCAGATCTAGGAGTGGCACTGCAGTGTCACGCAGGATGGCCCTTCAAAAAAATACTCCCCAAACAGCACATGACGCAAAGAAAAAAAGAGGCGCAATGAGGTAGCTGTGTGACTAAGCTAAGCGACCCTAGTGGCCGACACAAACACCTGGCCCATCTAGGAGTGGCACTGTAGTGTCACGCAGGATGGCCCTTCCAAAAAATACTCCCCAAACAGCACATGATGCAAAGAAAAATGAAAGAAAAAAGAGGTGCAAGATGGAATTGTCCTTGGGCCCTCCCACCCACCCTTATGTTGTATAAACAGGACATGCACACTTTAACGAACCCATCATTTCAGTGACAGGGTCTGCCACACGACTGTGACTGAAATGACTGGTTGGTTTGGGCCCCCACCAAAAAAGAAGCAATCAATCTCTCCTTGCACAAACTGGCTCTACAGAGGCAAGATGTCCACCTCCTCCTCATCGTCCGATTCATCACCCCTTTCACTGTGTACATCCCCCTCCTCACAGATTATTAATTCGTCCCCACTGGAATCCACCATCTCAGGTCCCCGTGTACTTTCTGGAGGCAATTGCTGCTGGTGAATGTCTCCACGGAGGAATTGATTATAATTCATTTTAATGAACATCATCTTCTCCACATTTTCTGGAAGTAACCTCGTACGCCGATTGCTGACAAGGTGAGCGGCTGCACTAAACACTCTTTCGGAGTACACACTGGAGGGAGGGCAACTTAGGTAGAATAAAGCCAGTTTCTGGCTAGAGATGAGCGGATTCGGTTTTACTCGGTTTTACTCGGTTCTCAAAACGACATCTTATTGGCTCACGGATGTCACGTGTTTTGGATAGCCAATAAGATTCGGTTTTGAGAACCGAGTAAAACCGAGTAAAACCGAATCCGCTCATCTCTAGTTTCTGCAAGGGCCTCCAAATTGCCTCTTTTTCCTGCCAGTATACGTACGGACTGTCTGACGTGCCTACTTGGATGCGGTCACTCATATAATCCTCCACCATTCTTTCAATGGTGAGAGAATCATATGCAGTGACAGTAGACGACATGTCAGTAATCGTTGGCAGGTCCTCCAGTCCGGACCAGATGTCAGCACTCGCTCCAGACTGCCCTGCATCACGGCCAGCGGGTGGGCTCGGAATTCTTAGCCTTTTCCTCGCATCCCCAGTTGCAGGAGAATGTGAAGGAGGAGCTGTTGACGGGTCACGTTCCGCTTGACTTGACAATTTTCTCACCAGCAGGTCTTTGAACCCCTGCAGACTTGTGTCTGCCAGAAAGAGAGATACAACGTAGGTTTTAAATCTAGGATCGAGCATGGTGGCCAAAATGTATTGCTCTGATTTCAACAGATTGACCACCCGTGAATCCTGGTTAAGCGAATGAAGGGCACAATCCACAAGTCCCACATGCCTAGCGGAATCGCTCTGTTTTAGCTCCTCCTTCAATGTCTCCAGCTTCTTCTGAAAAAGCCTGATGAGGGGAGTGACCTGACTCAGGCTGGCAGTGTCTGAACTGACTTCACGTGTGGCAAGTTCAAAGGGTTGCAGAACCTTGCACAACGTTGAAATCATTCTCCACTGCGCTTGAGTCAGGTGCATTCCACCTCCTTTGCCTATATCGTGGCCAGATGTATAGGCTTGAATGGCCTTTTGCTGCTCCTCCATCCTCTGAAGCATATAGAGGGTTGAATTCCACCTCGTTACCACCTCTTGCTTCAGATGATGGCAGGGCAGGTTCAGGTATTTTTGGTGGTGCTCCAGTCTTCTGTACGCGGTGCCTCAACGCCGAAAGTGGCCCGCAATTCTTCGGGCCACCGACAGCATCTCTTGCACGCCCCTGTCGTTTTTTAAATAATTCTGCACAACCAAATTCAAGCCATTCTGCGATGATCTTCCTCAGTTGCCGTAAGAGGTTTTCAGCTGTGTGCGTATTCTGGAAAGCGGTGATACAAAGCATAGCCTGCCTAGGAACGAGTTGGCGTTTGCGAGATGCTGCTACTGGTGCCGCCGCTGCTGTTCTTGCAGCGGGAGGCAATACATCTACCCAGTGGGCTGTCACAGTCATATAGTCCTGAGTCTGCCCTGCTCCACTTGTCCACATGTCCGTGGTTAAGTGGACATTGGGTACAACTGCATTTTTTAGGACACTGGTGAGTCTTTTTCTGAGGTCTGTGTACATTTTCGGTATCGCCTGCCTAGAGAAATGGAACCTAGATGGTATTTGGTACCGGGGACACAGTACCTCAATCAAGTCTATAGTTGGCTCTGAATTAACGATGGATATCGGAACCACGTTTCTCACCGCCCAGGATGCCAAGGCCTCAGTTATCCGCTTTGCAGCAGGATGACTGCTGTGATATTTCATCTTCCTCGCAAAGGACTGTTGTACAGTCAATTGCTTACTGGAAGTAGTACAAGTGGTCTTCCGACTTCCCCTCTGGGATGACGATCGACTCCCAGCAGCAACAACAGCAGCGCCAGCAGCAGTAGGCGTTACACTCAAGGATGCATCGGAGGAATCCCAGGCAGGAGAGGACTCGTCAGACTTGCCAGTGACATGGCCTGCAGGACTATTGGCTTTCCTGGGTAAGGAGGAAATTGACACTGAGGGAGTTGGTGGTGTGGTTTGCAGGAGCTTGGTTACTAGAGGAAGGGATTTACTGGTCAGTGGACTGCTTCCGCTGTCGCCCAAAGTTTTTGAACTTGTCACTGACTTATGATGAATGCGCTGCAGGTGACGTATAAGGGAGGATGTTCCGAGGTGGTTAACGTCCTTACCCCTACTTATTACAGCTTGACAAAGGCAACACACGGCTTGACACCTGTTGTCCGCATTTGTGTTGAAATAATTCCACACCGAAGAGCTGATTTTTTTTTGTATTTTGACCAGGCATGTCAATGGCCATATTCCTCCCACGGACAACAGGCGTCTCCCCGGGTGCCTGACTTAAACAAACCACCTCACCATCAGAATCCTCCTGGTCAATTTCCTCCCCAGCGCCAGCAACACCCATATCCTCATCCTGGTGTACTTCAACACTGACATCTTCAATTTGACTATCAGGAACTGGACTGCGGGTGCTCCTTCCAGCACTTGCAGGGGGCGTGCAAATGGTGGAAGGCGCAAGCTCTTCCCGTCCAGTGTTGGGAAGGTCAGGCATCGCAACCGACACAATTGGACTCTCCTTGGGGATTTGTGATTTCGAAGAACGCACAGTTCTTTGCTGTGCTTTTGCCAGCTTAAGTCTTTTCTTTTTTCTAGCGAGAGGATGAGTGCTTCCATCCTCATGTGAAGCTGAACCACTAGCCATGAACATAGGCCAGGGCCTCAGCCGTTCGTTGCCACTCCGTGACGTAAATGGCATATTGGCAAGTTTACGCTTCTCCTCAGACGCTTTTAATTTTGATTTTTGGGTCATTTTACTGATCTTTTGTGTTTTGGATTTTACATGCTCTGTACTATGACATTGGGCATCGGCCTTGGCAGACGACATTGATGGCATTTCATCGTCTCGGCCATGACTAGTGGCAGCAGCTTCAGCACGAGGTGGAAGTGGATCTTGATCTTTCCCTATTTTTTTAACCTCCACATTTTTGTTCTCCATATTTTAATGCGCACAACTAAAAGGCACCACAGGTATACAATGTAGATGGATGGATAGTATACTTATGGACGACGAGTGACGACACAGAGGTAGGTACAGCAGTGGCCTACCGTACTGCTATATACAGTATAATGGACCTGGTGGACACTGTCAGCAGACTGCGTTTATAGTATAAAAAAAAAAGACACCACAGGTATACAATGTGGATGGATACTTAGTATACTTATAGACGACGAGTGACGACACAGAGGTAGGTACAGCAGTGGCCTACCATACTGCTATATACAGTATAATGGACCTGGTGGACACTGTCAGCAGACTGCGTTTATAGTATAAAAAAAAAAGACACCACAGGTATACAATGTAGACAGATGGATACTTAGTATACTTATGGACGATGAGTGACGACACAGAGGTAGGTAAAGCAGTGGCCTACCGTACTGCTATATACAGTATAATAAATGGACCTGGTGGACACTGTCAGCAAACTGCTAAACTAGTATAAAGAAAAAAAGCCACCACAGGTATACAATGTAGATGGATGGATAGTATACTTATGGACGACGAGTGACGACATAGAGGTAGGTACAGCAGTGGCCTACTGTACTGCTATATACAGTATAATGGACCTGGTGGACACTGTCAGCAGACTGCGTTTATAGTATAAAAAAAAAGACACCACAGGTATACAATGTAGATGGATGGATACTTGGTATACTTATGGACGACGAGTGACGACACAGAGGTAGGTACAGCAGTGGCCTACCGTACTGCTATATACAGTATAATGGACCTGGTGGACACTGTCAGCAGACTGCGCTTATAGTATAAAAAAAAAGACACCACAGGTATACAATGTAGATGGATGGATAGTATACTTATGGACGACGAGTGATGACACAGAGGTAGGTAGAGCAGTGGCCTACCGTACTGCTATATACAGTATAATGGACCTGGTGGACACTGTCAGCAGACTGCGTTTATAGTATAAAAAAAAAGACACCACAGGAGTGTTTTTCAGGCAGACAAACGTATACTGGTGGTCACTGTCAGCAAAACTGTGCACTGTACTCCTGCTATAGCTGCTCCCCAGTCCCCACAATTAAGCAGTGTGAGCACTCAGCACAGATATATCATGCAGCGCACTGAGCACAGATATGGTATGGAGCGTTTTTTTCAGGCAAAGAACGGATAAAAAACTGGTGGTCACTATTAGCAAAACTCTGCACTGTACTCCTCCTAACAGCTGCTCCCCAATACTCCCCACAATAAGCTAAGCAATCAGATCAACTGTGTAGTATATAACTATATAAACGGAGAGGACGCCAGCGACGTCCTCTCACTATCAATCTCAATGCACGTGTGAAAATGGCGGCCACGCGCGGCTGCTTATATAGAATCCGAATCTCGCGAGAATCCGACAGCGGGATGATGACGTTCGGGCGCGCTCGGGTTAGCCGAGCCATACGGGAGAATCTGAGTATGGCTCGGACCCGTCTAAAAAGGGTGAAGTACGGGGGGGTTCGGTTTCTCGGAAACCGAACCCGCTCATCACTAATAAATTCTAGTGCCATCTCGTCATGATCTTTAGTTTTGCCTTTGTATATTCTTTTCTATTCTAAGTGCAAACTAAACTGGGTTCCAAAGTATAGGCAAACAGTGTCTAGGTCGACAGTCAATAGATGACTCCTTATGGTCGACATGCATTAGATCGACAGGTACACAAGGTTGACATGGTCAGAAAAAAGTGACAGATAAAAGGTAAACTGCTTAAGGTCGACATGGTTAAAAGGTTGACTTGACAATAGTTGACACACAGTCAAACCAAGTTTCTGCAGCGGGGTACACTGTGTTCCACAGGGAATACATCAGGGTGTAGAGATGGATCTTGATCCAGAGGCAACAACAGGCTAAAGCTTTAGACTGTCCCAGAATGCATTGCGAGGCCTCCTCTATAACCCTGCCTCCAGGCACTGTAAGCTCAGTTTAGAGTTGGTGCCTGCATGAAGCACTAGGCAGCCCTGAAAAAGCTTTTTAGAAGTATTCAAGGGCTGCAGCACCTCATATGTCAGTATGTCATTCTGTGCTGCGGCTCCATCACCTCCCCAGCGGCATCGCATACTCCCGCTGGGTCTGTTCCCGTGTACTTGCGGCGGAGGCGCTCCGGTTCCTAGGCACACCACCGCAGACGCTCTCCTAGTTCACGTGGCTGCTACTAAGGGAGGAGAAAAGAGGGTCCCCCAGGTGGGTCCCGCCATTAAATCGCGTTCCGGTCGCAGTTTAAGGAGACGAACCGCGACGCTGGCGTGGACACTGCGACAGAGCAGGGAGCCCACTATATCTTCCAGGGCATGGGAGCACAGGTCGGATAGTAAAATATCCACTTTAATAAGCCTCCATAGTACCAGGTGGTGAGGACCAGCATAGGGGAAAAGGCATTTGAGCTGTAGCCCTTCCCCCAGCTCCGGGAGCCATCTACTACTGGTGTTCCCGCCCTGGAGCTGCCTCACACTCTCCCTCACTCCCTGACTGAGACGCTGGGCACCATTTTCTAAATTAGATGCGACTGGTCTCTGTAAAACCGCCTGTACATCAGCGCCGTGGTTTTACAAACACTTAAGTATTCTACATGTTGGTAATAAGACAGCGTTAGTAAAGAAAAAGTGTACCTGCGCCAGAATATATTGTATGAGTATTCTGATATAGACATACGGTTATATATATGCAATCTTGCCATCTGGACTGCTGGAGGGAAAGAACAGGAGAGAGGATCTTGCTAAAGATTGTTACTTCTGATCGGAGCTACAGTTAATACAGACTGACATAAAAGCGCATTGTACTTTATTCTTTAATATATCAAGAGGATAATCTGAAAAGGCACAAAAGATCTTTTCCTTAGAAGATATAAGTCATTCAAAGAACAACCTAATCGGTCCATGGACATAGAGAAATTAGTCCCCACGTGAATACACAGTAAGAACAGTGTGATTCAGAGAACAGACACCCGTGATGAAGTCAGCATTGACGAAACGTGTTGGGTGATATGCGGGTTGCTAGATCCGATGTTAACAAAAAAAATTGGATCTACAAGATAGACTGTCAACTAAAGAAAGCATTCTGCTAATGTATTGTATGGATTGAAAAACTGTTTTTAATGTTTTAAAATCATGTATTAAATAAATTGTTTGCAAGGTCAGTGGTCGTATGAAGGTACCATTTGTATTGAAGCCAATCGGTTACCAACAAAATTTGTATGTACAATAGGTGCCCCTGAAGATATCCGTACATTGGGGGTCATTCCGAGTTGATCATAGCTGTGCTAAATTTAGCACAGCTACGATCGTAAACTCAGACAAGCGGGGGGACGCCCAGCATAGGGCTAGTCCGCCCCGCATGTCAGTGCCGGCCCCCCGCACAAATACAAAAGCATCGCACAGAGGCGATGCCTTTGTATCTGTGGAGTAACTCCCGGCCAGCGCAGCTCCTGCGGC
Organism: Pseudophryne corroboree; assembly: GCF_028390025.1. Lineage (NCBI taxonomy): Eukaryota > Metazoa > Chordata > Amphibia > Anura > Myobatrachidae > Pseudophryne > Pseudophryne corroboree. The sequence goes on along the minus strand of NC_086446.1, from coordinate 715,345,168 downwards.
TGGCCGGGAGTTGTGTCTCGCTGCCGCTGGCCGCAGTGGCTGCGTGATACGCAGTAGCGGATCTTGCCACGGGCAAGCAGGACTTTTGCCCGGGGCGCCGCCTTCCGGAGGGCGCCGCACCAGGGCAAGATCCGCTGCTGCTGTGTCCCCCGCTGCCCGTTGCCCCCCGCTGCCGCTGTGAAGAGAAACTAGACGCGTACGCGTCTAGTTTCCCTTCGTGGAGAGGTCCTTTACTGTGCGGTGCGCGATGACGTCATCGCGCACCGCACATCATTTCAGTCTGTACAGGGGGCGTAAATGACCACGCCCCCTGTACGTAGCCACGCCCCCTATTGTCGCCCGGGGCGCCCAGCGCCCAAGAACCGGCCCTGGTGATACGTCATATTGTCATGAAAATAATTATCTGCATTGCAAATGTGACTGTGTGTGCCTGTTTCTACTTTGTGATTTCACTGCGGTGTATTCCAGATATATCTATCACTGTATACTGTACCCTGGGGACTAGGTGCGTCTGGGTCCATATATAGTGCATCACAGAATTTACCTATTATGTGTATTCTACTGTGTACTCAGTCACATGCTAACGTATTTATTCACAGGTATTGTACTCTGTCTTGCTTCATCGTACTAAACCGCTCTATGTTACATTTGTGTATAATGTTTAACATGTAGGGCAGTACATCTGGGGACGCTCCTGCATACTGCAGAGCATGAGCAACGGATTTACCTGAGGGGGAAGTTTTGTGTGATGGTCTGTGTGCTATGTCTCATACATCTCCCAATCAGTCCGCAGCACCTGTAATCAATCAGGTGCCAACCTAAGCTGCGTTCTCCAACCTGCTGGGTTCTCTAGTTGAACGCTTTATGCCCCCTATGAGTCAGGCTCCGGAGCCTTACCTCCGGTGGGTGCTCCCGCGGGTTACCATCCCGCTGGTTGGCGCGGCTGCAGCGTCAGGGAGCTGCTGGCGGCGGGTTCTTCTGGACGGATGTGCGGCTGCCAAGGGGCGAGGGTCTGGAGAGCCGGGCACTGCGGCGGGGATCGCTGCGGTAAGGTCCTCTAGTGGTGACACAGTATAGTGTGTCAGAGACAGAAGCTAGCTAAAGCTGTGTGCTAACAGCTAAGAATGTCTCCTGTGCTGGGGGCAGCCATGTTGGAGACCAGAGTATTACCAATGAAGTTCCCAATCTGTGTCCAGCCAATCCTGCGTGTTCTCCCCTTACAAAATGGGGCTGGCTCAGAGGGAGAGCGCCAGTGCTTCATGTTACCTCCTTGTGAAAGGTTCTCCAGCTCTGTGCTCCCAGGTTACTTCTGGTTCCCTGGTCCTGGTTTCTCTCATCCATCGGTTACCTAAATGCTGCTGCAGTCCTGCTGTCTAAGTCCGTTGCCACTCGTGGAAGTGCTCACGGGTCCCAGGTCGTAGAGGAGCTCCAGGTGCTAACGGCGGTTCCCGCAAACGTCTTCATTTCATCAAAGTCCAAGTTCTTCAGCCTCGTCTTTCAATCACAAACCACAGTCTTCATTTCTTCAAAGTCCAAGTTCTTCAGCCTCGTCTTTCAATCACAAACCACAGTCTTCATTTCTTCAAAGTCCAAGTTCTTCAGCCTCATCTTTTAATCATAAAACACAGTCTTCAGTTCTTCTTTACCGGAGTTCTTCAGCTTCACTCTTCAAGTCATTTAACCATAGACTCTAATTCTTCTTAATGGAGTTTTTGGTGGTTTTGTAAGCGCTGTGTTTTATAGAAATGATTGATAGTGTCTAATTCTTCCAGTTTCTTCAATTACTCCAATATTCGTGTACAGCCTGATTATTCATTAAAACTAGAGATGTGCACCGGAAATTTTTCGGGTTTTGTGTTTTGGTTTTGGGTTCGGTTCCGTGGCCATGTTTTGGGTTCGAACACGTTTTGGCAAAACCTCACCGAATTTTTTTTGTCGGATTCGGGTGTGTTTTGGATTTGGGTGTTTTTTTCAAAAAACCCTAAAAAACAGCTTAAATCATAGAATATGGGGGTCATTTTGATCCCAAAGTATTATTAACCTCAATAACCATAATTTCCACTCATTTTCAGTCTATTCTGAACACCTCACACCTCACAATATTATTTTTAGTCCTAAAATTTGCACAGAGGTCGCTGGATGACTAAGCTCAGCGACCCAAGTGGCCGACACAAACACCTGGCCCATCTAGGAGTGGCACTGCAGTGTCACGCAGGATGGCCCTTCCAAAAAACACTCCCCAAACAGCACATGACGCAAAGAAAAAAAGAGGCGCAATGAGGTAGCTGTGTGACTAAGCTCAGCGACCCAAGTGGCCGACACAAACACCTGGCCCATCTAGGAGTGGCACTGCAGTGTCACGCAGGATGGCCCTTCCAAAAAACACTCCCCAAACAGCACATGACGCAAAGAAAAAAAGAGGCGCAATGAGGTAGCTGTGTGAGTAAGCTAAGCGACCCTAGTGGCCGACACAAACACCTGGCCCATCTAGGAGTGGCACTGCAGTGTCAGGCCGGATGGCCCTTCCAAAAAATACTCCCCAAACAGCACATGACGCAAAGAAGAAAAAAAAGAGGCGCAATGAGGTAGCTGTGTGACTAAGATAAGTGACCCTAGTGGCCGACACAAACACCTGGCCCATCTAGGAGTGGCACTGCAGTGTCACGCAGGATGGCCCTTCCAAAAAATACTCCCCAAACAGCACATGACGCAAAGAAGAAAAAAAAGAGGCGCAATGAGGTAGCTGTGTGACTAAGATAAGCGACCCTAGTGGCCGACACAAACACCTGGCCCATCTAGGAGTGGCACTGCAGTGTCACGCAGGATGGCCCTTCCAAAAAACACTCCCCAAACAGCACATGACGCAAAGAAAAATGAAAGAAAAAAGAGGTGCAAGATGGAATTGTCCTTGGGCCCTCCCACCCACCCTTATGTTGTATAAACAGGACATGCACACTTTAACCAACCCATCATTTCAGTGACAGGGTCTTCCACACGACTGTGACTGAAATGACGGGTTGGTTTGGACCCCCACCAAAAAAGAAGCAATTAATCTCTCCTTGCACAAACTGGCTCTACAGAGGCAAGATGTCCACCTCATCATCATCCTCCGATTCATCACCGTGTACATCCCCCTCCTCACAGATTATCAATTCGTCCCCACTGGAATCCACCATCACAGCTCCCTGTGTACTTTGTGGAGGCAATTGCTGCTGGTGAATGTCTCCATGGAGGAATTGATTATAATTCATTTTAATGAACATCATCTTCTCCACATTTTCTGGAAGTAACCTCGTACGCCGATTGCTGACAAGGTGAGCGGCGGCACTAAACACTCTTTCGGAGTACACACTTGTGGGAGGGCAACTTAGGTAGAATAAAGCCAGTTTGTGCAAGGGCCTCCAAATTGCCTCTTTTTCCTGCCAGTATACGTACGGACTGTCTGACGTGCCTACTTGGATGCGGTCACTCATATAATCCTCCACCATTCTTTCAATGGTGAGAGAATCATATGCAGTGACAGTAGACGACATGTCCGTAATCGTTGGCAGGTCCTTCAGTCCGGACCAGATGTCAGCATCAGCAGTCGCTCCAGACTGCCCTGCATCACCGCCAGCGGGTGGGCTCGGAATTCTGAGCCTTTTCCTCGCACCCCCAGTTGCGGGAGAATGTGAAGGAGGAGATGTTGACAGGTCGCGTTCCGCTTGACTTGACAATTTTCTCACCAGCAGTTCTTTGAACCCCTGCAGACTTGTGTCTGCCGGAAAGAGAGATACAACGTAGGTTTTAAATCTAGGATCGAGCACGGTGGCCAAAATGTAGTGCTCTGATTTCAACAGATTGACCACCCGTGAATCCTTGTTAAGCGAGTTAAGGGCTCCATCCACAAGTCCCACATGCCTAGCGGAATCGCTCAGTGTTAGCTCCTCCTTCAATGTCTCCAGCTTCTTCTGCAAAAGCCTGATGAGGGGAATGACCTGACTCAGGCTGGCAGTGTCTGAACTGACTTCACATGTGGCAAGTTCAAAAGGTTGCAGAACCTTGCACAACGTTGAAATCATTCTCCACTGCGCTTGAGACAGGTGCATTCCACCTCCTATATCGTGGTCAGTTGTATAGGCTTGAATGGCCTTTTGCTGCTCCTCCAACCTCTGAAGCATATAGAGGGTTGAATTCCACCTCGTTACCACTTCTTGCTTCAGATGATGGCAGGGCAGGTTCAGGCGTTTTTGGTGTTGCTCCAGTCTTCTGTACGTGGTGCCTGTACGCCGAAAGTGTCCCGCAATTCTTCTGGCCACCGACAGCATCTCTTGCACGCCCCTGTCGTTTTTTAAATAATTCTGCACCACCAAATTCAAGGTATGTGCGAAACATGGGACGTGCTGGAATTTGCCCAGATTTAATGCACACACAATATTGCTGGCGTTGTCCGATGCCACAAATCCACAGGAGAGTCCAATTGGGGTAAGCCATTCTGCGATGATCTTCCTCAGTTGCCGTAAGAGGTTTTCAGCTGTGTGCGTATTCTGGAAAGCGGTGATACAAAGCGTAGCCTGCCTAGGAAAGAGTTGGCGTTTGCGAGATGCTGCTACTGGTGCCGCCGCTGCTGTTCTTGCGGCGGGAGTCAATACATCTACCCAGTGGGCTGTCACAGTCATATAGTCCTGAGTCTGCCCTGCTCCACTTGTCCACATGTCCGTGGTTAAGTGGACATTGGGTACAACTGCATTTTTTAGGACACTGGTGAGTCTTTTTCTGAGGTCTGTGTACATTTTCGGTATCGCCTGCCTAGAGAAATGGAACCTAGATGGTATTTGGTACCGGGGACACAGTACCTCAAACAAGTCTATAGTTGGCTCTGCAGTAATGATGGATACCGGAACCACGTTTCTCACCGCCCAGGATGCCAAGGCCTCAGTTATCCGCTTTGCAGCAGGATGACTGCTGTGATATTTCATCTTCCTCGCAAAGGGCTGTTGGACAGTCAATTGCTTGGTGGAAGTAGTAAAAGTGGTCTTACGACTTCCCCTCTGGGATGACCATCGACTCCCAGCAGCAACAACAGCAGCGCCAGCAGCAGTAGGCGTTACACTCAAGGATGCATCGGAGGAATCCCAGGCAGGAGAGGACTCGTCAGAATTGCCAGTGACATGGCCTGCAGGACTATTGGCATTCCTGGGGAAGGAGGAAATTGACACTGAGGGAGTTGGTGGGGTGGTTTGCGTGAGCTTGGTTACAAGAGGAAGGGATTTACTGGTCAGTGGACTGCTTCCGCTGTCGCCCAAAGTTTTTGAACTTGTCACTGACTTATGATGAATGCGCTGCAGGTGACGTATAAGGGAGGATGTTCCGAGGTGATTAACGTCCTTACCCCTACTTATTACAGCTTGACAAAGGCAACACACGGCTTGACACCTGTTGTCCGCATTTCTGTTGAAATACTTCCACACCGAAGAGCTGATTTTTTTGGTATTTTCACCAGGCATGTCAATGGCCATATTCCTCCCACGGACAACAGGTGTCTCCCCGGGTGCCTGACTTAAACAAACCGCCTCACTATCAGAATCCTCCTTGTCAATTTCCTCCCCAGCGCCAGCAACACCCATATCCTCCTCATCCTGGTGTACTTCAACACTGACATCTTCAATCTGACTATCAGGAACTGGACTGCGGGTGCTCCTTCCAGCACTTGCAGGGGGCGTGCAAATGGTGGAAGGCGCATGCTCTTCACGTCCAGTGTTGGGAAGGTCAGGCATCGCAACCGACACAATTGGACTCTCCTTGTGGATTTGTGATTTCGAAGAACGCACAGTTCTTTGCTGTGCTTTTGCCAGCTTAAGTCTTTTCATTTTTCTAGCGAGAGGCTGAGTGCTTCCATTCTCATGTGAAGCTGAACCACTAGCCATGAACATAGGCCAGGGCCTCAGCCGTTCCTTGCCACTCCGTGTGGTAAATGGCATATTGGCAAGTTTACGCTTCTCCTCCGACGATTTTATTTTAGATTTTTGAGTCCTTTTTTTACTGATATTTTGTGTTTTGGATTTTACATGCTCTGTACTATGACATTGGGCATCGGCCTTGGCAGACGACGTTGATGGAATTTCATCGTCTCGGCCATGACTAGTGGCAGCAGCTTCAGCACGAGGTGGAAGTGGATCTTGATCTTTCCCTATTTTTGGAACCTCAACATTTTTGTTCTCCATATTTTAATAGGCACAACTAAAAGGCACCTCAGGTAAACAATGGAGATGGATGGATACTAGTATACTTATGGATGACGAGTGACTGACGACACAGAGGTAGCTACAGCCGTGGACTACCGTACTGCGTCTGCTAGTATAGAGATGATAATGATATAAAAAATATATATATATCACTACTGCAGGTATATATAATATAATGACGGACCTGCTGGACACTGTCAGCAGACTCCTAAACTACTAGTATGAAGAAGATAGAAAAAAAAACCCCACCACAGGTAGGTATACAATTATGGACGAGCACTGACGACACAGAGGTAGCTACAGCCGTGGACTACCGTACTGCGTCTGCTAGTATAGAGATGATAGTGATATAAAAATTATATATATATCACTACTGCAGGTAATATAATATAATGACGGACCTGCTGGACACTGTCAGCAGACTCCTAAACTACTAGTATGAAGAAGATAGAAAAAAAAAACCCACCACAGGTAGGTATACAATTATGGACGAGCACTGACGACACAGAGGTAGCTACAGCCGTGGACTACTGTACTGCGTCTGCTAGTATAGAGATGATAATGATATAAAAAATATATATATATCACTACTGCAGGTATATATAATATAATGACGGACCTGCTGGACACTGTCAGCAGACTCCTAAACTACTAGTATGAAGAAGATAGAAAAAAAACCCCCACCACAGGTAGGTATACAATTATGGACGAGCACTGACGACACAGAGGTAGCCACAGCCGTGGACTACCGTACTGCGTCTGCTAATATAGAGATGATAAAGATGATAGAGATGAACAAAAAAAATATAACACTACTGCAGGTAAATATTTATATAATATAATGAATGACGGACCTGCTGGACACTGTCAGCAGAATGCGTTTATAGAATAAAAAAAAAAAACACCACAGGAGTGTTTAACTTTTTCAGGCAGACAATATACTGGTGGTCACTGGTCAGTCACACTGGCAGCAAAAGTGTGCACTGTACTCCTGCTATAACTGCACCCCAGTCTCCCCCCACAATTCAGCTGTGTGAGCAGTGAGCACTCAGCACAGTCAGATATACATAGATGATATTATCATGCAGCACACTGAGGCTGAGCACAGATATGGTATGTGACTGTGTATCGTTTTTTTTCAGGCAGAGAACAGATTATATTAAATAATAAATAAAACTGGTGGTGGTCACTAGTAACTATCAGCAAAACTCTGCACTCTGAGTACTCCTAATGCTCCCCAAAATTACTAAGTTAGTAGTAAATCAACTCAAGTGTCTCTATCTATTCTAACGGAGAGGACGCCAGCCACGTCCTCTCCCTATCAATCTCAATGCACGTGTGAAAATGGCGGCGACGCGCGGCTCCTTATATAGAATACGAGTCTCGCGATAGAATACGAGCCTCGCGAGAATCCGACAGCGGGATGATGACGTTCGGGCGCGCTCGGGTTAACTGAGCAAGGCAGGAAGATCCGAGTCTGCCTCGGACCCATGTAAAAAGGCTGAAGTTCGGGGGGTTCGGATTCCGAGGAACCGAACCCGCTCATCTCTAATTAAAACTACAGTTATCTTCCTACGAAGTCCTCCTTTTCTTTACGCCCTCCGGCCAACGTTAACACTTAGTTTGGCTTCCACCCCATAAGGAGGAATTACATTCAGCCACCTCGTTTACTCTCCTCACAGGTAGCTGTCCCTTCAGCCAAAACTCGGTTGTCGGAACCCCAAATTACGCCGAGCGTGACACTATGGGACAACCTGTAACATTACAGTCTCTGATGTCCCCATGGTTACTCCGCTTTGGGCGGGAAAATTTTGCCTCACGGATTGTAGCGTATGACTCTCATTCCCTGGTCAGGCAAAACCCTATTCCAGGTCACTCTCGTATCTCTGGGTCATCTGAACGGGCTGCTTCTTCCTCCCTATCCAATAATCGCTCTGATATTTTATCTGAAGAGAGGGAGATCATGCTGTCCTGTCAGTCCCTATATTATGTGTTCCTGACAAGGATTTACCATTGCTAAATGATACCACTGCCCTTGTAGTTACATGGTAACAAATTCTACAAATCACTGATGATAAGAGCATTCCCCAACTGTGGTTAAGCAAACTGATATGTTCACACGTCAGAGGGTAATTAAAATTCTGTTACCGCAATCTGACCATTAAGTGTACATTAAACGAGACTCCTGGTCTAATCCAGGGAAGACATTCCCCCTGTCTACAACAGGAATTAGCTCAATAGCCTCCCCCTGCAGAGTTATATGACGAGTAGGTAATTCACTGCTAGTGAACTCATGTGTCACCCATCGGGTTTTGTCCACTCTGCCTCTCACCACTGTCCCCTCACTGTAGGAACCGACAAGCATGTGGAGGGATGCCTGAAGTCTATTACTCCCTTACGGGTGTACATAGACCACGATTTCGTCCTCTTGGGGCTGCAAAATAGATTGATGACTGGTTCAGGCATTAGAGGATGAGCAGCCCAAGGATATGACAATGCCAGACATTCCCTGTCACCTTTTTCTTCACCAGGAAGCATCCCCTGAGGCGGGTGTGTTGGCTGCCAAGGTGTCGAAAACGTCTGTCCTAGATTGCCGTATTCTGTGGTTGAGGTCGTGGATGGTGGACCTGGATTCCAAAAGTCCTTGGAGGTATTCCCCTTTTACTGGGGACATCTTATTTGGGGAAGACCTTATTAAAAATGGGGTCTGAATCGGTGGCTACTATGACTGCCGCTACTCCCAAATGCTAGTCCTTCTGCACAGAAGGCAAAAGGTACCACTTTTCTCTGCTTTTGGCCTTAAGGGAAAGCGAAGGTCAGGCATACCCGAGATTGTCTCGTGCTCCCAACAACCACTAAGCCCAAGGCCTAAGGTTCCTGGGCTGCTCATCAGCCTGCTTCTCATGACAAGCCTGCGGCATGATGGGACAGGCCCCCCTCTGGGGGATCCCAGGGTGGGAGGCCGACTTATACGATTAATCCAGGTCTGGTTAATATCCACTTCAGATGCAAGGGTGGAAGAAGTTGTTTCTCATGGGTACGCAGTCTCTTCCCAGAGATGACCCCCTCACCAGTTCTGCACATCGGTTATCCCTTCAGATCCATTAAAGGCGCAAGTTCTACTGATGGTTGTGCGTTCTCTCCTGGATACAGGAGTTGTAGTGCCGGTACCTCTGTCCCAGAGAGGTAGAGGATGCTACTCGACCCTGTTTCTAGTCCCAAAACTTGTGGGTCTTTCCGGCTTATTCCCAACCTCATATCACTGAACAAGTTTGTGAGAGTGTCCAAGTTTCGTATGGAAACATTGCACTCAATTGTACTGGCCATGGACCCGGAGACTATATGGTATCCCTGGTTATACAGGATGCTTACCTGCATATGCCTATTGCCATATCGCATCAGCAATGTCTGCGGTATGCTATTGGCAACCTACACTATCAATTCCAGGCACTGCCGTTTGGACTGGCCACGGCCCCTCGGGTCTTCACCAAGGTTATGGCCGTGATGACAGCTCATCTGCTTCGCCAGGGAGTCAGGTTTCTGCCGTAACTGGATGATTTGCTGATTCTGGCAAACTCCCACGATGTCCTCCTCAGTCATCTACAACTGACGGTAAACTTCCTACAAGCCCACGCATGGCTCATCAACTGGAGAAGTCCTCGCTGGTCCCTGCTCGGAGCATGGTGCACCTGGGGGCACTACTGGACATACACAGTCAACGGCTGTTTCTGTCTCCAGAGAAGGTCCTGAAACTTCAGGACAGGATTAGATGCTTCCTTTCTCGCCCAAGAGTGTTGGTACACTCGGTGATGCAAGTACTAGGCCTCATGTTGTCGGCTTTCAACATGGTACAGTACGCTCAATTCCATTCCCGCCCTATACAGAGGTTATTCTTTTCCAAGTGGGATGGCCTGCCTCATTGGATCAGGTCTCACATGATCTCCTTGACTCCAGAGGTACGCCTGTCGCTGACCTGGTGGCTACAGGACCAGCAGTTGAGCAGGGGCCGTCCCTTCTGGACCCCTAACTGGGTCCTATTGACTATGGATGCCAGTCTGATGGGTTGGGGGCGCGGTGTTGGAGCAATACTCTTTCCAGGGTCGGTGGACCATGGAGTAATCACTCCTCCCGATAAACATTCTGGAATTGCGGGCAGTGTTCAATACTTTGTCTCTCGCCCAATACTTTGTCTCTCACCCTGCCTCTGATACAGAACAAGTTCAAGTACGGCCAGACCACGCCATCACGGTGGCGTACATAAACCATCAGGGCAACACTCGAATCTGCACGGCAATGATGGAAGTGTCAAAAATCCTTTGTTGGGCGGAACGCATTCTGCCGGCAATATCGGCAGTATTCATTCCGGGAGTCCTCAACTGGGAAGGTGATTTCCTCAGTATTCAGTACATGCTTGTCGGAGAGTGGAGTCTTCATCAGGAAGTCTTTCAACTCCTAGTGAACAAGTGGGGCTTACCAGATGTTGACCTGATGGCGTCTTGACACTATCACAAACTACCGATCTTCGGCTCAAGAACCAGGGATCCTCAAGCAGAGTGCTATGGCACTTTCATGGAACGTTTAGCTGCCCTACGTGTTTCCTCCAGTGTCACTCCTGGCCAGAATACTACGGAAGTTCAAACAAGAAGGAGGAATACTTCTTCTAGTCGCTCCAGCGTGGCCCAGATGGCATTGGTTCTCCGACCTGCAGGGTCTATCGATAGAGCGTCCTCTTCTACTTCCTCAATGCCCAGACTTCCTCGTTCAGTGCCCTCGTGTCTATCCAGACCTGGCCAGACTGGCTTTGACGGCGTGGCTCTTGAAGCTTTACTCCTGAGGGCCAAAGGATTCTTCGAGGCGGTCATCTAAACTATGCTGAAGGCCCACAAACCGGCATCTGCCCGGATTTATTATAGGGTCTAGAATTCTTACTTCACCTGGTGTGCTGCTAAGAATTACAATGCTTACCAATTCAGTACTTCCAGACTTCTGGCTTTTTTGCAACAAGGCCTGGATTTAGGACTTCGTCTGGCCTCCCTCAAGGTTCACATATCTGCCTTGTCGGTGTGGTTTCAGAGAAAAATTGCATCTATACCTGGCATTCATACATTCACTGAAGTCGTACTGCGGATTTAACCTCCCTATGCCCCTCCTGTGGCTCCATGGGATTTGTCTGTTGTCCTGAATGCCCTGCAAGAGTCTCCATTTGAACCTCTTGAGTCAGAGGACCTTAAATGGCTCACAGCCAAGGTCCTGTTTCTGCTGGCTATCGCCTCTGCTAGAAGGGTGTCAGACTTCGGTGCTTTGTCCTGTTGTCCACCCTTATAATTCATCATGACCAAGCAGTTCTTAGAACTCACCCTGGTTATTTACCTAAGGTGGTGTCATCTCGTCACCTTAATCAAGAGATTGTGGTTTCAGCCTTCATCTCTTCCGAATTGTCCTCCAAAGAACGGTCTTTGGATGTGGTACAGGCTCTCCTTATATATGTGGAGAGGACTACCCTCTTTGTACTGTTTGGTTTCTACAAACGTGGCTGGCCTGCGAATAAGCAAACCTTGGCCAGATGGATTAGCACGGTGATTGCACAAGCTTATGCGCAGGCTGGACTCCCAGCTCCTGCTGCTATTAAAGCCCATTCTACTCGGTCTGTTGGACCCTCTTGGGTGGCCCATCGTGGCATGTCTGCAGAACAATTGAGCAAGGTGGCTACGTGGTCCTCAGTGAACACGTTTATTAGGTTCTATACCTTTGATACTTCTGTCTCCCAGGAAGCTTCCTTTGGATGCCGGGTTCTCATACCCGCTAAGGTGCGTCCCCTACCTTGAGGAACTGCTTTAGGACATCCCCGATGTATTCCCTGTGGAACACAGTGTACCCTGCTGCAGAGAAGGAGATTTATGGTAGACTTACCATGGTTAAATCTCTTTCTGCGAGGTACACTGGGTTCCACAGGGCGCCCACCCTGACGCACTTAGCTTCTTTGGGTTTATATGGCATTAACCGCTAGTCCCGTCTCCTGTCGTGAGAACGTGGTTCTATGTGACTAACATCTGCCTTCTCTTTTACCTGCTTCTGCATTGGACTGGTTAACAAAACTGAGCTCACAGTGCCTGGAGGCAGGGTTATAGAGGAGGCCCCGCATTGCATTCTAGGACATTGTAAAGCTTTAGCCTGTTGGTGCCTCGGATCAAGAACCATCTCTACACCCCAATGTATTCCCTGTGGAACCCAGTGTACCTTGCAGAAAGATATTTAACCATGATAAGTGTACCATAAATCTCCTTTTGTTTTTAAATGTTTTTCCAACTTTTGCTTGATTTACTTTCCACATGGACTGTGATTGAGAATAGTAACCTTACCCAAAGCGTGGTGAGTGAAGCGAGCCCGCAGGGTACACTTTTCCAATAATTGTGCTTAGATATGGGTAAACATACAAAATGACATCCAAAAAAAAAAACTTGTGTGGTCCTCTTTTGTGATTTAAACCTTGAAACACAAAATCAATCAAGACTTGACGCAACATCAACCAAAAATCAAACATCAACCAAAAAAAAAACTAAAATTGACTTTTAACAAATATACCCAAAGGTCTTCCTCTGGGGTGAAGACAATCACACTATTCTGAAAGGGGAAATGCCAACCAAAGGTTCTAGAGGCTACTGATCCCTCATCTGACAGATGGACCCATAAGGCCTACAAAATGCTTCCTCTTTAAACTTCAAGTGAGGGTGCTTGATGACATTACAATCCAAACTCACAACCAACCAAGATATGGCAAAGTTTACTTTTATCCTAGCTCTGTCTAGGGCTGCACCACCCTGAGCACTCATCCAAAACCTCCAGGGGATGATTTCCGACCATACAATCCCCACTCATGGCTAGCGTGTACAAAGCACCTTCAGATCCCCTTTAATGGTATTAGTTAGTTCAATAAACTTCAAAGTACCTAAATCATTATCTCCTAATTGCACCACCATCCATTCTTGGGTCCCAAACATCTCCTCAGCCTTAAACAGATGTTCAAGTAAATGACTCAATCCCATACGACCAATACCAAGCCATCTCACCTCACATGCACCTGAAATGAAAATCTGAATCAGTAATAACCAGATTCACAAAATAATGTTTGGAGTGCAAAAGTAAGGTATTTTATTAGGCCTTGAAAAGTGATAAATTTCACAGTGATAAAGTACCAGCTAATCAGCTCCTAACTGCCATGTTACAGGCTGGGTTTGAAAAATGACAGTTAGTACTTTATCACCGCGAAATTTATCACTTTTCAAGGCTTAGTACATCTCCCAAAAAGATATCCAACTGATACATCATACGGCATGAGGACAGATTACCTGAACTAGCGAATCACAACACATGATAAAAGACACACATTAGAATACGTAATACGGGGAATATGACCATAAGATCAAGGCTTAAGCTTGGAATGGTGTCTCAAGCCTTGGGCATTCTGGGTATAATCTATGTTTGTGCGCACTTGCCTATGTAGCTGCGATTTTTCAGTCTACGGAATTGCTAATCATCGGAAGTGAAGCTGCCACCCAGAAAAGAATACAGACGCCCACAGGAGCCGTTGCAAAGTCCTCAGCACTTGCGTACACTTATGCAGCATTGCTGCAATAACGAGAGGCTGACCGCGGCAGTAGCCATGCTGGCGTCATGTTTATTTACTACATAAACACAGTTGAAGACAGATACACTCCACGATAATGGTCATGATGTATCTGCATTTTTGCCACCATTCCCCATTACCTCCCCTAAATGGCCACTTCCTCTCAGTCATTCAGTGATGAAATCCTCACTGTGAGCGCCCTCGCAAAGGTACCTTGGTGCGTGCGCAGTACGATCTCGGGGCAAGCGCAGTCTGCCAATATTACCTCACATTGCATACAAACCTTAATTATGCCTCTGTCTCTATCAAATATTATCTTATTGTGCCAAAAACATCTCAGCGCATTCTGTATATATGCTGAAGTTTTTACTATAGACTGAAGGTTACATGCCTCTCTAAATATGACAGTTTCTGATTAATTGCTATGTTATAAAAGTATAAATGCTTTAGAAGCAATTTTTACACAACCACAACTAATACATATTCTGTTACCTACCCATGCCTTTATCAACTCCGCAGAACCCCTATTTTCCTTCCATATCAGTTCCAACAACTGTGAAACCGCACAAGCTGATGCCTGCTGGCCCAGTAGATGTAAGAGTGTCCCACGAACCACCAGAGCCGGCCCTAACCAATATGATGCCCTAGGCAAGATTTTGGATGGTGCCCCCTAGCACCACTGCTAGTTCCGCTAGTTCCGCCTCTGACTCTGCACCCCTTTCCCAGCACCATCACCCCCCACCCATAGCAGTACTTTTTTTTACTTTCCTACCCCCTGTAATTTAAATAAGCACAGTGTGCACATTCGGCGCACAGCCCAAAAAGGTATGTGTTTTTGCTGGCAAGGGGCATGGCCACACAATAGTACCCCCAATTCAAATTACATCACACAGTAGTACCAGTTTACCTTATATACGTTACTCCTCACAGTAGTGCCCCTTATTCACATAACATCATACTGAATTGCTCCTTATTCACATTACACCACACCAGTAGTGCCCTTTCTATAGGTTACGCCACACAGTAGAGCACCTCATACACATAATGCCACACATTGGTAATGCATTTATACACATAATACCACACAGTAATGCCCCTTACACATATGACACACATTATTAATGTCCTTGTAAACATAATGCGCTTTGCACATTATGCCAACCCTTATTAATGCCCTTATACACATAAATTACGTTACACATATGCCACACATTGTTAATGCCCTTATACACATAATGACACACATAATGTCCCTTACACATATGCCACGCATTATTAGTGCCCTTATACACATAATGACACACATAGTGCCCCTTACACATATGTTACACATTATTAATGCCCTTATACATATAATGACACATATAGTTCCCGGCGTGAGTCATCTGGCAGCTCTGCTAACGTCGGGTGCCTATTTTTTATGTAAATGCATCTTATTTGCATTGCTATGTGGCTAGGATGCACAAGCAGCTTCTGCTGATTAAAATGTTATGCGGCATGCCTATATATTGGGTGCGACTGTGGCTGTATTTGCATACGAAATGCTACATACAGAATATAGGCATGCCACATACCATTTTAATCAGCAGAAGCTGCTTGTGCCCCATGTCATACCAGATGCCCTAGGCAATTGCCTAGTTTGCCTATGCCTAGGGCTGGCTCTGCGAACCACACCTTGCATGACTTTGTGAGAAAACCTGTATGGAAAGGTCCGCAGTAAATAAATAAAAGCTTCAAAAGTTTTGGGGCAACCCATGTGAAGGTGAAAACTACAAAAACCTCTTTAAAGGCATTGGAAATAAGTTAATTTTCCCAAAGTGATGGTCAACATAAGGCCTTGGGTTTCCCAAAAACATGCAGGGAACACACTTTAACTATATCCCCTAAAATAAACTCTATAAGCTCTATAAGCCCCAGACTTCAAATGACCTAACTTTTTAATGATGTTGATGAAAGATCGGCAGCGGCAGTGTAAGTTGCATCCCCAACTCTAAAAGAATGAGTGCCATAATTGGCATCCACAATGTAGAGCTCCCAAACATTTCCTAAACACATTAGTGAACTGGAATTTAGTCAGTGTGGAAACTTTAACATGTATGAGTCGTTGGAACTTCCCCTCACGTGAGCGCAACTACTAATTGACCCCATGTGGGACCCATGTCCAAGGATTTCACTAATTGCAACAGTAGCTGCAGGGACAACAGCCTGTCCCACTGGTATCTGCTAACTGTTGTTACTACAAATTACACTGGTGGTGAGACAAGTTGCCCTCCTCTGCCTAGCACTGCTAAGCTGCCGCCGAACTGAGCAAGGCCTAGCTGCTGCTACTGGAGAGCTAGGGACAGACTCAGGGGTGTACGTATGACTTGCTGCACCCCCTGTGAGCCGGGACACTAACCCCAATGGGAAAGCTGAGGATCGCAATGCAATCCCTGTAACCCTGTGATAGACAGGCGGTGGCTGGTAATGTGAGGAGAAGATAAGGACCTGGAGGTCTACGCGAGCTGTCTTGGAGGGGGGTATTCATTTGTGGAGTTGGCATGGAAGCAAATGGACGGGGGGCAGTGAAGAATGGGGCAAAAAGGAGAAAAGGAAGGAGGGAAAGAAAAGGGGACTGGTGCAGAGCTGCAACTAGGTGTGTGTCGATGGTGCCTTGCCCACAGCGCACATGTTCTGAAGGCGCACCATTGGCAGCACATCTCCCCTCCCTCCGCATGGCCGCAGCCACTGTCAGTACTCACTCACAGTACACCAGTGCTGCTGCCGCCTGTCTCCCACCAGCTGCCGGAGCCCGCCTGTCTCCTGCCGGGACTCTGAGAGTGCCCCATTCACCCCCTCCCTCACTGCTGCGATCATTGGTCTCCTCTGAGTCCAGCCAGTGGCGCCTGCCTCCCACCGGCGGCGGCGCCTGACTGCCTGCCGCTGCCGGCGGTGCCTACCGCAGCCGTCTCTACAGGTGACTCAGGAGCACCCCTGACAGCCTGCCGTGGATGCCGGATCGCAGGTCACAGATGAAGGTGAGTATAACCCACTCTTTTTCTTTCTTTCTTTCTTTCTTTCTTTCTTTCTTTCTTTCTTTCTTTCTTTCTTTCTTTCTTTCTTTCTTTCTTTCTCTCCCCCCCCCCCCATGGAAGAGGGACTGCCTGCCACAGAGCCGGCCCTAGGTATAGGCAAACTAGGCAACTGCCTAGGGCATCTGGCATGCCTAGGGGCACCAGCAGCTTCTGCTGATTAAAATTATATGTGGCATGCCTATATTCTGTGTGTATCATTTCGTATGCAGATACAGCCACAGTCGCACACAGTATATAGGCATGCCGCATACCATTTTATTCAGTAGAAGCTGCTTGTGTATCCTAGCCATACAGAAATGCAAATAAGATGCATTTTTATAAAAAAAAGGTGCCTGACGTTAGGAGAGCTGCCAGCTGACTCACTCAAGGCATCTCCTGCTGAATGGTGTATTGAGGCAAGATGTATGAGGACACATCTGTATCCAAGCAGAGGCAGAGGTCACAGTGTTAGCGGCCATGTAAGTGCTGTGTGCAGGTAGGTTGATTGTGCAATAGGGTTCGGCATAAAAGGCATTATGCGTGTCATGTGTATAAATACAGTAATAATGTGCAGCAAATGTGTAAGGGACATTATGTGTATAAGGGCATTAATAAAGGTTGGCAGAATGTGTAAGGCGCATTATGTTTATAAGGACATTAATAATGTGTGTCATATGTGTGAGGGGGCATTACTGTGTGGTATTATGTGTATAAATGCATTACTAATGTGTGGCATTATGTGTATAAAGTGCTCTAATGTGTGGCATAATGTATATAAAGGGCACTACTGTGTTGTGTAATGTGAACAAGGAGCAATTCAGTGTGGTGTAATGCGAATAAACGGCACTACTGTGAGGAGTAATGTATATATTGTAAAGTGGTACTACTGTGTGATGTAACGTGAATAAGGGACACTATTGCATAATAAAATGTGAATAAAGTTGCACCACTGTGTGTCATAATTTAAATTAAGGGTACTATTGTGTGCCATGTGCCTTTGCAGCGAAAACATACCCTCTTTGGGCTGCACGACGAATGTGCACACTGTTCCTATTTTAAATATAGGGGTAGCAACTCCAAAATGAGGACTGCTATGGGTGAGGGGTGATGGTGCTGGAAAAGGGGTACAGGGTCAGAGGCAGAAATAGCGGTGGTGCTAGGGGGCACCAGACAAAATTTTGCCTAGGGCATCATATTGGTTAGGTCCGGCTCTGGCCTGCCATAATGTGTAAAAAAATGGGGACTTCCTGCCATAATGTATAAGAAATGGGACAGTGCCGTAACTAGGCATTTTAGCGCTGTGTGCAAGAGATGACATTGGCGCCCCCCCCATGTAAGATAGGGGCAGTGCGCGCCGTAGGCGCAAGAAAAATATATAGGGGCGTGGCTTCATGGTGAAGGGGCGTGGCCACAAAACAATAGCAATTCATACAACGGTGCACAGTAGTCTCCATTATTCAAATTATGCTGCACAGTAGCGCCACTACACCAGGTAGAGACCCTTTTATACATTACAGCAGACAGTCCCCCTTTTTACACATTACAGCAAACAGTCCCCCTTTTTACACATTACGGCAGACAGCGTCCCCTTTTTTACACATTACGGCAGACAGCGTCCCCTTTTTTACACATTACGGCAGACAGCGTTCCCCTTTTTTACACATTACAGCAGACAGCGTCCCCTTTTTTAACATTACGGCAGACAGCGTCCCCTTTTTACACATTACAGCAGACAGCGTCCCCGTTTTTACACATTGCGGCAGCCAGTCACCCTTTTTACGCATTGCGTCAGCCAGGCCCCCTTTTTACATATTACGGCAGATGGTGTCCCCCTTTTTCCACATTGCGGCAGCCAGTCCCCCTTTTTACACATTATGGCAGACGGTGTCCCCGAGAGAGAGAGAGAGAGTGAGAGAGAGAGATACTTACCATCTCCCCGCTGGCAGTCAGGCTCCTCGTGCAGCTCCCTCGGTGCAGGCAGGTGAGAAGGAGGAGGAGGGAGGGGGACTGGAGCCGCAGCAGCGCTATTTCATTGGTAGTAAGCGCCACTGCAGCTGTCCCCTCTCCTTCCGTATTGGCTGCCCGGCGCTGCTGGGGATGCTGGGAGGGAGGAACTGCATCCCAGCATCCACAGCAGCGACGGGCAGCCAATACGGAAGTAGAGGGGGCTGCTGCAGCGGCGCTTACTACCAATGAAATAGCGCTTCTGCGGCTCCAGTCCCTCTCCCTCCTCCTCCTTCTCCACTGCCCGGCGCTGCAGCTCTCCTCCCCAGTGCGGCAGCGGCGGAGACTTCAGAGGCGGCATGTAATGAGTCAGTTTGACTCATTACATGCCACTGGCCGTGCGCCCTCAGGGCAACTGCGCTGTGTGCCAGGCCCACTTGGCACACACGTAGTTAGTTACGGCCCTGGTCTGCCATAATGTGTAAAATAGGGGACTCTGCCTGCCTAATGTGTAACAATGGGGGAGTGCATGCCATATTGTGTGAAAAAGGGGGACTGCCGGCCATAATGTGTAGAAAATGGGGACTGCCTGCCATAATGTGAAAAATAGGGGACTCTGCCTGCCTAATGTGTAAAAAGGGGGACTGCCTGCCATATTGTGTAAAAAAGGGGGACTGCCTGCCATAATGTGTAAAAAAAAATGGGGACTGCCTGCTATAATGTGAAAAATAGGGGACTCTGCCTGCCTAATGTGTAAAAAAGGGGGCTGCCTGCCATATTGTGTGAAAAAGGGGGACTGCCTGCCATAATGTGTAAAAAATGGGGACTGCCTTCCATAATGTGTAAAATAGGGGACTCTGCCTGCCTAATGTGTAAAAAAGGTGGACTGCCTGCCATATTGTGTGAAAAAGGGGGACTGCCTGCCATAATGTGTGAAAAAGGGGGACTGCCAGCCATAATGTGTAAAAAAAAAAAAGGACTGCCTGCAATAATGTGTAACAAAGGGGGACTGCCTGCCACAATGTGTAAAATAGGGGACTCTGCCTGTCTAATGTGTCAAAAAGGGGGAATCTGCCTGCCGTAATGTGTAAAAGGGGGACTCTACCTGCCGTAATGTGTAAAAAGGGGGACTCTACCTGCCGTGCTGTGTAAAAGTGAGCTCTGCCTGCTGTAATGTATAAAAGAGAGCTCTGCCTGCCGTAATTTGTAAAAGGGAGCTCTACCTGCCTAATGTGTAAAAGGGAACTCTGTGCCGTGTAAAAGGGAACTCTGTGGTTACGCCCCTTCCCCATGAAGCCGATGCAGTTTTTTTGCACACAGCGCTAAAATGTCTAGTTATGGTACTGGACTGGTGTATACTGAAGCAGGAATGAAAACAAAGAGAACGAATGAAGAAGATACAAGGGGCAATATTTACTAATATTCGTGTTTGAGTCGGTTTGTGTAGTGTTTAAACTCGTTTTGTATCGGGTGCATTTTCATGCAACTTTTTGAATCCATGGCCCTCATTCCGAGTTGATCGGTCGCAAGGCGAATTTAGCAGAGTTACACACGCTAAGCCGCCGCCTACTGGGAGTGAATCTTAGCTTCTTAAATTTGCGACCGATGTATTCGCAATATTGCGATTACTAACTACTTAGCAGTTTCAGAGTAGCTCCAGACTTACTCTGCCTGTGCGATCATTTCAGTGCTTGTCGTTCCTGGTTGACGTCACAAACACACCCAGCGTTCGCCCAGGCACTCCCACCGTTTCCCCGGCCACTCCTGCGTTTTTTCCGGAAACGGTAGCGTTTTCAGCCACACGCCCCTGAAACGCTGTGTTTCCGCCCAGTAACACCCATTTCCTGTCAATCACATTACGATCGCCGGAGCGAAGAAAAAGCCGTGAGTAAAAATACTTTCATCATAGTAAAGTTACTTGGCGCAGTCGCAGTGCGAACATTGCGCATGCGTACTAAGAGGATTTTCACTGCGATGCGATGAAAAATACCGAGCGAACAACTCAGAATGAGGGCCCATATACGCAAAGTTACGAAGCAGTCGACTTTATGGTTGTCGTGTTTTCCGATGTCGATGCCAGTCATTTTTTTGGGCACATTTACGGCCGTCATTGTCATTTGTGTACGTGTTTTTGTTGTATTTGCTGGTTTTTTTCCTAAGTTAAACGCGGCAGGGTTTTTTTTTTCCCGCAGCCGCATTTTCACTTTCAGTTTCGATTTTCATCCCCTTTCGTAATTGGTTGTGTTTCAGATGGTAGGAGTGTCTGTGCGCAACCATATAAATACGCCCCAAACCGTCCGCACCTTGTGGGTTTAGTTAGTGGTGAGGAGGAGGGAGGTTGTGCTGTGGAGGTAGGTGAATTTGTGGTTTGGTGAGGAGTGTTGGTAGCGATTTCTGAGTGTGGTATTGTGTTTGAAAGTCGTCTTGTCATTCTTGTTGTCTTGTATTTTGTGGTTTTGTCTCATTTTTAGTCCTAGTTATTTTTCTTTATAGTCCCTTGTCAGTGTTTGTGTGCGTGTGTGTGGGTGTGGGTGTGTGAGTTGTGTAGTGGTAGTGGAGGAGTGTGTTGCTTTTTTTTTTTTTCTGTGTTAACTGTTTAGACACACAATTATGTGTGACTCAGAGGTGGGTGAGGTGGAGGGTGTGAGTGAGGGGGAGGAGGTCGGTCAGGTGGAGGAGGTGAGTGTTAGTGAGGTTAGTGAGGTGGAGGAGGTGGGTGAGGTTGCTGCAGCAGCCTCAAGTGATAGTGACAGTCAGAGTGCTCCGCAGCCACGCACCACTACTAAGACTGGGCGGAATGTAAAGTTTAGTTTTGCTGAAAATGTGGCATTGGTGCGTGAGCTGATGAAGTATCAGAGGCAGCTATTTGGCCCTGAGTCCGCTAAGGTGCCAACACGGAGGAAGACGGTGTTGTGGGCGAAAGTTGTTGCTGCTGTCTATAGTGAGGGGGTGGTCAAGCGGACGGAGGACACGTGCCACAAACGGTACTATGACATAAAGCGACGTGTCAAGTCCAAAATGGCCAAGGAGGCCAAGTCGGCTCGGAAAACCGGTGGTGGGCAGCCCTATATTGCAAGATATCTGGAGTATGAGGAGCCCATGCGGAGTGTAATACCTCCTGAAGTTGTCTCTGCAACCCATGTCCGGGATTCAGATCCGCCCAGGAAGAATGGTGAGCATGTGTATTTGCATTTACATTCTATGTTAGTTTTTTTTTTTTTAAATGTGTGTAATGTGACGTTGCATATTACTCCCATCTTCAAGTGTGTGTCAGCCAATACATTGTTTTGGTATTTGTTTAATATCTTACTTTATTGTATGTCATGTGTTTTTCTGAAAGATATTTTGCATGTGTAGTTTGGACTTGGTGTGTCTCTGAATTGTCCTGCAATACTGTTTTCCTTTGGCCATTTTTTATTTTAAAATTGTGACTATGTTTTATATTAAAGTGATCCATGTGCAATGTTTAAAAAACAGTGGTTGTCATGTTAGAGGCTGGAGTAGTGGAAAGTGGTTTGGAAACCACTTACATGTGTAATGTCATTATTAGATAATGTTAAATTTTTAATCAAAATAACACTATTTCTTTGATAATTTTTTGCTTGTATTTGTAGCGTGACACCACACTGCAGTGTAATTTTAAAAATATTGCTAGATTTTGTTTTGGCTCATATAGTAGTAATGTGTGTTTGGAGTGCCACATCACAGAGCAATTTATATATTGCATCTGTAATATTTATCCTTTCAATACAAAATGAAGATGTGTGTGTTTTTGGTTGTTGTTTTTTTTTTTTTTTTTTTTACTTGTGGCCTATGTCAGTGTCCTGTACATGTTTTCTTGTGTTGATTTTGCCATAGAGCATATGTCTATTGGACAATGTTTATTGTTTTATGTTTTTTAATTTTGTTTTTCTGGTCCTTATGTTTTTTTTAAAAAAACCCCAAAGCATTTCTAAAAGAATAAATGTTTATAAGCGTAATGGGTGGATGTATACACAATAGCATGAAAAATTTTATATTTTTTATTTTATACAGTGTTAGAAAAAAGCAGTACTACTCGTCGGCCAGTAACTCCTATCACATCTGATGACGCTGCGGAAGCAGGTAAAGTGTCCATTGTAGTATAGGGTATGCTTGTAAAGGAATGGCCATAACAAAATTGCACTTTCATTAAAAGGTCCATCAAAAGAAGTATGGAGCAGCAGAAGTGGCACTTCTGTAAGACATCACCACAAAAAACCTGTGGCCGAAAAGAAAGCAAGGTCGTATGTCCCGGCCCAAACACAGCAGGCTACCCCGCCACGAAGATTATCGTCCGTATGTTCTGTCCCCCCACTCCAAATTTTGGACACACCTCCAAGACATCATCCACACTCCCCTCATCTTGATTGTGAGTATCAAACTGAAATAAATGTGAAAAATTAAAGAACGTAATCAAAATATTTCATAACCGCATTAAGTCAAAACACATAAAAAACTTAAATACTTACCGCAGTAAGTAAAAGCTGAAATGGAATCCAAGCTAAATGGCCTTGTCCACATCCAGTAAAGATATGTATGTCCACTTGAGCCATACAGTATGACATTGTGTGTAAGATGCTGCAACAAAAAAACATGTTTTTTTTTGCAAAAAGTAAGGTGGTTTTTCAAAATTTCACATGTGTGTTTGAGGTGACATTGCAAAATACATATAAAAACATTACTATGTTTGTTTGATCAAAGCTATAAGGTAACACATTATGTATTCCAATGTGTTTTTATGGTGGAGTATGTGTGAGCTACAATAAAACTAAAGTGTTTGCTTTCACAATTAAGTAACCAGACACATTTGCCACAAACAGGCATATGTATGTATTTAAGCTATGAGTGATGATGTTGCTAGGCAGAATAGTTGAAAGCAACAGTGAATGACATGTGTTCCATGTGTAGTGATTTGTTTACATTTCTCAAACATATGGATAGCTAACGGATATTTTTGTCACATTTCAGCTTCTAGTCCTGGGAACAGCATCCCTCCGCAACAACAGCAACACAGTGACATGGAGGAGACAAACATCTTAGAAATGCAGCCATTAAGGCAAGGAATGAGCCACCCAGCACCTGTGAGTACACCACCACAGCAAAGCACACCACCACCACCACAACACAGCCCAACAACACCAGGAACACAAGGCCCTGATCAGGTGTTTTGGTCCATTTGGGCTAGACAGCAGGCCACTAATGAAGATTGCCTGCGTAGGCAGACACAAATGTTTGCAAGCCTACCATCTCACCTCAGAAGAATATCAAGAAATCTGAGTAGACAAAATGAACAAACAACCAGAATAGGCAATACCATGGAACTCATGCGTACAGACATTACACAGGTCATGGGCAACTTACAGCGCATAATGGAAGAACAGCACAGACTAATGGAAGAACAGCACAGACTAATGGAAGAACAGCACAGACAACAGCAAAGTTATATGAACATTTTTCAAAACAATCAAAAGATTAATGAAACTTTATTCCGAATAGTAGACAATCAAAATGCTGCTACACGTGAACTCAATGCCACCCTCACTAACCTGAATGAAACCACTCAGATGCATGCACCAACCGCAAACAAGCAGCAGTTTTGGTACGACTACTTCAAATATCACGCCAGTCTCGTCACCACCAAGACGCTCCACCAGAGCACGACAACATGACAGTGCTAAAGGCAAAGGGCAGGACAAGCAGCCACCAAAAAAAACGTAAAAAAAATACAAGTTAGACATTTGTGATAAGTAACTCAAAATAGTTAGTAAGTGTATGTTTGGCAAAAAATATATAACACTTAGCTCCTTGACAATTTTTACAACATCATTAATTACAAGTGGTACAAACAACAACATTAAATTTGTAGGCACATTTATTCTTTACCATTTTTTTTCGGTATTGGAGGAGGGAATTGCGGCTCGCACATACATGTTAGCAGGAAGTAAACTGACCACTTGATTTTTTCTAATCATTACTCTTTCTAGATTCCAATCATTCTCTTTTCCTGCAGACACAATAATTGGCAGCCAGGCAGAATGTCTTTAGCAGGAAGTAAACTGACCACTTGATTTTTTTTCTAATCATTACTCTTTCTAGATTCCAATCATTCACTTTTCCTGCAGACAATCCAAATTACAATGTTATTGATACATATTTTACCTTTCTTCTCTATACAACATTACAAGAAGAACACAATTGAGTTGCGTAAAAAGCTTTTAATATGTTGGCCTTGAATTTTTAATAAAACATTGACAAAATGAATGTCAGTATTGTTGGGACATGTTTGTGTGTGTTAAAAATTAGTAAGAATGTTATTACACATGATGCTGAAACAAACAAATATGTACTTTTTAAACAAAAAACAAAGAATGTGTATAATAATGTATATATGTGGCAAACTGTGTATTTACTTACACATCATCAAGTTTACTGCATCAAACATTAGGAAATAAATTATTCCTGATTACAGTAAGTTTGTGTCTTAAATATGATGGTGCATCACACATAGGGACACATGTATTCCTCAAGGCTAACATATTATATGTTGAGGAGTGTTTTTTGGGAACACAGGTTCTCAAACTCGGCCCTCAGGAACCCACACAGTGCATGTTTTGCAGGTCTCCTCACAGAATCACAAGTGACATAATTAGCTCCACCTGTGAACCTTTTAACATATGTGTGAGTAATTCATACACCTGTGCTTCTACTGGGTTACGTGAAAAACATGCACTGTGTGTGGTCCTGAGGGCTGAGTTTGTGAACCTGTGAATTAGGACGTTACACACAATGATAAAGTGAAATACTACATGGATTATGTGGGCTTGTAAGAAATTTGCACTGCAAGTTTACGATCACTTATCCAGACTTAATGCATGCCACTCATAATCTGTTGTTTTGAGTTAAAAAATACACACAATACACATGCGACATTTGTTTTTCATAAAGCGAGGGTATGTTTGTATGTGTCAAGGAGACAGACACATTCTGAGTAATGGTTTTGGCAATAAAAATGGCAAAACATCTATTTATGATTACACAACAAATGAAATAAGCAAACCAAACTTACCTTAGAAATAGCGAGTGATGATCTCTTGCCTAACCTGCCTCCCTACATCTGTACTCCAAGTATCACCAGATGTCTCTAATTCCTCTGCTTGCTGGCTGCTTTCTTCCTCCTCCTCCTCCTCCTCCTCAACATGTGGCAGATGTTGTTACAAACACATGTTATGAAGAAAGCAGCAGCAGAACACAATTTGAGTCACCTTGGAGGGACTATACAACAAAAGGCCACCAGACTTATCCAGACACCGAAACCTAAATTTCAGCACACCAAAACATCTTTCTATCACATTCCGCGTGGACTTATGTGTATGATTGTAATTGTGTTCAGCAGGGGTATCAGGTCGGGACAATGGAGTTAGAAGCCAAGAGAAACAGCCATATCCTCCATCACCTAAAAGACAGATATAGTAACGTTATTCATGTTAAGATACAGCAACACATAAGTAACACACTGTGGGGCAGATGTATTAACCTGTAGAAGGCATAAGGAAGTGAAAAACCAGTGATATGTGCAAGGTAATAAAGGCAGCAGACAATCTGTTCCTAAATGTTCATTTACATATTGGAGCTGATTGGCTGGTGCCTTTATCACCTTGCACAGATCACTGGTTTCTCACTTCCTTATGCCTTCTACAGGTTAATACATCTGCCCCTGTATTTGGACAAAGTATACGCAGGCCTACACATATCAAATTACATACCCAGCAGCCATCCATCTGGCATTTGTCCGTCCTCAAACTTATCAAAGAGGGATGACTGACTGAGGATGAAGGAGTCATGGCAGCCCCCAGGGTAACCAGCAACAACACTCATTATTTTGAGATTTGCATCACAAACCACCTGCACATTTGTGGAGTGTTCGAAATGGCGATTCGTATATATGTGCTGCCTGCCCCTAGGTGGTCTCAGCTGAATGTGTGTGCAATCTATGGCTCCAAGCACATTAGGCATGCCAGCCAGCTCATAGAAATCTACCCTGATGGCATGCCACTGAGACTCCTGGGTAGGGAAGCAGATTGAGGCCTCGATGTGGGGCTGCAAAACAGCCAACACCTGTGTGTATATTTTAAAGAACAATAAACATGAGATTTTAGGACAGAACTGGCCACCGAGAAATTAAAACAAACACAAAACAGAAGAGGTAGTTAGGTATACATCACCTGTGTTAAGATTCTGGAAAATGAGGGCTGTGAGAATCCTATGACATCCTCAGACACTGCCAGTAGCCAGAAAGTGCAACACAGCCAGGAGTTTGTGCAGGCCTGAGACAGAGCGAGAGCGTGCTGTCTCAGGGTCTAGGCCCAGTTTGACAAGGTCATACAGACGGAAAATGTTGTTACGATTTAGACGGAACATCTGTATGACCTTATCATCGGACAATGCGTTCAAGTTTAAACGCCCCCTAAAAAAACGAGGCCTGCGCAGCCTCCGCGGAACCTGTACAACCTGCTGACCATGTTCAGTTTCTTGGCCCTGGGTACTTACAGGCTGATGTCTGAGTCTGAGGAATCCCACAGCACACAAAAGATCACTGGCCCACAGTCCTGCTGCCATTTCTGAGTGTAGGTGTATTGAAATGGGCCTAACATCCTTTTATAGGCATCCTAATTCAGGTGTGATTGATTTTTGAGTTGCAACACATGTAAACACGATTGAAAAAAGCAGGTCTATTTTTTTGCCGCTTTTTTTACCGATTCACAAAAAAATACGACCGCAATTGAACACTCAGAAACTAACACCCAAATACGAATGAATAGTGAATTCCCGTATTGTAGGAAATAACAGCCGCGTTTGACCGAGGGTCTATTCATTCGTATTTCGGAACCATTACGAATAGTCCAAACACTGCCGAGATTGGTGCTTAGTGAATTCCCGGATTGGGACTTAGAAAAAAAAAACACAAAACGGACAAACTCGAATTCTTAGTAAATATTGGCCAAGCACTTGTTTTTTTACAGATACTCAGTAAACCTTTTCTAATGGACGTCGACTGGACAAGAGGAAGATGTCTGCTCTTCCTCTCCTTATATATCCTCACAGATAGACCACACTTCTTAGCCCTATATTCTGGCTGCACTGTCACTTACACAACCCCTTAAACTGCCCTCTGCCCACTCCTAAATCCTTCACTGCAACTCATTACATAAAAGCCCGGGTGCTTATATAGCCTCACATGTAATTAAGTATTCAACTACTTTGCTATAGGTACAAATAATTATTTTATTAGCAGTTTCTTATATAGCGCAGCATATTCCGTTGCACTTTACAATTAGAACAACAATTATAGAACAAAACTGGGCAAAGACAGACAGACAGACAGACAGAGGTAGGAAGGCCCTGCTCGCAAGCTTACAATCTATAGGGAAATAGGCATTGATACATAAGGATAGATGCTACCTGTTACATAATGGTTCCCCAGGTTGATAGGTTCTTAATGGGTTGTATATATGATATGATCACCCAGCAATGTTGGAAGACAAAATGTGAGTTTATGTGGACTGTACAGAGGGGATGTAACTTGATAGGGAAGCTGTGAAGATTATGTGTGTGGGTCTGAAATTTGGTAGGCTTGTCTGAAGAGATGAGTTTTCAGAGAACGTTTAAAGGTTTGGAGACTAGAGGAGAGTCTTATTGTGCGTGGGAGTGCATTCCACAGAGTGGGTGAAGCCCGGGTAAAGTCCTGTAATTTTGAGTGGGAACAGGTAATACATGTGGATGAGAGACGCAGATCTTGTGCAGAGCGGAGAGGTCGGGTAGGGAGATATTTTGAGATGAGTAAGGAGATGTATGATGGTGCAGTTTGGTTAATGGCCTAATAAAGAATGTATGGAGTGATAGTGGCAGGAAATAAATAAAATCGAAAGTACAAACATTAATAAAAGCTATTAAAAAATAAAAATTAAAGTACATATAATTACTGGAATAATAAGATTAAAATAATATTTATGTGAAGTAGTATTGAAATGGTCTATATGTATTCTGTTTAACGCAACTGTTCCAACAAAGACTTACACTTTTAACCATTGATTTATTAATTTATTTTACTTGCAGGACACTGGAAGATTGAAAACACTGAGGAGTCAATGTGTGCTTGATAAATCCTATATTTTCAAATCTTCTAGCAAAGATCCTCGGCTGCCCTACCACCACATGTATTGTTACTAGAGCCAGCATGAATTCTGTCCACCCACTGTCCCCATTATTTGTAGTTATGTTTGGATCAAGTGATGTATAAGGATAAAAATGGACTTTGCCGCGACTGACGGATTTCAGAGTTAAAGTAGAATTGATATACGGTGCCCCAACTTATACTGTTGCAATCGGCTGCCCACCTTAGGAACGCCACTAATGGAGGGCAGCAGATGCTATCTTCAGAAGGGCTTCGGCAGAATAAAACTGTGCAGCTTGCGTGTGGCGTTATTAATAACTGCTGTAATGGTAGTATCATTTATACTGCCGGTGAGTAGATTAGATCTGGTCCAGGTGTTCTCTGTCTTCACTTCCAGCAAATCTAGTACCCCTCGCACGGGGATTTCGCTTCCAGATGAAAGAGGGATTTGGCTGGCAGGACGGAGGATCCCGGACACAAAAGAGCTGGAGAAATATGAACCACATGTAAGTTTTTTTTTTTTAACACACAAACTTTTTTATATTCAGTTAAATTTATCTGTATTTTATTTCAAAATTAAAGATCTTGGTAGATGCTTATGTGGAACAGGTCACCTAAATATATCAGAAGCATGACTTATGGGCAGGGACAGACGGGGTATGTGACCCAGCCCTGGTAAAGTACTGTGTGGCGTGCACGACCAGGGGGGACGTGGTCAAGCATCACAGGGACGTGCCACGAGTCACGGGAGCCTGGCCTTGTGGCACCTCCCATATCTCTGTATGTTCAGGCTGCCGAGCAGAGCGCCGGGAGGCGGAGCTGCTCGGCCAGCCCCTGATTCTGGGAACCCTTCAGGCATTTGTCAGAAGTGCCAGATGGGCAGTCCGGTCCGGCTTATGGGGAAGTAATCTATGTGAGTTTGAAGGTTCTGGTGGGAATAAAAGGGTAAGGTCTGTAGAAAACATGATAAACCACTCCCACATATGTCATCATATCATGAGCTTTTCCGTATCCCATAGGCCATTTTATCAGTCTATGGGTGGGATGCACCAACCTTGTCCAGTACATCCTGCCACACATCGTATTGATACTAATCGCAAATGTACTACTGCCCTTTGCGATCTGCGGCAGTCACTGGACTTCCGGGTTTCAGACCCGGGAGTTCTTTTGCGCATGCGCAGAGGGACGAGGTGGCTGCTGGGGTGGGGGTGGGGGCGGTGCTGGGAGGAATCCGGTTGGATCCCTCTCACGAAGAATGCGGAAGGAGGCCCAGAGCCTTCTCCGCACTGAAGACCCGCCATTAAGGGCTTAGTACATCTGGGAAATGCGTCCAAAACCTGAAAACGGGCTTTTGGACGCATTTTCCCGTTAGTACATCCTGCCCTCATTGCAATCATATATCAATGAATATAGGGTTATCTACAATCAGTTTACACACTTTGGACCATTCAGAGCCGCAATGCCAGCGTTCATGAATATTGATTTTTTTGCTACTGTGCGTGTTTGAAATTCCCTAAAGTCTTCTACGGCGCAGTATCATTATTATTATTTCCTTTATTTATATGGTGCCACAAGGGTTCCGCATCACCCAATTACAGAGTACATAAACAAATAATCAAAACAGGAAAACAGAAACTTACAGTTGAAGACAATATAGGACAAGTACAGGGTAAATAAACATAGCTACATCAGCAGATGACACTGGAATAAGTATCAGGTGGCAGAAGACTGCTGGATTTGGTGAAGTTGAAGATTATTAAAGTATGAAAAAGGATAAGCACGTGAGGGAAGAGGGCCCTACTCGCGAGAGCTTACATTCTAAAGGGAAAAGGTAGACAGACAGGGTTGACACAGATGGCGTACATAGAGAACGTGGAACAGAGGGTTAGGATGAGATTTGGCTGAGCTTGGTGAAGAAGTGGGTCTTGAGAGCCTGTTTGAAGTTTTGTAGAGAGGTGGAGAGTCTGAGGGGGAGAGGTAGGGAATTCTTTGGGGTACACCTACAGTTAGTGGAAGTGAGGGGGAGGTGGAGTCATGAGAGGAGACAGAGAATGAACGTTCAGAGAGGTAGGAAGACAGCCAAGAGATGGCAGTATCACGCAGACCAATGGAGTGAAGGATTTGCAGTAGGAGAGAGTGGTCCCAGGGCCGCCATCAGGGGGGTGCTGGGGGCACAGTTATCCCGGGCACAGCATCTCTGACAGAGAGTGATGCTCATGCAGCCTACTGCCCCCCTGCCGCTGTCCCCGTCGTCAATGGGGGAGAGAAGAAAGGAATCCTCTGACAATGAGCAGAACCCCTGCCCTGATAACTAACAGGTACTTGCATAATTACTGTGTGGCCACAATATGGTGTCAGGAGCATTACTGTGTAGGGCATAATATGGTGATGGGCATTACTGTGGGGACTTAATATGGTGCAAGGGGCATAAAATAGTGTTGCTCTTTGTCAGCATAGAAATTTTATTTTTGATTTTTTTAAATATACATTTATTTCTATTTAACTTTTTTTTTTGAGGGTTGGGGGGCTACCTATTTTGTCAGTCCCGGGCCCCACAATTTCTGATGGCAGCCCTGGGTGGTCCACAGTGTCAAAAGCAGCAGAAAGAAGAATAAGTAGAGAGTAGGGGCCCTTAGATTTAGCAGCATGGAGGTCATTGCAGAATTTGTAAGGGCAGTTTCAGTGGAGTGGAGAGGACGGAAGCCAGACTGGAATAAGTCAAGCAGTGAGTGTGAGGAAAGAAAGAAAGAAAGAAAGTAAGGCGGTTGTAGACAATACACTCAAGGAGTTTGGAGGCAAAAGGGAGAAGAGAGATCGGTCGGTAGTTGGAGAGAGTGTTTGGATCAAGGGTAGGTTTTTTAATAATAGGAGAGATGAGTGCATGCTTGAAGGCAGAGGGGACTGTGCCTGATGAGAGGGAGAGATTGAGAAGGTGGGAAAGATGGTAATAGGCAGAAGGAGAGAGGTAGCAGAAGAGGCGGGAGGGGATAGGGTCAAGTGGGGAGGTGGGGAGGTGGGGAGGGGACAGGAACAAATGAGGGCCCTGACTTCCTCATCAGATGCAAGGGAGAAAGATGTCAGAGTTGGTGAGAGGGATGGGGAGAGGTGCTAAGGGATGGGAGGAGGCTGGCTGCTCATGGTCTGGTGTGATGTGATGTGCTGACGTATGGACACAATTTTGGATGTGAAGTAAGTGGCAAAGTCAAGAGCAGAGAGTGAGGAAGGGAGATGAGGTGGTGGTGGGCAGATGAGTGAGTTGAGAGTGGCAAAAGAGGCGCCGGGCAGAGCCGGCCATA
This sequence comes from Pseudophryne corroboree, assembly GCF_028390025.1. Lineage (NCBI taxonomy): Eukaryota > Metazoa > Chordata > Amphibia > Anura > Myobatrachidae > Pseudophryne > Pseudophryne corroboree. Next base: position 715,312,835 of record NC_086446.1, on the reverse strand, counting down.
GGCATAGGCAAACTAGGCAAGTGCCTAGGGCATTTGATATGCCTAGGGGCATCATCAGCTTCTGCTGATTAAAATGATATGCGGCATGCCTATATTCTGTATGTAGCATTTTATATGCAGATACAGCCACAGTCTCACACAGTATATTGGCATGCTGCATATCAGTTTAATCAGCAGAAGCTTGTCAAAGTCAAAAATATTACATAGAGAGAACATACAAACCACACACACATTTAAGTCGATATACTTGCAAATATGCGCAGCGAGCACAGCAATATATGGAAACACACGCATTTGCTCGGACATGGCACGGAGATGGATTCGGCGCTTGTTTCATACAGTACATGGTTATAATAATGTCAAGCACCAGACATCATGGAGATTTAGAATTGGCTGATGAATTGATGTCATGAATATGTATTATCTGAACAGAACCAGATGCGCCCATCATGTTTGGTATTGAAGCAAGCAGAATGATGTGTGGGTTAGTTTGATGCTGGTTGTGAAGTTGTGGGACATTGCAGCGGATAGATATGATTATATGTATAAAAGCTGAGATCACTTTGTTGAGAACAATGGATGATCAAGCCAACCTTTTACTAAGATTTTCAGGGCTGAACCTGATTAACATATACAAAGGAGAGAGAGAGACCCCTCCCCTAGGAACAGACACACAGGAGGATAGTTCCTGTCTGGGGGGGTTGGGGGTCAGTTTTTGCAGGTGGCCTCAGAGAACAGATGTAATGAAGCTACACTCAGAACAAAGCTCCCAGAAGCATGGCTGGATCATCACCAGGCACCAAAGGCTAAGTATTGAATTCACATGGCTAGATAAGGAAATATAGACAGATTGCTTTCTGGTTTAAATAGGATATTGTAACTTGGTTGTGTGATTGTTGGGTGTTTGTGTGATAGATCTGGGAATCTGTGATGGTAGCTGGGACATTAGACAACCTGTAGCATAGCATTTGTGGTATTTGTTTGCCTATGGTGATTTAAAATAGATTGTGCTGGTTAGTTATAATATATCTTGTTAATCATAAATACCACCATGCAGTTACGTTTGAACATGTGCTGGTAGCAATGGCAGGCTGAGATGTGTGGTTACATTGTGATCTGGTCTTGTGATGAATATGCTCTGGTTATTGAGATACTGAAGTTGTTTGGAATGTGAAAGTGAATAAGATGGTTCTAGGAAGTTGGATTGAAATTGTGAAAGGTGATTTAGATGGTTTGGAATTGTAAAATCAGAACATATGCATTGTTCTGAGGCTTGGACATTTTGGAATAAAATGGAGTCTTGTGTCTTCTGCTATGTGATTGTGGTGTAGTAGAGAGTGCCATGTGTTTGGACCTGCAAATCTAAAATGGCTGCTGCCGGGTGTTTTCCCCTCCCCCTTTCAACCATGTGTTGCAGTTTTCATGGGAGTTTTCTCAAAATGGAGTCTAGCTTCTGTCCCATGCGGTATTGTAGGGTTGTGTATATAGGGACTGCCAGTATGTTTAAGGTCAAGTATTTTCTCCACAAAGATTCTCAGCATTGAATAACTGCACAGCGATTGTTCCTCACATGTGTAAGCTTCGCTGCAATCATATTGATCTTCTTGTTATTGTGAGCCATTTCTCTCTCTCTCTCTCTCTCTCTTCTCCTCTTTCTCTCTTATTTTCCCTTAAATAGTAATTGTATTGTATTTCCTGTGTAGTTATCTGGTTAGGTAGTCTATGTTATATTGTAGTGTATGATTTGTATTTGTATTAATTCTTTTGCAAGTATATCATTCATAATATATATATTAGGCGTTGGACCCTGAGCACGGTATCTGTGTATTTCTTATAGTGTTAAGTATTCTCAGAGCGTCGGTGACGCTAGAACAGCTTTAAAGGTAATAAGGTTATACTGTGTTGCATTTACACTCTATCATTACACTAAGGTTTTACTGCACAATACACTGTTTATGGTTTAGATACAAAGGTTTAACATTGTGAGCGTCAGCGCCGCTGGTGATCTCCTCGTGGTCCCGAGCGTCCGCTACGCTATAGCGAATCATTACGTTAGTCAGCAGCCAATAGCGTGCCTGCCTGTGATCTCTTGGCCGTGAGCGAACGTGACGCTTGAGCGTCTCGACTACGGCTGAGCGATTGTTACGCAACGAGTGTACCCTTACGGTACTTCATACATACATAGCGTACAGTGTTCTTAGACCTCATAAAGGGTATTATATAAGATAAATATTTAGCTTTGTTAGATGGGGGCTCTGGTCCGGGATATCACGATCTTAATGATGCACTGTACATTACAAACGTGGCTGTAATTGACCGGCTAATGATGGACATCTCGCAAAATGCTGAAAAAAAAAAAAAAAAATCCACGTTAATGTATTGTGGTATCAGTAAGACGCTGATAGGAAATTTTAAGGGACAAGGCGTTTCTCATAATATTTAAGATGCTAAAATGTATTTTTATTGTCGCAAAACCAGGTTCAAATGGATCATATCGTGTTTGATTAAGATTAGATTGTTTATCTGTTTAAGTAGGTTTAAAAGTACATTTAAAAGTTACTTTGGGAGCTAGCATGGTGATTTTCTTTATGGCAGGAGAGGCCGCATGGTCTGTCCACCATTTTGTGTGACCCTCATGGAGGTGGAAGGGGGAGGAGCAGCGGCCATTTTGGGAAGGTCAAATTTTTTTTTTTTTGAACGGCTGATTTTCAGTTGACTCAGGAAATAATCAGCCATCCATTGTCAAAAAGAAATCATCATTTAATGAGTTTTTTAATGCATTTATTTAATCTATATCATAGTCAATCATAAGTAATAGTGATTGGTACTTATATGTAAAATCTATATGCGTGTGCTTACATCAATGTATGTTATTAGATTAAATTTAGAATTGCATTTTCATCTGTGTACTTTCACATATCTCACCTTCCTGTTTGCCATTTGAATTGATAAACGTGCTAAGAGAGATTTGTCGCTATTTAAATAGTTAAAGTGTAAAAGTAATACATTAAGGGGTAAATTGTAAGACACACGCACAGCTTTACCTGAGATACAAGGAAAGACCTGTGTGGTGCTTGGTAGATGATTACAGTTAAAGATCATCTACATTGATAAACGTGCTAATTGTATTTTTGTGGCCAGCGTACACGTGTCTCTAACAAAAGACTGAGACTCGCGAACGCAACACAAAGGCCGACGCACGCAGCGTATATTACGCAACGGAGCGTACGGGTACGCCCACGTAACTCAAATCACAAGTGTTAATTTTTTTCAACGCGATAAATAGCGCAACGCGGTAAATAACGCAAGGCGATAAATCGCGCAAATCTATTCTAACATTCGAAATTTAAATTAACAAATCCTTCTCCTAATTGGTAACACATCTGGTCTAAAGAAAAATTTCTGCGCAGAAATAGAAATAGAAACAAAAGTGTATATGTGGTGAGTGAGTGTTTGTTTTTACAATTTTTGAGGTTGAACCACAAGAAAAGTCGAGTTCTCGTGAGGTACATGCGTGTAAGTGACGTACATGGTGGCTAGGGAGGCATCCCTGGTTAAAACATACAATTTGAGCATTAGAGTGTAGCAGACCAGGAGGTCATACTGTAACAGACCAGGAGGTCATAGCAGACCAGCAGGTTTAGGTACAGCAGACAAGGAAGTCCGCTATACAGTCCACAGGCACAACACCAAGAAAGGGTTGTTGCAACACCCATATAGGCCATACAAGCTCTGGCTGAAGGAATTCGCAGCCGTAATTTTCGATTCCACTGGTCGCTCTGTACATAAGATTAGTTGCTTATGTGCTGAACGATTGGACCGCACGTAATTGTGTACATTAGTAAACCTGACCGGTACTATTTGTGTACGAAGGTCATAAACGCTATTTGTACATTCTAACGTGATTTGTGTAATTTTTTTTATTTTAAGGGAGGTTCGCTGCTCACTCAGGAACTATCCAACAACCAATAGTTACTGGAAAGAGTAAGTGTTCTTCGGATCACCCTCACAGGTTCCAGTAAATAGAGGTTCAGGTCGCAGGGGCCCTGGGTCGAGTACGCCAGCACCATATCGGTGTGATCAGGTCGTATTGGTCGGCGTGGGCGAGTGAGTGGGGTACTCGGTAAACCGCCACCGTCAGCCTATTTTGAACATTTTGGTTTGCGTAAGGGTTGGCTGAATAAAGCAACACCTTCGAACTATGGGGGCCACTTGTTCAGGTAGGGGGCGATCAACCTCGGTTCGGGTTGATTCAGTGAACCGACCAGTCGGGTCGGCAAGGTATGTAATGTGTGAGAAATACGGAAGTCACACAGAAGCTTTATGTGATGAATGGGAGAGAATGACAGTACATGACGGGGAGAAATTCCCAAGAGTAGGTAGCTTCAGCACAGAAGTGTTAACGAATTTAAGGAGAAGGATATGTCTCATTAAATCAGCAAAGAGACGAATCAAGCATTATGATTGTTTGCAGTTATGGCAACAGGAAAGTGAAATGCAAAGAAATGTAACTTACATACCTAACTTTCATCTTGAGAGGAGAGACATGGCAATGGAGAGGATTATGGTTGCAGAGAAATGGCACAATGTTGTATGATAAAAATGCACTTAGTAACTGTATTAAGAACGAAAGTAACAAATGTAATAATGTTTATAAAAATAAATGTATAAAAATCACAAATGTTAACCTGTGCAAGTCGCACCCCATGTTAAACTTCCCTCAGGATTACCAACAAGAAAGTGAGCCCAGAACGATGTCGGCATCTCTTCCAGCAGCCAGCCTACAAGACATCCAGGTGGACGCGACCAAATTGGTAAAGGCAATAATCAAACCCCTTAACGGAGGGTCAGGTGAGGTCGTGTCCACAGGTACGTACAATGTTTTATATCACGCACAAACAAATGTACCCCATATTGTAAGACCAAAACAAGGTGATGTAATTGAGTTTAGTCCTGTCAGGGTGATCACAGTCCCCAATGGGAAGACTGACGATCAGGGAATCATTCCCGTCAAGGACAGTGCAATGCGCCATCCCTGGTCCCGGACAGAATTGAGATCAATCATGTCCGAATTTTCTGATCCACGGAAAAATCTAGTCGCATGTCAAAGGTTCATTAAAGAACTAGGAAACTCAACAGAACCCACCAACAAAGATTGGCGGACAGTGCTGAGGGCATGTTTGCCCTCCGGTGTTGACTCTGCGACATTTATTACTGATTGTCAATTAGACACAGAAGTACCTCAAACGGAGGAACACAATCAGGAATGTATTAAGCAGATAAACCAACAGTTGGAAGTATATTTCCCTGCCGTTGTCAAGTGGAATGAAATCTTCTCCATAAGACAAAACGAAAGGGAAAGTATCTCCAGTTATTCCAATCGAGCACTGCAAGTAATGGCTAGGAACACTGGGATCACAGACATCAAAACATGCGCACAGCATAGAGAAATAGCGGTTAAGGTATTAATGAATGGTTTAAAGGAGGTATTGAGTACAAGGGTACAGACCACCAACCCAAACTGGAGAAATATCTCGGTGGCCGCATTAAGAGAGGCCGCTATTGATATTGATCAAAATATCACCAGATACAGAGAGTCACAAAGTGATAAATTAATGGCCGCAAGTATACAGGCCCTAACCACAAGACCACTCCAGCATAAGCCCCAAACCCCTGCGAGAAATTTAAATGTGGAAGTCTGTTACAATTGTCATAAAAAAGGACACTTTGCGAGAGATTGTAGATCAAGAGGAATACAAAAGTCATATCAACGCCCTAGACAACGACATAACCATGATATCCAAGGAAGCAGGGAAGCACAGGGAAAGCGGTTGATGGCGATGAGCATCCGAGCGTTTGAGGAGGCATCAAATCAACCAAAACCTCAGGTCATTGACACTTGGAGGAAACCCAGGGTTTGTTATCATTGTAGAAGAGAAGGGCATTATGCCAGTAACTGCAACAGCCCACATAAAGTCAGACCCCCTAGACATGAAAATGAGCAAAAGTTAGGACACACCAAGTTATAAACAGGGATCATATAGGAAGAATTTTGGGCCACACCCATAATATATAGTCAGGAAAGGTGATCATTAGGACTGATGGTAAGCCTGAGGTAACGGTTAATAAATTGGGAGGTCATTCCCTGAAGACACAGGAATGACCGGGTGAAACGTTGTAAATGTATCTGTGAAATGTTTTCTTTTTCCCTCTCCCCACCTCTGACGATTATTGGTAGGATTCAAACATTGCATATATACTTGGTCTTTGCAGAAGTCTACCAAACCCCAGCATGACCTATCCGCACCAATGTATTCTGGCCAGATACAGACAATGGAATATGGAAGTGCTGGGGGGAGGGACTGCGCAAGGAAACCATGGGACATGTAGATATGACAGCCTGATGATCTGACAATGTTTTAGAAAATGTTTATGTTTGAAAAATGTTTCTTTTTTTTCTGTTGTTTATTGATGTGTTATGTTATATATGCATATAAATTGTTCTCTCTCTCTTTTTTTTGTTTTTTTTGTTTCCTCTCTCTTCTCACTCATGTTTTCATGTTTAAAAGATGGTATGTCACACATCAGTTAGACAAATGGTAATGCAAGATTTTTTGCTCCTTACAGAGAGATCGCTGATTTGGAAGGAATATTGCATCATCGGAATGTTCGTTTGGAAGACTGAGACCTTTGAGATGACAGCAGAACAAGAAGAATAACAAGACTAGAGAACTTAATTATCGTGACAAGTTTCTCTCCCCCTCAAACTGTTTTCCTGTACCCCCATTACAAATTTCTTCTTTTCTCCTCCTGTAAGATGGACTTGCCCCAAGAGACTGTGATATGGATTTTCCTGTTGACCATGACGTTGACCCGAGCAGTCTGTTTCGGTGAGAGTACCAGTGAGGTCGAGAAAGGATCCAGAAAGGTTCCAATGACTAAGACGGAGGTGTAAATTTCCAATAGCAACACAAGCACCGAGCAAAGGCGAGTACCGGAAACGATCTAACAGCCATGTTATTTGTAAACATTGTTAGCTGAAAAGAAAACTGTATCTGTAGGCTCTGTAACAATGTAGTTGAGGATGGGTGCATTAAGAAATGCCAATCCAGTTTTAATATCCACATGGACCGGCATCCATTGAGTGACTATCACTCCTTAGTGGGTAGTGTGTTAAATAAGACAGATTGTTGGGTATGCTCTCAAGTACCTCAAGGTCATAGCAAACCAGGGCTAGTACCATTTCCTTTAACGTTAGGGGAGGTACTTGAGTTAAGTGGTGGGAGACCGGTGGACAGGAGGTTTAATATCTCCAGCCCTCCTAGTTTGAAGCTCCACCAATACCATGTGGATAGGTCCCTATTATGTTTTAACATCTCCAATCCCCGAAAGCCGGGAAATTGGGAAGTGTCATGGAGTAACCAAACCATGACCTTTTCGCATAGAGCAGATAGAATGCCCACAGATACAGAGCTTATACGCCACATAGCCAGTAGAGGAAAATCTTTCCGATATAGGTATACCCTAGGAAATAGGATCACGAGAGTTGGAGAGGTATCACTAGGATACAGTGCACAGATCGTACAAACTGATAGGTGTACTAGACAGATGGGAGAATTAGGGTTAGGAGAGTTCACATGGAAAATGTGTAACATGGTAATGACATATTCAGTCCCATATGTTCTCCCCGATGATGCATATTTCACATGCGGGAGAAAGGCGTATGAGCGGCTTGCCCCAAACTCAGAAGGATTGTGTTATATTGGAAAAGTACTACCTGAGGTAATGAGTCTAAGGAGTGGGGAAATTGTAATTCCAATGGATTTGATTTATGACCCAACGGTAGAAACAATGATGTGATGAAAATGCGATTATACGGTCCGTTTCTTTCACCTGTTTTTCCGTTTCCTCCAAGGTAAAAAGACCCACTTGGACGAGGAATTTGATGAGCCGATATACAGACAACAGATGGATTAAAGAAGAAGTTTTGACAACCTGATACACAGATTTTTGATGAACTATGCCATGGATCCCCAGTTTCCCTAGAAATTTTAAAATTACGCTAGCCCAACACTTTTGTAAATCTATGGACATTGACAGCTTTTGCTCGCACCTTATGGGCAAAAGCACAAAGAAGACTGCATTCAACAGACACCAAACAAGACCTCAATCGACGAATGTTCATTTACCTGACATAGAATACCACCGCATTTACCGTAATTATGTCTTTTCTTCATTTCTACAACCCTCAGGTAATGACACACATAGTCGATAGGGAATACAGGCACAGATATCAGCAATCACATATCTCCCCCATTCATGTATCATCAACTAAAATGTGCTCCCCCATTTTGTTACAACCAAAGCCGAAAAGAGCTCGGTAAAGTTTGACAGCCCATCCACAGACCCGTACCACGGGATAAGAAGGAATTCAAATGTATACTTCGCAATACCTCGAAGCTTGATTTAAAACACGTACGGCACGATGATACATGACCCCCAAGCACGGATTCATACACACATGCTTCTGCTATCTCACTAGGTCATACCCTTTTTCTACCTTCTCCTCTCCTCCCCTACCCAACCATGTAAATGTATTAACCCCTGACATATATTTTTCTCTTTTTGAAATGTTTTAGGAAGTGGCAGTTATTGGTGACTGCCAAAGGGTGGACTGTCAAAGTCAAAAATATTACATAGAGAGAACATACAAACCACACACACATTTAAGTCGATATACTTGCAAATATGCGCAGCGAGCACAGCAATATATGGAAACACACGCATTTGCTCGGACATGGCACGGAGATGGATTCGGCGCTTGTTTCATACAGTACATGGTTATAATAATGTCAAGCACCAGACATCATGGAGATTTAGAATTGGCTGATGAATTGATGTCATGAATATGTATTATCTGAACAGAACCAGATGCGCCCATCATGTTTGGTATTGAAGCAAGCAGAATGATGTGTGGGTTAGTTTGATGCTGGTTGTGAAGTTGTGGGACATTGCAGCGGATAGATATGATTATATGTATAAAAGCTGAGATCACTTTGTTGAGAACAATGGATGATCAAGCCAACCTTTTACTAAGATTTTCAGGGCTGAACCTGATTAACATATACAAAGGAGAGAGAGAGACCCCTCCCCTAGGAACAGACACACAGGAGGATAGTTCCTGTCTGGGGGGGTTGGGGGTCAGTTTTTGCAGGTGGCCTCAGAGAACAGATGTAATGAAGCTGCACTCAGAACAAAGCTCCCAGAAGCATGGCTGGATCATCACCAGGCACCAAAGGCTAAGTATTGAATTCACATGGCTAGATAAGGAAATATAGACAGATTGCTTTCTGGTTTAAATAGGATATTGTAACTTGGTTGTGTGATTGTTGGGTGTTTGTGTGATAGATCTGGGAATCTGTGATGGTAGCTGGGACATTAGACAACCTGTAGCATAGCATTTGTGGTATTTGTTTGCCTATGGTGATTTAAAATAGATTGTGCTGGTTAGTTATAATATATCTTGTTAATCATAAATACCACCATGCAGTTACGTTTGAACATGTGCTGGTAGCAATGGCAGGCTGAGATGTGTGGTTACATTGTGATCTGGTCTTGTGATGAATATGCTCTGGTTATTGAGATACTGAAGTTGTTTGGAATGTGAAAGTGAATAAGATGGTTCTAGGAAGTTGGATTGAAATTGTGAAAGGTGATTTAGATGGTTTGGAATTGTAAAATCAGAACATATGCATTGTTCTGAGGCTTGGACATTTTGGAATAAAATGGAGTCTTGTGTCTTCTGCTATGTGATTGTGGTGTAGTAGAGAGTGCCATGTGTTTGGACCTGCAAATCTAAAATGGCTGCTGCCGGGTGTTTTCCCCTCCCCCTTTCAACCATGTGTTGCAGTCTTCATGGGAGTTTTCTCAAAATGGAGTCTAGTTTCTGTCCCATGCGGTATTGTAGGGTTGTGTATATAGGGACTGCCAGTATGGGTAAGGTCAAGTATTTTCTCCACAAAGATTCTCAGCATTGAATAACTGCGCAGCGATTGTTCCTCACATGTGTAAGCTTCGCTGCAATCATATTGATCTTCTTGTTATTGTGAGCCATTTCTCTCTCTCTCTCTCTCTCTCTTCTCCTCTTTCTCTCTTATTTTCCCTTAAATAGTAATTGTATTGTATTTCCTATTGTAGTTATCTGGTTAGGTAGTCTATGTTATATTGTAGTGTATGATTTGTATTTGTATTAATTCTTTTGCAAGTATATCATTCATAATATATATATTAGGCGTTGGACCCTGAGCACGGTATCTGTGTATTTCTTATAGTGTTAAGTATTCTCAGAGCGTCGGTGACGCTAGAACAGCTTTAAAGGTAATAAGGTTATACTGTGTTGCATTTACACTCTATCATTACACTAAGGTTTTACTGCACAATACACTGTTTATGGTTTAGATACAAAGGTTTAACATTGTGAGCGTCAGCGCCGCTGGTGATCTCCTCGTGGTCCCGAGCGTCCGCTACGCTATAGCGAATCATTACGTTAGTCAGCAGCCAATAGCGTGCCTGCCTGTGATCTCTTGGCCGTGAGCGAACGTGACGCTTGAGCGTCTCGACTACGGCTGAGCGATTGTTACGCAACGAGCGTACCCTTACGGTACTTCATACGTAGATAGCGTACAGTGTTCTTAGACCTCATAAAGGGTATTATATAAGATAAATATTTAGCTTTGTTAAGCTGCTTGTGCATCCTAGCCACATAGCAATGCAAATAAGATGCATTTTCATTAAAAAATGTGCCCGACGTTAGCATTGATGCAAGATTTGTGAGGACACATCTGTATCCAAACAGAGGCAGAGGTCACAGTGTTAGTGGAAGTGTGAGTGCTGTGTGCATGTGAGTGGGTTGGTTGTGCAGTAGTGTTCAGAATATGTGTAAGGAGCATTATGTGTGTCATGTAAAAATGCATTAATAATGTGCAACATATGTGTAAAGGGCCACTATGTGTGTCATTATGTGTATAAGGGCATTAATAATGTTTGGCATATGTGTAACAGGGTACTACTGTATGTGTGTCATTATGTGTATAGGGGCACTAATAATGTGCAGCAAATGTGTAGGGGGCACTATGTGTGTCATTATGTGTATAAGGGCATTGATGATGTGCGGCACATGTGTAAGGGACATTTTGTGTAAAAGGGCATTAATAAAGGTTGTCATAATGTGTAAGGCGCATTATGTTTATAAGGACATTAATATGTCTCATATGTGTAAGGGGCATTACTGTGTGGAATTCTGTATAAATGCATTACTAATGTGTGGCATTATGTGTATAAGGTGCTCTACTATGTGGCGTTGCAAATAGAAAGAGCACTACTGTGTCGTCTAATGTGAATAAAGAGCAATAAGGTGTGGTGTAATGTGAATAAGGAGCAATTCAGTGTGATGTAATGTGAATAAGGGGCTCTACTGTGAGGAGTAACGTTTATAAGGTAAAGTGATACTACTGTGGGGTGTAATATGAATTATGGACACTATCGCAAGATAAAATGTGAATAAAGTTGCAGTACTGTGTGGCGTAATTGGAATTGGGGTTACTATTGTGTGGTCATGCCCCTTCCCAGCAAGAAGATGCCCCTTTTTGGGCTGTGTGTCAAATGTGCGAACTGTTCCTATTTAAAATATAGGGGGTACAAGGACTGCTATGGGTGAGGGGTGATGGTGCTGGGAAAGAGGTGCAAGGTCAGAGGCAGAACCAGCGGTGGTGCTAGGGGGCACCAGCCAAAATCTTGCCTAGGGCATAATATTGGTTAGGGCCGGCTCTGGCGCCGGGGGTTAAAAGACTGGGAGGAGAAGAGGTTCTTGAAGTATGACTGTTTAGCAAGAGAAAGGGCAGCACTGAAGAATGAGAGCATAAGTTTGAAATGGAGGAAGTCTGCTTTAGAGCGTGATTTCCTCCAGTGTCACTCAGCAGTACGTGAGCATTCTTGCAGATATCTGGTGCATTTGGTATGCCAGGGTTGAGGTGTTAATTTGCAAGGGTGAATAGTGGTTGGTGGAGCAACAGAGTCAAGAGCAGAACTAAGGGATGCATTGTATGTGGAAGTGGCTTGTTCAGGGCATGAGAGAGAGAATAGGAGAGAGAAGTGAGTCAAACATGGAGGAAAGGAATGTGGTGTTAATAGCCTCAATGTTACGCTTAGTGATGGTAGCCTTAGGAGGTAGAGCTGGGGAAGCAGAGAGAGATAGGTTAAAGGAGAGCAGGTGGTGGTCAGAGAGGGTAAATGGAGAGTTGGAAAAATCAGAAATATAACAACGGTGGGTGAAGACCAGATCCAGTGAGCTTCCGTTCACATCGGAGGGTGAGGAGGTCCACTGGGAGAGACCAAGTGAAGAGGTGAGATTAAGGAGTTTAGAGGCAGGGTACTGTGTGGGGATATCGATAGGGATGTTGAAATTGCCTAGGATAATGGAGGGAATGTTAGAAGAGAGGAAGCGAGGAAGCCAGGAAGCAAAGTTGTCGATGAATTTAGAGGCAGTGCCAGGGTGGCGGTAAATGACAGTTACTCTAAGATGGACTGGTTGGAAGAGGCGTATAGTATGGACCTCAAATGTAGAGAATGTAAGGGATGGTTCTGGTGGTATGAGTTAGTAGGAGTAACTAGAAGGTAAAAGGACCCCAACACAACCCCTGTGGCGACTCGGGGTGTGTGTGAATGCGAGGACCCCAGCAGAGAGAGCAGCAGGAGAAGTAGTGTCAGAGGGCGTAATCCAAGTTTCAGTAATGGCTAGTAGGTGCAGGGAGTTGGAAATGAAAAGGTCATGAGTGGGGACCAGTTTGTTACAAACAGATCTGGCATTCCAGAGGGCACAGGATAGGGGGTATGAGTTTGTGGGAGAGATGTGAATGAGATTATCAGGGTTGCTGTAGCGATGAGGAGAGATTAACTTTGAGGGCAGGGATGATGAGAGAGTGGTAATGGTGCAGGTGCCTGAGCTAGGAGGGGAAACTGCAGGAGGTGGGCAGGGAGGGAGGTCAGTGTGATGTGGATGGGGGTGTGGGGAGATGACAGGGAAGGGAGGGAGGGAGCAGGGCTGAGTTGTGGGGTAGCAGAACCATGGGGCAGAGGTGAATGAAAGCGGGGTAACAGGAAAGGAGGGGAAAGGAAACAGAGCGATGGAGGGGAGACAGAGGAGGGGAGAGAGGAGAAGGTGTAGGAGACTAGGAAGGAAGGATAAAGGTGTGAACAGGGGGCAAGATGTATGATTAGGTAGACTCTGAGTGATGTGGGGAGTAGAAGAAAACCTTGACATAGTGTTAAGTAGGTAAATAGGGTGATGGAAACTGGAAGTAGGAGTGCAGGCTGTAAGGGAACCAGAGCAGAAAAGTTGCAGAAATGCAGGTGAGAAAAGTAGTGTAGGCACAATGGGTGTAGATTTAGTTTGAAGTGAATCAAAAGTGTAGATAAAGTGGGTGCAGAAATGTATTTGGGCTGTAAGAAATGAGAGGATTGTGAAAGTGTTAAAAAGCAATGGTAATTCTGAAAGGATTTTTAAGTGTTAAAGAGGTAAAATTGCATTGGTGCAGCTGTGCATAAAAAAACAAATTACAAAAATACAGATAAAAGCATTTGTTGGTGAAATGGATGGTTTTTGAAATGTCCAAGTAAGGTAGTTCTGTGCTATTTAATCAGATGCAACACTCAGGAGGTGAGTGATATGGGGGGTCATTCCGAGTTGTTCGCTCGTTGCCGATTTTCGCTATGCTGCGATTTGTTGCTAAATGTGCATGCGCAAGACACGCAGGGCGCATGCGCTTAGTTATTTAACTACAAACTTAGTAGATTTGCTGAGGATCCTGCGGCGCTTTTCAGTCGCTCTGCTGATCGGTGAGTGATTGACAGGAAAGGGGCGTTTCTGGGTGGTAACTGAGCGTTTTCCGGGAGTGTGCTAAAAAACGCAGGCGTGTCAGGGAAAAATGCGGGAGTGTCTGGAGAAACGGGGGAGTGGCTGGCCGAACGCAGGGCATGTTTATGACGTCAAACCAGGAACTAAACGGACCGAGCTGATCGCAATCTAGGAGCAGGTCTGGAGCTACTCAGAAACTTATACACGAGAGAAGAAAAAAGAATTGCCTTAAATTGGTGCACATTGGTACATGTAAAACATAACTTTTATTCTTTATTATACTTAAAAAAACTTGCAAAATATAAAAAACACATACAGGTAAAGAGATTAGAAAAAGAGTTTAAAAAATATAATTTCCTGCGCACGGGACGTCCGCCAGACAGTAAATTAGTGTGACTATCTGTTATAGCGTATCTATCTACTTATATCCGCATTGATTCGTCAAACATGCTATGCAGTATCAATGTTACCTAGTGGAAAGTAGTGTGTGTATAGCACTGTTGTAGTTTAAAATATTCTCAATGAGATATATGTGTTTGAACACACTGTAGAAGTATTGTGTCTTTACGGCCAAAAGTAGGTCTGTGTAGTCGGACCTCTCAGTGTTATAGTAAATATGTATTATGCACTCACTTGGGCATATCTGATTCTCTGTAACTTAAAGAATCCAGCATATATGGCTGTGAATATTTGTCAGATATTCATTTAAGCAAATAATACAGCGTCCCAATTCAAGGGTGTGTTGTTACAAGGTATCAGCAATCCTCACTAGAAGCACTGTTGGATAACTTTGCTGTAACTCATATGACGTTGCTGGTAAGTAGAGGTTGTTACTACCTCAGCAAATCTTGTCTATTATTCACTGCCCAGTGTGTTAGATGCTCTGGGTTGTGGCTATTTAAATACACAATGGTTTGTACCTCAATTTATTTGTGCATGAGGTCACACGCTCTTTAACTCATAGGCGTGTGTCATACTGGTGTGTAACTCATACATAACACTGATCAAATACTGATTACTGTCACAGCCTATGCTTTATAGAGTTGTTAATGCAACATATAAGTGCTACAGTGCATGCTATCTGGGCAATAATTCAATTGGGTCCCTCCCTCCCGGGATTAAACATTGAAAATATCACTGCATGCACTACACTAATATGTTAAGACAGAATCAGCATATAGAGTTATAGATGTTAATGGTGTGTGTTACATTGTATCAGTATTCCTTACTAACAACACTGTTGAATAGCTTTGCTGTAACTCATATGACGTTGCTGGTAAATAAGGGTTGTTAGTACCTCAGCATATCTTATCCATTATATACTGCCCAGTGTGTTAGATGATGTAATTTGTGGCTATTTAAACACACAAGGTTTTATGCCTCAATTTGTTTGTGCGTAGGATCACACACTCTTTGACCCATAAGTGTGTGTCACACTCATATGTAGCTTATATGTGCCACTGAACAAATACTACTGTCTACTGATTACTGTCTCAGCCTGTGCTTTATGGAGTTGTTAGTGCAGCATATCAGTGTTGCAGTTTGTGCTATCTAGATTATAATTCAGTTGAGTCCTACCCTTCCGGGATTAAATATTGAGAATATCAGTGTATATATTTTACACTAATATATAGTGACAGAATTCAGCATGTATAGCTGTGGATATTCCTCAAATATTGTTTTATTTCTATAGCTGTGTGTAACTGATACAGTGTCCCAAATCAATGGTGTGTTGTTACAAAGTATCAGTATTCCTTGCTAACAACACTGCTGAATAGCTTTGCTGTGACTCATATGAAGCTGCTGGTAAATAAAGGTTGTTACTACCTCAGCAGATCTTTATCTATTATTCACTGCCCAATATGTTGAATGCTGTAATTTGTAGCTATTCACATACACAATGTTTTATGCCTCAATTTGTTTGTGCATAGAATCACACACTCTTTAACCCATAAGTGTGTGTCCCAATCATATATAACTCATATGTCCCATTGATCAGATACTGACTACTATCACAACTTATGCTTTATAAAATAGTTGGTACAGCGTGTCAATACTACAGTGCGTACTATCTAGGTAATGATTCAATTAAATCCTGCCTTTCCGGGGTCAAACATTGAAAATATCACTGCATGGACATGATTTAAAGTTAACTGGCAGACATCCCGTGCGCAGCCACGCCTGACGCACGTTTCGCACATTTCATTTACACCATACTTGCCTACCTGACCCTCTCCATGAGGGAGAAAATGCTCTGTTCCTGGACTTTCCTGGTAATGTATGATTGCCATCACCTGTGGTGAGCTAGTTAATTGATAAGAAAGGTGTTTCACCACAGGTGATGGCAATCATACATTACCGGGAAAGTCCAGGAACAGAGCATTTTCTCCCTCATGGAGAGGGTCAGGTAGGCAAGTATGAGTTACACACATAGTGGTTGATTCAGTAGAGCACAGAGTGCTGCCAGGCATCGTCATGGTGCCCAGATGTGCACATATCAGCCAGTATCAACATCGCAAGTTTTCACTCACACTTCTTTCAGATGAGGGAAAACTTGCAATGCCAGTGGGTACGATGTGATATTCTGGAATGGCACATCCTGTCCATCACGTTGAATTGAATTTCCCCCCAAGGTCCCTATGGTAATGAAACATCCCTAATAATTTATTCCTGAGCACTGCAGTACTGTATTGTATGGTATGTATATATATTGCTGGAGTGGTGGTGTATTTCCACCCTTATTTATTCTGTTGTTCGTTGCTGTATGTTCTTTCTAGCTATATCAATTTACATGTATTGTAGTTATAATATGGCAAGTGTCTCTTGAAATGTATGATAAAGCTGATTATCTTTACAGGAAGGAAAGCTATACCTTAAGCATACCTTAAATACACTTTAAACCTTTAGCCGCAGCGGCCGCAATACTTAGTTCACACTCTACGCACCTTCTACGCTATTAGCGTACAGAGTCCCGTACAGGGTACGGACTTTGCGTACACACGCCGCGCTGACGGTACAAAGTACTCACAGCGCGTACACACCCAGAGATACACTTTAAACCTTCTACAGCAATGCAATAATAATAATACACTTTAAACCTTAGCAGGGCAATGAGCACACAACACCAATTGTGATTTTACCGCTGGGTTCCGACACCACAGTGGATTATTTCTGAAAGGGGGTTTACAATACAAATTATACACTACAATACAAGACAATATATAACAGAATAATGGCTACAGGTCAATGTACATACGTGAGTATATTCGGGTGCGCTTCCCGGTCCGGTTCTCCGTCATCAAATAGATAACGTTGTGAGTCTTGTGTCAGGCCGGGCTGCAGCAGGCTTTATTTATACAAGTCTTCCAAAAGCAATACAATGATTACCGTAATCCCTTGTCCATTGGACACAGGAATGCACTTTTACAGTACAGGAGAGGTCATAGGTTGATTTGAAAAGGTAGGCGATGTCTTTCTCAACTGCTCTGGTGGGTGGTCTCCTCTGGATTCCCACCGCATACATAATATACAGTAAATTCAGTTTATATCTATATTCTGCTTCTGCACATAACTATCCGCAGGAACATGCGATCTTCCGCAGACCAACACCGGAATGTTACCCTTAAAATACTCTACAGCTGGATACCAAATACCACCTTATAACCTTAGTCTGTCCCCTCTTATCCTGTAAAGGTGAATCCCTTTGTTCTGCAACCATTTAAACAGCTATAACTTTCTGATGTGGTGCAAGGAGACTATGTGTACATTGTGCACTATTTGGATTAAATATGTAATGTGTTTTGATGGCCCTCCATGCGTACGCAAACTCTGCCGTAAATACCCATACCACGCGCTGATGCGCAGGACCGCGGGAGCGACCATACGCAAATTGCGGATATGTGCATGTACGGCAGAACAAGTGCACGCGCAGTGGGCATGTGTGTGCAGTTTGTACGTGCTGTGTTCTGCAATATTTTTCGACTTTGACAGTCCACCCTTTGGCAGTCACCAATAACTGCCACTATCTAATCACTAAACAGAAAAATATCAATACAATATCTACAGATGATTGGATGGTCGGAGGAGAGTTGTAGGCTGGAAATGTATGACCTAGTGGGATAGTAAAAAGCATGTATGTATGAATCCATGTCTGAGTGGCATATATCATCGTGCCGTATATGTTCTAGATAAGCTTCGAGGTATTGCGAAGTATACATAAAATCCTTCTTATCCCGTATTAAGGGTCTGTAAGTGGGCCGACAAACACTACTGAGCTCTTTTTGGCTTCTTGTTCCAACAAATGGGGTGCACATTTAGTTGATGATACATGGAGGGGGAACATATGTGAGTGCTAGTATATGTGGATATCACCTGTCGACTATGTGTGTCATTAACTGAAGGTTGTAGAGATGAAGATAAGACACATATCTAAAATACATTCACATAACATTTACATAAACATTCTTGGGTAGGGCTGATGTCTTTTCCGGATGGGTGTATCTGGGCAGAGGGGGAGACAAAGGAAAAACGGGTGAAAGAAACAGGCCATGGAATTCATTTGCAATCCTTATCATAACACTGTCTCTATGGATGGGTCGTAAATTAAATCTGCTGCTATAACAATGCCCTCGCTCCTTAGACTCATCAAATTTGTGCCGTGCTTGCGCCGCGTCAGAATTCGAACACACCTAAATATCAAGCCA
This sequence comes from Pseudophryne corroboree, assembly GCF_028390025.1. Classification (NCBI taxonomy): domain Eukaryota; kingdom Metazoa; phylum Chordata; class Amphibia; order Anura; family Myobatrachidae; genus Pseudophryne; species Pseudophryne corroboree. The sequence goes on along the minus strand of NC_086446.1, from coordinate 715,294,220 downwards.
ATAATTATGACGACTCCCAGGATACAAAGGAGAAACTTCCCTACACTCATAATAACATTTTGAGTCCACTCTCCTAATCCTGAGAACCAATTTCGTGGGTTCAACCATGAGACCCAGCCGGTCAGCTCATTACCCACAGTGGTAAGGGTAAGGTTGTGTCTCCTCCGGAACTTCCACTTCAACTGCAAGATATCATCCATCTTTTGATCGATAATCTCTGTGGGGTCATCAGTGCTGTTTGTAATATACGTACAGCACTTCACACCATACAGAGTTGCCAAAGTGACACAGTACCCACCCGTCACGGCTGTGATATAATTAAGGACCATCCTGTGCTGGATCAGTTCCATCTTGTAAGCTTGTAACTCCCTTCCCGTATACCTGAAGGTGTCGTCATACATCTCAGTGATATTATCTATCAAGTTCGCTAGCGCATGGATATACCTATAATTTATAATTCCTCTGGCAGTACGGGTGATGTCTAATGCGAGAAAGAATTGAATCCCGGTGGATTCATGGATCAAATCAGAGGCTACGTGCTCTGTCCTCTCTATGAGGTGCCTCTTGACAATGTGTTCATAGTGAGTATGAGTATAAGGAGCCTGAGCACTGCGGTGAACATCTTTCATCTTATCATGGGTTATGGTCATGACCTCTGGCAACACTCTTTCAACATAACACAATCCCTCTGAGTTCGGGGCAAGCCACTTATACGCCTTCCTCCCACATATGAAATAGGCATCATCGGGGAGAACATAGGGGACAGAATATGACATTACCATATTACAAACTTTCCAAGTGAAAAAACCCAATCCCTAGTTCTCCCATCTGCTCAGTATCAGGCTGGATGATATGAGCACAGTATCCTGGTGATATTTTCCAACCCACATGGTCTTGCTTCCTCGAGTATACCTATACCGAAAATACCTTCCACTGTTGGCTATTTGGCGTACAAGTTCAGAGTCTATGGGTATCCTATCAGCTATGTGCGAAAAGGCCATTGTCTGGTTATTCCACGTCACTTCCCAATTTCCCGGTTTTCGGTAATTGGAAATATTGAAACATAATAATGATCTATCTACATGATACTGGTGGAGCTTCAAACTAGGGGGCCTAGAAAAATTGAATTTCTTGTCCACCGGTCTCCCACCCCGTAATTCGAGTACCTCATCTATTGCTAAAGGGTACGGTACTAATCCTGACTTGCTCTGACCTTGAGGTACTTGTGAGCACACCCAGCATTCTGTCTGGTTTAAGACCTTACCCACTAGTGAGTGGTAATCACTCAATGGATGACGGTCCATGTTGATATTAAGGCTGGACTGACATCTCTGGATGCACCCATCCTCGACTATGTTCTCACAATTCCTACAAATGCAATTTTCCTCAGCCAATAACCCTTCACAGTGCCTCCGAGCTCCCTGACTACCAGATTGCTTTCTGATACTCGCCTTTGCTCGAGTTATGTGTTGCTCTTGAGATTATACAAATCCATCCTCGCCATCAGAACCCATTCCAGATCCTTTCTCGACCTCTCTGGGACCCTCACCGAAACAGACTGTCCTGGTCAACAACAGGATTAACAGGAAAACCCAGAACGCAGTCTCTTGGGGTAAGTTCTTCTTGTTAAGGGAAGAGAAGGGAAACAAGAAGGGGGAGAAAGAGAAGGAGAGAAGGAGGGTAGTGGGGGATGGAGAAAATAAAAAAGGTTGCGACAACCGCCTCTGGTCTTGTTGTTCTCCGCGCTCAGGTGTCGTCTCAACAGTCCTGCCTCTCAGCTTTCCCGGAACAGACACTCCAGTGATACAATGTTCTCTACACTCTGCTCTTTGTCACGGGTTCTCTCCGGGTCAGCGACCTTTCTGTAGGGAACATAAATCTTGCATTTCAATGTGTTTAACTGTTGTGTATTATCAGTTGTGTAAAGTAAACCATCTGTGAAAAGTGAAAAGAGAGGGGAAATAATAAAAAGAAAATTTGTCAGATTTGCGTTCACCATCAGGCTGTCACACCATCATGTATATCGGTATCTATGCACAGTCTCCCTTCACCAGTATTCCCATTCTCCACCCTTTGTGCATGACCAGGCACACTGATACTGGTGTCCCTATGCTGGTGAGATATACTGGGTTTGGGCAGAACTCTGAAAAGACCGAGTAGGCATGTGACGTTTGAACTGTAATCCTGTCGGTGAACGTAAGAGATGAAGAGGAAACTTTGAAGACAAATCACAGAGTTTAGTAACTGATAAGTTTGTAGAGGCAAATAAGATTTTACAAAGTTTGACATCTGGATTGGGCACTACGGGGAATGATTCCCTAATCGGTCTGTTCCCCTAAAAAAAATATTCTATGTGTGTTATATCTCTACTGGGACTATCCCAGCCATCAATCCAGTGTTTTGTCCATTCTAAGTTCATAGGGAACCCGGTATCTTTGAGATAATTTCCTCTACCTGTGATGGACATGCATCTAGAACAGTGAAATGCAACATTAGTCTTCGTGGGTATCTAACACATTTTGTGCTTCCTGGGTGGGAGCACTCTATATGTATACCATCTCTAACAAAACTCCTGTTAAGTTACTTAGAGGTCACTTCTACTAGAGAGAGAAGCAGAAGTTTAGAGGCCTCCTCCTAACCCCAGTAAGTTCTGTCAAAAGGGTAAAGTTGCATTTATTCTATTCTTCCCATTAACCGAATCTGTTTTTTCTATATGTCTCGTGATTCCTTACTATATGTCAATTGATCCCGATTATGTGAGTAGTAGTGTGGTTCGTATTCTCTGTCTAGGGTTCTATCTTGGTTATGCGCTCTACCAATCCTACAGTCTTTGGCAAAATGCCCTTCCTTCCTACAAATGTAGCATGTTCTAGGTCTGTCCCAAACAACAGGGGTCCGGGTTTTCAGCTGATAGGGTTTTGCCGTAAGGGCCTGTATACTTACCGTCATCAGTTTTTCCCCCTGTGACTCCCTGTGTTTAATGATGTTCCTATCATGCTCGACAGCGGACTCTCTCAATGCAGCCACTGAGATACCTCTCCAGTTTGGTAGAGAGGTCTGTACCCTTGTTCTGAGTGCCTCCTTCAACCCGTCCATTAATACTGAAACAGCTACCTCCCTATGATGTGCATTGTCTCTAATGTCCTCGATCCCAGTGTATCTAGTCATTTCCTGCAGTGCTCGATGGAAATATTCGGATGCCGTTTCACCTTCCTTTTGTCTTATGGAAAAGATTTTATTCCATTTGACAACAGTAGGGAAATATATTCCTAACTGCAGATTGATTTGTCGTACCTTCTCCTGAGTGTACACATCAGTGATAGGTACTTCTTCGTCTAAATTGCAATCAGTTATGAACTTCGCGGGGTCAATATTGGAGGGTAAACATACCCGTAGCACTGTTCGCCAATCTTTGTTTGTGGGTTCGGTGGCGTTACCTAACTCTTTAATGAACCTCTGGCATGCGACTAGATCCTTTCTGGGATCGGGAAATTCTGACATAATTGACCTCAATTCTGTCCGGGACCAGGGACAATGCATGGCAATGTTCCTGATGGGAGTGACTCCCTGAGCGTCAGTCTTCCCATTGGGGACTGCAATCACCCTGACAGGATTTAATTCAATTACATCCTTCTGGTTTGATTCTACAATGTGGGGTGCTATGGTTTCTGCATAATGTACGGTACCGTACTTACCTGTGGACACGACCTCACTTATCCCTCCGCTAGGGGGCCTGACTACTGCTCTTGTTGGTTGGGCCGTGCCCACCTGAGTGTCTTGTATGGTGGCTGCTGGAGAGAGTGCCGATATTGTGCTGGGCTCATCTTCTTGTTCGCAGTCCTGGGGAAAATTTAAAACGGGGTACAACTGGCAAGGGTTAGGGTTAGTACATTTTGCAATTACACTCTTATTCTGTACCAATGTATCATTGCCTGTAGCCATTTTCTCCCCAACAATATATGGTGGTGGTCGTGCCGTCGCCATTGTTTTCCCGCTAGGTTTGGAACCTGCTGCGCGAGCTAATTCCTTTTGCATATCCCCCTCCTGTTGCCATAAATTTAAACAGTCTGTATGTTTAATCCTTTGTTTCTTGGATTTTATCGGACATATCCTTAACCTTAAGTTCTGTAATACCGCTGGTTCAAAGCTGCCCACTTTAGGGAATGGTACCCTATCATTGTTGGTCATACATATCCACTCATTGCATAAACCTTCTGTGTGTGAACCATATTTTTCACACATGATAAACCTTGCTGAGCCTTTTGGCCACAATTCTGCCTGAACCCTGTCTAAACGTCTCTTACTTGAGCAACTGGCTCCCATATTTGTGGGTCTCTTCTAATACCTTTAAAAAATTCCCACAAACACCAAAATACTCAATATAAGTAGACGGTGGAAGTATACCTGAGCGCCTTCCACTCGCTCGCGCCCACGCTGGCCAATACAACGATACACTGTTGATAGCGGATCGCAATGTACCCAACTTAGGGCTCCTATCAGACCTTACACCGTAATTTCTTTCGGTGGAAGTTCTGTTTGGAATATTTTCCTGAGAGAGGCAGTGAAAATTTCCTTTTCGGTATCTTTCAACTGGAATTGTTTGTAGGGTGAAAAACAGAGAAATTAGATAACTATCCTTCACCCTTTCCAGTGAAGCCCACCAGGGAGATTTCCCGAAGTTATCAAAGAAAAACCCCTTTGTCTATACAATCACGTCTGCGTATGCTCTTCCACAGCAAATGTGACACAATAATATCACGTTGCGCTATGCAGAACAAACGGACATGTGATGCAATAGCACAGCCTATAGATACTAGTTATCTATATGCCCTACGATTGTTGTAGACCACCTAGTAGACCACCTAGTAGACCACCTAGAGTTGTATGGGATACCACTCAGTCCACCAAGACCACCTAGTCCACTTTTTTTTTTAATAACGCAGGGTTGCGAACCCTACGCCACCGGGTCTCTACTAACCCAGTGTGTACACCTAGACCACCTAGCAGTCCACCTAGTTCTTGGGTTCATTATCCACTCACTCCTGCACTCGCTCACTCAGATACACTTTATTTTTCTGTACAGAATATTATCATTCAGACAAGCAGCATTACTCCCAGAGGCAATACAGTAAATAAGGGTTTTATACTAAACTTTGGAAGCTGGGCAATCTTGTGTTATTGTAGCGTGGCTACTATCCCACCTTTAAACTAAACGAACTATCGTGTGGTTTTATTATGCGCACACAACGCTACGCAAGCTTGCGTAATTACGCAACCGTGCGTACCTTTATGCCACGTGGGCGGCCTTGCGTTACGTGCACGTTTTGTGTACGCTGTCCTCACTTTCCGTACCACGTGTACCAATGTGCGGACGCAATAAAACAACTCACACAATTTCTATAAATGTGAGCAATATAACTATAATCGCTCACTTAACACGCCACACAGTTTCTTTTCTGTATAAACCTTTATAACTAGGCCAGACTGTGTTTGTGTTTTACACTTACTTCCTTAATATTTATATTATGAATCTAGTAATCTGAGTGTTATGGCAACAATGTGGGAGAGTATGCACAGGGTATGGGTGTACACTTTTGTTGTGTACGCATTTGGCGCCAAAAATAAATTCACAGATTTTAAATAGCTTTTTTCCTGCTTACCTTACGAGTTCTTACCAGCATCCCTACAAACCATACAGAGCAGACACCATCTAATCAGCAATTAAGTAGGGTTTTCAGTGTATCCACTGACCAAGAAAAGGATACGTAGGATCCCTGTCCACCCTTATGCTGATATATTATGTCTGCTTGTGACCTGTTAAGCTGTAAAAATGTGGAAAATCGGACGATGCCCCCAATTGATAAAGCTGATTATCTTTACAGGAAGGAAAGCTATACTTTAAACATACCTTAAATACACTCTAAACCTTTAGCCACAGCGGCCGCAATACTTAATTCACACTCTACGCACCTTCTACGCTATTAGCGTACAGAGTCCCATACAGGGTACGGACTTTGCGTACACACGCCGCGCTGACGGTACAAAGTACTCACAGCGCGTACACACCCAGAGATACACTTTAAACCTTCTACAGCAATGCAATGCAATAATAATAATACACTTTAAACCTTAGCAGTGCAATGAGCACACAACACCAATTGTGATTTTACCGCTGGGTTCCGACACCACAGTGGATTATTTCTGAAAGGGGGTTTACAATACAAATTATACACTACAATACAAGACAATATATAACAGAATAATGGCTACAGGTCAATGTACATACGTGAGTATATTCGCGTGCGCTTCCCGGTCCGGTCCTCCATCATCAAATAGATAACGTTGTGAGTCTTGTGTCAGGCCGGGCTGCAGCAGGCTTTATTTATACAAGTCTTCCAAAAGCAATACAATGGATACTGTAATCCCTTTGTCCATTGGACACAGGAATGCACTTTTACAGTACAGGAGAGGTCATAGGTTGATTTGAAAAGGTAGGCGATGTCTTTCTCAACTGCTCTGGTGGGTGGTCTCCTCTGGATTCCCGCCGCATACATAATATACAGTAAATACAGTTTATATCTATATTCTGCTTCTGCACATAACTATCCGCAGGAACATGCGATCTTCCGCAGACCAACACCGGAATGTTACCCTTAAAATACTCTACAGCTGGATACCAAATACCACCTTATAACCTTAGTCTGTCCCCTCTTATCCTGTAAAGGTGAATCCCTTTGTTCTGCAACCATTTAAACAGCTATAACTTTCTGATGTGGTGCAAGGAGACTATGTGTACATTGTGCACTATTTGGATTAAATATGTAATGTGTTTTGATGGCCCTCCATGCGTACACAAACTCTGCCGTAAATACCCATACCACGCGCCGATGCACAGGACCGTGGGAGCGACCATACGCAAATTGCGGATATGTGCACGCACGGCAGAACAAGTGCACGCACAGTGGGCATGTGTGTGCAGTTTGTACGTGCTGTGTGTTCTGCAATATTTTTCGACTTTGACATGTACATTTCCTTGTACAGCACTGAGAAAACTTTGGGCCTAATTCAGAATTGATCAAAGCCGTGCAAAATTTTGCACGGCTAAGAACAGTTACTCAGACATGCGGGGGGACACCCAGCACAGGGCTAGTCCGCCCCGCATGTCTGGCTCTGCCCCGCCGCACAAGTACAAAAACATTGCACAGCGGAGATGCTTTTGTACTTGTCGAGTAGCTCCCTACTAGCGCAGCTCCTGCGCGCTGGCACGGAGCTAATCGTCGCTGTCCCGGTCACAGCGGCTGCGTGTGACGTCACGCAGCTGCCACGGCATGCCCCCTGCACGGTCCAGGCATGCCTACATTGGCCGTACCATGCCCCCAGAATGGCAGCCAAACGCCGCCAGCCCGCCCCCTTCCTCCCAGCGAACACCTCTGCCTGTCAATCAGGCAGAGGCCATCGCTGGGCTGAGATGGCCATCAGCTGTCTGGCATGCGCCGGCGCACTGCAGCAGCGGCGCATGCACAGTACAGACCTGATGGCTGATGTGCGAAAACGCACAGCAGCGATCAGGTCTGCATTAGGCCCTAAGGCTTGAAGAGTGATAAAGTGGAGAGATATACCAACCAATCAGCTCCTAACTGTCATTTTTAAAACACTGCCTGTAACATGACAATTAGGAGCTGTTTGGCTAGCACTTTATCTCTCTCCAAGGCTTAATACATCTCCACATGGAAGTAAGGACTATCTATCTATCTATCTATCTATCTATCTATCTATCTATCTATCTATCTATCTATCTATCTATCTATCTATCTATCTATCTCTCTCTATCTATCTATCTATCTATCGTAGCAAGATCAGGCTAAGGTTCCCGTGTCCAGGGCCTTGGTACAAGTAGTTGCAGTAATCACAGTGTAATCAGAGTGTTTCTCAACAGGTACTGTCACGGTGGTTCCGTGTAATCGATGTTTTACTACCTAGTGCCCTCCCCAAAAACGCCATATTTAACAGAAAGATCTGGCCAAGTTGCGATTAATAGGACAGGCTCATGCAAAGATGCGCAAAGTCACTTCTACGCATGCAATATATGCAAGAACTTGCTGTCCGTGAAGAGACATCAGTGAGAATCAGACCCCTTGGGGTATATTTACTAAGGTCCCGATTTTGACCGATTTTGCGTTTTTTCTTCAAAGTGTCATCTCGGGAATTTACTAAGCACAAATCTCGGCAGTGATGAGAGCATTCGTATTTTTTTTGAAGTCCAAGAAAAAAAATACGAATGAATACACCATCGGTCAAATACGCCTGTTATTTGATAGAACTCGGTCATTTACTAAAATTTGTATTTCACAAACACTGCCAGCAATAGCCAAACACTGCCGTGAATAAATACAAATCGTAAAAAAAAAGCAGTTTTACAATAGACCTGCTTTTTTTTACCGTGTTCTGATAGGCATGCACGGATCCGTGAGATCCGTGCATGTTTATCAGTGGGAAGGGGTGGGAAAGTGTTAATTTAAAAAAAAAAAATGCGTGCCCCCTCCTAAGCAAAACCAGCCTCGGGCTCTTTGAGCCGGTCCTGGTTGACAAAATATGGGGAAAAAATGACAGGGGTTCCCCCATATTTCATAAACCAGCACCGGGCTCTGCGCCTGGTCCTGGTTCCAAAAATACGGGGGACAAAAAGCGTAGGGGTCCCCCGGTATTTTTGAAACCAGCACCGGGCTCCACTAGCCAGGTACATAATGCCACAGCCGGGGGACACTTTTATACTGGTCCCAGCAGCCCTGTCATTACATACCCAACTAGTCACCACTGGCCGGGGTACCCTGGAGTGGGAACCCCTTAAATCAAGGGGTCCCCCCCTCCAGCCACACAAGGGCCAGGGGTGAAGCCCGAGGCTGTCCCCCCCCATCCAAGGGCGGCGGATGGGGGGCTGATAGCCTTTTGAAAAAAATTTTAATATTGTTTTTAGTAGCAGTACTACAAGTCCCAGCAAGCCTCCCCCGCAAGCTGGTACTACTTGGAGAACCACAAGTACCAGCATGCGGTGGAAAACCGGGCCCGCTGGTACCTGTAGTACTACTACTAAAAAATTACCCCCAAAAAAACAGGACACACACAACGTGACTGTATAAGTTTATTACATACATGCACACCTCCAAACATACATACTTACCTATGTTCACACGCGGCTCGGTCCTCTTCTCCATGTAGAATCCTAGGGGTACCTTTTGAAAAAATTATACTCACATAATCCATTGTACCTTCTGTTCTTTGTATAATCCACGTACTTGGCAAAATAAAAAAATGGAAACCCGACCACGCACTGAAAGGGGCCCCATGTTTACACATGGGACCCCTTTCCCCGACTGCCAGGACCCCCCCTGACTCCTGTCAAAGAGGGTCCCTTCTGCCAATCAGGGAGCGCCACGTCGTGGCACCCTCCTGATTGGCTGTGTGCTCCTGTAGTGTCTTTGAGGCCTCACACGGCAGAGATACAATGTAGCGCCTATGCGCTCCATTGTATCCAATGGTGGGAACTTTGCGGTCAGCGGTGAGGTTACTTTCGGTCATACTGTCACGGTGTGTGTGTCCTGTTTTTTTGGGGGTAATTTTTTAGTAGTAGTAGTACTACAGGTACCAGCGGGCCCGGTTTTCCACCGCATGCTGGTACTTGTGGTTCTCCAAGTACCAGCTTGCGGGGGAGGCTTGCTGGGACTTGTAGTACTGCTACTAAAAACAATATTCACATTTTTTTCAAAAGGCTATCAGCCCCCCATCCGCCGCCCTTGGATGGGGGGACAGCTTCGGGCTTCACCCCTGGCCCTTGGGTGGCTGGAGGGGGGACCCCTTGATTTAAGGGGTTCTCACTCCTCCAGGGTACCCCGGCCAGGGGTGACTAGTTGGGTATGTAATGACAGGGCCGCCGGGACCAGTATAAAAGTGTCCCCCGGCTGTGGCATTATGTACCTGGCTATTGGAGCCCGGTGCTGGTTTCAAAAATACCGGGGGACCCCTACGCTTTTTGTTCCCTGTATTTTTGGAACCAGGACCAGGCGCAGAGCCCGGTGCTGGTTTATGAAATATGGTGGAACCCCTGTAATTTCCCCCCCCCCCATATTTTGTCAACCAGGACCGGCTCAAAGAGCCCGAGGCTGGTTTTGCTTGGGGGGGGGGGGGGGGGGGGACCCCACGCATTCTTTTTTTTTTAGATTTGTAACAATGTTATTTTTTTTTACGAAAGGTGCACAATGAAGCCCTGCACGGATCTCACAGATCCGGCCGAGATTCATTGTGTTAATGTCGGCAGTGTTTTACTATTCACTCCCGTAAAACACTACAAAAAAATACGAATGACATCGACATCGGAAAACACGAAAATGCAGAATACGACAGTTTAGTAAATTAGTCGTAATAAATTAAAAAAGTTGCAAATTTACACTTTCGATGTCATTCGTGTTTGAACTTTAACCTCATTATGAAAAATACGAATTTTAGTAAATATACCCCCTTGTCTGAAAATACATGATATAGTTTAGAGACCTCTGTGATCAAGCATGCAATTGGACTGAGACAAGTAGAGAACGAAAGAATAGATATTCCAATCAAAATGGTCCAAGAAGCAGAATAAGCTTTATTTTCTAAATGCATGATAAATGGACTACTACAGTGCGGAGGATTAAGATTCCAGCAAGGGTGGTGGAGGTGACAGTTGGGTAGAAATCGAGACAAAAATAAGATAATGGATCTGTAATGGGAACATTACTGTACATTGGGGACCTGTCTGACAACCCATCGATCACATTGTATAAGTTTAGTTTTATTAATGATATCAGTGGGTATAAGTGGAATATGATCCTTAACCAGGACAGTCGTGCAGTTCAACTTAGCTACCACAGGTGCAGCGAGTGCAGCTGCTATGGGGCCCAGAGTTGAGAGGGGCCACCTTCCCTGTCACAGTTACATGTGTTTTATACATTTTTCACCATTGGGTGGTACATAGGTGTCATTGCAAACTTTTGCCTTGGAGCCTATAATATATCTAGTTATGCCCTTTGATCTGTTCATTGTGATGTGGTATAAATAGAACCGGATGGAGGGCATTATAATATTACATAATATGAACTGGGGCATTGTAATGTGGCACAATATGAAGTGGAGGCACTATAATGGGGCATAATATACTGGGGGCACTGTAATGTAACATAATATAAACTAGAGGCACTGTGTTGCATAATCTGTACTGGCAGCCCTACAGTGTGACATGACATTAACTAGGGCACTACTATGGTTCATAAAATGAAACTAAGGCACTATGGGGGTAATTCTGAGTTGATCGCAGCAGGATTTTTGTTAGCAGTTGGGCAAAACCATGTGCACTGCAGGGGAGGCAGATATAACATGTGCAGAGAGAGTTAGATTTGGGTGGGTTATTTTGTTTCTGTGCAGGGTAAATACTGGCTGCTTTATTTTTACACTGCAATTTAGATTGCAGATTGAACACACCACACCCAAATCTAACTCTCTCTGCACATGTTATATCTGTTCCCCCCTGCAGTGCACATGGTTTTGCCCAACTGCTACCAAAATTCCTGCTGCGATCAACTCAGAATTACCCCCTATGTGCCATAAAATTACCAACTTTTTGTGGAGAGGTGTCTCGCTAGAAGCATTGGGACCGGGGCCCCTTCAAATTGTTGCTATGGAGCACACAAAGTTCTGTCTACGTCCCTGGATTCTGGACTACCCATGGAGACTATGCTTGTCCTGCCAGCTCCTCCTCAGTGACAGGAGTCAGGCGATGCATGATAATGTCACAGTACAGCACCCAGCTCCCTGTCACTGAGGAGGTATAAGCATTTAGGTGTCACCCCCTTGTAGAGTGACAGCCAGGTGTAGTCCCCCCCCCCCCACCCCCCCTAGTGATGCCAGTTCTAGGAGATACTAGGAAACAGTGACATCGCAATGTCCTAGAAGGTGATAGGTTGCATTCCCATTGATATTTGTTCCACCACAAAAGAGCTGCCTCTTCTCAATATAAAGGAAGCAGATGAACCTGAAATATTAATTTTTTACTTGTTCCTTTCCCAGCTGTTCTCTGTAATCCCACAACGCTTCCTCCATCTGAGCAGTAGCCCGTGCTGGTACCAGGAATATGATGGTAATGGAAGTGATCCCTATGGGATGAACAAGTATGCCTTGCAGAAAATCTTTAAGGAGATGCGCCAAGGGTTCCAGTCACGACTTAAACTTCAAAAGGGTCACCAGTACCGCTTGCGCTGTTTGCCCCACTTTTATATAATTGGACAGCCCAAATGCGGCACTACAGACCTCTATGACCGCTTACGCCTCCACCCCAACATCCACTTCTCTGTTATCAAGGAGCCACACTGGTGGACAAGGAGACGCTTTGGTAAGATGACAGATTATAGTAACAACATTAACCAAGCGTTAGTAAATTTACTGATGGTTAGATCAGATTTTTTTATGTTAGGGAAAAATAAAGATGGGCTGACAAATAAATGAGTGGTCTGTTTAGTGTACACGGAGACAGATGTGGTGGAGTTATTTTTCTCTCAAGATTAATTTCAGTATAATGGTACATAGAAGAGATGTGGATCATTGGGTTGACAGTAACTAGGTCCACAATCATTAGGTCACCCACTATTGGTCGACAGTGATTAGGTCAACACCTGAAATATGTCGACACAGTCATTAGGTCGACATGGAAAAGGTTGAGATGGAAAAGGTCAACATGTTGTTGTTTTTTTGGTGTCGTTTTCTTCGTAAAGTGACCGGAAACCTCAATTAGTGTGCCGTGTCCCCTCGCATGGCTCATTTCGCCCGCCATGCTTCGGGCAAGGTGCCTCGCTCCACTACAGCTGCTTTCGGCACAGGCTATCGTTACCAATCGTAGTCCACGTGGATCGTAAAGTATGCAAAAGTGTAAAAAGTGAAAAACTCATGTCGACCTTTTCTTGTGTCGACCTTTGCCACGTCGACTCAGTGATCATGTCAACTTAATGACCATGTCGACCAATAGTGGTTGACCTAAAGAGTGTCGACCTAATTACTGTCGACCTGAAGACCGGATACCCATAGAAGGATAGAGACTCTCTCTGTGGGAAAACAAATTCTTATATCCATGCTAATGCTTAGACTGTCACCCACAGTTAGACAATATTGCAAGCTAGGGATAATATTCAAAGAAAGCTGTTTATAAAGGTGCACGTGGAGTGTTCTGATGGCCCATAACGGTCATGTGGAAGGTTCTGATGGCCCATAAGGGCAGTGAAGGGTTTTGGTGGCTCATTAATAATAATAATAATTGTTATTTATATAGTATAGCACTCTTTCTCCGGTAGAACTCAAGGCATTTGACAGGAATATATAACATGATACATAAGTTTACCTATTCCCCCATCCCCCACACACAGAACAGAGATTCAGAACTGATATACTGTAACATAAAGAACATTTAGGGTCATCAGTTGCAGGACTATTCATCTTTCACATGAAGGATCCAAGTGAGGCAGCCACTTTAGGCACACTATAAAGGATTACTCTGGGCAGAATATGCAATGCCTGGAATTGATGACACATAATGGCAGAAATACAATTGCTAGGAGGTATCCTTTCAGGTTCATCAGAGCCATGTGTTTTTCATTCTGCATTGAGTACCAGGGAAGGCAGCCATCGTGGACACACTACATAGGTTACAATGTGCGAATAAGCAATACATGGAAAAAGGACACACAAAGATAAAATGAACGGTGCTCTAACCAGATACCCACTGTATAAACAATTCAGTGGGACTGTTCATCCTGGCTTTAAATTACCTGCCAAGGCAGCCTTCTATGGTGCACTACATAGGTTACAGTAGTCAGAAATATCACAATGGTGGGTGAACTCAGATCAAGTGAGTGCCCACTCACATGGGAGGATGAGGAGGTCCATTGGTAGAGACCAAATGATGATGTGATGTTGTGGAGTTTAGAGGCAGAAGCATCTGTGGGGATATGAATTGGGATATTAAAGTCACCTAAGATAATGGAGGGAAGATCTGAAGCGAGGAAGTGAGGGAACCAGAATGCAAAGTTGTCAAGGAATCTGGAGGGAGGGCCATGGGGGATGGTAAGTGACAGCTACTCGAAGGTGATTAGGTTGGAAAATGTATATAGTATGAGCCACAAATGTGGAGAATATAAGAGACGGTTCTGAGGATATGAGTTGGTAGGAGTAACCAGAGTATAGAAGTATCCCAACACCACCAACATGGTGATTCCCAGTCCAGGGAGTATGAGAGAATGTTGGGCCCCCAGAAGAGAGAGCATCAGAAGTGATGCCAGGATTCAGTAATGGCTAGGAGATTCAGGGATGAAAAGGTGGGTGGGGACCAGTTTATTACAGACTGATCTGGCATTCCAGAGGGCACAGGAAAGAGGGACAGAGTTAATGGGAGAGAATGTATGGAGTAAAGACATACTGGTTACAGTATGATCAGGAGATACTTCATGAGTTGTTTGTATGTTTCCACTTAAGGAATTATGGAACTAGATGAACCTTTCCAGAAGCCTTTCCCACTGGAGGATTATCTGGACCTCTTTGATTTGGCATCACAAAATATCCATGATCATCACAGAGAAGACACAGAATTAGAAACAGGGTGGACTGATCCCATCCTCACAGGTAGGTAATTGCAGAGAAATAATATAGGACTGAATGTGATACCTGCTAATTATGTAACATTGATAATTGCCAGACAATGAAAGTCTTTCCACCTCTTTTGATTCAGGAGAGGCTAGTCCATCCACCATGTGGGACAACAGTCCTTGGTTTTATTTTTATGATAATGTCACCAACACAGAACCTCCAGTGTTAATCCAGGACTTCATCCATGCCATCCAGCCACGGGCAAAGTTCATTGCCATCCTTCGGGATCCAGTGGAGAGGTCAGACAATGCTTAATGCTATTTTCCTAATGCTAGGGTGGGTTTCCGAGATGGAGAATTAAAACAGTAGTTCATTGCTGATTCAGCTGTGTCTTATGTGGTCTGGACAAATATATATGAATATGAGGCTATAAAACCACTAAGACCCCACATCGTCACCAAGGTGTCCACTTCATGTCAAATATTTCCAAATCATTGGTTCCAAAAGAATTGAAAAACTTTAGATGCAACCATTTAATATTATTGTCACTGACCTGGTTCCAAGATATTCCAATCTCTAACCGCTAGATCAGCACTCACTTTATCCTTTATCAGGGATACTACTCATTTTTGCATATCAAAGATATTAAATGGCAGGTGGAGTACTTATTAGTGACCTGCAATGCAGAGTCACTATATACTAATATACCACATAACGGTTTGAAAGTAATTGATTATTATTTGGGTCTTCACACTTCAATCTCCAAAGGATTAAGTTCATTTTGGACGCTATTCAGTTTATTTTATCACAAAATAATTTTATGTTTAACAGTGAATTTTTTCCGCAGACACACGGTATGGCCATGGGCACCAGGTTCGCCCCAAGTTTTGCCAACCTATATATGGGGCACCTTGAGGATCAATATATATGGAGAGGACCGTTTTGGGCCGAACCTGGTGCTCTATGGCAGATACAGAGATGACCTTTTCTTTATTTGGAGGGGACACACCCATTCTGTCACGTCCTTCATTAACTATCTAAACATTAACACATATGGTCTCACCTTCACGAGCACAATTCACCCCACTGAGATAACATTCCTGGATATTGCGCTGCATGCTGAGAAATCTAATGGAAAATTGTACACAAAAACTTTAGAAAGTGGATTGCAACATCTTTCTTAATTATGCCAGTTGCGATCATAGACCATGGCTTAATAATATTCCTAAAAGTAAGTACCTCAGATTGAAAAGGAACTGCTCTGAGGAGACTAACCTTTAAACTCAAATTAATGAACTTACGCAGTCCTTTTGTGATAAAGGATACCCCAAATATATATTGGACAAGGCTCTGGATGATACAAACAAAAAAATCTAGGGAGGATCTGCTAATAATGAACACATCTAAAGGTTACTGCAAAATAGCGTCAATAAATAATGAGCCTATTTTCGTTTCTAGATATAATAATGCCTCACATTTAATTAAGAAAATTATTAATAAATTTTTTCCCATTTTAAAAATGAATAGAGTATTGTGAGGATCCCCAGAAAATGAAGTTAGGGTGATTTTTAAAAAAGCAAATAATTTACAAAACCATTTGTCACCCAGTCATTTTGAGCCAACTAAGGATTCCCAATCATTTAGTCTCAATAATACTAATATGAGTACCATCGTCTCTACTACTGCCATCTTAAAAAGAGGCTGTTCTAATATAGGCAGCTTCAAATGTAAGAAACCAAGATGTATCACTTGTAGTTTTTTAAATGAAAGCCAGCAATTCTCATCACCTAGAGACAAGAAAAAGTTTGATATAATAGGGTCCATTAATTGTCAAACTAGTTTCGTTATCTACTTATTATCTTGTACCTGTGGAATCCAATATGTAGGTAGGACTACTCGATCACTAAACACAAGGTTCCTGGAACATAGGAGAGTTACTCTTAAGAAATCTGTTGTCCACAGTATGATTTTAATGCTCTGTCCAGTCAAGGTATCGAATATACAAATGAAACCTTCAGAGGTGGAGATAGATACAACCACCCCTGTAAAAGGGAAGCTTATTGGATATGCATCCTAGATACCCTATTTCCTATGGGCTTTAATGAAAATATTGAGATGAAAAATATCTAAGTTAAGGTTTCTTCTCTCTTCCCCCCCCCCCCCTTCCTTATCTTCTTTAGCTTTTTTCCTTTTTTCCTGGATTTCTTGGATATCTTGGACTTTATATAACCTAGTAAGACAAGCTTCCATCTCTCTAGTAAGACAAGTTTCCTCTCCCCTACCTGTCTCAATGAGACTTATACCAGGTTCCCTTGTTGTTTAAATATCATCAATGTTTAAGATTAGCGCTGTGCCCTTGTAATTCACTGCTAATTATAATTATTTGGCACATTTTCTATCTTTCTACTCATATATGAATATTATTTATGAAAAACTGAAAAAATAAAAACAAAACTGCATATGATTTTGTTGGGTCTTGAACCTGTGACACTGTTTGTTGTGGTCCTGTTCTCTATTTTGTGAGCCACAATGGCTCTATTGAGCTAAAGATAAGAAAACAATGGATGCTATATATCTTTGTTGTTATGGCCAGCTACATTTAAGTACTCAATTAAAGTGTTATCTACTGTATTCCACCTTCTCATTGTTAATTATAATTATTTGGTACCTTTTTTACCCTTTTACTTATATATGAATATTGTCTATGTAAAAATAAAAATAAAAACAAAAGGTATATATGATGTTGTTTTGTAGGGTCTCGAACCTGCGACCCCTTTTGTTACAATCCTGTTCTCTACTGGCTGAGCCATGGCAGCTTTATTGAGTTAAAGATAAGAAAATAATGGATGTTATACATTCTTGCTGTTTTGGCCAGCTAGACTTTGGACCTTCTCTGTGATGCCTTACTTTTTGATAATTTTATTGATGTATACTTTGTATAGTTCTTCATATAAAGCACCTATATTATGCATGAAGCTAGATGTTTTTAATGTATTAGACTGTTTCTTGGCAGTTAATTAGAGTGATTAAACACTACAGGTGTGCATATAAAAAAAACTGTGATCTGATTGGATACAGCTAGATTAAATACTCACCTACCCATGAACCTAACACACACACCTCCTGAAGAAACCGCCAGGCATATTGGCAGAGAAACACATTGAGAGTGGACAGAGAGCAAGTGTGCGTGGCTAAAACCTGAAGTGATCACCATTAAAAATCTGGGTACGACCTCCCCCTGTTGCCCGCTGTGCTGGGATAATCAATTTCGACCTTGTCGCCGCTATGAACTAGCACCATGAGCAGCTACAATGGGTGTAGTATGAGTTGCTGGCGGCCGGGTCCCCGCCGGCCAGCATACCGGCACCGGGATCCCGACCGCCGGTGTGGCGACAGCGGGGCGAGCGCAAATGAGCCCCTTGCGGGCTTGCTGCGCTCACCACGCTGAGGGCACGGTGGCACGCTACGCACGCCATGCTATCTATTCTCCCCCCAGGGGAGTCGTGGACCCCCAAGAGGGAGAAAAGGTGTCGGTATGCAGGTTGTCGGGATTCCGGCGCCGGTATACTGTGCCGTATGAATCCTTTCTATAAACTGTATGTTTATATAAAGGATTCCAGCAGTTGACTGAGCCCTATGCCTGTATAGAAGTAATGGATGGCTATTGCCTAAACAAACAGCGGGTGAGATACAACCCTTACACATAGGGGTAGAGCATAGCGTACCTGCTACATATTTAATCCAAGCCCGGGACTTTACTATTGTTGCTACAAAGTAATCTGCATTATCCCTTGGACATACATCAGCCTCAGAGTCCTCCACTCTGCCAAATCATGTTAACCCTTGCAGGACTCTGCCTTAGACTGCTATATAATTTTTGCAGTACACTGCCTTTTAGATATATATATATATATATATATATAAAATATATATATATATATATATATATATATACATGCTATTGTATTAATTTTTGTATTTTATGTGATAAAAATAAATCTACAATTCTATTCTTATTTTATAAGCGCTCCTTCTTTATAGTTTTGTACTATAGCAATAATATTTTATATCGATGTTTGGCATCCAGACTGCTGTTTGGGAGCAGCTATAAAATAATGTATTATTTTTTAGGTGCTTTATTATTGAATATTGGTTTATTGCGCCTGATTCCCCCTTGAAAAGTAACTTCTTTGGAGGAAATATTGTATATATCATGTTAGCAATGCTCATTTACATTGACTAAAAGGGGGTGGCACTGGGTTAGATATACTGGCTGAGCAGGGAAGGGGCCTGGTCAGATATTCTGGCTGAGCAGGGGCAGGTGCTGGGTTAGATATACTGGCTGAGCAGGGGGTGGCACTGGGTCAGATATTCTGGCTGAGCAGGGGCAGGTGCTGGGTTAGATATACTGGCTGAGCAGGGGGAGGTGCTGGGTTAGATATACTGGCTGAGCAGGGGGAGGTGCTGGGTTAGATATACTGGCTGAGCTGGGGAGGTGCTGGGTTAGATATACAGGCTGAGCAGGGGAGGTGCTGGGTTAGATATACTGGCTGAGCAGGGGGAGGTTCTGGGTTAGATATACTGGCTGAACAGGGGGTGGCACTGGGTCAGATATTCTGGCTGAGCAGGGGCAGGTGCTGGGTTAGATATACTGGCTGAGCAGGGGGTGGCACTGGGTCAGATATTCTGGCTGAGCAGGGGCAGGTGCTGGGTTAGATATACAGGCTGAGCAGGGGGTGGCACTGGGTAAGATATTCTGGCTGAGCAGGGGCAGGTGCTGGGTTAGATATACTGGCTGAGCAGGGGGAGGTGCTGGGTTAGATATACTGGCTGAGCAAGGGGAGGTGCTGGGTTAGATATACTGGCTGAGCTGGGGAGGTGCTGGGTTAGATATACAGGCTGAGCAGGGGAGGTGCTGGGTTAGATATACTGGCTGAGCAGGGGGAGGTTCTGGGTTAGATATACTGGCTGAACAGGGGGTGGCACTGGGTCAGATATTCTGGCTGAGCAGGGGCAGGTGCTGGGTTAGATATACTGGCTGAGCAGAGGGAGGCACTGGGATAGATATACTGGCTGAGCTGGGGAGGTGCTGGGTTAGATATACAGGCTGAGCTGGGGAGGTGCTGGGTTAGATATACAGGCTGAGCAGGGGGTGGTGCTGGGTTAAAATATACTGGCTGAGCAGGGGGAGGCGCTGGGTTAGATATACAGGCTGAGCAGGGGGAGGCGCTGGGTTAGATATACTGGCTGAGCAGGGGGGAGGTGCTGGGTTAGATATTCTTATTTTATAAGCGCTCCTTCTTTATAGTTTTGTACTAGAGCAATAATATTTTATATCGATGTTTGGCATCCAGACTGCCGTTTGGGAGCAGCTATAAAATAATGTATTATTTTTTAGGTGCTTTATTATTGAATATTGGTTTATTGCGCCTGATTCCCCCTTGAAAAGTAACTTCTTTGGAGGAAATATTGTATATATCATGTTAGCAATGCTCATTTACATTGACTAAAAGGGGGTGGCACTGGGTTAGATATACTGGCTGAGCAGGGAAGGGGCCTGGTCAGATATTCTGGCTGAGCAGGGGCAGGTGCTGGGTTAGATATACTGGCTGAGCAGGGGGTGGCACTGGGTCAGATATTCTGGCTGAGCAGGGGCAGGTGCTGGGTTAGATATACTGGCTGAGCAGGGGGAGGTGCTGGGTTAGATATACTGGCTGAGCAGGGGGAGGTGCTGGGTTAGATATACTGGCTGAGCTGGGGAGGTGCTGGGTTAGATATACAGGCTGAGCAGGGGAGGTGCTGGGTTAGATATACTGGCTGAGCAGGGGGAGGTTCTGGGTTAGATATACTGGCTGAACAGGGGGTGGCACTGGGTCAGATATTCTGGCTGAGCAGGGGCAGGTGCTGGGTTAGATATACTGGCTGAGCAGAGGGAGGAACTGGGTTAGATATACTGGCTGAGCTGGGGAGGTGCTGGGTTAGATATACAGGCTGAGCTGGGGAGGTGCTGGGTTAGATATACTGGCTGAGCAGGGGGTGGTGCTGGGTTAAAATATACTGGCTGAGCAGGGGGAGGCGCTGGGTTAGATAAACAGGCTGAGCAGGGGGAGGCGCTGGGTTAGATATACTGGCTGAGCAGGGGGGAGGTGCTGGGTTAGATATTCTTATTTTATAAGCGCTCCTTCTTTATAGTTTTGTACTAGAGCAATAATATTTTATATCGATGTTTGGCATCCAGACTGCCGTTTGGGAGCAGCTATAAAATAATGTATTATTTTTTAGGTGCTTTATTATTGAATATTGGTTTATTGCACCTGATTCCCCCTTGAAAAGTAACTTCTTTGGAGGAAATATTGTATATATCATGTTAGCAATGCTCATTTACATTGACTAAAAGGGGGTGGCACTGGGTTAGATATACTGGCTGAGCAGGGAAGGGGCCTGGTCAGATATTCTGGCTGAGCAGGGGCAGGTGCTGGGTTAGATATACTGGCTGAGCAGGGAGTGGCACTGGGTCAGATATTCTGGCTGAGCAGGGGCAGGTGCTGGGTTAGATATACTGGCTGAGCAGGGGGAGGTGCTGGGTTAGATATACTGGCTGAGCAGGGGGAGGTGCTGGGTTAGATATACTGGCTGAGCTGGGGAGGTGCTGGGTTAGATATACAGGCTGAGCAGGGGAGGTGCTGGGTTAGATATACTGGCTGAGCAGGGGGAGGTTCTGGGTTAGATATACTGGCTGAACAGGGGGTGGCACTGGGTCAGATATTCTGGCTGAGCAGGGGCAGGTGCTGGGTTAGATATACTGGCTGAGCTGGGGAGGTGCTGGGTTAGATATACAGGCTGAGCAGGGGAGGTGCTGGGTTAGATATACTGGCTGAGCAGGGGGAGGTTCTGGGTTAGATATACTGGCTGAACAGGGGGTGGCACTGGGTCAGATATTCTGGCTGAGCAGGGGCAGGTGCTGGGTTAGATATACTGGCTGAGCAGAGGGAGGCACTGGGTTATATATACTGGCTGAGCTGGGGAGGTGCTGGGTTAGATATACAGGCTGAGCTGGGGAGGTGCTGGGTTAGATATACTGGCTGAGCAGGGGGTGGTGCTGGGTTAAAATATACTGGCTGAGCAGGGGGAGGCGCTGGGTTAGATATACAGGCTGAGAAAGGGAGGAGCTGGGTTAGATATATTGGCTGAGCAGGGGAGGCGCTGGGTTAGATATACTGGCTGAGCAGGGGGAGGCGTTGGGTTAGATATACTGGCTGAGCAGGGGGGAGGTGCTGGGTTAGATATACTGGCTGAGCAGGGGAGGTGCTGGGTTAGATATACTGGCTGAGCAGAGGGAGGCGCTGGGTTAGATATACTGGCTGAGCAGGGGGTGGTGCTGGGTTAAAATATACTGGCTGAGCAGGGGGAGGCGCTGGGTTAGATATACAGGCTGAGAAAGGGAGGAGCTGGGTTAGATATATTGGCTGAGCAGGGGAGGCGCTGGGTTAGATATACTGGCTGAGCAGGGGGAGGCGTTGGGTTAGATATACTGGCTGAGCAGGGGGGAGGTGCTGGGTTAGATATACTGGCTGAGCAGGGGAGGTGCTGGGTTAGATATACTGGCTGAGCAGAGGGAGGCGCTGGGTTAGATATACTGGCTGAGCAGGTGGAGGTGCTGGGTTAGATATACTGGATGAGCACTGCAGGTGGAGGTGCTGGGTTAGATATACTGGATGAGCAGGGGAGGTGCTGGGTTAGATATACTGGCTGAGCAGGGGAGGAGCTGGGTTAGATATACTGGCTGAGTAGGGGGAGGCGCTGGGTTAGATATACAGGCTGAGAAAGGGAGGAGCT
Source organism: Pseudophryne corroboree (assembly GCF_028390025.1). NCBI lineage: Eukaryota > Metazoa > Chordata > Amphibia > Anura > Myobatrachidae > Pseudophryne > Pseudophryne corroboree. Next base: position 715,271,729 of record NC_086446.1, on the reverse strand, counting down.
GGGTTAGATATATTGGCTGAGCAGGGGAGGTGCTGGGTTAGATATACTGGCTGAGCAGGGGAGGTGCTGGGTTAGATATACTGGCTGAGTAGGATGAACTGCTGGGTTAGATATACTGGCTGAGCAGGGGAGGTGCTGGGTTAGATATACTGGCTGAGCAGGGGAGGCGCTGGGTTAGATATACTGGCTGAGCTGGCTGAGCAGGGGAGGCGCTGGGTTAGATATACTGGCTGAGCAGGGGGAAGGGGCTGGGTCTGATATGGTGGCTGAGCAGGGGGTAGGCACAGGGTCAAATATAGTGGCTGAGCAGGAGGAAGGCACTGGGTTAGATACACTTGATAAACGGAGGGAAGACATTGCATTAGATATACTGACTGAGCATGGGAGGCACTTGGTTAGTTATACTGGCTGACAAGGGGGCTGGTGCTGGGATAGATAAAATGGCTAAGCATGGGGGGGTGTTGGGTTAGATATACAGGCTGAGCATGAAGGAGGTGCTAGGTTTTATATACTGGAGGAACAAGAAGGTAGGCATTGGGTAAGATATACTGGCTCAGCATGGAGGAGGAGCTGGGTTGAATATGTTGATAAGGAAGTGTGCTCTGTCTGCCTTTCCCTCCGTCTGCCGTCAACGAGTCCCTCCGGTACTCTATAGTTTAAAGACCCTGACAGAAGTATGCTACTGTGCATGCGTGACTTCTCCATGAGTCTTATCTCCTCTTGCACTGTGGAGAAATGCAGGCTTTTTAATAGCACAAATAATGTAACAGGTCTTCCTAACAGCACAGGTGATTTACACAGAAAATAGATGCTGGGCCGATCTTCTGAATAGCCCAGATTAAATGCACTGTGCAGACATATTATAGGACTCCTAAATAGCACAGGTAATTGAACTGTGATGATGGGCAGATCTTCTGAATAACCCAGATTAGTTGCAGTGTGGAGATATACCTGCAGATAAATGAGCTCCACTGAACATCACAGAGCAGGTATTCATGTAGTGGCTAGGACTAGCAATCAGATTGATAACAACCCACAATGGGGTGTCAGGGAATTTCTATAAGGGCTCAAAAGCTAATCTTCAAAAATCCAGAAACCAAGCAAAACTGTGAACTCAGCTACTGCAATCAAGTGTCAGAACACAACCCAGAATGAAAACTCCAAGTCTGCACAGCTGACTGGTTGCCAGGAGACTGACTGAAACCTATAGAGCTAACCCCACCGGAAGCTGCTGAGCTGTGCTTATTCTGGATTCTATCAGTCAGACACTAGTACCACCTGCAATTCAGTGCAAACATGATCTTGTGTATGTTTGTTAGAACAGTGAACTTGCATTTGTTTTTCCCAAGGATATCTATCTACACTGCAGTATACAGGGCCTTGCTAAAGTATTCACCCCCTTTTGCATTTTTCATGTTTTGTTGCTTCACAACCTGGAATAAAAATGGATTGTTTGAAGGTTTGCATCATTTCATTCACAGAACATGCCTACAACTTTGAAGATTTTTTTTTTATTGTGAAGCAAACAACAAATAGGACAAAATAACAGAAAACTTCAGCATTTATTTATTTATTTTATTTATTAACAGTTTCTTATATAGCGCAGCATATTCCGTTGCGCTTTACAATTAGAACAGTAATAGAACAAAACTGGGTAAAAACAGACAGACAGATGTAGGAAGGCCCTGCTCGCAAGCTTACAATCTATAGGGAAATAGGCATAGATACACAAGGATTGATGCTACCTATTGCATAATGGTCCACCAGATTGCTAGGTTCTTAATGGGTTGTATGATGATACCCCACAAAGTTATCCAAGTGTCAGGAGGGTGTGAGACTAAAGAAAGACAAGATATGTGATGTTATGAATACTCTACAGAGAATGTAATTAGATAGGGAAGCACTGAAGGTTATGTGGGTGGGTCTGGAATTTGATAGGCTTGTCTGAAGAGGTGAGTTTTCATGCATAACTATTCACCCCCCTAAAGTCAGTACTTTGTAGAGCCACCTTTTGCGGCAATTACAGCTGCAAGTCACTTTGGATAAGTCTCTATGAACTTGCCACATCTTGCCACTGGGATTTTTGCCCATTCCTCAAGGCAAAACTGCTCCAGCTCCTTCATGTTGGATGGTTTCCGCTTGCGAACAGCAATCTTCAAGTCTGACCACAGGTTCTCAATTGGATTGAGATCTGGGCTTTGACTAGGCCATTCCAACACATTTAAATGTTTCCCCCTAAACCAATCGAGTGTTGCTTTAGCAGTATGTTTTGGGTCATTGTCCTGCTGGAAGGTGAACCTCCATCCCAGTCTCAAATCACAGGCAGACTGAAACAGGTTTTGCTCAAGAATATCCCTGTATTTAGCACCATCCATCTTTCCCTCGACTCGAACCAGTTTCCCAGTCCCTGCTGCTGAAAAACATCCCCACAGCATGATCCTGCCACTACCATGTTTCACTGTGGGGATGGTGTTCTTAGGGTGATGGGATGTGTTGGGTTTGCGCCAGACATAGAGTTTTCCTTGGTGGCCGAAAAGTTAAATTTTAGTCTCATCTGACCAGAGCACCTTCCTCCATACACTTGGGGAGTCTTCCACATGCCTTTTGGCAAACTCAAAATGTGCCTTCTTATTTTAAGTAATGATTTTTTTCTGGCCACTCTTCCATAAAGCCCAGCTCTATGGAGTGTACGGCTTATTGTGGTCTTTGCTGTGGAACTCTGCAGCTCCTTCAGGGTTACCTTTGGTCTCTGTGCTGCCTCTCTGATTAATGCCCTCCTTGCCCAGTCTGTGAGTTTTGGTGGCCGGCCCTCTCTTGGCAGGTATGTTGTGGTACCATGTTCTTTCCATTTGAAGATGATGAATTTGATGGTGCTCCGGGGGATCATCAAAGATTTAGATTTTTTTTATAACCCAACCCTGACTTGTACTTCTCAACAACTTTGTCCCTGACTTGTTTGGAGAGCTCTTTGGTCTTCATGGTGTGATGCCTCTTGCTTAGTGGTGTTGCAGCCTCCGGGGCCTTTCAGAAAAGGTGTGTTTATACTGACAGATCATGTGACACTTAGATTGCACACAGGTGGACTTCATTTCACTAATTATGTGACTTCTGAAGGTTTCTGGTTGCACCAGAACTTTTGAGGGGCTTCATAGCAAAGGGGATGAAATGAATACATATGCACATGCCAATTTTCAGATTTTTATTTATAAAAATTCATTTTTATATAAGTTTTTCTCATTTCCTTCACCAACTTAGACTATTTTGTGCAGATCCATCACATAAAATTCAGATTAAAAAATAAATAAATTACAGGTTGTAATGTAACAAAATAGGTAAAAAGCCAAGGGGGTGAATACTTTAGCAAGGCACTGTATATTGGGGTCATTCCGAGTTGTTCGCTTGCTAGCTACTTTTAGCAGCCGTGCAAACGCTTTGTCGCCACCCACTGGGGAGTGTATTTTCGCTTTGCAGAAGTGCAAACGCTTGTGCAGCAGAGCGCCTGCAAAATAATTTTGTGCAAACCAAGACCAGCCCTGTAGTTACTCTTTGTGTGCGTTGATTCTAACGACGGAGGGGCGGCTTTTGACGTCACACACCCACCCAGCGTTCGCCCAGCCACACCTGCGTTTTCCCTGACACGCCTGCATTTTTCTAAGCACTCCCTGAAAACGGTCGGTTGACACCCAGAAACGCCCACTTCATGTCAATCTTCCTGCGTTCGGCTGTGCGACTGAAAGCTTCGCTAGAACCTGTGCAAAACCACAAAGGACTTTGTACCCGTACGTCGCGTGTGTGCATTGCGTTACATACGCATGCGCAGATTAGCCATTTTTTCCACTGATCGCTGCGCTGTGAACAATTGTAGCTAGCGATCAACTCAGACCCCCATTGTCACTTGTGTATAAGGACAGAGATGGTGTGATTTCAAGCTTGTCAAAAAAACTACTGTGCTGTGTCTGAGTGAGCTGAACCCAAAAGAAGACATATTTTCCAGTTTTAAACAAAAATCTAGTCTTTTATAATTCAATTTAAATCTTATTTGAAGAGTCTGTGATTTTGAGAGGCAGCATAAATTACTATACTTATTGGTTGTGGTGGCGTCAGCTGCACCTCAAAATAATTAAAGTGGAAACAAATAATAATATTTCTCTGGTGTAAAAAAAACTTGTCTTTTAATAAAATATGGTAAAAGGGTGTCCACGAATGTGTGAGTCTGACATTTCTGATTCTGACACTGTAATCATAGAGAAGTCTCCTTACTCCATACCCTCCAACTGTACCTTTTTGGCAGGTACAGTACCTTTTTTTATGGTTTGTACCGATTTTTGGCTTGCCAAACTTCCATTGAAACTATAGGAAAAGGGGCGTCGCCGCACCCCCTTTGCCCGCGGCCACACCCCCTTTTTGAATTTGTACCGATTTTTATGTGTAAAATGTTGGAGGGTATGTTACGCCATGTCTTTACCCTCTGCAAATGTGAGGATGAGTAGTACTAAAAAATAAGATTTTACTTACCGGTAAATCTATTTCTCGTAGTCCGTAGAGGATGCTGGGGACTCTGTAAGGTCCATGGGGAATAGACGGGTTCCGCAGGAGACATGGGCACTTTAAGAAAGAATTTAGATTCTGGTGTGCTCTGGCTCCTCCCTCTATGTCCCTCCTCCAGACCTCAGTTAGAGAAACTGTGCCGGAAGAGCTGACAGTACAAGGAAAGGATTTTGGAAATCCAGGGCAAGATTCATACCAGCCACACCAATCACACCGTATAACTTGAGATAAACATACCCAGTCAACAGTATGAACAACAACAGAGCAACAGGTCCACCCTGATGCAACCATAACATAACCCTTATTTAAGCAATAACTATATACAAGCATTGCAGAAGAAGTCCGCACTTGGGACGGGCGCCCAGCATCCACTACGGACTACGAGAAATAGATTTACCGGTAAGTAAAATCTTATTTTCTCTAACGTCCTAGTGGAAGCTGGGGACTCCGTAAGGACCATGGGAATTATACCGAAGCTCCCAAACGGGCAGGAGAGTGCGGATGACTCTGCAGCACCGATTGAGCAAACACAAGGTCCTCCTCGGCCAGGGCATCAAACTTGTAGAACTTTGCAAAAGTGTTTGAACCTGACCAAGTAGTCGCTCGGCAAAGTTGTAATGCCGAGACCCCTCGGGCAGCCGCCCAAGAAGAGCCCACCTTCCTAGTGGAATGGGCCTTAACTGATTTTGGCAGCGGCAAGCCAGCCGCCGAATGAGCCTGCTGAATCGTGTTACGGACCCAGCGAGCAATAGTCTGCTTTGAAGCAGGAGCACCAAGATTGTTGGAAGCATACAGGATAAACAAAGATTCTGTTTTCCTGACCCTAGCCGTTCTGGCTACATAAACCTTCAAAGCCCTGACTACATCAAGCAACTCGGAATCCTCCAAGTCCGTAGTAGCCACAGGCACCACAATAGGTTGGTTTATATGAAAGGATGAAACCACTTTCGGCAGAAATTGTGGACGGGTCCGCAATTCTGCTCTATCCGCATGGAAAACCAGATAGGGGCTTTTATGTGACAAAGCCGCCAACTCTGACACACGCCTAGCCGAAGTCAAGGCTAATAGCATGACCACCTTCCACGTGAGATATTTCAACTCCACCGTTTTGAGTGGTTCAAACCAGTGGGATTTCAGGAAACTCAACACCACATTAAGATTCCAAGGTGCCACTGGAGGCACAAAAGGGGGCTGAATATGCAGCACTCCCTTTACAACGTCTGAACTTCAGGTAGAGAAGTCAACTCCTTTTGAAAGAAAATGGATAGGGCCGAAATCTGGACCTTAATGGACCCCAATTTTAGGCCCAAATTCACTCCTGACTGTAGGAAGTGAAGGAAACGGCCCAGCTGGAATTCCTCCGTAGGGGCATTCCTGGCCTCACACCAAGCAACATATTTTCGCCATATACGGTGATAATGTTGAGCTGTCACGTCCTTCCTAGCCTTTATCAGCGTAGGAATGACCTCCTCCGGAATGCCTTTCTCCGCTAGGATCAACCGCCATGCCATCAAACGCAGCCGCGGTAAGTCTTGGAACAGACAGGGCCCCTGTTGCAACAAGTCCTGTCTTAGAGGAAGAGGCCACGGGTCCTCTGTGAGCATTTCTTGCAGATCTAGATACCAAGTCCTTCGTGGCCAATCTGGAACAATGAGTATCGTTCTCACTCCTCTTTTTCTTATTATTCTCAGCACCTTGGGTATGAGAGGAAGAGGAGGAAATACATAGACCGACTGGAACACCCACGGTGTCACCAGGGCGTCTACAGCTATCGCCTGAGGGTCTCTTGACCTGGCGCAATACCTCTGTAGTTTTTTGTTGAGGCGGGATGCCATCATGTCCACCTGTGGCAGTACCCACTGACTTGCAGTCTGTGCGAAGACTTCCTGATGAAGTCCCCACTCTCCCGGGTGGAAGTCGTGTCTGCTGAGGAAGTCTGCTTCCCAGTTGTCCACTCCCGGGATGAACACTGCTGACAGTGCGCTTACGTGATTTTCCGCCCAGCAAAGAATTCTGGTGGCTTCCGCCATCGCTACCCTGCTCCTTGTGCTGCCTTGTCGGTTTACATGAGCCACTGCGGTGATGGTGTCTGACTGAATCAGACCCGGTTGGTCGCGAAGCAGGGTCTCCGCTTGACGTAGGGCGTTGTATACAGCCCTTAGTTCCAGGATGTTGATGTGAAGGCAAGTCTCCTGACTTGACCACAGACCTTGGAAATTTCTTCCCTGTGTGACTGCTCCCCACCCTCGGAGTCTTGCATCCGTGGTCACCAGGACCCAGTCCTGAATGCCGAATCTGCGGCCCTCGAGAAGGTGTGCACTCTGCAGCCACCACAGGAGAGACACCCTGGCCCTGGGGGATAGGGTGATTAACCGATGCATCTGAAGATGTGATCCGGACCACTTGTCCAGTAAGTCCCATTGAAAGGTCCTCGCATGGAACCTGCCGAAGGGAATGGCCTCGTATGATGCCACCATCCTTCCCAGGACTCGAGTGCAGTGATGCACTGACACCTGTTTTGGTTTTAATAGGTTCCTGACCAGTGTCATGAGCTCCTGAGCTCTCTCTATCGGGAGATAAACCCTTTTCTGGTCTGTGTCTAGAATCATGCCTAGGAAAGGCAGACGAGCCGTAGGAACCAACTGCGACTTTGGAATATTTAGAATCCAGCCGTGTTGCCGTTACACTTCCAGAGAAACTGCTACGCTGATCAGCAACTGCTCTCTTGATCCCGCTTTTATGGGGAGATCATCCAAGTATGGGATAATTGCGACCCCTTGCTTCCGCAGGAGTACCATCATTTCCGCCATTACCTTGGTAAATATTCTCGGTGCCGTGGAGAGACCAAACGGCAACGTCTGAAATTGGTAGTGACAATCCTGTACCACAAATCTGAGGTACGCCTGATGAGGTGGATAAATGGGGACATGAAGGTATGCATCCTTTATGTCCAGAGACACCATAAAATCCCCCCCTTCCAGGCTTGCGACGACCGCTCTCAGCGATTCCATCTTGAACTTGAACCTTTTCAGGTATATGTTCAGGGATTTTAAATTCAATATGGGTCTGACCTAACCGTCCGGTTTCGGGACTACAACATGGTCAAATAATAACCCCCTCCTTGTTGAAGGAGGGGAACCTTGACCACCACCCGTTGAAGATACAATTTGTGAATTGCAGTTAACACTATTTCCCTCTCGTGGGGGGAAGCCGGCAGGGCCGTCGGTGAGGGGGCATCTCCTCGAAGTCCAGCTTGTATCCCTGAGACACAATATCTATTGCCAAGGGATCCAACAGGGAGTGAACCCACTTGTGGCTGAAATTTCGAAGACGTGCCCCCACCGGACCTAGCTCCGCCTGTGGAGCCCCAGCGACATGCGGTGGATTTTGTAGAGGCCGGGGAGGACTTCTGTTCCTGGGAATTAGCTGTGTTGTGCAGCTTCTTTCCTCTGCCCTTGCCTCTGGCAAGAAAGGACGCACCTCGGACTTTCTTGTTTCTTTGTGATCGAAAGGACTGCATTTGATAATGTCGTGCTTTCCTAGGCTGTGCTGGAATATAAGGCAAAAGATCAGAATTACCAGCTATAGCTGTGGAGACCAGGTCCGAGATCCCTTCTCCACACAATCCTCAGCCTTGTAAGGTAAACCTTCCATATGCCTCTTAAGTCGGCATCACCTGTCCATTGCATGTTCCACAGGACACGTCAAGCAGAAATTGACATAGCGTCGACTCTAGAACCCAGTAGACTAATGTCTCTTTGGGCATGTTTATATATATATATATATATATATATATATCTAAGACAGCATCTTTTATATATATATCTATATATATACATATATATATATATATATATATATACATACTAGGGTCTCAATCTCTGCTGATAAGGTATCTGTGCATGCTATCTGCAGGATCCCTGAGGATAGCTGATAAGTCAGCGCTACCTTTTGGGCAAACGTGACACCCTAGGGGAAGATTCCCATCGTATCCTGGCCCTAGTAGGGAAAGGATACTCCCTGAGAACTCTTTGTGGGAAACTGCAGTCTCTTGTCTGGAGATTCCTGCTCTTTTTCTTCATGAGAGGAGGGAAATTTACCTCAGCTTTCTTCCCCTTAAACATGTGTACCCTTGTGTCAGGGACAGATGAGTCATCAGCGATATGCAAAACATTTTTTATTACAATAATCATATATTGAATACTTTCCTGCCATTTTGGCTGTAACTTTGCATTATCGTAGTCGACACTGGAGTCAGACTCCGTGTCGATATCAGTGTCTATTATTTTGGATAGTGAGCATTGAGAGACTCTGAAGGTCTCTGCGACATAGGGACAGACATGGGTAGATTCCCTGTCTGTTCTCTAATCTTTTGTGCAATAAATTTACCTTTGCACTTAATTTTACATACCCAAACAGGTGTCGGCGTTGTCGACGGAGACACCACTCACACACACATTTGCTCCATCTCCTCCTTAGGGGAGCCTTTTACCTCAGACATGTCGACACCAGTGACGTGCGGTGAGGTCACTGGTTGGGGAGGCACTGGCAGCTAACAAGCCCCCCCGAAAAAAAAAAAAAAAAAGTGTGATCCCCCAACACATCAGGAAAACCAGCACTAGGCAGAACCAGCCAGGGGGAGTAATGCCATAGCAGGGGAGACACTCAGTATGGGGTCCCCCTGCCATAACATTAATCTGCTGCCCCCCCCCCCCCCCCCCAGCCAGTCAGCCCAGGGTTGGAATTCCTCGGAAAGTGGGAACCCCAAAAAATAAAAACGGGGTCCCCCCTCCCGAGCAATAACCAGCACTGGGCTGATAGCCCAGTGCTATGCCCTGCACCCCTGGTGGCGGTGTGTGCGGGGTTCATTGTGTGTTAATATTGTTCTTTACAGGTGGCCTACAGGTCCCAGCAAACCTGCCCCAGCATGCTGGCACTTAGAGAACCACAAGTGCCAGCATGCCCGGACATAAAGGGCCTGCTGGCACCTGTAGTCCACCTGCAAAGAATAGTAATATTGTTCTTTACAGGTAGCCTACAGGTCCCAGCAAGCCTGCCCCAGCATGCTGGCACTTGGAGAACCACAAGTGCCAGCATGCCCGGACATAAAGGGCCCGCTGGCACCTATAGTCCACCTGTAAAGAAAATATTAAAATAAAACGCCACACGTCTTGAAAATAAGCTTTATTAAACTGGGTCTTCACCTGGGGGCAGCGGCCTTTAAGCTCCTTTGCGTGGCCGCCGCCTTCCCAGGGCTTCCGGCGTCTTCACCTTCGGGGCGCCACCCCCCCAGGGCTTCCAGCGTCTTCACCTGGTGGGCGGCGGCTGCTAAGCTCTTTTGCATAGCCTCCGCCCAGCCAGGACTTCCGGCCGTCTTCTTTCTTCAGGAGCTCTTCACTGCTCCTCCTCCGCCGTCGGACTGACTCTCCTCCGCCTCGCGCTGACTTATATAAGTCAGCCGGAGGGGGCGGGGCGATGACGCGGCGAGCCGTGATTGGCTCGCGGCGGCCATCTTGAATTTCAAAAATGACGCTGAGGCGCCATTTTTGAAACTGGAACCGCTCCGCTGCCAAACTCTGCAGAATCAAGGTAATTTTCCGCCGCAACCCGCCGCCTGCTCCACCGCCGCCCGCACCACCGCCGCATCCCGCCGCCCGCACCATCGCCGCATCCAGCCGCCCGCACCTCCTCCGCCAGCGTCGCCCACACAGTGATTGACAGCGGATCCAGTGACGGATCCGCTGGCCAATCACTGTGGCCTCACTGACAGGGACGTGCTTTCATAGGTTGAAAGCACGTCCCTGTATGAAAGCGGCACCACTAATGGTGCCGCTTTCCCATATATTTTCAATGGGCTTTTACAGCCCATGGCTAGTCCCCGCCCGTGCCCGCCCCCCGCTCCCCATACTTTCCCCAGTGACAACGGGAGGCACCACGATCGGTGCCTCCCAAACACATAAAAAGAGGAGCAATGTAAAGAATAATATTAAGAAGATACATATGACACAGAATATGTGTCATATGCATCTTCTTTGTATTATCTTAATCATTAATGACAGGGGAGGCACTGCCTCCCCTGACTGCACGTCCCTGGTCGACACACACGTACCGACACACCACACACTCAGGGAATGCTCATCTGAAGACAATTCCCCCACAAGGCCCTTTGGAGAGACAGAGAGAGAGTATGCCAGCACACACCCCAGCGCTATAAACCCAGGAATAACACAGTAACTTAATGTTAACCCAGTAGCTGCTGTTTATATAGATTTTTGCACCTAATTATGTGCCCCCCCTCTCTTTTTACCCTCTTCTACCGTGCATCTGCAGCGGAGAGCCTGGGGAGCTTCCTCTCAGCGGAGCTGTGGAGAAAAAATGGCGCTGGTGAGTGCTGAGGAAGAAGCCCCGCCCCCTCGACGGCGGGCTTCTGTCCCGCTTAAATATCCATTTTCTTGGCGGGGGCTCATACATATATACAGTGCCCAACTGTATATATGTTTACTTTTGCCAAACGAGGTCCATATGCTGCCCAGGGCCCCCCCCCCCCCCCCCTGCACACTTACAGTGACCGGAGTATGTGAGGTGTGTGGGAGCAATGGCGCACAGCTGCAGTGCTGTGCGTTACCTCAGTGAAGAACGGAGTCTTCTGCCGCCGGGGCTGCTTCTCTCCCCTCTGTCCCACGATGCAGGGAGTCTGTTGCCAGCAGAGCTCCCTGAAAATAAAAAACCTAACAAAATACTTTCTCACAGCAAGCTCAGGAGAGCTCACTGAACAGCACCCAGCTCGTCCGGGCACAGTCTCAAACTGAGGTCTGGAGGAGGGACATAGAGGGAGGAGCCAGAGCACACCAGAATCTAAATTCTTTCTTAAAGTGCCCATGTCTCCTGTGGAGCCCGTCTATTCCCCATGGACCTTACGGAGTCCCCAGCATCCACTAGGACGTTAGAGAAATAATGATGATGACAGTTTAGAAATTGAAATTAAGGATGCTATTGTGTTGGAGAAACATGATAAGGGGGAAAATTGTGTATGTAATACTAATGAGATTGTTGATAATGAATAAAAGGTTGATAAAATTCAGGAGGAGGATGTTTGTGTCAGTGTCAGCCACCAGTGACAGTCGGTCTTGTCAGTGATAAGAAGAACCACATTGTCATGCTTGGGCCTAAGACAATATAAGCCACCTCTTCCATGTGGAAACATTTTTACCCAAATACCCAACATTTGTAAAGGCATCTGTTCCATATGTAGTGCCAAAGTAAGTAGAGGTGGGTACGTTAAACATCTAGTGACCTCCTCCCTGTTACATAATTTACAGCGAATTTATTCAAGTTATTTATCCAAATCTGGAAAATCATATATCTCTCTGCACATGTTACATCTGCCCCACCTGCAGTGCAACATGGTTTTGCCCAATTGCTAACTTTTTGGTTTGCTAATAAAACTTGAAAAACCCCATAAGGCTGCTGCTGCCGGGGGTGAATTATCATCACATAAGAGAACCAAGAAGAAAACTAGTACAGGTTGAGTATCCCATATCCAAATATTCCGAAATACGGACTTTTTTGAGTGAGAGTGAGATAGTGAAACCTTTGTTTTTTGATGGCTCAATGTACACAAACATTGTTTAATACACAAAGTTATTAAAAATATTGTATTAAATGACCTTCAGGCTGTGTGTATAAGGTGTATATGAAACATACATGAATTGTGTGAATGTAGACACACTTTGTTTAATGCACACAGTTATAAAAAGTATTGGCTAAAATTACCTTCAGGCTGTGTGTATAAGGTGTATATGAAACATAAATGCATTCTGTGCTTAGACTTGGGTACCATCACCATGATATCTCATTATGGTATGCAATTATTCCAAAATACGGAAAAATCCCATATCCAAAATACCTCTGGTCCCAAGCATTTTGGATAAGGGATACTCAACCTGTAGTTTCACAAAACAATTGTCTGTGAAACAATCATTTGCAAGAGGACCCAATTATGACAGTGGCCATCCTGTCACTGATGCCATGACGGCTTTGTTAGTATCTACGTCCAATATCCGCCATCCGTGCATCTGGTTTTAGACGATCAGTTGAGGTCATGTGTCCACGCTACCAAATTTCATCTTGATACTATTTTACAACAACAGCAATTCCTCACCTGTACCTGGGTGTTAAAAAAGTTATTCTTTGTCTTGATAATGCCATTATATATATATATATATATATATATATATATAAATATAGATGAGCGGTACTGGTAAAACTAAACTAAAGATTACATTGAATACAGCCCACTGGATGGGTGTATCACGTTCAGCAGCATTATCTAACACACAACACCAATTCATTTACAGACTGTTTGCTCTTTGTATCACTGGCTTCATTAAGAAGCATGTCGGTGACAGTCTGTTGGAAAAACATAGGGCTGTTATAGAAAAAGGGCTTACCCATCTAAGATTAGGGATATGTTAATTTACTGCAGCACACTGGAGAAAACTATCGGTTTTATGTAAGCTACTGAATCCATTTACCAATGAAGTAAGTTCAGATACCGCCAGCCTGAGTCAGATCATACCTTTAATTAAACTACTGTAAAAGGAGTTAGAGAAACTGAAGGAGGAGAATAATCAAAGTGATATAAGATGTTGGCCTTGTAGATAGTTTTTTATTTGCTTTCTCAGTGCCAAAGGGTTTGCTTACATTTGGATCACTCAATTTTGGCAACCATGCTTGCTCCTAGGTTTAAGTCCAATGTCTTTCTTTCCAACTGACACAGATCTTAAGAGAAGAACTCCTTGCAAGTAAGTTGTCAACTCAAGTGGCACATGACACAATGGGGGTAATTCCAAGTTGATCGCAGCAGGACATTTTTTAGCAGTTGGGCAAAACCATGTGCACTGCAGGGGAGGCAGATATAACCTGTGCAGAGAGAGTTAGATTTGGGTGTGGTGTGTTCAATCTGCAATCTAAATTGCAGTGTAAAAATAAAGCAGCCAGTATTTACCCTGCACAAAAACAAAATAACCCACCCAAATCTAACTCTCTCTGCAAATGTTATATCTGCCTCCCCTGCAGTGCACATGGTTTTGCCCAACTGCTAAAAAATGTTCTGCTGCGATCAACTTAGAATTACCCCCAATGTCTCCTGCTTTAGTTTCTCTTGCAAATGCAGCTGCCAGGAAAAAACATTTTTTTTTTCCAATAAACCCACTGGTGAGGATTAGTCAACTCAGCACACCAAAGTGGATCATTATGATAGTTGGTCAGTCCACATACGTTGAGACCTCTACTATGACTCAATCTGACACAGTAAGCATCAATAGAATGGCGGAGGATTACTTTAATGATAATGTACAAATTAACATCTCACACAGCCCCTTTGAATACTGAGAAATAAAATAAAGGCAATTTTGGGCCCCTTGTAGAAGCTAGCTATGATTTACTTAAGATGCCCACCCTCCAGTGTGTACTCAGAAAGATTATTTATCACAGTTGGAAACCTTGTGAGCAATTGATGTAGGAGGCTACTTCCAAAAAATGTGGAAAAACTGATGTTCATAAAAATGAACTACAAATACTATGATGAAGATCTTTGTCGCCAATTACAACACTAAATTCTGTAGCTTTGGATTCCAGTGGGGATGAATTAATATTGTGATAAAGAAATTAACAAGTGATGAGGGTGAGGAAGAGGATGATGACATCTTCCAACTGTGGTAATGATAAACAACACTGTTAGCCTTAAGCCCATTGGTTGCTTGGTTTAACCAAACTACCAAGTTGTTTTCTTTTGAGAAGGCCCAAACAAAGCACTTCAGATACAAAAGTGGCAGTCCCTGTCACTGCAGTGCTTGGTTTGTTAAACTGTGCATGACCTTTTTAATATAAAACATAAGGATGGGTGGGAAGGCAGTGGGTGGGAAGGCTCAAGGACAATTTCATCATGCACCACTTTTCATTATGGGCTTTGCCAAAATTGTGTGTGTTAGAAAGATAGCATAGATATATATTACTGTACAGGTTGAGTATCCCATATCCAAATATTCTGAAATACGGAATATTCAGAAATACGGAATTTCTTGAGTGAGAGTGAGATAGTGAAACCTTTGTTTTCTGATGGCTCAATGTACACAAACTTTGTTTAATACACAAAAGTATTAAAAATATTGTATTAAATGACCTTCAGGCTCTGTGCATGGAACATAAATGAATTGTGTGAATGTACACACACTTTGTTTAATGCACAAAGTTATTAAATTATTGGCTAAAATGACCTGCAGGCTGTGTGTATAAGGTGTATATGAAATATAAATGCATTCTGTGCTCAGACTTGGGTCCCATCGCCACGATATCTCATTATGGTATGCAATTATTCCAAAATACGTAAAAATCCGATATCCAAAATACTTCTGGTCCCAAGCAGTTTGGATAAGGGATACTCAACCTCTACTTAAGTACTACTACTTAATTAGTACGTACTTACTGGGGGTTTTGGCCCAAATCAAAATTGTATTTTTACAAAGCAAAATACTGACCATTACAAGTCTCCACACAATACTTTATTAATTATCAAAATTGTGTAATAGCCTGTTACTCTAGCTTGAATCGCCTATATTGGCTTAAGGCCTGTGATTTGATGTTTGGAATGGATTCCGTTTCTAATTCATTTTAAAAATCTGATTGGGATTTTGGAATCCTGTTTCATAATAATTTCTTCCATGACTCCAATTTACTTTTCTTTATAGTTATTACTGTTAGTAGTCAATTAATCAATGTTTTACCTTGCTTCCAGTGGCGGATCTTGCCACGGGCAAGCAGGACTTTTGCCCGGGGCGCCTCCTTCCGGAGGGCGCCGGCGCCATCCGGAGGGCGCCGCACCATGGCAAGATCCTCCACTGTCAGTGTGCGCCCCAGCAGTGTCCCCCCGCTGTGCCCCCCCTCCCGCTGTGAGAAGGGAACCAGACGCTATGCGTCTGGTTTCCCTTCGTGGCGCTGGTCCTCCCCCGCTCTGAAGGGAATCAGACGCTAAGCGTCTAGTTTCCCTTCATGAAGAGGACCTTTGGTGTGCGGTGCGCGATGACGTCATCGCGCACCGCACAGCATTGTGGCATAGACGCTAGGGGTCATAATTGACCTCTAGCGCTTATGCTGTGCTATGGGAGAGACGTCATGACTGACGTCTCTCCCATAGATCCGAGGAGAAGAGCGGCGCCGGTCTGCAGGGTCTGGAAACAGGAGCGGGGTACAGTAAGTATACTTTTTTTTTTTCCAGCGGCGCTACAAATGGGGGGCGTGACTGACCACGCCCCCATGTTAAGCCACGCCCCTAACTTTTGCCCGGGGCGCCGCAAGGGCAAGAACCGGCCCTGCTTGCTTCCACTATATAATATTACACCCCAATAACCTGTACTGGCCTCGAACCTTTGATTTGCTGGTTTAAGATGTTTGTTATTATTTATTAATATACTAATCCTCAAATTAATATTGTGTTAACTTTATAATATATTTTCTATTAACTTTATACTATTAGTTCTTGATTAATGAAAACAAATGTGCTATAATCTTTTAAACTGCCATGTGTTTGTCACGTTGTTCTGTCGCATAGTTTAGCCAGTCAACTCGCTGCAGCCTTTCAATATTGGTGAAAATATGGTGAACTGTGAGGTGGTCAAAATTGATTAGAAATGAATAAAAATGTATGCTATTGATGCTAATAATACTATAGGAACAAAAAATAGGATTTTAATTACCTGCAGGTAAATTCTCTTCTCGTAGTCCATAGAGGATGCTGGGGTCCACATTAGTACCATGAGGTATAGACGGGTCCACTAGGAGCCACTGGCACTTTAAGAGTTTGAGAGTGTGGGCTGGCTTCTCCCTCTATGCCCCTCCTACCAGCCTCAGTCTAGAAACTGTGCCCGAGGAGACGGACAACTTCGAGAGAAGGATATTACACAGATAGTGGCGAGATTCACACCAGCTCACACATACAAGGCAAACCAATCTAACTAGCTTGAAACATCAGCAACGGCTGAACAAGATTACTTAACCAGGTAACAAAACAGTACTAAACCGAGAACTAAGCAGTACTGAACAAAGTAACCACTGCAGGATCACAAAGCGCTGGGCGGGCACCCAGCATCCTCTATGGACTACAAGAAAAGCATTTACCGGTAGGTAAATAAAATCCTATTTTCTCTTACGTCCTAGAGGATGCTGGGGTCCACATTAGTACCATGGGGATGTACCAAAGCACCCAGAACGGGAGGGAGAGCGTGGAGGCTCCTGCAGAACTGATTGACCAAACTTCAGGTCCTCAGCGGCCAAGGTATCGAACTTGTAGAACTTTGCAAACGCGTTCGACCCCAACCAAGTAGCCGCTCGGCAAAGCTGTAAAGCCGAGACACTCCGGGCAGCCGCCCAGGAAGAACCCACCTTACGAGTAGAGTGGGCCTTAACAGACGTACGACACGGCAATCCTGCCGTAGACACAACCTTCGGAAGGAACTGCTGACGTGTCCGGAGCTCAGCTCTATCTTCATGGAAGATCAAGTAGGGGCTCTTACAAGACAAAGCCCCCAGCTCTGACACACGTCTAGCAGAAGCTAAGGCCAACAAAGTGACAGCCTTCCATGTGAGAAAGTTGACCTCAACCTCTTGTAGAGGCTCGAACCAATCTGATTGGAGAAACTGCAGCACCACGTTAAGATCCCATGGTGCCGTAGGTGGCACAAAGGGAGGCTGGATGTGCAGAACCCCTTTCAAAAAGGTCTGAACCTCCGGGAGGGAAGCCAGCTGTTTCTGGAAGAAAATGGATAGGGCCGAAATCTGGACCTTTACGGATCCCAACCTCAGGCCCATATCCACACCCGCTTGCAGGAAGAGGAGAAACCGTCCCAGTTGAAACTCCACCGTAGGAAACGTCTTGGACTCACACAAGATACATATTTTTTCCAAATACGATGGTAATGTTTAGACATTACTCCTTTCCTAACCTGTATCAGGGTAGGAATAAGCTAATATCTGGCGTTCAACCTCCATGCCGTCAAACGTAGCCACGGTAAGTCTTGATAAGCAAACGGCCCCTGCTGCAGCAGGTTCTCCTGAAGAGGAAGAGGCCTCGGCTCTTCTACCAGTAGATCCAGAAGATCCGCATACCAAGCCCTTCTTGGCCAGCCTGGAGCAATGAGGATCGCCTAAACTCTTGTTCTCCCTGTGAGTTTTAGAACTCTTGGAATGAGTGGAAGTGGAGGAAACACGTACACCGACTGGAACACCCACGGAGTCACTATGGTGTCCACCGCCATGGCTTGTAGGTCTCTCGACCTGGAACAATACCTCCGAAGCTTCTTGTTGAGACAAGAGGCCATCATGTCTATTTGAGGTACACCCCAAAGATCTGTTACCTCCGTGTACACCTCTGGATGGAGTCCTCACTCTTCTGGATGGAGATCGCGTCTGCTGAGGAAGTCCGCTTCCCAGTTGTCTACTCCCGGAATGAAGAGTGCTGACAGTGCCAACGCATGTTTTTCTTCCCAGAGGATGATTCTTGTTACCTCTGACATTGCAGCTCTGCTCTTCGTTCTGCCCTGTCGGTTTATGTAAGCCACTATCGTTACATTGTCCGAAGGCACTTGAACGGCTCGATCCCGCAGAAGATGGGCTGCTTGGAGAAGACCGTTGTAGACAGCTCTCATTTCCAGAATGTTTATTGGTAGGCCGGCTTCCAGACTTGACCACCTTCCTTGGAAGGTCTCTCCTTGAGTGACTGCGCACCAGCCCCGGAGACTTGCATCCGTGGTTAGAAGGATCCAATCCTGAATCCCAAACCTGCGGCCCTCCAGAAGGTGAAGTAATTGTAGCAACCAGAGGAGTGAAATCCTGGCCTTTGGCGACAGACGTATTCACTGGTGCATTTGTAGATGAGATCCCGACCACTTGTCCAGGAGATCCAGTTGGAAGGGTCGAGCATGAAACCTCCCGTACTGCAGAGCCTCGGAAGAGGCCACCATCTTCCCCAGAAGGCGAATGCACTGCTGAACCGACACCCGGGCTGGCTGCAGGACATCCCGGACCATTGTTTGTATCACCAACGCTTTCTCCTCCTGATGAAACACCCTCTGCACTTCCATGTCGAGGATCATTCCTAGAAATGACAACCTCCTGGTCGGCTCCAAATGTGATTTTGGAAGATTCAGGATCCAACCGTGTTCCCTGAGTAGATGGGTCGTGAGAACAATGGACTGTAACAGCTTCACCTTGGACGATGCCTTTATCAGCAGATCGTCCAGATACGGAATTATGTTCACCCCCTGTCTGCGGAGGAGAACCATCATCTCCGCCATCAGCTTGGTAAATACCCTTGGTGCTGTGGAGAGGCCGAATGGCAGGGCCTGGAA
Source organism: Pseudophryne corroboree (assembly GCF_028390025.1). Taxonomy (NCBI): domain Eukaryota; kingdom Metazoa; phylum Chordata; class Amphibia; order Anura; family Myobatrachidae; genus Pseudophryne; species Pseudophryne corroboree. The sequence continues at coordinate 715,252,779 of NC_086446.1, read as the reverse complement.
CTAAAAATGTCTGTCTAACAGTGCGAATCGGAGAAAAGCTTGATGCGGTGGCCAAATCGGAATGTGGAGGTACGCATCCTTGATATCCAGGGATACCAGAAATTCCCCCTCCTCGAAACCTTATATTACCACCCTCAGAGACTCCATTTTTGAACTTGAACTCCCTCAGAAAGGGGTTTAGCGATTTTAAGTTCAAAATGGGTCTGACCGAACCATCCGGTTTCGGTACCACGAAAAGGTTCGAATAGTAACCTTTGTTTTGCAAATGGGGTGGAACTGGTACAATTACCTGTGACTCCACCAACTTCTGGATGGCTTCCTGTAGGATAGCCCTGTCTGCCAGCAAAGCTGGCAAGCCTGATTTGAAGACTCGGTGAGAAGGGAGATCTTGAAACTCCAGCCTGTACCCCTGGTACACAATATCTTGCACCCAGGGATCCAGGCCGGATGACACCCAGACGTGGCTGAAATGCCTGAGTCTCGCCCCCACCGGCCCCACCTCCAGGCTGCGCTGTCCACCGTCATGCTGTGGAATTTGGCATACCTGAAGCAGGCTTCTGTTCCTGGGAACCCACAGCAGCAGGTTTCTTGGATTTTGGCCGACCTCCTCTTGTTTTAGCAGCCCGAAAGGACTGTGATGCAGCTGAAGAAAAAGGTTTCTTCATAGCAGGTGCAGCTGAGGGAAGAAAAGGTGATGGTGTAGCCGTGGAAATCCACACATCCAATGCTTCCCCAAAGAGAGCCTGACCTGTGTAGGGTAGGGTCTCCACACCTCTCCTGGATTCCACGTCGGCAGACCACTGGCGCAGCCAAAGTCCTCTACAAGCTGAGACAGACATGGAAGATATCCCTGCAGCCATCGAACCCAGGTCTTTCATGGATTCCACCAAAATCCTGCAGAATCCTGAATGTTACGTAAAAACAATTCAACGTCACTTTTATCCGTTGTATCCAAATACTCAAGTAATGTGCCTGACCACTTTACTATAGCTTTGGAAATCCATGCACAGGCAATAGTAGGACGTAGTATCGCCCCTGAAGCCGTGTATATGGATTTGACCGTAGTGTCAATTTTGCGATCAGCCGGTTCTTTTAACGCAGTAGATCCGGGGACAGGTAAAACCACCCTTTTAGAGAATCTGGACACAGATGCGTCAACTATGGGTGGGTTTTCCCATTTTTTCCTATCCTCCTCAGGGAAAGGGTAAGCAACCAGAACCTTTCTGCGGATCTGAAATTTTTTTTCCGGGTTTTCCTAAGCTTTCTCAAATATAGCATTTAATTCCTTAGACGCAGAGAAGGTTAGCGAGGCTTTCTTATTGTCAGTGAAGTAAGCCACCTCAACCTGCTCAGGTGTTGAAAGAAATGCCGCCCCCCACAGCACATCCCATTCACTGTCTGCCGTGTCAGAATCGGTATCCATGTCATCTTGCATAATCTGGGCAAGAGCACGTTTTTGGGGGCCCTGAAATAACAGAACCGGACCAAACTGCCATAGAGTTCAGTAAAACCTGAGTTGCAGACTCATTTTGTGCAACTCTAGTAGAATCTGAGAAATCATACTTTTAAGAGAGGCTAACCACTCAGTCTTCCTTGCTGGGACCTGCGCTAACACAGTGCAATCTTGATTACATGGAATGGGATCATCCTGAGAGGACATATCCTCTGCAGCATATGACACAGAGTCCCTGGACATAGCTGAATGGAGACCACAAATACTCCCCACACACACAGGGAAGGGCAGAGTTTCCCCCCAAGAATGGCAAGAGAGACAGAGATTGGAGCCAATCCACAAACAGCGCTACAAGATAGGGAGACCTCTAACCAGCGCTTACTGTGTACCTTAATAGGTTGCTCAGTACAGATATACAGCCCCTCCCCCCCCTTCTACAACCCCCTGGTACCGTATAAGATAGCTGGAGTTGATTTGGAGGGACAGCTCTCACTGATAGCGCTTCTGCAGGCAGGAAAATGGTGCTGAACGCTGCTGGGTCTGCTCTGAGGAGAAGTTCCGCCCCCTTTCATGGTGCTGCTTCCCGCTCTTCTGAAGATTATACTGGCCTGAGGAAAAGTGCTGGCAGCGATCCTGGTACCCTGACAGGCTTGGTGGTCAGTGTAGGGTGTAGGTGCTGGCTCAGGGCGCCCCTCACAGCATCACACTATGTACTGCTGAGCCCCGGAGCACAGTTGGTCCTGCCCTGTTGCCGCCATGTTCACACCGGCTCCTGGCTTGCCAGGGGGGCCAGTGACTAACTTGCCACTGATCTTCTGGCTCTGTAAGGGGGTGGTGGCATGCTGCTGGGGTGAGCGATCCCCTGTAGCGGGGAACGTTCGATCCCCTCAGTAGCTCAGTGTCTTGTCAGCGGAGATAGTGGCTCAGACCCCGCAGGGTGGACACTACTCCCCCCCCCCCCCTTAGTCACTCGAAGCAGGGAGGCTGTTGCCAGCAGCCTCCCTGTGCCTAAACTCTATTTAAAATAATAAAACTAAAAGAACTCCTATGGAACTCCCCTAGCTATGACCGGCTCCTCCGGGCACATTTTCTAAACTGGTAGGAGGGGCATAGAGGGAGGAGCCAGCCCACACTCTCAAACTCTTAAAGTCCCAGTGGCTCCTAGTGGACCCGTCTATACCCCATGGTACTAATGTGGACCCCAGCATCCTCTAGGACGTAAGAGAAATAGGTCCAAATTACATGATTTTAGTTGCTTTTATAAATGTTTAAATAAATTCTAAATAACCAAAACATAATGAAGAGTTAGAAACAAAACCAAAACACAGGGGTCTGTGCTTATCGCTAATGATTATGTAAGCTGGGCATACACGGCCCGATAAAATGCCTGTCAGATCTCCCACAGTGTATGGCACCCGATATCTGTATCCCGATATCTGTGCTCCTCCCTTTGCCCTGATCCTTCCCATGTGAAGGAACAGGGGAAATGTCCATCGGTCATCAATGGCAGGGAATACACTGCTCGATACGGATGACTTTCGACTTAGAAAATATTGCATCGGACAGACATGCTGGATGATCTGGCATGGCCGACTGATTGATAGGTCGCCCGGATACACTGTACAATTATCTGGTTTATCCGCTGGTATGCCCATCTATAGTAATTGCACTGTTTTAATATGCAGGTGACCAGTTTATGGTTGTACTTATGAGATGGTGTCAGGATCCTGGTGCTTGGGATGCTGGCAGTCAGAATACCGACAGCGGCATTCGATGTGCAGAATTCCGACACCTGGCAGGTATGTACCCCAAACCTCCCCCTCCCTAACTTTCCCTATCTGCAGCCTGACCCTAACCCTCTAATCCACACAGCCTAACCCTAACCCTCCCTGGTGATGGCTGAACCTAACACCCCCCCCCCCCCCCCTGCGTGATGCTGACAGTTAGGATTCCGGTGCCGGCATTGTGGTCAATGCTGGGATGCTGGCACCAGTCTTCTGACCAGTGTCGAGATTTCGACTGTTGGTATCCCAAACGCCGGTATGCTGAGCGGATTAATTACTTAATGTATATATTTATATGATTTTGTATTATGTGATATTGTGTAGAGGGGATGGGTATGTGTGACGCTGGGATCCCAGCTGTTAGATGGCCGGGGGGAGGGTAAGTGCAACAAAGCCCCTTGTGGGTTCGCTGCGCTTGCCACAGGTTCTATTCCTTCTCTATGGACTCCCACGAATGGGAATAGTCCCTGTTGGTCAGCATGCCGACCAGTGGGATATTCAGGCTTCGGGATCCCGGCGTGGTATTGTGACCGGCAGTCTCCTGACCGCCGGTCACATAACCGCATCCCATGTAGAGTTTGGTATAGAAATAAATTTGCATTACTCTTCATGGAGTATTCATAAAGGCCATTACATTATTCAGTCTCCCAGCAACTCACACCTCTGTACATGTTGCCCCCTCACTTATTCACTCCCCTCTTATTCACTCATGAGCTTTTTACTTCCCTATATTCATTTACAACAACATCTACAACCTCTCACCATAAAAAACTTTCACAAACCTCTGACACCCACATTTATCTCTCTCTTCTGCTTCTGACAGCTGGTGACATTTCACCAAATCCAGGACCCAACCACTTGCATCACTCACATTCACCTGATTCACAGCAACATAGAAATCCATCTAACCTCATAAACATCACGTCTTCCATTACCCTCCAGATCACTAAAATGTGCCTTATGGAATGCACACTCTGTTTGTTACAAATTAACATCCATCCATGACCTCTTCATATCTAACAACTTCAATCTTCTGGCTATAACAGAAACCTGGCTCACACAATCAGACACAGCCTCCCATGCAGCACTGGCACATGGTGGTCTCCACTTCACACACACCTCCAGGCCTGGTAACCATAAAGGAGATGGAGTTGAACTATTACTTTCCCAATCTTTTGCATACACTGTTCTACCACAGTTTCCATCAGTCACATTTACATCATATGAAGTACATTCCATCAGGGTTAACTCTCCTTTCTCTCTGCGTGTTGCAGCTATCTATCGCCCATCTGGGCATCCCAAACAATTTCTGGAAGATTTTTCTGCCTGGCCCCTAACTTCATATCCTCTGACATCTCCACCATCATCAAGGGTGACTTCAATATTGCTATTGATTGTCCAAAATCTGCTGCTCACACCTCCAAACTACTCTCTCTAACCTTTTCTCTCTGCCTCTCCCAATGGACTGATGCCTCTAATCATCAGGAGGGCCACTGCCTTGATCTAGTATTCACCAGACTATGCTCCGTTTCTGAACTCAGTAACACTCCTTTCCCCCTCTCAGATCACAACCTTATCACCTGAATGCTCTCCTCCATTAATTCAAACTCTGTGTTACTGAAGTCTACCAAGTCTCCTCTAACCCGCAGAAATATTAACACAATTAATCTTCAAGAACTTTTCAACTCACTCCAACAACTGCTTTCACCTATTTCTGTATTCACATCTCCTGAGATGGCTGTATCACACTTGAACCAGACTCTAGAACTAGCCTTTGATGAAGTGGCTACAGCTACCCATCACACTCCATGTAGGCCTAGAAGTCAACCATGGCACTCTAAATTAACAAGACATCTACAAAAACTCACAACTTGAACGTCAGTGGTGTAAATCTCGTATTTCAAGTGACTTCCTCACATATAAGACCGTGCACCACTCTTATCGAAATGCCCTGGACTCTGCCAAACAAACATATTTCCAATCTCTCATTTCTGCTCAAGCCTCTACCCCAAATGACTCTTTAATACATTTAAATCACTTCTGAATCCATCCTCACCTACCCCACCAGCCACTATCAAGGCACAAGCACTTGCTTCCTACTTCAAGGACAAGATTGATAAGATCCGAGATTAAATGGTATGCTCTTCATCAGGCAGTGACCTGCTCAGTTCTTTACCTGAACCCTCTGGCACTCTCTCTCTCTCTTCATTTGATCCCACAAATAAAGATGAAGTATCATCACTCTTCTCATTCTGCTTCTCTACTACCTCTCCTCTTCATCCTTTACCCTCACAAATAAGTAAAGCTCTGTCTCCAGTGCTTATTCCTACCTTAACTAACATCTGTAATCTCTCTTTCTCTCTTTACTGGTATTTTTCCTTCACTGTTCAAGCATGCAGTGATTACTCCCATTTTGAAAAAAATAATTCTGACACTAACTCTCTCTCAAACTACCGCCATTGCCTCTCTAACTTGAGAGACTTGCCTACACTCGACTCACACAATTTAGTGTAACCCACTTCAGACAGGCTTCCGTCCCCAACACTCCACAGAGACAGCACTGACTAAAGAGGTCAATGATTTGGTCACTACGAAGTATGAAGGCCATTACTCACTTCTTACTCTTCTAGATATATCTGCTGCCTTTGACACTGTTGACCACTCTCTTCTCATACAAACACTACAATCCCTGGTGGTCATTCCGAGTTGTTCGCTAGCTGCATTTGTTCGCTGTGCAGCGATGAGGCAAAAAAAGGCACCTCTGCGCATGCATATGCGGCGCAATCCGCACACGCGGCGTACTATTACAACAAACTATGTAGTTTTACACAGGGTCTAGCGATGCTTTTCAGTCGCACTGGCAGCCGCAGAGTGATTGACAGGAAGAGGGCGTTTCTGGGTGTCAACTGACCGTTTTCAGGGAGTGTTTGGAAAAACGCAGGCATGCCAGGAAAAACGCAGGCGTGGCTGGGCGAACGCAGGGCGTGTTTGTGACGTCAAATCAGGAACTGAATGGTCTGAAGTGATCGCAAGCGCTGAGTAGGTCTGAAGCTACTCTGAAACTGCACAAAATTATTTTGTAGCCCCTATGCGATCCCTTCGTTATCACTTCTGCTAAGCTGAAATACACTCCCAGTGGGAGACGGCATAGCATTTGCACGGCTGCTAAAAACTGCTAGCGAGCGAACAACTCGGAATGACCACCCCTAGGTCTTAAAGACACAGCCCTTTCTTGGTTCCTATCCTACCTATCTAATCACTATTGTGTTCGCTTCTCTGAATCTACCTCCTCTTCGCTACCTCTTTCAGTTGGAGTACCGCAAGGCTCAGTCTTGAGTGCTCTGCTTTTCTCAATCTATACCTCATCCCTTGGTAAACTAATCAGCTCTTTTGGATTTCAGCATCATCTGTACGCTGATGATACTCAAATCTACCTATCCTCCCCTGATTTGTCCCTATCTGTACTGGGCCGTGTCACTGAATGCCTTTCTACCATTTAATCTTGGATGACATCTCACTACCTCAAACTTAAATATTTCAAAAACAGAGTTAATTATATTTCCACCGGCCAATAGTAGGTACTAACCTGATATTTCTATCACTGTTGAAAACTCGACAATCAACCCTACCCCCAGTGGTGCAAGTAGAAAAAATGTCTTACAGGTACTGTGTGCGTGCACAAAAATGGGTGTGGCCAAATGCCACATGGGGCGTGGCCAATGAAAATGGGGGCGTGATACACATATGGGGGAGGGGCAGATACAACTATGACCCCAATAGTGCCAGATACACGTTGCCCCACAGTGCCAGATATACATTGCCCCACAGTGCCAGATATACATTGCCACACAGTGCCAGATACACAAATGCCCCCAGAGTGCCAGATATACATTGCTACACAGTGCCAGATACACAAATGCCCCCAGAGTGCCAGATGTACATTGCCCCACAGTGCCAGATACACAAATGCCCCCAGAGTGCCAGATGTACATTGCCCCACAGTGCCAGATACACAAATGCCCCCACTGTGTCAGATATACATTGCCCCCCAGTGCCAGATACAGAAATGCCCCCACAGTGCCAGATATGCCCCCAGTGCCAGATACAGAAATGCCCCCAGTGCCAGATACATATGTCCCCCAAGTGCCAGATATGCCCTCAGTGTCAGATATGCCCCCAGTGCCAGATACACATGTCCCCGCAGTGCCAGATATGGCCACAGTGCCAGATACACATGTCCCCCCAGTGCCAGATACACATGTCCCCACAGTGCCAGATATGCCCCCAGTTCCAGATACACATGTCCCCCCCAGTGCCAGATATGCCCCCAGTGCCAGATACACATGTCCCCCCCAGTGCCAGATATGCCCCCAGTGCCAGATACACATGCCCCCCCATGCCAGATACACATGTCCCCACAGTGCCAGATATGCCTCCAGTGCCAGATACACATGTCCCCCCAGTGCCAGATATGCCCCCAGTGCCAGATACACACGTTCCCCCCAATGCCAGATATGCCCCCAGTGCCAGATACACATGCCCCCCCCAGTGCCAGATACACATGTCCCCACAGTGCCAGATATGCCCCCAGTGCCAGATACACATGTCCCCCCAGTGCCAGATATGCCCCCAGTGCCAGATATCCCCCAGTGCCAGATATACCCCCAGTTCCAGATACACATGTCCCCCCAGTGCCAGATATGCCCCCAGTGCCAGATACACATGTCCCCCCAGTGCCAGATATGCTCCCAGTGCCAGATATGCTCCCAGTGCCAGGTATACATGATACCCCCCCCCCAGTGCCAGATATGTCCCCAGTGCCAGGTACACATGTCCCCTCAGTGCCAGATATGCCCCCAGTGCCAGATATGCTCCCATTGCCAGGTATACATGCCCCCCAGTGCCAGGTATACATTAAACCCCCCCCCCCTCCCCTGCTGCTCACCGCTGCTGCTGCTGCTGTCCTGAGTGTGTCTGTGTGAGGGGAGGAGAGTGCAGCCTGCGCCTCTCCTTCCCCTCAGTCTCCGGCGGGTGCGGGTGTCTTAGTTCAATTCAGCGCCAATCCATGAGCCAATCAAAGCTCGCGGTCCGGCAGCCTTGGCTACCGGTCCGCGAGCTCTCATTGGCTCATGTGTGGCGCTGAATTGAACAAAGACACTGAGGGGCAGGAGAGGCGCAGGCTGCGCTCTCCTCCCCTCACATCAGCGGGAGTGGCGGTGAGCAGCAGAGGCAGGGACGGAGCGGGCGGCCCGTCGCTGTGGGTATGGCCGTACCCACCCATACCCGCACACTTGCACCGCTGCCTACCCCACAAGCTCACTGCCTAGGTGTCATCCTTGACTCTGATGTGTCCTTTGTTCCCCACATTCAATCTGTCTCAAAATCATGTTACATACATCTAAAAAACATATCCAACATACGACCATACCTTACACAAGACACTGCTAAAACTGTAATCCATGCTCTCATTATCTCCTGCATTGATTATTGCAATAGTCTCCTAAATGGTCTTCCAAAAACGAGACTCTCATCACTACAATCCATTCTGAATGCAGCTGCAAGGCTAATCTTCCTCGCTAGACATTCATCATCTGCAGATCCACTCTGTCAGTCCCTCCGTATTCATTATAAAATACTTTTACTCACACACAAGGCCATTAACCAAACTACACCAACGTACATCACTTTGCTTATCTCAAAATATCTCCCAACCCGACCTCTTCATTCTTCACAAGATCTGCGTCTCTCATCCACACTCATTACTCGCTCCGACTCATGATTGCAGGACTTTCTTCTGGCTGCACCTACTCTGTGGAATGCCCTACCACGCACAATAAGGCTCTCCTCTAGTCTCCAAACCTTCAAGCGTTCCCTGAAAACACACCTCTTCAGGCAAGCGTATCAAATTCCAGAACCGGCCACATAACTTTCATAAACCATCCTATCAAATTGCATCCACTCTGCACTGTCCACACACATCTTCTCACTTTCCCTTCCTCTCGTCCCCGGTTCATCATTGCAGTGTGACCATATCATATAGTCCACCAGGAACCTTTGTAATCTGGTGGACGACTCTGCAGTATATCGCACCTATCCTTGTGTATCCTATTTCCCTATATATTGTAAGCTTTTGAGCTGGGCCTTCCTACCTCTATGACTGTTTGTTATTACCCAATTTTGCTATAACATTATTATTTCCAAATGTAAAGCGCAACGGAATTTGCTGAGCTATGGGGGTAATTCCAAGTTGATCGCAGCAGGATTTTTGATAGCAATTGGGCAAAACCATGTGCACTGCAGGGGAGGCAGATATAACATGTGCAGAGAGAGTTAGATTTGGGTGGGTTATTTTGTTTCTGTGCAGGGTAAATACTGGCTGCTTTATTTTTACACTGCAAATTAGATTGCAGATTGAACACACCCCACCCAAATCTAACTCTCTCTGCACATGCTATATCTGCCTCCCCTGCAGTGCACATGGGGGGTCATTCCGAGTTGTTCGCTCGGTAAAAATCTTCGCATCGCAGCGATTTTCCGCTTAATGCGCAATGTCCGCACTGCGACTGCGCCAAGTAAATTTTCTATGCACTTAGGAATTTTACTCACGGCATTTTCATCGTTCTGGTGATCGTAATGTGAATGACAGGAAATGGGTGTTACTGGGCGGAAACAGACCGTTTTATGGGCGTGTGGGAAAAAACGCTACCGTTTCCGGAAAAAACGCAGGAGTGGCTGGAGAAACGGGGAAGTGTCTGGGCGAACGCTGGGTGTGTTTGTGACGTCAAACCAGGAACGACAAGCAGTGAAATGATCGCAGATGCCGAGTAAGTCTGGAGCTGCTCAGAAACTGCTACGAGGTGTGTAATCGCAATATTGCGAATACATCGTTTGCAATTTTAAGATGCTAAGATTCACTCCCAGTAGGCGGCGGCTTAGCATGAGCAAATCTGCTAAAATCCACTTGCGAGCGAACAACTCGGAATGACCCCCATGGTTTTGCCCAATTGCTAACAAAAATCCTGCTGCGATCAACTTGGAATTACCCCCCATATTAGAAACTGTTAATAAATAAATAATAAATAAATCAGGGGCAGGAATTAAAATGATGTTACATTACCTCAGGGCTTACTGTAATTGCTGTTTTTTTTTATCGTCACAGGTTGTATTCAGATTATCTGTACTTTGGAATTGCTAACAAATCGGCCATTGACTTCAACAATAAAGTGAATGAGTCACTGCAGATGTTTGAGAGCTGCCTGCGGGATTCTTCGCTCCGCTCCTGCGCTTACAACACTACCTTAAATGAAGTACTGCCGGTACGTGTTGCCCCTCAGCATTCAGTATGTACACAGCCAGGAAAGCACTATACTAATCAGTATCTGAGGAAGATAACATTTGGTAGGGATTTAATGTTACACACATCATTATCCCTCTGTTACTTAGGGGAAGATGTACTAAGCAGTGATAAAAGTGGAGAAGTGAGCCAGTGGAGATGTTGCCCATGGCAACCAATCAGCTGCTCTGTATACTTTTATAGTATGCAAATTATAAATGTTACGCCACTGCTGATTAGCTGGTATTAGTACCAGCCAATCAGCACATAACTGCCATGGCACAGGCTGGGTTTGAAAAATGACAGTTAGGAGCTGATTGGCTGGTACTTTATCTCCATCCACTTTACCTCCATCAAGGGCTTAAATAGACTCTCTGAATCCCCCTGACTGTTATAGGACCACACATGATCAGTGATGTAAACCAAATTCTTGATTGCAACTGAATGCCTGGTGGCTCCCAGGTCCATGTACCAGCAATCTTTCCTGCACTGATCTGTGACATTTTAAGCTAACTCATTTTCTTTATCACTTGTGTCTCTCAGTCTGCATTCACAGGCTTTGGGCAAAATTGACTAAGCGGATTGTAAACCCGCGGATGGCAAGCTGACAATTTACTAAGACTAAAACTGCAGAGAAAGCAGATATTAGAATGGAATAGAACAGAATATCAAAGCCCTATTGTTTTTGACCATAGAAAGAATAGAATAGAAACCACTGATTTATGAAGCAGCAGTTTTGTTTGCTGAAAAAGCTGGTAATTAATTGAATTTGACAGTCAACAATTGCTTGACAGGAATATCATCCACATGGGCTATGAAGGATTATGGTGTCTCTCACCAGACATGACTGGTTTTCCACAGATAATCTAAATAATACTCATTTATGTATGTTATGGGTTCTCAGGGCCAGCAACTGAAATCTTGGGACCTGGTACACAGTTATCTCTGGGGATCATCCTCCCCCCACCGCGATCCTCCCATACTGGATTGACCCGCCCCCCCCCCTCAAGTCCCTCCTCTGCATGTGCCAATACATGTATCCCCATCTATAACATTGAAGTAGCAGCAACACACATACTTATTTAGAATAATATCCAAGATACTGTATATCCAATGCAAAATAAAGTCAAAATACACTGTCACTTGACTGACTTACCACACAGCCTTTGGTGCAGGGCTCAGGCTGCTCTGCTGCCAATCAGTGTCGCTCCGCCTCAGCCAGGCTCATGGGTGGGATTGCCAGACAGGGAGCCGTCTGAAGAGGGAGTGGAACAGGGGTGTGGATCATTAGATCGACACTGTCTAGGTTGACGATGTTTAGGTCGACAGTCACTAGGTCGACATGGTTGGAAGGTCGACAGGGTTTCTAAGTCAACATGTGCTAGTTCGACAGGTCAAAAGGTCGACATGAGGGTTTTATGGGGGGGGTTTGTGTCGTTTTCTTCGTAGAGTGACCGGGAACCCCAATTAGTGCACCGCGTCCCCTCGCATGGCTCGCTTCGCTCGCCATGCTTCGGGCAAGGTGCCTCACTGCGCTACCGCTTCACTCGGCACAGATTACAGTTCCAATCGTAATCCACGTGGATCGTTAAGTATGAAAAAGTTCAAAAAAATATTTTTAAAAAACAACAACTCATGTCGACCTTTTGACCCGTTGACCTTGAAACCCTGTCGACCTTCCAACCCTGTCGGCCTAGTGACTGTCGACCTATAGTGGTCGACCTAAACATTGTTGACCTAGACAATGTCGATCTTCAGACCGGATCCCGTGGAGCAGCAGGCCTGCTGCTAGCTGCTAGAGGCTGACTGTGCCTGTCGGGTGGCGGTTCCTTACAAGTTCCAACTCCTCTTCAACGATGGCCCGGGCTGCAATGGCAGATGCAGTCTTGCAAGTGCCGGAGCAGCGTTATGCCATGTAATGACATCACCACATTGCGCCATCATTCATTTTATGCACATAAGCTATTAAGCTCAGACCAAACCAGGTGGGTGGCCGGCGCGGTCAGTTCATGTGTATAATGAACTAATACTTGGCGCTGCGGCCCATGATTTTTTCTCCTGAACCTCGGGGCCCGGGATGGGTATACCCTTTGTAACCCCTGACACCGGACCTGTGGGTTCTTCTATCCACATCTATGGCGTAAATGTAGATCTTCCTGCACCGCTAGCCTTAGTAGTAATGAATGGGTTATTCATGCTCTCCCTCTTTCTGTCACAGCTTTTAATCTCCATCCAGCACAAACTCTGTACCTTCTCCATGATTCCACAGTGGCTTACTGGCCTGTAGCTGCAGCATAGTATCTTCCCTCCCTGATGCTGCCTGCTACTATGTGGTTCCATTCATTCACTATATGGTATCCATTCCATCAAACCCGCATTGGTAATTACTATCTAATGACAAATCACTGGGGAACAAAAAAATAAATGATTTAAGATCAGTTTGCCAGTACTTGAGGGTCCTATTTTCTCATTAGAACTTCATTTTCAAATTAATGAAAAATTATAAAATTCTATTATTTTCTCCATTTTTATGGGCTGATTTATCACTGAATGAGAAATTTCACTGTGAGTGATAAATTGCACCAGCCAATCAGCTTCTAACTTTCATGTCACAGGTTGTGTTTTAAAAATGACAGGAGCTGACTGGCTGGTGAAATTTATCACTCACAGTGAAATGTATCACTCATTGCTAAATGAGCCTATTAGTACCTTACTAGTCTAGGTCCCTTTACTTAACAGAATCAACTTAGTTTTGCTTTTTTAACAACTACACTCTTTCAACAATAACAAGGATTTGTTTTATTTGTGATAACGTAGCTGGTAGTCACATTTGAGACACATAACACATTCATATCTCCTCACTATCGCTGTTAGGAGGCGTGGCAGTGCATTGCTGAGTCTGCCTGGACTTCCACAGCCACGCCTCCTTCCAGAAAACAGAGAGGAGCAACGGAGAGGATCGAGTGACGCAGTAAGCACACCTCCTGTTCCTTTGTTTGGCCCTCTCTGTCTCACCACAACCAATTTCCCGCCAGTTGAGCTTGTTTTGTTCAGTACGTCCTCGGCTTTTGTTGGAAGTTAGCACTGAATGTGTGAAACATAATGTTCTTCTCAGAGACAGTGTACTATCAACCCTGATGTTTTTTGTTATATTTGTGGCAAATATAGTGTTGCAAAAGACAGAAAAGATATAACTGTATTCGTAAAATAAGCGTATCAGTATTTTGGACGTCACATAAGCCAGCAAGACAAGATACAGTATGGGTGCCTCACAAAGTTTGTAAAAACTGCGTGCAATCACTCTGCAATTGGATTAAAGGTGATCGAAAAAGAATTTAATTTCGGCATCCCTATGATGTGGTATGAGCCAATAGACACTTGAGTGACTGCTATTTTTGTGCTGTAAATGTGAAGGCTATGAATCAATTTAAGAAACACAAATGGGAATACCCAAGTATGAATTCTGCAAAGCAACCGATACCACATAGCAAAGATTTACCTGTACCATCATTCAGTTCTTTGTGTGAAGCTGAATGTGATGATGTGGAAATGTTAATTTCATCCAGTGCAGGTGACAACACAGATGAAAGTGAGTTTGATGAAAGTTTCTCTACTCCATGGGTCTTCAACCTGCAGCCCTCCAGCTGCTGTGGAACTACACATCCCAGCATGCCCTGCCTCAATTTTAGCATTCCTTAACAGTAAAACTGTGGCAGGGCATGCTGGGATGTGTAGTTTAACAGCAGCTGGAGGGCCACAGGTTGAAGACCCATGCCTCCAAACAAATTTGATCAAAAGAAACTAAACGATTTAATTCGTGACATGAATTTATCGAAAAAAGGAGCTGAGCTTTCATGAAAAGAACTGTCTTGAGCCGGATGTTACTATAACGTCGTATCGAAATAGAGAGCAAGCCATACTGCCGTTCTTTAGCCAAGATAACAATCTTGTGTATTGCAACAATATTCCTGAACTTCTCCAGATGATGGACTTACCAGAATATCGATCAGAAGACTGGCGGCTCTTTTTGGATAGTTCTATAAGAGCTTAAAATGCGTATTACTGCACAATGGGAATACATTTGCGTCGGCTATCGGCCATTCAACAAAACTTAAAGAACAGTATGAAAATATCAAGTTAGTCTTAGTAAAAATTGCTTATTCTCAGCATCAGTGGTCTGTTTGTCTCGATTTAAAAATGGTAAACTTTCTTCTTGGGCAGCAAAGTGGATATACTAAGTATCCTTGTCACATATGCTTATTGGATAGTCGTGCAAAATAAAAGCATTGGCAGCAAACCGTATGGCCTCCAAGAGAAGTTATAACTAGGAGCAGGCCACATCATTCATGGGCCCTTAATCGTCTGGAAAAAAATTATACTGCCGCCTCTCCATATCAACTGGGTTTAATGAAACAATTTGTAAAAGCATTGGACAAGTCAGGCGAAAAATTAAAGGCAGGAGTTTTTGACGGTTTGCAGATACGGAAACTGGTGAAGGATCCAAATTTTACAACATCTATGACTGAACCCGAATCTGAAGCATGGCTGAGTTATGTGTCTGTCATTCTAAATTATTTAGGAAATCACAAGGCATACAACGATCAGGAATTAGTCCACAACATGCTAAAATGTTTAGCATTTTTTGCACAGCCATTTAGATCACTTCCCATCCAATCTAGGAGATTTAAGTGAGGAACAGGGTGAATGGTTCCACCAGGATATTCAGGTAATGGAAGAAAGATATCAAGGAAGGTGGGATTGTAACATGATGGCCGATTACTGTTGGAGTCTGCAGAGGGACTGCCCGCAACAAGAATACAAAAGAAAATTCTACAAAAAACGGTTCTCATAGCTTCCTAACACTTATGTATGTATTTATCCTGTGTCTTTTTATAACATTTTACAAATCAAATTTAATCAGAATAAAAAATTTTTTTTAAATATTTTTAACATTGTTCAGTTTTTCATAAATATTAAAGGCATGGGGGGTCATTCCGAGTTGATCGCGCGCTAGCAGTTTTTAGCAGCCTTGCAAACGCATTGTCGCCACCCACTGGGTTGTGTATTTTAGCTTTGCAGAAGTGTGAACGCTTGTGCAGCAGAGCGCCTGCAAAATCTTTTTGTGCAAAACAAGACCAGCCCTGTAGTTACTCTTCGTGTGAATTGATTCTAACAACGGAGGGACGGCTTTTGACGTCACACACCTGCCCAGCGAACGCCCAGCCACACCTGTGTTTTTTCTGCCACGCCTGCGTTTTTCTAAGCACTCCCTGAAAACGGTCAGTTCACACCCAGAAACGTCCACTTCATGTCAATCTTCCTGCGTCTGGCCGTGCGACAGGAATGTTCGTTAATGTGCAAACCCACGATGCTCATTGTACCTCCCCGACATGCCTGCGCATTGCGGTGCATATGCATGCGCAGAAATGCCGATTTTTAGACTGATCGCTGCGCTGCGAACAATGGCAGTTAGCGATCAACTCGGAATGACCCCCAAATGCATATCTTAAAAACTAGAGCCAATTGAAAAATAAGCATGGCATAGTGATGATCCGGAACACAAAATTATTTGAAATCGACTCTTAAGGGGGGTACACACGGAGCAATCGCTGCTTAAAATCTAAGCAATCTGACTAGATTGCTTAGACTTTAAGAACCGATCACTCGTGAGTACCCCACACAGCGATAGCGCATCGCTATCGCCGGTGCTCAGCACACATCTCTCCCGTGTATATGGGCCTTTAAATCCCTGGCAACAGATTGACTGTTCCCAAGTGTGATTGTTCTCTGCAGTTATAAGGAAGGACATTTCATGCTATTGATCTGGGTCTTGACTTGTTTTGTGGAAATGGCACCTGGTCACCTGTATATACCTGTATTATTGCTGCGAGCTACTGCTCAGTGATGTTGCTAGTTCCTAGTATTTATTAGTGAAGAGGAGGTAGAGTTTAGAATATATATTAATTCCTTGGAACTATAGCCTGGCCTGTTTATACAGGGGCCTGCACATCTCAATGACTTTAATCACTGTATTACTGAAATTAAGAAATGTTTGCATTTTGTAGAGTGCATTGTACTAATTTTTGTATATGTGTATATAATATATAAATTATCTTGTTTATATTAATGTAGACAGCATCCTACTCTGCTTCCTACTTCCCCAGGTGCGGTTACAAGTCGGCCTTTATGTGGTTTATTTGTGGGACTGGCTGTCCGTGTTTGACCCGGATCAGTTTCTTATTCTCCGACTAGAAGATCATGCTGCTAATATCTCACAAAGCATGAGGCTGGTGTACAAGTTCCTCAGTCTGGGTATGTACAGAGTTTGTCTCAACGTTCATCTGTACCTAGGTCTGAGGACCTTTTGTATTTGTCGAATAAAAATATTAAGGGATAAATCATAAATGCATAAACATAGTCTTGTTAGTTTAGATGATGGTGCTAGCAGAGTTTCATGGGTGAAAGTTTTTTATTATCATTTTAAAAGTCTAAATTGAACAAACAATTGTATTTTCAATGATTAACATTACTTTGTAAAGAAATGTTCATTATCATTTCCTTTTAATGCAAATGTGAATTTGAACTATATTGTCTTAATACTAAAAAGATATGTGTTTTAAATATGGGTGTCTAAATGTGTAAGGTCATCATCTCTTTTTTTTTTTTTTAAGTTTTATTGGTCGATTTACAGTAATACATAGAAACGGTGCATTTCACAGACATAGAAAAGCAAAGCAGTATTAAAATACACACAACAATGAAGTAACATAACAATCAAATGAGTAAACCTTTTTTTTTTTTTTTTTAAGAGAGATGACAGAGATAGTGCAAGAGAAGAAAAAGTCCACTGGGTCCATGGTGTGGCCAACCAGCCCAGGGGAGTGAGAGAACAGGAAGAATAGAGATAGGAAAAGGAGGAGGCAAGATCGTGGGCAAAAGGGGAAATGGATATAAGAGGAAGGGAGGTCCGAGTGGCGGGGTCCGGGCAGCCAACATACAAGGTGGATAACGTATCTTAATCAGCTACTAAATGGGGAGGGGGCATTTTGAGTAGTGAGCCAAGGTGCCCAGATTTTATCGAACGCCCTGGCAGAATGTCTAATGATACTGGTCATATATTCCATCTTATAAATGTACCAAATGTAAACGACAATGGACTGTAGGGATGGTGGGGAGGGCAACATCCAGGCCTTCGCAATTTGACATGTCGTGGCAGTAGCCACATGACGTAATAACTTGTTCTGATGTTTAGTTAAAGTCGGGAGGTCCAGAGGCAGTAGAAAGTATTTAGGGTCCAGGGGGATTGGGGTAGAAAATAGGGACGAAAGAAGTCGGACAACTTCCTTCCATAAAGGCACTAGTTTCGGGCAAGTCCACCAAATATGCAAATACATCCCGTCAGAAGCACAACCCCTCCAACAACCGTCAGAAACATCAGGGTACATCGTCTTCAAACGAGAAGGTACATAGTACCAACGGTATACCAGTTTATATACATTTTCCTTTATCCTGACACAGATAGAGCTAGAGGACGCATTACTCCAAATTTCACCCCACTCCTCCTCCTCCAAAGTGACACCCAGATCTCTCTCCCAGGCCAGTTCTCTGTGATCTCTGGAAGTAGCAGAGCCCTGCAATAGTAAAGCATAGAGATCCGATATAAGACCTCTCGAAGCGCGTCGCATGCATATATTTTCAAGAGTAGTGAGAGGCCTAGAAGAGAGAGTGGTTTGAACCCCGGAGTGAAAGTGTCTAAGTTGAAGGTAGCGAAAAAATTCACTATGAGGGAGAGAGTATTGTGTCTGAACCTGGGTAAACGAAGGAAAGGGCGTGCCAGAGGCAATGTCGTTGAGGAAGGCAATGTTTCCCTGTTTCCAGGGTGAGAAAGCAGATTTTACCATTCCCGGAGGGAAAGCAGGGTTATGGAACAGATGTATGAGGGGGGAAGGGTTAGGGGTCAATTGATGTTTCCTCACTACAAAATCCCAAATATATAAAGAACGGGCCATCACTGGGTGAGATGAGGTGGCACGAGGGTGAGCGGCTCTCGGAAGCCATAAAAGGGAAGAAAGTGTGGAGAGTCCCAGCTCTCCGGCTTCGATAGTTATCCATACCTTGTCCGCCCTCGGATCACACCACTGGACACAGGATGCCATCTGAGCTGCGTGATAATAGTATTTAAAATTGGGTATACCTAAACCTCCACTCCCGGAAGGCCGTTGTAGAAGCACGAGTTTAATTCTAGGGTGTTTATTGGCCCAAACAAAACGGGAAGTTTGATGCTGCAAGAATTTAAAAACGTATGGGGAACGTAGATCGGGAGCGTCTGAAAAAGATAAATAAGTCTGGGCAGAACATTCATCTTTACAGAATTGGCACGTCCAATCCATGAGATGAAATAGGAGGACCAAGTTTGGAGATCCGAGTGAATTCGGTCTAAAAGGCGTGGGTAGTTCGCTTGAAAGAGTTGATGGTGTCTGTGGGTTAGATAAATACCTAGGTATTTGAGTTTTCGGTTATGCCAGGAGAATGGGAATGTTGATTCAAGTTGTGTCCTAGACGCAGGAGTAATGTAAAAATCGAGTACTTCAGTTTTAGTAGCGTTAATCTTGTAACCCGAGTGTTGCGAATAGAGGTCAATCTCAGAGAGGAGAGAAGATAGTGACAATGTCGGGTTTGAAAGAGAAACCAGTACATCGTCAGCATAAAGTGCAATCTTGTGTTCCGTGTGGCCGGTTTGAATCCCCGTAATATTTGGGTTGAGACGAACCCGGGCCGCTGAAGGCTCCATGACGAGGGCAAAAATCAAGAGCGAGAGCGGGCATCCCTGTCTGGTACCATTAGATATTTTAAAGCATGAAGAAGTGACCCCATTGACAGAGACCCGCGCTGAGGGGTTGCGATACAGGGCCGAGACGCCATCATAAAGATTACCGGAAAAGCCCATGCGTTGGAGAACAACGAAGGCGAAGGGCCCCGAAATGCGATCAAACGCCTTCTCCACATCCAGGGCTAGCAGCAGGGAAGAGGACTTTGTCGATGGATAGAATGGATAATATCAATGGCCCTTCTGGTGTTATCAGAGGCCTGTCGGCCTGGGATAAATCCATCCTAATCGGGATGTACCAGTCCAGGGAGAAGGGGGACCAACCTCAAAGCCAGAATTTTGGTATAAATTTTCAAATCGACATTGAGCAATGAAATGGGCCTATAATTACCGCACTGAGTGGGGTCTCTGTCAGGCTTAGGGATCACAGCGATATCAGCTTGGGTAGTCGCCGGAGCAAAAGATGCGCCCCCCCAAGATCTGGTTAAAAAGGGCGGTAAGGTAAGGGGCTAATATTTTAGCAAAGTGTTTATAATAGTAAGGTCATCCTCTCTTTATAAATACTAGGTGCTTCATCGCGCCCTACGGGCGCTCTTCACACCGTCGGAAGGGGCTACGCCCCCATAACCCCTGCACGCCTTTCTGAGGTTCAATATATGGAGTATTACCTGCATTCCTAGTTTTGTTAGTGTTTGAATATTGCACAATGAAAGGCCTTCCGATGGTGAAGGGGGCGTAGTCCCTTGCAACAGGAAGGGGTTTGGTGAGAGGGGACCGCGGATGGGGGAGGGGGTATGAAGGCGCTGTGGGTGGGGTAGGAGCAGGGGTGTCGCAGGTGGGGGATGGCAGCTGCAGGGCTGTTGCGGATGGAGGAGGGGTTCCGAAGGCGCTGCAGATGGGGAAGGGGTGGGTGCGGGTGTGCAGTGGATGGGGGAGGTGTCCAGGGGGCGCGGTGGGTGGGGGAGGGGTGGATGCAGGGGTAACGTGGGTGGGGGAGTGGCGGGTGCGGTGCTGTTGCGAATGGTGTAGGCGATGCGGATTGGGAAGGGCCTGCTGCGTGGGTGGGGTAGGGGATCCAAAGGTGCAGCGGGCGGGGGAGAGCCAGATGCGGGGTGTGGCGGATGGGGGAGGGGGTCCGGAGGTGATGTAGGTGGTTGAGGGGCGGGTGGCATAGGGGGTCTGGAGGCGCCGTGGGTGGGTACCGGGGGAGGGGGCCGGGGGGGCGTTGTGTGTGGGGGAGGGGCAGATGCTGGGCTGGATGGGGGAGGGGTTCCAGAGGTACTGCGGGTGGGAAAGGGTGTGGCGGGTGGGTAGGAGGTGTGGAGGCATTGCGGGTGGGAGAGGGGGGGGTGCAGTGAATGGGGTTAGGGGTCCGGAGGAGGGAGGGTCCGTGTGTGTTGAGGTGTGGGGTCTGTAGGCGCTGTGGGTGGGGGTGCCACGGGTGGTGGAGGGACAGGTGTGTGGATTTGCGGTGGATGGGGGAGGGGGTCTGGAGGTGCTGCAGGTGGTGGAGGGGTGTGTGCGCGGGTGGGATAGGGGGTGGGTGCGGGGGTGCAGCGGATGGTGGAGGTGGTCCGGGAGTGTGGGAGAGGTGAGGTGCTGTGGGTGGGGGAGAGGCGGGTGAGGGGCTGTTGCGGATGAGGGAGGGGTTCCGGAGGCGCTGCAGGGTGGAAGGGTGCAGGTGTTGCGGGTGATGTAGGGGGCCTGGAGGCGCTGCGGGTGGGGGTGCGGTGGATGGGGAGGGGCTGCAGGTAGTGGAGGAGGTCCGGAGGTGCAGTGGGTGGTGGAGGGGTAGGTGCTGAGGGTGGGGTAGTGGGTCCGAAGGTGTTGCGGTTGCTGGAGAGGTGGGGGTATAGGGGATGGGTCAGTGGGTGCAGCGGATGGGGGAGGGTGAGTGCGGGGGTTCAGCAGATGGGGAGGGGGTCAGGGGATGCGGGAGGGGTGGGGGTGCTGTGGGTGGAGTAGGCGGGTGAGGGTCTGTTGCGGATGGGGGAGGGGTTCCGGAGGCGCTGCTGGTGGAGAAGGGTGCAGGTGTTGCGGGTGAGGTAGGGGGCCTGGAGGCGCTGCGGGTGAGGGAGGGAGGGAGGGGGGTGAGGGTGCGGTGGATCGGGAGGGGCTGTAGGTGGTGGAGGAGCAGGTGGTGTAGGGGGTCCGCAGGTGGAGTGGTTGGTGGTGGGGTGAGTGCTGCGGGTGGGCTAGTGGGACCGAAAGTGTTGCGGTTGCTGGAGGGGTGGGGGTGCAGGGGATGGGTCCGGGGGTGCAGCAGATGGGGGAGGGGCTGCTGCAGATGGGGGAGGGGTTTGGAAGACACTGCGGGTGGGGTAGGGGGTCTGAAGGCGCAGTGGGTGGGGGTGCCACGGGTGGTGGAGGGGCAGGTGCGGGGGTTTGCGGGGGATGGGGAGGGGTCCAGGGGCGCTGCAGGTGGTGGAGGGGCAGATATCAGTGCACATAGTCTCTGTGGTAGTTAGTGAGGGTTGGTGATGGTGTAAGAGGGGTGAAGGCCAGTACACAGACAGGCAGTTAGAGAGAAGGATGAGGGTGACAGGGCATAGTGACGGGGAGTACTTAGCAGATATAGGGGTGGGCTACAGGTGTGATGTCACAGTGTGTGTACCTTTGCTCTCATGTGTGAGGTATGTGAGGCATATGTGAGGTATATGTGAGGTATGTGTGAGGTAAGGATGTGCGGGTCGTGGTGGCCACTAACCTCCAGGCTGCTGCTGTGAGATGGTGACTGCAGAGGGAGGGAGCTCAGACCCAGCAGCAATGGGTCGTGGTCAGCATTCCTTCCTGGCCCCGTTCCGCGGCACACTGTCCGCCCCGTCTGACGGGCGTCATTCCTCCATCCTGCATGGCAGCGTCAGCTGCTGTGATCGCGGAGCATAGGTAAGCGTCCGGAGCCCTGTGGGCGGGCAGGCATGGTGTTTCCCTGGAGAGGTGCGGCGCGCGTCCTTAGGCTACAGACGGAGGGAGCTCCGGCCCAGCAGCAATGTTGATTAGTGCGTGTCCCGTCCTGGCGCTGTCCCGCTGCACATGCTCCGCACCGCTTGCCGATGAGCATGGCAGCCCTTGTGTGTATGCTGCAGATGCTGATCTAGCGGTGCCTGAGCTAGCGCCCTCTCCCTGGGGTGTGGGTGTCAGGCGGCAGGTATGGTGTGTAGGTGGGAGAGGAGTTGCGGGCGGCGACTCGCTGCCTGCAAGTACCCTCCATATCAGCGCTGTTCCCCTCCCTGCAGATAGTGTCAGTGGCCGTGGTGTACTTTTGCTACTGGTGGCCAGGGCCGGTGCTAGGATGTTCGGCGCCCCCCTGCAAACTGAATTTTGCGCCCTCCCATATTCCTTTGTTGTGCATCGGGAAAAGTGGTGTGGTCTCACAACTAAGGGGCATGGCCACACAATAGTACCCCCATTTAAAATTACGCCACAATGTAGCACAATCTTATTCATCTTATACGTAATGCCCCACCCGTAGTAGTAGCGTCCTTATACGTAATGCCCCACCCGTAGTAGTAGCGTCCATATACGTAATGCCCCCCCAATAGTAGTAGTGTCCTTATACATAATGCCCCCCCAGTAGTAGTAGCAGTTATATGTAATGCTCCCCAACAGTAATAGTCGCGTCCTTATACATAATGCCCCCCCCAGTAGTAGTAGCGTCCTTATACATAATGCCCCCCCAGTAGTAGTAGTGTCCTTATACATAATGCCCCCCCAGTAGTAGTAGCAGTTATATGTAATGCCCCACAACAGTAATAGTAGCATCCTTATACGTAATGCCCCACCCGTAGTAGTAGCGTCCTTATACGTAATGCCCCCCAGTAGTAGTAGCAGTTATATGTAATGCCCCCCAACAGTAATAGTAGCGTCCTTATACGTAATGCCACCCCTGTAGTAGTAGCATCCTTATACATAATGTGCCCCCAGTAGTAGTACTGTCCTTATACATAATGCCCCCCCAGTAGTAGTAGCATCCTTACATGTAATGCCCTCCCAGTAGTAGTAGCACCGTCCTTATACATAATGCCCCCCAGAAGTAATAGAGTCCTTATACATAATGCCCCCCCCAGTAGTAGCGTCCTTATATGTAATGCCCCCCAGTATTAGTAGCCTCCTTATACGTAATGCCCCCCTATAGTAGTAGCGTCCTTATACGTAATGCCCCCCCATAGTAGTAGCGTCCTTATACGTAATGCCCCCCCATAGTAGTAGCGTCCTTATACGTAATGCCCCCACTATAGTAGCAGCGTCCTTATACGTAACGCCCCCCCTATAGTAGTAGCGTCCTTATACGTAATGCCCCCCCTATAGTAGTAGCGTCCTTATACGTAATGCCCCCCCCCCTATAGTAGTAGCGTCCTTATACGTAATGCCCCCCCCTATATTAGTAGCGTCCTTGCATGTAATGGCCCCCCCAGCAGTGGCGTCCATAAAGTGCGCACACACAGACATACCTCACACACACACAATTCACACATATATACAAACACACACACCCCACCATATATACACACACACACACACACACACACACACACACACACACACACACACACCCACACCCCCCCCCCCACTATATACACACACACACACACAAACACACACACACACACACACACACACACACACACACACACACTATATACACACACGCACACACATTTCTCTCTCACCCTCCACTTACCAAGTCTGGCTGGCCGTCACTGCAATGCGGATTCCACCACTGTTCTGCTGTCTGGTCCCGTGTAGCTCCGCCCCTCTATCCCGTGTAGCTCCGCCCCTCGTGCCACCGTAGCTCCGCCCCCTTTTCAGGACCCGCACTGCACAGCACACAGCCCGCTGTCACAGGTGATTGGGGGGGGGGGGGGGGGGGAGGGCAGGCACAGCAGCCGGCAGCTAGTGGCCATCCTCACCTCCTATACTGTAAGGTAGGGTCTTGCACCTGACTGCTGCTGGCACTGGGTATGGGGTAGCTCCCTGCAGCAGATGCAGTTGACTCCGCCCAGCTCTGTGACTCCGCCCAGCGTTACGGGCACAGAGTCACAGACTAAGGCAAATATATA
The DNA here is from genome assembly GCF_028390025.1 of Pseudophryne corroboree. Lineage (NCBI taxonomy): Eukaryota > Metazoa > Chordata > Amphibia > Anura > Myobatrachidae > Pseudophryne > Pseudophryne corroboree. The sequence continues at coordinate 715,228,322 of NC_086446.1, read as the reverse complement.
GGAGATTCAGGGAAAAAGTGTTTCCATTAGATTATTTAATTTACTAAAAAAGAGAGCTCCACAGAGATACTTTTTGTTTCTATGTTGATCTCTATCGACAAGGGATCTTCTCTGTGCTGAAGCTTGCCTATTGACACTGGCGTGCGCAGCACGTTTTATTAGGGGGTGCACCGTCGGAGGGGTGTGTCTAGCATCGCCTTTTGGGTGTGTCTAGCACTATCTATTTATGGTCAATGCATATAAAATATCCACCTTTGTACAAATCCTAATAAAGAAGATACATTGTCAGATGTTGTGGTGTGCACCAAACAAACACCCCTTATGGCACTCACTGCAATTACACTGCTCCGTCTCAGCCTGGTCTGGCTCCACCGCTCTTTCCCCTGCAAGCTGCAGCAGCAGCTTACTTACAAGTCAGTAACTAAACTGACACCGACAGTCACAGACTAGTACTGCTGCAGCTTGAAAAATGAGTGACGTGTCAATGCTGCTGCCGGCCGTCTACCAGTATTGAATTTGTCTTCCTAAGAGGACTTGCTGCTCCTCATGGGTGTAGTATGGTATGCCGGCGGCCGGGCTCCCGGCGACCAGCATACCGGCACCGGGAGCCCGACCGCCGGCATACCGACAGTGTGGTGAGTGCAAAGTGCGCTCGCCACGCTATTTATGCTCCCTCCAGAGGCGTCGTGGACCCCCACGACGGAGAATAGCTGTCGGTATGCCGGGTGTCGGGATCCCGGTGCCGGTATACTGTGCGCCGGGATGCCGACATTCGGCATACTGAAGACCACCCCTCCTCATCAGTGGCTGGCATTGGCATAGCATAGAAAGAGAGAGGTGTCTATGTGGCGGGTGTGCTATGTGGCGGGTGTGACAGGTGGGTATGCGAGCAGCATGACGTAATCACGTCACATCACGCTGTTTTTGTACATGGAGGTGGAGCTGGGAATTTGAAAGCAGGTGACAGTGGCACCCTTGATTAACCCAGGCGTCCGGTCAGTAATGCAGTCCTGACAAGGTGCAGCGCAGAGGGGACAGTAATCAGCCTGTACGGCGATCACTGCATCAGGCATGTGAGATCGGGGTGCCAGACATTAGGGGGTGCCTGTGCCTATTGAAAAGAAGTAGTGATAAACAAATTGACATAGAAGAAACTAAGTGATATAGAATAAGTAAAAGAACAGTAGTTTCCAAATAAGAGCGCATTAAGGAACTCTACTATATATATATATATATATATGAGAGAGAGAGAGAGAGAGAGAGAGAGAGAGAGAGAGAGAGAGAGAGAGAGAGAGACACTCACACATACACACAAAGCTGAGGGAGAAGTGGGGGGAGACACATTTGGAGAGAGGGAGGCATGAGGTGGGAAAAAGACAGATGGACATGGAGAGATAGATAGATAGAGAGAGAGAGAGAGAGAGAGAGAGAGAGAGAGAGAGAGAGACATATAGAGAAAATATAGCAAATAGAGATTTTGACACCCTTGATGGAATAACCTTTATATAGGGACAGCGGCACGTACTGCGAAAAGGGTGTGGTATGACAAGAAAGGGGCATGGCCACACAGGGAGATAGTGGGTGACAGGTAGTATAGTGGGTGAATGGGAAAGCAGGGGTGACAGGGAGATATAGTACAGTGGGTGACCCGGGAGGCAGGGGTGACAGGGAGATAGTACAGTGGGTGACTGGGGAAGCAGGGGTGACAGGGAGATAGCACAGTGGGTGACCTGGGTGACAGGGAGATAGTACAGTGGGTGACCGGGAAGGCAGGGGTGACAGGGAGATAGTACAGTGGGTGACTGGGGAGGCAGGGGTTACAGGGAGATAGTACAGTGGGTGACATGGAGATAGTACAGTGGGTGACCCGGGAGGCAGGGATGACAGGGAGATAGTGCAGTTGGTGACTGGGGAGGCAGGGGTGACAGGGAGATAGTACAGTGGGTGACTGGGGAGGCAGGGGTTACAGGGAGATAGTACAGTGGGTGATCGGGAAGGCAGGGGTGACGGGGAGATAGTACAGTGGGTGACTGGAGAAGCAGGGGTGACAGAGCGATAGTACAGTGGGTGACATGGAGATAGTACAGTGGGTGACAGGGAGATAGTACAGTGGGTGACCGGGAAGGCAGAGGTGACAGGGAGATAGTACAGTGGGTGACCAGGGAGGCAGAGGTGACAGGGAGTTAGTACAGTGGGTGACCGGGGAGGCAGAGGTGACAGGGAGATAGTGCAGCTGGTGACCGGGGAGGCAGGGGTGACAGGGAGATAGTACAGTGGGTGACCGGGGAGGCAGGGGTGACAGGGAGATAGTACAGTGGGTGACCAGGGAGGCAGAGGTGACAGGGAGATAGTACAGTGGGTGACCGGGGAAGAAGGAGTGACAGGGAGATAGTACAGTGGGGGACCGGGGAGGCAGAGGTGACAGGGAGATAGTACAGTGGGGGACCGGGGAGGCAGAGGTGACAGGGAGATAATACAGTGGGTGACCGGGGAGGCACAGGTGACAGGGAGATAATACAGTGGGTGACCCGGGAGGCAGGGGTGACAGGGAGATAGTACAGTGGGTGATCTGCCCTCCAGCGGTTCCTGCTGCTCACCGTCACTGACCGTAGTAAAGTAGAATGCAGCGACAGGCTCAGTTGCAAGGTCCTAGAGGAGCTCATTCTGCAGTCCACAATCCAGCTGGCGGGCAGGCAGGTAAGCGCTGGCTGGTTGGCAAGAGACAGGGGCAGGTAGCGGCAGCCTGGGGTGACCAGTTGGCAGGGCTGCTATAAGAAACTGTCGGGCAAGGGACTGACAAAATAGGCAGGCACCCCCCATACACACTGCCCCCATAGCCTCACAAATACATCACCCACATAACTGTACACACATGCTGCCCCACACACACTGTACCTCACTCTATACACACAAGCACTGAAAATAGGTTTAATTCCAATTACTTCCAGCAGCTTCATTGTGGAACACGAGCTACAGTGCACAGCGCCTCACCCCAGCCAGCAGCCTTTCCACTTACACCATCAGCACCTGTCCCCCTGAGGCCAAGGTGCACAGCCAGCTGGCACCTTACCCCAGCGCTCCTCCCGCCTGCCTCCTTAACCGCAGGTCCCTGGAGCCCGGCCTCCTCCTGCGTGCCTCCTCTACCGCAGGTCACCGGAGCCCGACCACACAGCACCTGCAGGTAGCCAGCCAGCATCTCACTACAGTGCTTCTTCCTCTTTATCCCGCGGAGGTGGCAGCAGTTGCCGCGTCTACGGCTCCCTTACAGCTTGGTTCTATACACACATGCGTAGTCCGCTTAATGGGCGGGCCGGCACTGAGCCCTGGGACCTCAGATCAGAGCCGGAATCCAGGGGGCCTGACCACGGGCCCCTTGAGACCCGCCGGGCCCTAGGTCAATGCCTATAGTAGGTTGCCTAGCAGTAATTCCACCTCTGAGATTGACCCTAAAAGGTCGACATGCACAGGGTCGACATGGAAAAAGTTGACACAAAGGCCCTCATTCCGAGTTGTTCGCTCGCTAGCTACTTTTAGCAGCCATGCAAACGCTAAGCCGCCGTCCTCTAGGAGTGTATCTTAGCTTGGCAGAAGTGCGAACGAAAAGATTGCAGCTCTGCTACTAAAAAAGATTGTGCAGTTTCTGAGTAGCTCGAGACTTACTCCTAGCTTGCGATCACTGCAGACTATTTAGTTCCTGTTATGACATCACGAACACGCCCTGCGTTTGGCCAGCCACGCCTACGTTTCCCCAGCCACTCCTGCGTTTGTATCTGACACGCCTGCGTTTTTCAACACACTCCCCGAAACCACCCAGAAACACCCACTTCCTGTCAATCACTCTGCGGCCAGCAGTGCGATTGAAAAGCGTCGCTAGACCTTGTGTGAAACTGCAATGGCTTTTGTGAAAGTACGTCGCGCGTGCGTATTGCGCCCCATACGCATGCGCAGAAGTGCCCTTTTTTTGCCTGATCGCTGCACTGCGAACGAAAGCAGCTAGCGATCAACTCGGAATGACCACCAAAATAAGGTTGACCTTTTCCACGCCCCCTTGGCTTTTTTTTTTCTAATCTTCTCTTAACTATTTTCATTAAACCTCCTAATGATAATGTGTGGACCCTTATTCAAAAAGTAAAGCATTCAGTACCTTTAATACCAAGAAATAATGACACGGAGACTTGAATTTGGCAGAAAATTGTTAGCTATTTATTGTACCCTAACCATTAGAAAAACCTGTAAAGTTAAAATTTTAGTTAACATGCCGATTCAGCCGGCATATGGTGGCAGAAAAAAGAACGGCTATATTCAACTGACGATAACCTCAAAACATTAGAATTCCAAACAATCCTGATTTAACACAAACCATAAATAGGTAATAGGTGCCCGACTCAGACCTCCATGCTGACTACCCACCCTGATGGGTGATGACGCTGCCCCCTGACGGGTGGTCTAGCGGCCTTAAAAGTCAATGGAGGTGAGTGCACCTAAACCACACCAAACTGTAAATCACTGCAACTAACAAGACAAACTACAACCTGCCGTTCTTTTCCGCCAACAGCGAAAGACTCCTCCCCAGAGTCTTCGCACCGCCACCATACCCTTAACCTAACTCCTGTAACACCAGAAAAAGATCCTCCAGGAAAAGCATAATTCCCTCCTTGGACAGATGCACACCATCAGGCCGAAAAAGGTGGCTGTCACGAAACCGAATCCTAGGGTGGCGAACCACTTTGCCTCTGTGGGCCAACACCCACTTCGCCACCGCCCCATTCACCTTTTGCCTGGCCTCATCAATCAGGCGACCGTCCGCCACTCCTTGCCAACGCAACCTTGGCACCATCATATAGAACACCAAGACACAATTGGTCCACGCTGCGGCCACACTGGCCAGATCCTCTATCATGGCCCACCGCAGCTCCAAAGATGTCCTCTTCCCCAGATCGTTGCCACCTAAATGGACAACCAGCACCTTAGGGACTCCATGCTCGCTGACCTGACTGACCAATCTACTCTTCAGATCTTTCCACATCATCCCCCGCCAACCAAGCCAACGAACGTCATGAGCCCTAGGAAACATCTGTGCCCCCTCCGAGGCCAAAAACCTGGCTGCCCAGTACACATAAGAGTGCCAACCACCCAGATTGCCAAATCATCTTCTACCCAACCTGAAGAGAAGGAAAGGAGTAAAATTCGGTTAATAAGAATCTAAAACGGATATTATTAAACGCATTAACCTGAAGGATCTGCCAAAAGAAAAAAGAGGGGTTTCGTGTTTTGTAGAAGTCACGGCCTAGCCGATCTGAACAAGCTTCCAGCCAATCGAAGCAGAACATAAACACACAATGGGAAAAATCAAAATAATAGAAGGAAAATAAACAGGGGGGGGGAGGGGGGGTATAAAATTGGGAAAAACATGTAAGAACTCAGCTGGAGGTGAAAGCGTAAAAACCTGCTGAGGGACTTTGATTTGAACTGATCAGCCGAATTGTAGATTAGAATTCAGTCCGTCAAATCAGGCAAAAAATCGCAAAAGAACTCCAGACCCCCGCTGCCAGCAGCGGCGAGTAGCTAATCCCTGAGTAGGATGAACAGGGGAGACAAACAGACACACTACACAAGGACGTACTGAACTTTACAACATGACTTACACAACTACAAATAAACAGAACCGTTAGTCAAACAAAACAACTCATTGAACTGGGCGAATATATCGTCTGTAACTCGACGACTTCCATCGCCCCACTGCCTGGATTTCCGCCACGGAAAAACCTGCCGATGCAGCCGACGTCGCTGCTCCGATTCGGAAGGAATGCGTACCGAAAGCAGCGGGTGAGAGGCCCAAGCCCGCCAGACAGGGACCCCTCATCCAACGAAACTGATATTTCGTCAAGGGTAAACCGTCATAATGCAGCAACCACGACCCCTGCCCACCGGGCCGAACCGCCGCATATTTCGATGCCAACCTCACCGGGCAAATGCTCTCCTCCAGCGACGGAACCAAGGTGACCCATCGACCTCTACCTACTTGGTCCGTCTTAGAGCAACGCAATCTGCACAGCAAGGACCACTCACCCACCACCACGTCATCCAGAAGCATGCGCGAGTCTGCCTGCTAAGATGGTGCTACCAGCTCCGAAATCCGAAAGGCTCCGTGGTAAGCCATGGAGAACGCCAACCGGAACAAAAGCGATTCAAAAAATAAGAATTTACTCACCGGTAATTCTATTTCTCGTAGTCCGTAGTGGATGCTGGGAACTCCGTAAGGACCATGGGGAATAGCGGGCTCCGAAGGAGGCTGGGCACTCTAGAAAGATTTAGGACTACCTGGTGTGCACTGGCTCCTCCCACTATGACCCTCCTCCAAGCCTCAGTTAGGACACCGTGCCCGGACGAGCAGACATAATAAGGAAGGATTTAGAATCCCGGGTAAGACTCTTACCAGCCACACCAATCACACCGTACAACTCGTGATACTATATCCAGTTTGACAGTATGAAAAACAACTGAGCCTCTCAACAGATGGCTCAACAATAACCCTTTAGTTAACAATAACTATTTACAAGTATTGCAGACAATCCGCACTTGGGATGGGCGCCCAGCATCCACTACGGACTACGAGAAATAGAATTACCGGTGAGTAAATTCTTATTTTCTCTAACGTCCTAGTGGATGCTGGGAACTCCGTAAGGACCATGGGGATTATACCAAAGCTCCCAAACGGGCGGGAGAGTGCGGATGACTCTGTAGCACCGAATGAGAGAACTCCAGGTCCTCCTCAGCCAGGGTATCAAATTTGTAGAATTTTGCAAATGTGTTTGCCCCTGACCAAGTAGCTGCTCGGCAAAGTTGTAAAGCCGAGACGCCTCGGGCAGCCGCCCAAGATGAGCCCACCTTCCTTGTGGAATGGGCATTTACAGATTTTGGCTGTGGCATGCCTGCCACAGAATGTGCAAGCTGAATTGTACTACAAATACAGCGAGCAATAGACTGCTTAGAAGCAGGAGCACCCAGCTTGTTGGGTGCATACAGGATAAACAGCGAGTCAGATTTTCTGACTCCAGCCGTCCTGGAAACATATATTTTCAGGGCCCTGACAACGTCTAGCAACTTGGAGTCCTCCAAATCCTTAGTAGCCGCAGGCACCACAATAGGCTGGTTCAGGTGAAACGCTGACACCACCTTAGGGAGAATCTGGGGACGAGTCCTCAATTCTGCCCTATCCATATGGAAAATCAGATAAGGGCTTTTACATGATAAAGCCGCCAATTCTGACACTCGCCTGGCTGAAGCCAAGGCCAATAACATGACCACTTTCCACGTGAGATATTTCAGATCCACGGTTTTTAGTGGCTCAAACCAATGTGATTTTAAGAAACTCAACATCACGTTGAGATCCCAAGGTGCCACAGGAGGCACAAATGGGGGCTGAATATGCAGCACTCCTTTCACAAATGTCTGAACTTCAGGTACTGAAGCTAGTTCTTTTTGAAAGAAAATCGACAGAGCCGAGATCTGTACTTTAATGGAGCCTAGTTTTAGGCCCATATTCACTCCTGCTTGCAGGAAATGCAGAAATCGACCTAGTTGAAATTCCTCTGTTGGGGCCTTTTTGGCCTCGCACCATGCAACATATTTCCGCCATATGCGGTGATAATGCTTTGCCGTAACATCTTTCCTGGCCTTAATAAGCGTAGGAATGACTTCTTCCGGAATACCCTTTTCCTTTAGGATCCGGTGTTCAACCGCCATGCCGTCAAACGCAGCCGCGGTAAGTCTTGGAACAGACAGGGCCCCTGTTGTAGCAGGTCCTGTCTGAGCGGTAGAGGCCACGGGTCCTCTGAGAGCATCTCTTGAAGTTCCGGGTACCACGCTCGTCTTGGCCAATCCGGAACCACGAGAATGGTGTTTACTCCTCGCTTTCTTATTATTCTCAATACCTTTGGTATGAGAGGCAGAGGAGGGAACACATAAACCGACTGGTATACCCACGGTGTCACTAGAGCGTCCACAGCTATCGCCTGAGGGTCCCTTGACCTGGCGCAATATCTTTTTAACTTTTTGTTGAGGCGGGACGCCATCATGTCCACCTGTGGTTTTTCCCAACGGTTTACCAGCATCTGGAAGACTTCTGGATTAAGTCCCCACTCTCCCGGGTGGAGGTCGTGTCTGCTGAGGAAGTCTGCTTCCCAGTTGTCCACTCCCGGAATGAACACTGCTGACAGTGCTAGTACATGATTCTCCGCCCATCGGAGAATTCTTGTGGCTTCCGCCATCGCCATCCTGCTTCTTGTGCCGCCCTGTCGATTTACATGGGCGACTGCCGTGATGTTGTCTGACTGGATCAGCACCGGCTGGTGTAGGAGCAGGGATTTTGCTTGACTTAGGGCATTGTAGATGGCCCTTAGTTCCAGAATATTTATGTGAAGGGAAGTCTCCTGACTCGACCATAGTCCTTGGAAGTTTCTTCCCTGTGTGACTGCCCCCCAGCCTCGAAGGCTGGCATCCGTGGTCACCAGGACCCAGTCCTGTATGCCGAACCTGCGGCCCTCTAGAAGATGGGCACTCTGCAGCCACCACAGTAGCGATACCCTGGTTCTTGGAGACAGGGTTATCAAGCGATGCATCTGAAGATGCGATCCGGACCACTGGTCCAACAGGTCCCACTGAAAGATTCTGGCATGGAACCTGCCGAAGGGAATTGCTTCGTAAGAAGCCACCATCTTTCCCAGGACCCGCGTGCAGCGATGCACTGATACCTGTTTTGGTTTCAGGAGGTCTCTGACTAGAGATGACAACTCCCTGGCTTTCTCCTCCGGGAGAAACACTTTTTTCTGGACTGTATCCAGAATCATACCCAGGAACAGTAGTCGTGTCGTCGGAACCAGCTGTGACTTTGGGATATTCAGAATCCAGCCGTGCTGGTGCAGCACCTCCTGAGATAGTGCTACTCCCACCAACAACTGTTCCTTGGACCTCGCTTTTATTAGGAGATCGTCCAAGTACGGGATAATTAAAACTCCCTTTTTTCGAAGGAGTATCATCATTTCCGCCATCACCTTGGTAAATACCCTCGGTGCCGTGGACAGTCCAAACGGCAGCGTCTGGAATTGGTAATGGCAATCCTGTACCACAAATCTGAGGTACTCCTGGTGAGGATGGTAAATGGGGACATGCAAGTAAGCATCCTTGATGTCCAGGGATACCATGTAATCCCTCTCGTCCAGGCTCGCAATAACCGCCCTGAGCGATTCCATCTTGAACTTGAATTTTTTTATGTATGTGTTCAAGGATTTCAAATTTAAAATGGGTCTCACCGAACCGTCTGGTTTCGGTACCACAAATAGTGTGGAATAGTAACCCCGGCCTTGTTGAAGTAGGGGTACCTTGATTATCTCCTGCTGGGAATACAGCTTGTGAATTGCCGCTAGCACCGCCTCCCTATCTGAGGGAGCAATCGGCAAGGCAGATTTTAGGAACCGGTGGGGTGGAGACGCCTCGAATTCCAGTTTGTACCCCTGAGATACTATTTGAAGGATCCAGGGATCCACCTGTGAGCGAGCCCACTGATCGCTGAAATTCTTGAGGCGGCCCCCCACCGTACCTGGCTCTGCCTGTGGAGCCCCACCGTCATGCGGCGGACTTGGAAGAAGAAGCGGGGGAGGACTTTTGCTCCTGGGAACCTGCTGTTTGTTGCAGTCTTTTTCCCCTACCTCTGCCTCTGGACAGAAAGGACCCGCCTTTTCCACGCCTGTTTTTCTGGGTCCGAAAGGACTGAACCTGATAAAACGGCGCCTTCTTAGGCTGTGAGGGGACATGGGGTAAAAATGCTGGCTTCCCAGACGTTGCTGTGGAAACTAGGTCCGAGAGACCATCCCCAAATAATTCCTCACCCTTATATGGTAACACTTCCATGTGCTTTTTTGAATCTGCATCTCCTGTCCACTGGCGAGTCCATAAGCCTCTCCTAGCAGAAATGGACAATGCACTTACTTTAGATGCCAATCGGCAGATTTCCCTTTGTGCATCTCTCATATATAAGACTGAGTCTTTTATATGGTCTATGGTTAACAGGATCGTGTCTCTGTCTAATGTGTCAATATTTTCGGACAGTTTATCTGACCACGCAGCTGCAGCACTGCACATCCAAGCTGACGCAATAGCTGGCCTAAGTATAATGCCTGTGTGTGTGTGTATATACAGACTTCAGGATCGCCTCCTGCTTTCTATCAGCAGGTTCCTTGAGGGCGGCCGTATCCGGAGACGGTAGTGCCACCTTTTTAGACAAACGTGTGAGCGCTTTATCCACTCTAGGGGGTGTTTCCCAACGTGACCTATCCTCTGGCGGGAAAGGAAACGCCATTAGTACCTTCTTAGGAATTACCAATTTTTTATCAGGGAAAGCCCACGCTTCTTCACACACTTCATTTAATTCATCTGATGGGGGGAAAACTACGGGTAGTTTTTTCTCTCCAAACATAATACCCTTTTTAGTGGTACCAGTAGTTATATCAGAAATGTTTAACACCTCTTTCATTGCCTCAATCATACAGTGAATGGCCTTAGTGGGCATCAGGTTTGACTCATCGTCGTCGACACTGGTGTCAGTATCCGTGTCGACATCTGGGTCTGCTTGAGGTAGCGGGCGTTTTAGAGCCCCTGACGACCCATGCGACGCCTGGGCAGGCACGAGCTGAGAAGTCGGCTGTCCCATATTTGGCATGTCGTCGATTTTCTTATATAAGGAGTCTATACGTGCACTCATTACTTTCCATAAGCCCATCCACTCAGGTGTCTGCCCCGCAGGGGGTGACATCCCTTCTAAAGGCATCTGCTCCGCCTCCACATCATTATCCTCATCAAACATGTCGACACAGCCGTACCGACACACCGCACACACACAAGGAATGCTCCGAATGAGGACAGGACCCACAAAAGCCCTTTGGGGGGACAGACTGAGAGTATGCCAGCACACACCAGAGCGCTATATAATGCAGGGACTAACTAAGTTATGTCCCCTATAGCTGCTTTTTATATTATATATGTATTGCGCCCAAATTTAGTGCCCCCCCCTCTCTGTTTTTACCCTGTTCTGAAGTGTAGACTGCAGGGGAGAGCCAGGGAGCTTCCTTCCAGCGGATCTGTGAAGGAGAAATGACGCCAGTGTGTCTGAGGGAGATAGCTCCGCCCCTTTTCCGCGGCCTATTCTCCCGCTTTTTTCTGGATTCTGGCAGGGGAATTTACCACATATATAGCCTCTAGGGCTATATATTGTGGTATTTTTGCCAGCCAAGGTGTTTTTATTGCAGCTCAGGGCACCCCCCCCCAAGCGCCCTGCACCCTCAGTGACCGGAGTGTGAAGTGTGCATGAGGAGCAATGGCGCACAGCTGCAGTGCTGTGCGCTACCTTGGTGAAGACTGATGTCTTCTGCCGCCGATTTTCCGGACCTCTTCTTGCTTCTGGCTCTGTAAGGGGGACCGAACACCAAGGACTGGGCCTGCGGTCGATCCCTCTGGAGCTAATGGTGTCCAGTAGCCTAAGAAGCCCAATCCGGCTGCAAGCAGGCGAGTTCGCTTCTTCTCCCCTTAGTCCCTCGCTGCAGTGAGCCTGTTGCCAGCAGGTCTCACTGAAAATAAAAAAACTAAAATTATACTTTCTTTCTAAGGGCTCAGGAGAGCCCCTAGTGTGCATCCAACCTCGGCCGGGCACGAAATCTAACTGAGGCTTGGAGGAGGGTCATAGTGGGAGGAGCCAGTGCACACCAGGTAGTCCTAAATCTTTCTAGAGTGCCCAGCCTCCTTCGGAGCCCGCTATTCCCCATGGTCCTTACGGAGTTCCCAGCATCCACTAGGACGTTAGAGAAATAGACGACGCAATACCGCCAACCGCCTCGATGACAGCCGGTATAGCAAGGCCTCATTGATGGGCCGCCGCCTATCAGGCGGCGTTGGCGCCACGCGCGCCCACCACTTCATCGCCTTAACCAGAAGCCCGGTCTTTGTCATGTCAGGGACACCCTTGATTTTATTAAAGAACAAAATCCCTGCTAAGTGCCGGGACACCACCGTTCTGACCTACCCGTGACAAAGAGCTGCCAAATAAAAGAAAGCATCATCCGATGCCCGCTCTTACCTTCTTGACTACGTCCTCAGACAAACTCTTCCCACTCGCTCCAAGGTTGACCGTAAGCCTTGAGCGTGTTCGGAGCCACTGACCGCATCGCTAGACCCTCCAGTCCGGTCCGATCACCTGCCAGACATAACCGGGACATTGAAACCCCCGCTCATTAGCCTCAGGTGCCAACAAACGAAATCTCTCCCACTGACCACGGGACAACGCGTCGGCAATTCCGTTCTCCAGACCAGGCACATGCTGCGCGCGGAACCATACATTCTTATGCAAGCATGTCAGCAGCAACCGCCCCAGCACCCTCAGAACCACCAGCGACTTCGCCCTCTGGTTATTGATCGCATGCACCCTGCCCAGATTGTCACATCTAAACAAAATGTCGCGATGAGCCAGACGATCGCCCCAAACCTCCAGTGCTACCATAATGGGGAAAAGCTCCAGCAGCAAAAGGTCCTTAGTGAAACCTTCGCGATGCCATTCCTTAGGCCACGAGGCCACGCACCAAGACCCCTCTAGGAAGCAACCGAACCCAGAGGAACCCGCCGCGTCGGTAAACAGCTGTAACCGAGCGCTGTCGACCGTTGGGGCCTGCCAGATACGCACCCCGTTGAAATCCCCCAGGAACGAGGCCCATACGGCCAAATCCCTCTTAATCTCGGAGGACAAGCGGATGAAATGATGCGGCCTGGCACACCCCGCCGTCGCCCTCTCCAGCTTTCGGCAGAAAACCCTGCCCATCGGGATCACCCGACAAGCAAAGTTCAAAAGGCCCAGCAAGGACTGCGCCTGCCGCAGCGTGACTTTGCGCGACCTTATGAACTGGCAAATAACTTTGCGGAGCTTCGCAACCTTGGCCTGAGGAAGGCGACACGATCCCGCCACCGTGTCGATTTCAATCCCCAAGAAACGACAAACAGGAAACCGGCCCCTCCATTTTATCCTCAGCCACAGGAACGCCAAAGTGAAAAAACAGCGCTCGGTTGCTGAATAGCAAGTCGCTGCACAGGAAATCATCGGGGAAATGCGCAACTCCATGACCCCCTGATGAAGACTCCACGCACCAATGTAAAAATGTGCTAAACCGTTCAAAAAACGAGCAGGAAACGGAACATCCCATCTGCAAACATTTGTCGATGAAATACTCTGCTCCGATCCGAAAACTCATAAAACGGAATGAGTCTGGATGCAACGGGAGCAACCGAAACGCGGATTCCACATCGATCCTAGCCATCAGGGCACCAGGGCCGTAACTACGGACCAACTCTAGCGCCTCATCAAACGACTGGTACACCACCGAGCAGTGAGCCGGTGGTATCGCGTCGTTGACCGACGACCCTGACAGGTAAGAAAGATGCTGAATGAGCCGAAACGCACCTGGAGTCTTCTTGGGAACTAAGTCATCCACGGGGGGGTGAGCTAAACGGGCCCTCCATCCTACCCAGCCGTACCTCCTTATCAACTTTCTCGCGCAGAACAGACGGCAAGGCGCGAGCGGACTGAAGATTCCGGAGAGCCCGGACCGATACATCGCTCGCAACATTCAAGCGAAAACCAAACTTAAAACCCTGAAACAAAAACTGAGCGTCCGTACTATTCGGATACCAATCCAACCATTTGGCCATGGCGTCCAAATTAATTGGCGTTGGTGCCCTGTGGAGCGATCCCGCTAGCGCCGGGTCTTGCGTAGCTTTGCTTACCCCGCGCACCTTGGCGATTGCATTTAAAACAGGTAGAGGCTGGGTGGGAGCCGCCACATTGCAAGCACAAATGTCGAAACAGACACTGCTTGCCGAAGGAACAGGACGCATAGTTAAATGCGAAGCACTTCCCTTTCGCGGCGGCCTGCCCTCCCCCGCGGATGGCCAATCTACCTTTCTTGCCCGATCCGCCGTCCGCGCCGCTCCCTTGGGCGGACGACCCTGCGCGTTGCCCGTCCGCCCCCGGATTCCGGGGCTCCCTTGCGGGTTGAGAAGCCCGGGTGACCTGGAGCCAGACTTCCACGTCTTTGCAACCAAAGTCAATAACCTGCAAGCAGTCCTGCTTTTCTCGGAATTTCTCATCATACATCCGCCATTCGATACCCGACGAAGTGCGCTGCATATCGTGAATCAAGTGCAGGTATCGGATGACGTTCATATGTTCGTCAGGCCTATCTTCGAGGTAGCACGCCGCAAAGTACGGAAAGCTTCAGCTCCAATGCCCTTCTTTGCTGCCGCCGATTTATAATCCTTCTTTGCGTCCTTGGTCAGCACGAACATGTCCACGTAATCGCCCCTGCATATCTTCCTACGGCAGCTATCCCCTAACCCCCTCAAAACTGCCGTGTAATCACAGTGTACCACCGCAGGCAAATCACGGCGCTTCTTGGCCCTGCGAGTGTCCTCGCTAACCCGCCTACGCCTCTTCCGCCGCTCCTGCCGCCCCGCTGCCCTCTTAGCGTACTTTGTCGCCCGCTTTTTTGCCCTAGTCACGCTACTGACGTCGGACGCCTGCGACGAGAGTGATGAAGAGGAGGAGGAACTGAGAGAGCTGGAGCGTGTGGTGGACCCCAACGCCGACTGGTAAACCTCACCTGACGCTGACGACTGATCGGCCTGGGAGTCCTCCGCGTGGAAACTGCGACATCCTCCTCATCGCTCACGACCACATCAACCTCTCCGCAATCTTCTGAAAAATAAGACACAGCACGGGACCCGGAAGCCACTCCAGGAGGATTCCTAGCACTCTGGGGCAAAGAAGTCCTCTCCTCGCGCCCGCGCTCCGTCCGTACTGGACGGTGTCCCAACTGCGCCGCGGCCACCCCCAGGTCACGGCAAGCGCGCGCAATTCGCCGACCCGCTGACCCCTGCTGCGCACCGGACGTGCCGGCTTCGGCGCGAGCGCTGGAATGCCTCGCCACCCCCGGGGATGCGGCCGCGGCCAATGGGCCCAATGCCACCGCCACCGTAGAGAGGGCCGACGCCAGCTCGCTGGAAGCCTCATGACTTCCCCAAAAGTCGCGGCCGGCACCGGCGGGAGCCCCCCGCAGATGCCGGCACACTGCTCCTGGCCCATTGGCCGACAGGTGCCGACGGGGAACGCGACGGCCAAATAACCGCCTGGTCCGCCGGCAATCTGCCGGCCCCCCCGACGACGAATGGTGCGGTCCCCCACCAATCCTCCACACTAGACCGTGACCGCTGGCCCTCGCTGCAGCTGGAGTGCCTGCTGCCTGACCCCCCTCGCATGGCCTCCCCCTGCCGACCGGAGCTCTCCCCGTCCGCAGGGTAAGCACCTCTGCGGGGCTCCGAGCTAGGGCTCCTTACATTGCTTGTTTAAGATATAAGTGCAGAGTTTATGTTTTTATTTAACTATTTTCTATCTAAGGGCCCATTAGCTAACAAATTTGCAGCTGCGATCAGGTCTGAATTAGGCCCAAAGTTATAACAATAGCAAATATGTTTGGTCCATTCATTCCTGAATGCTCTTACTGTGTGACTCTCCACCACAACTGACTTGTAAAGCTGTAACACTGCAGGTTACCCTAATACGTGCTGTCCTTATTCTTGCAGGGCCATTGAGTGATGAACAGGCGGCCTCCATAGCACACAAACAAGCTTCCAACAGCCGTCGCCCAGATGACCGTAACCTGGGGCCTATGCTTCCTCACACCAGACAGCTCCTGTTGGATTTTTACAGACCCTACAACCAGAAGCTGTCTCAGGTGCTTGCCAACAATGCTTATATGTGGGAGATGTAGCGAAAGCATCATCTAAATAAATATACATTTTTACCACTGCTGCATGATCAATTGCATATAAAGGGGTAACTCTGCTCGGAAATCTAGGGGGATATCCAATTAGCCCCGGTAATTTACTGGGGCTAATTGTCCAGCCGGGGACTATCCTATTAACCCCGAGAAGCCAGGACGAGCGGTGGCTTATCGGGGGCTACCTGATGCTGCACCATATGCCAGCTGCTGACAGCTCCCGGTGCAGTGCTGCTCCTCTGGCTCCCCCGGTCACATGGCCTCTCTCAGTCAGTCATGTGACCGCTGCCGGGGGCGGGGGAGAGGGGGCGATGCGGTCACGGCGCTGCCCCGGCTTCCCCGCTGGGGTTCACCGCTCCAAGTGACAGCTTCCGGCCACAGCGCCATGCCTGCAGTCCCAGCCTGCTACAGCTGCAGCGGGCATGGGACACTGCACGTTGTCCCGGTCATTGGGGATTTTGTTTCACCTGTGCGAAAATGGGGCTGTTTCTACCGAAAACACACAGGTTTCACTGAACCTGTGTGTTTTCGGGAGAAAGGGCTTTTTTTTACAGGCGATCAATCTGGATTGCCTGTAAAAAAACAAAACAGTGAAACATCGGGAAAAATCACAAACAACATACGGTTTTCGTACCCGATGTTTTACCGAGGCTAATAGAATATCCCCCCTAGTGGCTGATGTGGAAATTGTATGTATCAGACTGAATCACAATTTACTAGTCCAAACTGTGGAACAACACTCAGATGCTACATCATCTGCAGCAGCTGCAGCACTTCCTTGAAGATGTGATATTTCTTCATTAATGCCTTGAGGTATATAATATACTTTATATTGCTGTATATGGTATCTAAAAAAAAGATCAAGCAATACATAAACAAAAACAAATAGAAAGAGCTAGCCTTTGTGGTGGGAGAAAGAAACGTCTTAAATCAAAGAAAATGTTTCAATTTCCGTGTTAAACAGAAATATAAATAAATATTTACATTGGGTGTCGTGTATTTTTAAGATTGGTCGCAAGGTATGGAATGTCTACATTAGACAACACAGATGTACAGTATTTTATCAGTGATCGTCCATATTGAAAGATCCCAGATTACACTATTTATTGTATCACAACTCCTCCAGGGGATCTGGATAATATTCTATTCTACCCATAGTTGCCTACCATCCCTCATTCTGCAGGAGACTCCCTGAAATAGCAGCAATCTCCCTGACTCCCTGAATAGTTCAGCAATCTCCCTGATTGCACCTTATACCTATTATGCAGCTGTTACATTCTTGAGGGGAAAAAAGAAATCAGAGATATACTGTATACATTCAAATGGGATCATCAGTGCCATTCCCCTGCATTGGTTATAAGACTCAATGGGGTAAATTTACTAAGATGGGAGTTCTATTTAAGATGAGATGTTGCCCATAGCAACCAATCAAATTCCAGGTATCTTCAAGAAGGTGCTAGATAAATGAGAAGTACAATCTGATTGGTTGCTATGGGCAACATCCGCTCTTAAATCGAACTCTCATTTTAGTAAATTTACCCCAATAATTCCTATGGCTACATACATTTTAAATAAGGTTTCTCGTGGCCACTTACAGTATATGGAACCTCTTGTAAAACACAATACACAAACAAACCCTGAAAAATATCAGTGTCTTTTCTTCAACAAGTAGATCTTACTAACTTTGGGGCTCATTTACATTTGGATTTAAGTCATTTTCATGACACGCCTCTCAGATGTATCAGTAACCGTCCGCGCTGATAGGTGTTACTTTTACAATCTCCCTGAAATGCTTTTTCAAAAGTAGGCAAGTATGATTCTACCTCAGAATTACCATGTTAAAAGAGGAAGAGAAGCTTGTCGCTGTACAAAACAGAGAGCATGTGTATAATATATATATATATACATATATATATATATATATATATATATGTATATATATTGATCAAGGGTAAATCAGCCGCGCCTTCAGTACAGTGTCCTCTAATAGATACCCAATATGCGTACCAGATATAGATGACTGTGTGCTTATAGAGGGATTTTTACATCTCCGTCTTCCTCCTCACTCACTTTTCCTCTTATGTCCTTCCGGACGTTTGACGTGATATTTCGCATAGATGTGGGACGGAAGGCAATGTATTAGAAAAAAGTGCACAGCTCAATAATAAAGTGACTCTGTGCTAAAGTGCATAGAAAGTGCAATAAACGTGCAAACAAACAGGTGCAAAAAAGTGCAAAAAAAGTGCTACAGTGCTATGCTGTGCCAAGAATGCTCAAAAATGCTTAAAAAAGAGAGAAAAAGCACCCTGCCATTAGTGTGCTTATTTTACCGATGTCAGAATGGTGCGGCACGAAAAAATTATATATATTGATAAATTTAGCAACTGGGCAGCACTCACGTTTTTTTTTTCTTAAGGTGCAATGAATGGGTGGTAGTCTCAATGTTGTCTGTCCCACCACGAATACCTTAAATTTAGAATGCTCCCAGGGGAGAAAAAGACTCTAATAGTGTGATACTATTTTAACACACTTTTATTATAACAAATAAAAAACATATAGGTGGACTCGTACAATTTAGTAGAAATACAAGTGCTTATCTGTCAATCACTGTAAATAGCAGAAAGTCATCAGGCGTGCTCAACGCGTTTCGTCCCATAATTCTGTGCTGGGACTTCCTCAGGGATCAGAGATGACATTTACTGAGCAACTTCTCCACTGGCTCGCTTCTCCGCACTTATCACTGCTTAGTAAATGTCCCCCTAAGGTCCATATTTACCAATTATCAAGTTTTAGTCACGACAATTATAATTTCTGAAAAAATTGAACGCTGATGCAATCACTTTACAGTACTTTCAGTTTCTGGACCCCAGCATGCTACTGCGTATGTGCAAGGATCTCTCCTGGTACTTTTTGTCTAATGTAGCCCATAGGCTACAACGGTCAATGCCACCTGAATATGGCGTTTAGTTGCTGGGGCCCAGTGTTAATATTGACAAGGATTTTTTAAATTTCGTTTTAGGCTACAATGTATTGAAGCCCGAGTTTGGCAGCCGTGCAGGATGCCGACCGAACTCGGACGTTTTTTTTCAAAGTGACAATCATTTACAAGGCATGGTTTAGCCTTGTACGGTACATGATTGCTCCTTTAAAAAATAGTCAGAGTTCGTCCGGCATCCCACACGGCCGTCGAACTTGGACTTCATTACATCCAGGCCATAGTCTCAGTTGCTTACTTAAAATTGTAGTAGGTGTAAAGTCACATTTTAATCTCTTTTATTAAGTCAAGATTTTGGGGGACATTTACTAAGCAGTGATAAAAGCAGAGAAGTGAGCCAGTGGAGAAGTTGGCCCATTGACCAATCAGCAGCTCTGTATCATTTTATAGTATGCAAATTATAGATGTTACTTCAGTGCTGATTGGTTGCCATGGGCAACTTCTCCACTGGCTCACTTCTCCGCTATTATCACTGCTTAGTAAATGTCCCCCTTAGTCTTGATCCCAGTTTTCATTTTAGTCCTGAAATTAAACTGTCGTCAGCGATTATGGTACTTTAACAAAATTAACACTGCTGGGGCCAACAGCTCAGTAAATCCAACCGCAAAGCTATGGAGGGTCCGCAGCAGAATCAGAGATACATCTTTGTTACTGTATGTTATATTATAATGTGACAACATTGTTTAAGTAAAAATCATAGAAGTTATGCACTCACTTTATACGGGTGTAGTATGTTATGCCAGCGGTTGGGATCCCGGTGCCCAGCATACCGGTGCTTGGGATCCCGACCGCCGACATGCCGGCAGCTGGGCGAGCGCAAATGAGCCCCTTGTGGGCTCGCTGCGCTCGCCACGCTGCGGGCACGGCGACGTGCTATGAACGCTATTTATTCTCCCTCCAGGAAGGTCATGGACCCCCAAAAGGCAGAAGTTGTCGGTATGCCGGGTGTCGGGATACCGGCGCTGGTATACTGAGCGCCGGGATCCCAACAGGCGACATACTGAATACCACCCCTTTATACATTAGAGACAATTGAAGCTTTATTCTCTGGTGATCACACCATTATGTTTCCTTTTATTTCTCTGGGATGTATTATACTATACTTGTAGTATTAGGAACTAGGGAGAAATTAGTCTAAGCCATGTGATTTTACTGAGAGAATGTAAAATAGTGCTAGACGCGCCCAAAAGGCAGAGCTAGACACGCCCCTCCTGCGGTGCACCCCCAAATACAATTAGCTGCGCACGCCTACGCATGTGGCATTGTTTGATATGCTGTTTTATATTAACGCGCATGTAAATGGATATGTTAAAAATGTATTTTAATATTTAATGTCTGTTTTACACTGTTTGTAAATATAATAATTGGTGTGTATTTGGAAACTTATTGCACTTTCAGTGACAGTCACAAAATGAACACACAAAAGGCGCTGGGTCCTGCTCAGAATCAGGCACTGTGATGACGCACTTTTGTTTGAATTCTCCTTAAACACGACTAAAAAGAGGTTATAACCTGGACATTGCCTTATAAGATAATGTATTACTATGTTACAATAGAGAGAAAGTTTTAGTATCTGATGGGCACACCTGAGCACTGAGAGGGAAGAGGAGCCCCTGTGTGCCAATCACATACTAATAACTCGCCTTTATCCATATAGGGACACAAGCCTCTGTAGGGCCCCAGGAGTATATGGGAGTTGTAACTTGCCTCCTACAATGCTGTAACCAAGCGCCCTGGTGCACTACGACAAGGTATATGTATCCCCTTCCAGTGTCCCCTTCCCCAGTACCCAGGCTAACCTGATGTCATGGCTGCTCTTTGGACGCGTATGTAAAAACCAACATTTACAGGTGGTGACACAAATGACTAAAACTCTGACTTTTAAATGCAGAGTTTATTCGTTAACCATTGATATACAGTATAATCAATCGATCAATCAATCAGTCAGTCAGTCAGTCAATCAATCAATCAATCAATCAATCAATCAATCATCTGTCTATCAATGCAAGAGTCTGTGCAATCTACTGTGCTGGTGCCATCTTTCCGCAGATATCACTGGAAAGATGGCACTGCTGGCATCAAATATGGGGGGGGGGGGGGCACTTTGTTCCATAGGCACACCATACCTCCCAACATTAGAAACATTAGGTCCCGCCCGCCCTCCCAAAAAGCAGGCGTGACCTATGGGAAAGGGTGCGTGGCTTCACAGGAGAGCTCGCGGTCACGAGCCACGCCCCTGTTATTGTCACAGAGGGGGCATGCCCAGCGCTCTGTGAGATGCTGGCATGCCCTCTCTCCCTTTGTCTCCACTGAATAGACGCTGTGCACATGCGCATAGCGTCTTTTCACCGCTGCTCTGCTAAGCAGAGCAGTGACTACAGGGACCTCCCAACTGTCCCCCCACCGCGGGACACTGCGGTCCATGGGTGGGACAGCGAGACAGTCCACAAAAAATGGGACTGTCCTGCGAAAATGGGGACAGTTGGGAGGTATGGGCACACCCTGCACCCATCATAGATACTTTTCAGCATTCATTGTGCCATGTTATGTTTATATTTCTGTGCTCAATGCCCACCGCCTCGTGGAGATGAATTAATCCTATTTCACATGGTACCTACTGTTCAGCAAGTGGCTTAAGAAAAACGCTGGAGATATTTTTAGAGGTTACAGCGCATAAGCAGGCGCAAATGTAAAATTTTTGCGTATGTCCCCATTTTTACTTATATTAAAGGGGCACTGTTAAGTCATTTTTAACTGGTGTTTTAAAATGCTTTTAATGATAGAGGAAGCATTATATATTTTATGATGTGGGTACCATTTCTATAGCCATAAAATAATGCTTCCCCATCATTAAAAAAAATACATTTTTAAACACCAGTTAATAATTACCTAATATTGCCCCTTCAATATAAATATAGAACCTAAACAGTCATTTTCTACTAATATGGTTTTATTTCAGTTTGGACAACTAAGAGCCGGATTCATGTTTGTAAGTAAAGGAAATTATCAAGCAACTGGGAAAAACCATGGGGGTCATTCCGAGTTGTTCGCTCGCAAGCGGATTTTAGCAGATTTGCTCATGCTAAGCCGCCGCCTACTGGGAGTGAATCTTAGCTTCTTAAAATTGCGAACGATATATTCGCAATATTGCGATTACACACCTCGTAGCAGTTTCTGAGTAGCTCCAGACTTACTCGGCATCTGCGATCAGTTCAGTGCTTGTCGTTCCTGGTTTGACGTCACAAACACACCCAGCGTTCGCCCAGACACTCCCCCGTTTCTCCGGCCACTCCTGCGTTTTTCCCGGAAACGGTTGCGTTTTTTCCCACACGCCCATAAAACGGCCTGTTTCCGCCCAGTAACACCCATTTCCTGTCAATCACATTACGATCGCCAGAACGAAGAAAAAGCCGTGAGTAAAAATCCTAACTGCATAGCAAATTTACTTGGCGCAGTCGCAGTGCGGACATTGCGCATGCGCATTAAGCGGAAAATCGCTGCGATGCGAAGATTTTTACCGAGCGAACAACTCGGAATGACCCCCCATGTGCAGTGCAGGTAGGACAGATGTAACATGTGCAGAGAGGGTTAGAATCGAGAGGGGGGTGTTCAAACTGAAATCTAATATGCAGTGTAAAAATTAAGCAGCCAGTATTTAATCGACAACAGGCGGGAATAAGGGGAAAGGAATGAACCTCTGCACCAGCGGGTACTACAGAACTTATTCTGAAATCTCCAAATATCAATTGTAAGTTATATTACTGGTAACAGTGTGGGGGTGCTGCCATGCACAATACATTTAAACATATAACAAAGGATAGAAGAAAGAATTGTCTCTTTGCTGGCGCACTTAAAAAAGGAAATAGTAAAACATAACTTTCATAAGCGCCTTGAGTCCTATTGGAGAAAGAGCGCTGTATAAATAAAATTATTATTATTATTATTATTATTACATGATCATTCAAAATTAACTTTGATAGATTTTATTCCTAAGAAAGAAAAAATGTTTTCCATATATTTTGTATGTGAAAATTAAAATACATTGAAATAAAGTGAAGTGAACTGAAATAAAGGATTAAAATTGACTCACTGTCTATTTATTGATTCTCAGGTCTTATTCTATATTAATAGATTCCACATATAGTATTGCATCTACATGCTAATAATATATATAAAAGACCAAATGTAGAGGAGTATTGGTTCCACTTTGTACATGATATTCTACTGTATGTTCTGTTGATACATTAATTACATGTATATTATGTGTATAGTTCTAATAGATGCTAGAGGATATGTATAACCGGAATACAGTACATATGTTTTACCGGCAGACAGGATGCCGGCTGTCAGTATCTTGAAATAGAATCCCGGCAGTCTCGCAAGCTCGTTGCGCTCACCACGCTTCTGGTCTGGTGGCTTGCTTTGCTCGCCACAGGTTATATTCCCAGTCGGTTGGTGGCATGGAACCCCTAACTAAATGCGAATAACCTAGATTGGTCAGAATTCCGGTCGTCTGTATTTCACCGGCTGTTGGGATTCCGGTGTCGGTCTCCTGATTGCCGGGATCCCGACAGCCGGTATTTTAACTGCATCTCATATAACCAAGTGAATGGGACCACTCTGAGCTTGTCATTCGTGGGTAAGTATTTACATCCACTCTTAATGGTGCTCCAGGCCACGTCTATTTATGTAGACTGATGAAAATGGATGCTAGCTATGATAAGCACCTTCCATCAATGTATAGATAGACCCTAAACTATTCAGTATATTACTACAGTAGTAATAGTCTTTGCCATGTCTATTACACAGACAAAATATTTAAAGGATGGCTTATATTATTCACCATCTGTTATCACTATGTGTATTCGTACAGTGGGCCGGATGTAATGGAGTGTGAGTCGGCCGGGGCTCCGAGATTCCGGCAGAACTGGTACATTTTTTTAAAACCGCAAACATTTGTATGGCAAAACCAACTTGGCTTTGTCTTGTAAATGTTTTCTGTTTTTAAAAAAAAACGCACGAGTTCGGCCAGAATCTCTGAGCTTTAGCCGTCTCGCACTCCATTACATCCGGCCCATTATGTCTGTTGACACAGTGGTATTGGGGTCGCTAAGTTATATTGGTAAGTCCACTCCTCACCTTATACATTTAGATATCTCCCAATCTGCTGACAGTGGCGTCTCACGTCTAGAATGCAGAATGCAGATACATTAAATTAGAGATCAATGTTATAAAAAATTGTTATTGGTGAGCTCATTAAATCTAAACTCACTTATACCTTGCATATGGAAACCTTGCTCTGTCCATACTCCTCCTCAGCCAACTCGCCTATAATGAAATGGTCTCCCTGGCATGTGTTTATTTTTGACAGTTCCCGTACATTGGGCCTAATTCAGACCTGATCGCTGCTGTTCGAAATCGCGCAGTGGCCGATTATCAAATGACTGCGCATGTGTATGCACTGCAATGCGCAGGCGTGAGCCCAAACAGCGTCAGAATGGTGCAAAAATTTAGATCGCTAGGCGTATGCAAGGTGATTGACAGGAAGCGGACGTTTGGGGGAGGTAACTGGCAGGGCCGGTTCAAGGGCGCTCTGCTCCCCGGGCAGGAAAGGGGGCGTGGCCTAATACAGGGGGCGTGGTCAATTACGCCCCCTGTACATTAAAAGCGCCGCTTGAATGCTGAGCGGTGCGCGATGACGTCATCGCGCACCGCACAGCAAAAGGTCCTCTCCACGAAGGGAAACTAGACGCTATGAGTCTAGTTCCCTTCGTAGAGAGGACCTTTGCTGTGCGGTGCGCGATGACGTCATCGCGCACCGCTCAGCAAAGTTACTCTCCAGGAAGGGAAACTAGACGCATAGCGTCTAGTTCCCTTCAGGAGGCGGACGGGGACGGGGATGGGGACGGGGACGGCAGCGGAGGCGGACAGGGACACAGCGGGCAGCAGTGGCGGATCTTGCCACGGTGCGGCGCCCTCCAGATGGCGCCAGCGCCCTCCGGAAGGCGGCGCCCCGGGCAAAAGTCCTGCTTGCCCGTGGCAAGATCCGCCACTGGTAACTGGCCATTTTCTCTGAGTGTCAGCAGGCGTTCCCAACCGTTTTCTGGGAAGGTGTGTGACGTCAGCTCCGGCCCGATCAGCCTGATTCTTTTGCACTGTAGGAGTAAGTCCTGGGCTACACACAGAATGGAAAAATAATTTGATGGCGAGATTTTCGCATGGCGTACAAATGCATTGGCACACTTGCACAGGGCGGGTTTTCACTCTCTACGGGCGCGACTATCTGATTGCAGACCTCTGCAAAATTGCGATCAGGATTGAAATAGGCTCATTGTTTTTTTTGAATAGAGTATTTTTATTCAACACGGATGAAAACGTTATAGACATTTCAGTGTATACTGGGAACTTCAGTTATTATTATACAATATATTCATGCACATATCCTTCTCAAACATTATGTGTAAATACGCGGTGCAGCTAGTATTCGCAGGACTGTATGTTGTCAATCCGTAATACACCAGATTCTCTGAAAACTGCAATCAAAATTGAAACACATACTAACATTTCTTGTTTTCTCCCCGTAATACTACAATAACCCCCCCCCCCCCTCCCCACACTATAAGGCCTAGTAAAGCCTACAAAACACCTGTGAACCGAAAGATGAGGAAAAAAAAAGGGGGAAAACAACCAAAAAGACAGCATGAACCATAAGCAGAGCAAACCAAAACAACTCCATCTATCCTAGATTCATACAGGTGTGCGAAGTGAGGTACGCTATCCCTACAGTGTATAATACGGGAGAGGAGCCCGGCTCGTCCCCACGGGACCCAGGTAGCCCAGCTGTCGTAGAGGACGTGCGGCATGTCAAATTATAAATTCTTTAGGTTCTAAATTCTAAGGGCAGGGGAAGAATATGTAGAATTAATCCAATAGGACCATATCTTCTCATGTTTAGGAAATTATTTTTCATATAGATATACCTATCCTTCAGTACTGTGTCGTTCACCAGGGCCTTAAATGCAGACATCGTAGAGGAGTGTGGGGCCATCCATGTCCGCGCAATACACACCTTGGCGAGGGCGCAGATACTGCGAGCATACAAGTCCTCCCACTAAGACCCAGATTCAGGTCCTCCTACTCCCAGAATGCAAAATCCTGGAGTCAACATTCCTCTCTGTATTCCCGTACGTTCCAGAATCGACCCGACCCCAACCCAAAACGTCTGTAAGGATGGACACTCCCAGATCAGGTGCCAGAATGATCCGCCAGCCGTCCCGCATTTAGGACAGGCGGCTGCTCCACCTGCCCCAAACCTGGCCAACCTGTTCGGTGTCATATATGATCTATGTAATATAAAGAGTTGGATTTGTTGGAACCGTAATGACTTGGTGACCTGGCTCGGGTTCCCCAGCGCAACCTCCCAGTCCTCCGCATCTATGGGACCCAGATCACGCTCCCAGCGCTCCCGAAGGGTCGGGAGCGGGTCTGCATGAATTGTTTTTATAAGGTACGAGTAAGTGAAGGAGATCACCTTGACCCAACCCAATGAGCATAGAAAGGTCTTTATGGGGAAAGGGAGGAGCGCCGGGGGTGAATCCCCGAACTGTGATTGTAAAGCATGCCTGAGCTGTAAAAATCTGTATAAGTAAGAGTTTGGGAGACCAAACTCCTCCTTTAGTTGTTGAAAGGACCAATATACCATTGTCATATAACTGAAATATGGAGGTTACTGAGTATGGGGCCCATACCCCCCCCCCCCCCCCCCTCCCTCAAGAGAACCCAGTTCAGGGAGTGATACGGAGTGCCAAAGGGGAGTATCCGGGTCCATACTATCGTACCCAAGCATACGTATCAAAGCCTGCCAGATCTTCATGGCCTGAAAAACAATAGGAGGGGACAGCCGAGGAGCGCTCCGGCTCATTGTTTTTAACATGTTTTTCTTTTATGAAACTCCGCCACTCTGTTTCATCGCTGTGTATATTTGCCGTACTTGCATTGTGTAACTTTCTCCCGTATTTCCCTCCCCTTTTTACTTTTATCTGTGCCCTATCCCTGTTGAAAATTTAGCAAACATTATTGCATTTAAAAAATAAATAAATATATATTTTTTTTTTTTGGTATGTCCCCATCTTGTACTTTAAATCATTGCTCAATCTGCTGACAGTGGTATTACATCCCACATCCTGTATATAAGCATTGCAGAAAGACAGCTAAATATGTACGGTTTCTTAATGTGTTTCCTGAAAGCAGCATTTTTTGCAGCATTATGCATAGAGATGTGCACCGGAAATTTTTCGGGTTTTGTGTTTTGGTTTTGGGTTCGGTTCCGTGGCCGTGTTTTGGGTTCGAACGCGTTTTGGCAAAACCTCACCGAATTTTTTTTGTCGGATTCGGGTGTGTTTTGGATTCGGGTGTTTTTTTCAAAAAACCCTAAAAAACAGCTTAAATCATAGAATTTGGGGGTCATTTTGATCCCAAAGTATTATTAACCTCAATAACCATAATTTCCACTCATTTTCAGTCTATTCTGAACACCTCACACCTCACAATATTATTTTTAGTCCTAAAATTTGCACCGAGGTCGCTGGATGACTAAGCTCAGCGACCCAAGTGGCCGACACAAACACCTGGCCCATCTAGGAGTGGCACTGCAGTGTCACGCAGGATGGCCCTTCCAAAAAACACTCCCCAAAAAGCACATGACGCAAAGAAAAAAAGAGGCGCAATGAGGTAGCTGTGTGACTAAGCTCAGCGACCCAAGTGGCCGACACAAACACCTGGCCCATCTAGGAGTGGCACTGCAGTGTCACGCAGGATGGCCCTTCCAAAAAACACTCCCCAAACAGCACATGACGCAAAGAAAAAAAGAGGCGCAATGAGGTAGCTGTGTGAGTAAGCTAAGCGACCCAAGTGGCCGACACAAACACCTGGCCCATCTAGGAGTGGCACTGCAGTGTCAGGCCGGATGGCCCTTCCAAAAAATGCTCCCCAAACAGCACATGACGCAAAGAAGAAAAAAAAGAGGCGCAATGAGGTAGCTGTGTGACTAAGATAAGTGACCCTAGTGGCCGACACAAACACCTGGCCCATCTAGGAGTGGCACTGCAGTGTCACGCAGGATGGCCCTTCCAAAAAATACTCCCCAAACAGCACATGACGCAAAGAAGAAAAAAAAGAGGCGCAATGAGGTAGCTGTGTGACTAAGATAAGCGACCATAGTGGCCGACACAAACACCTGGCCCATCTAGGAGTGTCACTGCAGTGTCACGCAGGATGGCCCTTCCAAAAAACACTCCCCAAACAGCACATGACGCAAAGAAAAATGAAAGAAAAAAGAGGTGCAAGATGGAATTGTCCTTGGGCCCTCCCACCCACCCTTATGTTGTATAAACAGGACATGCACACTTTAACCAACCCATCATTTCAGTGACAGGGTCTGCCACACGACTGTGACTGAAATGACGGGTTGGTTTGGACCCCCACCAAAAAAGAAGCAATTAATCTCTCCTTGCACAAACTGGCTCTACAGAGGCAAGATGTCCACCTCATCATCATCCTCCGATTCATCACCGTGTACATCCCCCTCCTCACAGATTATCAATTCGTCCCCACTGGAATCCACCATCTCAGCTCCCTGTGTACTTTGTGGAGGCAATTGCTGCTGGTCAATGTCTCCACGGAGGAATTGATTATAATTCATTTTAATGAACATCATCTTCTCCACATTTTCTGGAAGTAACCTCGTACGCCGATTGCTGACAAGGTGAGCGGCGGCACCAGGGCCGGATTAACAATGGGGCGGATGGAGCTGCAGCTCCAGGCCTCCCCATTAAAATAGGCCCATGAGAGACAGGCAGAATTGACAGGAAAAAAAACTGTTTTTATCACATTAATGCCAACGGCCGTCCTCCCAGACCCCATGCAAACCCTGCTGGCCGTCACCTCCCCTCCCTACTATCCGCCAGGAGAATGCAGGTGCATTCATGTCAGCTCCGCCTCCCCGCTCTCCACCACAGTTTACAGTGCAGCCGCGGCACGGGCTGGGCATCCCACCCCAACACCTGGAGCTTGAAGTGCAGACTGACCACCCCCTCCTGTCCTCCACCGGATGTCACAGTGACCCGCGGGCAGTAATGTCCGATCGACCCCAACCCCGGAGCTAACAGGGCAGCCCGGACTCCCTCAATCCCCACAGGAGGTGAGTCAAAAGCTCCCCCCCCTTCCCCTCCCCGCCGCCGGAGCTCCCCCACCCGCGGTTACACTACTGAGCAGGGAATCGTGTACATGGGCAATCATGTCCGAGTCCCTCCTTTCCACCAGAGGTTACACTAAACCACGGGCATAATGCCCGCTCCCCGCCCCCAGTAGTATCAGCAGCGGCAATGACAGCCCTTTCTGGGACTGTGTCACCCTGCAGATTACAGCGTCAGCCGTGGTAGTGCCGGTCCCAGCGCTGCCACCTCCGCAGTCTGCACCATCACAAGCGCAGCAGTCCCAGTAGTCAGTGGGGTAACTAGAGGGTGCAGGGGATGCAATTCCACTGCTCCATTTTCATTCTTTTTTTTTCTTTGTACTACTGAGTTTCAGGACCTGTCAATTTACTTTCTGGGAGGGAGGCCAGGTGCAGTTTGTAGAGCCGCCCCCAATGTATGACCAGAGCCAATTGGTGGAGAGAACCCAGAAGTATATCTGCAGTAGCGGTGGCGCTGCACGGCTGATGGACAGGTCATGCTTGGACAGTGCCACACACACAGTCCCACTGATGGTGAGTTCCCATCTCCCCTACCATCCATCCGACTGTCTGTCCGTCTATGCCCCACTTGTCTGTATGCCTGCCGTCCATCCGTATATTCCCTGCCCCATCCATCTATGCATCTACAGTATGCCCCCATATGGTGTTCTGTCCAATTATGCCCCCCCCCCCCCAGCCATCTATGTCCAGCCCATCTATGGCCCCCCCATGTCTGTCTGTCTTTCTATCCTTTCATGCCCCCATATGGTGCTCTGTCTGTCTATGCCCCCCGTCCGTCCGTCTATCTGTGCCAGCCCCCTTTCCATCTATTCTCCATGTGGTGCTCTGTCTGTTTATGCCCGCCCCCTGTTTGTCTGTACATCTCTCCATCTATTGCCCCATGTGGTGCTCTATCCATCCTTCTATGCACCGACGTCTATCAATCTGTCTGTCTTTGCCCCATATAGTGCTCCGTCCATCTGTCCTTCTATGGCCCCCATCCATCTATGCCCACCCCTTGTTCTGTGCTTTAATCAGGTAGTGTCTCTCCTGTTCCTCCTCCTCGCGCTCGCTCTCTCTTCCACCCTCTCCCTAACAGTCTCTCTCTTGCTCCTCTCTCTCTCTCTCTCTCTCTCTCTCTCTCCCTGACACTGTCTGTCTCCGTCTCTCCCTCTTTCTCTCCCTGAAACTCACACTCTCTCTCTCCCTCCCTCCCTGACACTCTCTCTCCCACTCGCACCCTCCCTCTCTCTCTCTCTCTTGCTCCTCCCCCTTTCTCCCTCTGACACCCTCTATGTTTCCCTAATGCCCTCTCTCTCTTCTCCCTCTCATCCCTTTCTCTCGCTTTACCTCCTCTCCCCCCAACATACTCTATCTCTCACTCCCCTTTCTCCTGCCCCCCTAAGGGGCATTGTGGTGACAATGGTGGGGGGCCCACAAAGTTCTAGTTACGCACCTGCCAGTAGTCCCTGGATCTGATGACATTGAACCTCCCTACTGCTGTATTCAGTTCTGGAAATGAGACCACTGCCAGGGAAACCTTGATATTGCCACTGAGCAGCCTCTCTCTCACCCAGCATGGCACTGGGGATCATGTCTTCCTCACACAGCACTAGCATCCTGTCCTTTGGCAAAGCCCTGAGTAAGAGCTGCTGCCAAACGCCCTGTGAATAACCGGGTGGGTCAATCCCGATTTCATCCTGCAGAGGAGGAAGGGACAAGGGACCAGAGGAGGAAGGGGGTTGGCTGGTAAGAACATATTTGTGAAATCTTACGACTATTTTCTAGTACGTCCTTGTAAGTGTGTATACACCCACACACACATATATTTATATATATATATATATTTCCAGCATGAAGCAAGCCGCACGCAATGTTCCAATGAGTTTCCAATACAATAAATGCCCTGTGCCAGAAAGAGAATTGGTGCCCCCCCCCCCCCCATATTTAAAATAGGGACAGTGTGTGCCTAAACAGCATGCCAACAATATAGGGACATGGTATTTATGGGGAAGGGGCGCGACCATAGAATAGTGTCCGTAATTCACGTTACACCGCACAGTAGTGCCCCTTATACACATTAAATCCCA
Organism: Pseudophryne corroboree; assembly: GCF_028390025.1. Lineage (NCBI taxonomy): Eukaryota > Metazoa > Chordata > Amphibia > Anura > Myobatrachidae > Pseudophryne > Pseudophryne corroboree. Next base: position 715,197,134 of record NC_086446.1, on the reverse strand, counting down.
GAATAGAGCCCTTATAAACGTTACGCCAGGTACAGCCCCTTATACACATTATGCCAGATACAGCCACTTATACACATTATGCCAAGTAGCACACGTTATACACATAATGCCCACTGTAGTTATGCCCCTTACACACATAATGTAGTTGTGCCGCTTACACACGTACTGCCCACAGTAGTTGTGCTGCGTAAAGACACATATTAATGCCCACAGTAGTTGTTTCCCATACCACTGCCCTTGGAGCCTGGAGCCGGTGGTAGAAGCTGGTTGCCAAGGAAACGAGCTGTGAGGCTGGAGTGTTGCCATCCGCCAGTGTAACCGGAGGCGCTGGGAGTGGGCAGGTGGCAGTCTGGCACCGCTCTGCACTACTGATTGTTCAGTTAGAATGAACTACAGCACCCGACAGGCCTTGCTATATTCAGTGCTCACCCATCTGGCCAGTCCAGCTCGGAAATACCTACGAGGAGCTGCGCGGCACACAGGCAGGCGGCTATCAGCCAGTGTGAGTGATGGAGACGGACACACAGAGACGCAGCACCGCTGCTGTGACACACCCTTCCACAGCAGCATCCCACACACTGTATCCAGAGTCCATCTCACAGCTGCTGGGTGGGTTGCAGGAGTACAGCGGTAAACCTGCAGGCAAGCCAGGGAGTGGGCAGACCGAATGGGAGAGGTGGCCGGGCAGGATGAGCATGGGGAAGCCTGCAGACGAGTCGGGGAGGGGACAGACCGCTACAGCCCTGTCCGCTCCACTGCTATATGTAATGGCAGCACTATGCCCAGCAGAGAAGCAGCCGGACGCTGCAGATGGTGGCAGGCAGACTTACTAGTGCGGGGCAGCCTGGCCCAGCGTTTGTGGGCGGCGATTCTGCACCTACAGTGCTTATGCGCTGCCTCCCAGGCACTGCTGGCACACACCTAGTTACTGCCCTGGAAAAAAGCAACCAGCAACATCCTATGCAAAAGAACAGAGAGTCTTTATTTATTGTACAAATTGTGCATGTTCCATAAAGTTAAAAAAACAGACAGCTTAAACAGGAGACTGAATAAGCCAATAGGTAGCATAAATGCAGTTCTTATCCAATATAAGGAATGGATCAAGTGGCAGTCATCCTGTAAGATGTCACTGCTCGAGACAGCTGTTTCGGTGTATCCTCTAAATCTTAGTCATGGGCGTTCTGCACTCAGGTGACGCTGCAAGCACCCCACCAATGGCAGAAGCACTGCGGTCTGGGCCATTTTTCTTTTTTTGTCACATTAACAAGGGGTGTTTCCTTTTGTTCATTTGCAGACTTTCAAATCACACTGTGGATTTAAACAAATTGAGAAGGGCACCCATGATGCAGGCCACACCCCCACAGCACTAGTCATGCCCAGGAGTGGATATCAGAGGGGGCCCATGTGCAAACTCCTCTCTATGGCGCTGTAGACTCTGGCATTGTGCCAGAGTCGACTGTGCATACAAAGGTCTTTGGAAACAAGCTGCCGCCATGTTCCGGAGACTAATCACTTCTGTATATGTGCAGCAGCCATTTTCACAGTGATTTTTTTTGCTGCAGTGCTGACTCGGGACACCAGAAAGATAAGTGTGGGTGGTGTGGGCTCCCCTGTACACCACACACACACTGCACCTATTATATAAATGCTAATGGATATGCCCCACATATCACTAGTCACACTTCCTGTGGCGGCACACAATAGGCCCTTCAGAAATTTCAGCTCCAGGCCCATGTGGACCTTAATCTGGCACTGGGCGGCACTAAACACTCTTTCGGAGTACACACTTGTGGGAGGGCAACTTAGATAGAATAAAGCCAGTTTGTTCAAGGGCCTCCAAATTGCCTCTTTTTCCTGCCAGTATACGTACGGACTGTCTGACGTGCCTACTTGGATGCGGTCACTCATATAATCCTCCACCATTCTTTCAATGGTGAGAGAATCATATGCAGTGACAGTAGACGACATGTCCGTAATCGTTGGCAGGTCCTTCAGTCCGGACCAGATGTCAGCATCAGCAGTCGCTCCAGACTGCCCTGCATCACCGCCAGCGGGTGGGCTCGGAATTCTGAGCCTTTTCCTCGCACCCCCAGTTGCGGGAGAATGTGAAGGAGGAGATGTTGACAGGTCGCGTTCCGCTTGACTTGACAATTTTCTCACCAGCAGTTCTTTGAACCCCTGCAGACTTGTGTCTGCCGGAAAGAGAGATACAACGTAGGTTTTAAATCTAGGATCGAGCACGGTGGCCAAAATGTAGTGCTCTGATTTCAACAGATTGACCACCCGTGAATCCTTGTTAAGCGAATTAAGGGCTCCATCCACAAGTCCCACATGCCTAGCGGAATCGCTCAGTGTTAGCTCCTCCTTCAATGTCTCCAGCTTCTTCTGCAAAAGCCTGATGAGGGGAATGACCTGACTCAGGCTGGCAGTGTCTGAACTGACTTCACGTGTGGCAAGTTCAAAAGGTTGCAGAACCTTGCACAACGTTGAAATCATTCTCCACTGCGCTTGAGACAGGTGCATTCCACCTCCTATATCGTGGTCAGTTGTATAGGCTTGAATGGCCTTTTGCTGCTCCTCCAACCTCTGAAGCATATAGAGGGTTGAATTCCACCTCGTTACCACTTCTTGCTTCAGATGATGGCAGGGCAGGTTCAGGCATTTTTGGTGTTGCTCCAGTCTTTTGTACGTGGTGCCTGTACGCCGAAAGTGTCCCGCAATTCTTCTGGCCACTGACAGCATCTCTTGCACGCCCCTGTCGTTTTTTAAATAATTCTGCACCACCAAATTCAAGGTATGTGCAAAACATGGGACGTGCTGGAATTTGCCCATATTTAATGCACACACAATATTGCTGGCGTTGTCCGATGCCACAAATCCACAGGAGAGTCCAATTGGGGTAAGCCATTCTGCGATGATCTTCCTCAGTTGCCGTAAGAGGTTTTCAGCTGTGTGCGTATTCTGGAAAGCGGTGATACAAAGCGTAGCCTGCCTAGGAAAGAGTTGGCGTTTGCGAGATGCTGCTACTGGTGCCGCCGCTGCTGTTCTTGCGGCGGGAGTCAATACATCTACCCAGTGGGCTGTCACAGTCATATAGTCCTGAGTCTGCCCTGCTCCACTTGTCCACATGTCCGTGGTTAAGTGGACATTGGGTACAACTGCATTTTTTAGGACACTGGTGAGTCTTTTTCTGAGGTCTGTGTACATTTTCGGTATCGCCTGCCTAGAGAAATGGAACCTAGATGGTATTTGGTACCGGGGACACAGTACCTCAAACAAGTCTATAGTTGGCTCTGCAGTAATGATGGATACCGGAACCACGTTTTTCCCCGCCCAGGATGCCAAGGCCTCAGTTATCCGCTTTGCAGCAGGATGACTGCTGTGATATTTCATCTTCCTCGCAAAGGACTGTTGGACAGTCAATTGCTTGGTGGAAGTAGTAAAAGTGGTCTTACGACTTCCCCTCTGGGATGACCATCGACTCCCAGCAGCAACAACAGCAGCGCCAGCAGCAGTAGGCGTTACACTCAAGGATGCATCGGAGGAATCCCAGGCAGGAGAGGACTCGTCAGAATTGCCAGTGACATGGCCTGCAGGACTATTGGCATTCCTGGGGAAGGAGGAAATTGACACTGAGGGAGTTGGTGGGGTGGTTTGCGTGAGCTTGGTTACAAGAGGAAGGGATTTACTGGTCAGTGGACTGCTTCCGCTGTCGCCCAAAGTTTTTGAACTTGTCACTGACTTATGATGAATGCGCTGCAGGTGACGTATAAGGGAGGATGTTCCGAGGTGGTTAACGTCCTTACCCCTACTTATTACAGCTTGACAAAGGCAACACACGGCTTGACACCTGTTGTCCGCATTTCTGTTGAAATACTTCCACACCGAAGAGCTGATTTTTTTGGTATTTTCACCAGGCATGTCAATAGCCATATTCCTCCCACGGACAACAGGTGTCTCCCCGGGTGCCTGACTTAAACAAACCACCTCACCATCAGAATCCTCCTTGTCAATTTCCTCCCCAGCGCCAGCAACACCCATATCCTCCTCATCCTGGTGTACTTCAACACTGACATCTTCAATCTGACTATCAGGAACTGGACTGCGGGTGCTCCTTCCAGCACTTGCAGGGGGCGTGCAAATGGTGGAAGGCGCATGCTCTTCACGTCCAGTGTTGGGAAGGTCAGGCATCGCAACCGACACAATTGGACTCTCCTTGTGGATTTGTGATTTCGAAGAACGCACAGTTCTTTGCTGTGCTTTTGCCAGCTTAAGTCTTTTCATTTTCTAGCGAGAGGCTGAGTGCTTCCATCCTCATGTGAAGCTGAACCACTAGCCATGAACATAGGCCAGGGCCTCAGCCGTTCCTTGCCACTCCGTGTGGTAAATGGCATATTGGCAAGTTTACGCTTCTCCTCCGACGATTTTATTTTAGATTTTTGAGTCCTTTTTTTACTGATATTTTGTGTTTTGGATTTTACATGCTCTGTACTATGACATTGGGCATCGGCCTTGGCAGACGACGTTGATGGAATTTCATCGTCTCGGCCATGACTAGTGGCAGCAGCTTCAGCACGAGGTGGAAGTGGATCTTGATCTTTCCCTATTTTTGGAACCTCAACATTTTTGTTCTCCATATTTTAATAGGCACAACTAAAAGGCACCTCAGGTAAACAATGGAGATGGATGGATACTAGTATACTTATGGATGACGAGTGACTGACGACACAGAGGTAGCTACAGCCGTGGACTACCGTACTGCGTCTGCTAGTATAGAGATGATAATGATATAAAAAATATATATATATCACTACTGCAGGTATATATAATATAATGACGGACCTGCTGGACACTGTCAGCAGACTCCTAAACTACTAGTATGAAGAAGATAGAAAAAAAAACCCCACCACAGGTAGGTATACAATTATGGACGAGCACTGACGACACAGAGGTAGCTACAGCCGTGGACTACCGTACTGCGTCTGCTAGTATAGAGATGATAATGATATAAAAAATATATATATATCACTACTGCAGGTATATATAATATAATGACGGACCTGCTGGACACTGTCAGCAGACTCCTAAACTACTAGTATGAAGAAGATAGAAAAAAAAACCCCACCACAGGTAGGTATACAATTATGGACGAGCACTGATGACACAGAGGTAGCTACAGCCGTGGACTACCGTACTGCGTCTGCTAGTATAGAGATGATAATGATATAAAAAATATATATATATCACTACTGCAGGTATATATAATATAATGACGGACCTGCTGGACACTGTCAGCAGACTCCTAAACTACTAGTATGAAGAAGATAGAAAAAAAAACCCCACCACAGGTAGGTATACAATTATGGACGAGCACTGACGACACAGAGGTAGCTACAGCCATGGACTACCGTACTGCGTCTGCTAGTATAGAGATGATAATGATATAAAAAATATATATATATCACTACTGCAGGTATATATAATATAATGACGGACCTGCTGGACACTGTCAGCAGACTCCTAAACTACTAGTATGAAGAAGATAGAAAAAAAAAACCCACCACAGGTAGGTATACAATTATGGACGAGCACTGACGACACAGAGGTAGCCACAGCCGTGGACTACCGTACTGCGTCTGCTAATATAGAGATGATAAAGATGATAGAGATGAACAAAAAAAATATAACACTACTGCAGGTAAATATTTATATAATATAATGAATGATGGACCTGCTGGACACTGTCAGCAGAATGCGTTTATAGAATTAAAAAAAAAACACCACAGGAGTGTTTAACTTTTTCAGGCAGACAATATACTGGTGGTCACTGGTCAGTCACACTGGCAGCAAAAGTGTGCACTGTACTCCTGCTATAACTGCACCCCAGTCTCCCCCACAATTCAGCTGTGTGAGCAGTGAGCACTCAGCACAGTCAGATATACATAGATGATATTATCATGCAGCACACTGAGGCTGAGCACAGATATGGTATGTGACTGTGTATCGTTTTTTTTCAGGCAGAGAACGGATTATATTAAATAATAAATAAAACTGGTGGTGGTCACTAGTAACTATCAGCAAAACTCTGCACTCTGAGTACTCCTAATGCTCCCCAAAATTACTAAGTTAGTAGTAAATCAACTCAAGTGTCTCTATCTATTCTAACGGGGAGGACGCCAGCCACGTCCTCTCCCTATCAATCTCAATGCACGTGTGAAAATGGCGGCGACGCGCGGCTCCTTATATAGAATCCGAGTCTCGCGATAGAATCCGAGCCTCGCGAGAATCCGACAGCGGGATGATGACGTTCGGGCGCGCTCGGGTTAACCGAGCAAGGCGGGAAGATTCGAGTCTGCCTCGGACCCGTGTAAAAAGGCTGAAGTTCGGGGGGGTTCGGATTCCGAGGAACCGAACCCGCTCATCTCTAATTATGCATATACGTCTGGAAAGGTGCGTATGGGCAATAGCGGCAGGGTGTCACAGATGCGATCACTTTACTTCTTCCTGATAGCCGGAACGGGCTCTTATCAGAGACCTTGTCCTGGCGATTTAAATTGGTACATTTAAGGGAAAAATGAATCATTATTGCCGTGACAAGGATTCTTAATATTTGGGGGCACACCCCACAATAAATCTGCCCCTATGAGAGGGTTCATAGTAATGCCCCTCAGTTCCAGTAAATACAGTACTGCACTATATTAATATGTAATCTTATTTTTATTTAAGCTTGCGTTAACTTGACCTCATACGGATCACATCCTCATCCTGGTATCCTAAGGCTATTTCTGCTTTCAGTGGTTGTGGAAGGGGAGACAGACTGCTGACACTTAGAGAATGGAATACAAACCTACTCATTATGTGGTAATCTTAATGTCAGGGCTCACTGTACAATGCAGGAAGTATAGAGGAAATGCTACAATGAATGCTCACTTTATATGTTGCCGTAGTTACATTACATTCTCGTTTTAATATTTATTTTCCTGCTTTAGATTAATGCCAGTGGTGATGTGTTACCATTGTCATCATGTATCAGAAACAGTTGCTTATTGTTCTTTTAAAACGATAATATATTTCTGTACAGTGTCCCTTAAGGACCCTGCACATTTAATGATCCACCACAGAGCTGCCCGACGGCGGGTATGGCCGATGGGCGACCCGGCAAGGGGGGGGGGGGGGGTAGCAGTGACTGGGGGAGTGAAGTTTCTTCACTCCCCCCGTCACCCGGCTCCATAGAAGTGCAGGCAAATATGGACGAGATCGTCCATATTGGCCTGCATGGACAGTCGACAAGGCACCAGCGATGAACGAGCGTGGGGCCGCGCATCATTCATCGCTGGTGACTCCACACTCAAAGATATGAATGTTATCTCGTTCAATAATGAACGAGATCGTTCATATGTTTGAGGATTATCGGCCAGTGTGTAGGGCCTATTACAGTGGAGATAAAAGTGTAGATTTACTAAAGCTTCTAAATGTAAAAAGTGGTGGCGTTGCCCACAGCATCCAATTACATTCTAGCTATTAATGTATCTATTGAATCCCAGAAAAGGACAGATACTGTAGAATCTGATTGGTTGTTGTGGGCACCACCACTTTTTATTATTAGAAGCTTTAGTTAATCCACCCCAAAGTCTTATTTTTGTAGAATGAGACAATTAATCTCCCCGCCCTTTCGTAAATGATCTCTTATTGCATAAAAGTAATTAGCAGCAAACATGATGAGAGGAGGGCAGCAGCAACATGGGAGAGGAGGAGAGGAGGAGGAGCTCTCTCCCACCCACCCAACTCTGAGATGTCCCTTCCTAACTGGTGCTCAAACATGTCACTTGCTCAATAATCTAGTGAGGGTATTATTGCCCCAATGTCCATTTCCAATATCAGGACCGCAGCTCTTCTTCTGTGCTCTATATTCGGGGATCCCACAGGTCAAACGCAATCTGTCAAACATAGACAGATATGGAGCGCCCCCTATCTGTTTTTGTTTGACATATTAGGCTACTTAAAAACGTTCACATTGTATGCCAACAATTGACATAATATGCCACACTGTGCCCCAACTGACATAATATGCAACACAATATGTCCCTAAATCACGATATGCCACACAGCCATGTTACAGGATGTGTTTGAAAAATGACAGATAGGAGCTGGTTGGCTGGTCATCTATCACTCTTTATCTGTCTCCACTTTATCACTTTTTAAGGCTTAATACATTAAGGGGTACATTTACTAAGCAGTGATGAGAGCGGAGAAGTGAGCCAGTGGAGATATTTCCCCATCAACCAATCAGCAGCTCTGTATAATTTTATAGTATGCAAATTATAGATGTTACTTCAGTGCTGATTGGTTGCCATGGGCACTTCTCCACAGGCTCACTTCTCCGCTCTTATCACTGCTTAGTAAATGTCCCCCTTAGTGTGCAATGGCTCGTTGACAGTTACCATGTTGACAGTCCTGCACATGTGCATAATTACAAGACCCTCCATCCTGCAAAGGCAAGAGCTGCCCAGTGGCAGCAGTACCGGTGGTGCAGCCAGTGCATTGCACTTAAAGGGCCCGCTGCCGGCATTAGCAGAACTAATAATGAGTCTAAATGACTCATTATAGTACGCCTTTGGCCAGCCACTGCAGGCTGTAATGTAGTTGGAGGCGACACAGCCAATGGACAAGAGGAGGGGGCTCCTCCCTTCTTACAAGAGGACCGCAGCACAGTGTACATCATCACTGCTTGAGTGACTTTCAGCGCATTCAATCTCTGCTGCACCTGCCTTTTTTGCATGTTTGGTTGTCCCTCCTCCAGGAACAGCCTCCCATGTGCTGCAGTTGTATGATCCCTAGAACTCCCTCCCTTCTGCAGGATCTGGCCTCCTTCCCCTCCAATTCTTTTGCTCCCTCCCGTTCAGTGGACCAGGACCACCCCATTTTTTCCCTCTCGCATGCCACCCTTCATTCCCTCTACTCTGCTGCCCTCTATTTGGCTCCCTCCAGTTCAGAAGACCAGGCCTGCCCCCTACTCCCACTCTACCCTGCCTGCCACCCTTGTCTGGAGCTCCACAGGACAGAGTAGCTGAGAGATCTTTCTCATGGTAGGTTCATGTGGAGGGAGGCTCTGGGATGTTCTGTTGTTATTGTGGGGAATGTAGTGCAGCATATAGTGGGGATCTAGTGTAGTGTATAGGGGATGCAGTGTAGCATATATGGGATGTAGTATAGTGATTTAGAGCAGTGTGTAAGGGACTGGGCAGCCATCAGGGGGGGACTGTGGGGACTGGTGTCCTGTGCCCAAACAGAGAGGGGGCCCACCTCTGGCTCCTACTGCTAGTACCTGTAGAGCTGCACCAGTTTGTGAGTCAACAGCAGGCTGATGCGCAGTGAGAATGACTTAAAAAGAAGCCTTATCAGCGAATCAGCTCTCCTATAGGTCCATAACACTCCACCTATGTGTAACGTCACAATGTATAACATCACATAGGGGTGGAGCAGTACAGCAGAATCTTTTTTTGGGGGGAAGGGGCCCTGTCTATTTTGTCAGTCCCGGGCCCCACAATTTCTGATGGCAGCCTTGGTAAGGGATGTAATATACCATATAGGAGCATATAGAGTGTAGTGAAATAGTGCAGCGTATAAGGGGATGTAGTGTGGTGGTATAGTGCAGAGCATAGTGGGATGTAGTGCAGTATATAGGGGGATGTAGTGTAGTGATGTAGTGCAGCATATAGGGGGATGTAGTGTAGTTCAGCGCATGGGGGTATGTAGTGTAGTGATGTAGTTAAGTGGTGTAGTGCAGCACACAGGGTGATGTAGCTCAGTGGTGTAGTGCAGCGCATACGGGGGATATAGTGTAGTGATGCTATGCACACGGGGGCATGGAGACGCTTAGTGCATTTAGGGAACACACTGCTGAAGTTTTTATTGTTGAAAGCACCACAAAACAATCATTGATGACATACAATCCATTACACAATAAAGACGTCACATATCCATGATGACAGTAGGTATACACATAAGAAGAATAGAAGCATCTTTAAAAGCCAAGAAATGGAAAATCACAAAACCAAGTGAAATGTAGTTTGAGTCGCTTTGTCATTGTATGTAACCTGGAAGAGAGTGTTTGGACTCCCTGATGTCCTCCTATTACGTATCATTGTGTAACATCAGGATCACATACAAGCAGTAGCTCAAAGCTTCTGTAAGAAGATTAACAGCTTGATATCTGCTAGTAATTTAGTGTACAAGGCTTTTACTAGGCCTGTACACGCATGCTTTGGGTTATGTTTTGGAAACCCTATAATCAGAAACAAGTGTTCTGCAATATCTATGATCTCACAATAGGAATGATGTTACTGTAGATTTACCAGCACAGAATTGATAACAGGAGTTATAATGAAATCACAAAGTATGTACATAGTTGCTGACATTGTAAAACTGCCCTAAGGGTAGGTGCCGGGGCATGGGGCATGGTGTGAATAAATGCATCATTGTGGCCTCACCCCTGCTGCTCAGACAGGGGATGTCCTCATGGCACATTTCACTGTAAAGTTCATCATTAAATTGTTGTTCTACCTACTTTAACAGAAAAGTGAGAAGATGTGGAAGGCTGAGTTACTCTCTCGGAGTCTGTGACAGCTCCAACATTTGTGAGCCTCCTGAACGCATCAGGGAGTCTATTTATCATCCATTAATTTCTAAAAAAAAGTAGGTGAAAATTAAAAACATAATAGGAATTATCAAAGTCCATACATGACTTAGAGCAGGGGTGGCCAACCAGTCAGTGACAAAGAGCCAATAAACCTTGTTAGGTACGTCAAAGAGCCGACATCGAGCCAACGGCACGCATGCAAAAATGGAATGTGGCCTTGTGCTTGCTAGACCATGCCCCTGGTATAAAATACATTGAAAAAGCCAGAATGACATAAAATACATTTTTTTAAAGCCATATCCATTAAAAAAGCCACTTTCACATAAAATAATTGAAAAAGCCAGATTCACATGATAAATTTCAGCTCCCCCATGTGTCACTCCTGCTAACACCCTCCTATGTCACTCCTGTCAGCTTCCCATGAGTAACTTCTGCCAGCACCCTGCTGTCACTCCAGCCAGCTCTCCCATGTGTCATTACTGCCAGGACCCTGCTGTGTCGCTCCAGCCAGCCCTCCCATGTGTCATTACTGCCAGGACCCTGCTGCCACTCCAGCCAGCTCTCCCATGTGTCATTACTGCCAGGACCCTGCTGTGTCGCTCCAGCCAGCCCTCCCATGTGTCATTACTGCCAGGACCCTGCTGTGTCGCTCCAGCCAGCCCTCCCATGTGTCATTACTGCCAGGACCCTGCTGTCACTCCAGCCAGCTCTCCCATGTGTCATTACTGCCAGGATGCTGCTGTGTCTCTCCATCCAGCTCCCCCATGTGTCACTCCTGCTACCACCCTCCTATGTCACTCCAGCCAGCTTCCCATGAGTCACTTCTGCCAGCACCCCCCTGTGTCACTCCAGCCAGCTCTCCCTTGAGTCATTACTGCCAGCACCCTGCTGTCACTCCAGCCAGCTCTCCCATGTGTCATTACTGCCAGGACCCTGCTGTGTCGCTCCAGCCAGCTCTCCCATGTGTCATTACTGCCAGGACCCTGCTGTGTCGCTCCAGCCAGCTCTCCCATGTGTCATTACTGCCAGCACCCTGCTGTGTCGCTCCAGCCAGCTCTCCCATGTGTTATTACTGCCAGGACCCTGCTGTGTCGCTCCAGCCAGCTCTCCCATGTGTCATTACTGCCAGGACCCTGCTGTGTCGCTCCAGCCAGCTCTCCCATGTGTCACTCTTGCTACCACCCTCCTATGTCACTCCAGCCAGCTTACCATGAGTCACTCCAGCCAGCACCCTCCCACGTCACTCCTGCCAGGACCCTCCTATGTCTCTCCAGCCAGCTCTGCCATGTGTCACTCTAGCACACTCTCATGTATCACTACAGCCCCCCACCAACTCGTGCCATTGCAGCAGACCCTAATGTGTCCTCTGTTTGCTGGTGGGTGTCTCACCTCTAGTATCTGGCTCCTTCAGTTTTCAGTCCCTGTAGTGCTGCTGCGTGTCTGGCTGGAGTGCAGCGGTTTCTGTATCTGTCTTGATCACATGATTTAGAGTGTTGGGAGCCACATTTGAATAAAGAAAGAGCCACATGTGGCTCAAGAGCCACTGGTTGGCCACCGCTGACTTAGAGTTTCAGACAGACAGACAGACAGATATCACAGAGGTCACAGAACCCATTACCAGAGCCGTCTTAACAGCAGTGTAGGCCCCTGGGCACAGCAATGCACTGGGGCCCCTACCCACCCATCAGCGATAGGGGTGGGGGGTGCTATCAGCGGCAGCTTTGATGTTCTGCGGGCGGTAGGGGGTGATCTATCTTTCGCTCAGCATGTAGGACCTGGAGCAGTAATTTCTGCTAGTTACTCCTTTACTGCACAAATGGGACGGGAGGGAGAACACTAAACTGTAGAAGGGGACATTCTGCTGAATGAAGGGGCCCTGGTACATGACTTCCAGGGTGGCAAGGGGTGTTTAATACACAGGGGAGGGGTGGATAGTGGAGTGGGCTTAATATTCATAATTTTCCGGGGGTCAGGGCAGCTTGCTTTACTGCAGATATCTCCAGTTCCTGGAAATAGATTTCTTAGCTTTAATGGGATAAAAAAAGACTAGAGAATCCCACCTTTCACGAGGTACTGGGGACTTGAGGATCAGAGTTCAGGAGCCAGAGCAATCCACCAACAAAAATATAAAACTGCATATTAAACATGTGGAGCTGGAGCAGGGACCAGCTGCTTGAAGGCTGATATCTCTGGTTTTGGGCATAGTAGAGACAAGCTGCCAGTGTCCACTGAAAGGGTAGAGTGCCAGCTTTTGGAGTATACCCTCAGAAAAACTCTAAAGGTGCATACACACGGAGAGATTTTGGCTATGAGAGATTTTGACTAACTTTTCCCTTGAACTGGCAGTAGGAGATTTTGACTAACTTTACCAGAGATTTTGTCTAACTATGCAAGAGATTTTGGCTATGGGAGATTTTGACTATCTCATTTAAATAAGGGGATGAGTGTCATATATAGGACGATTTTACAGGGTGGCTGGTATTTAAATAGCTGAAAGTTAAAAAAAAAATTTGCGTGGGGTCCCCCCTCCTATGTAAAACCAGCCTCGGGCTCTTTGAGCCAGTCCTGGTTGTTAAAATACAGAGGAAAAAATGAGTAGGGTTCCCCCATATTTAGACAACCAGCACCGGGCTCTGCGTCCGGTCCTGGTTTAAAAAATACGGGGGACAAAAGACATAGGGGTCCCCCGTATTTTCCAAACCAGCACCGGGCTCCACTAGCCAGGGAGATAATGCCACAGCCGGGGGACACGTTTATATTGGTCCCTGCGGCCGTGCCATTACCCCCCCAACTAGTCACCCCTGGCCGGGGTACACTGGAGGAGTGAGGACCCCTTAAATCAAGGAGTCCCCCCCCTCCAGCCACCCAAGGGCCAGGGGTGAAGCCCGAGGCTGTCCCCCCCATCCGTGGCCCGGTGGATGGGAGGCTGATAGCCTTTCAATAGTAATATTGTTCTTTACAGGAGGCCTACAGGTCCCAGCAAGCCTGCCCCAGCATGTTGGCACTTGGAGAACCACAAGTGCCAGCATGCCCGGACATAAAGGGCCCGCTGGCACCTGTAGTCCACCTGTAAAGAAAATATTTAAAAAAAAACACAACACATTCTTTTAAAAATCCTTTATTAAACTGGGTCTTCACCTGGGGGCGGCAGCCTTTAAGCTCTTTTGCATGGCCGCCGCCTTCCCAGGGCTTCCGGCGTCTTCACCTGGGGGGGCGCCACCTCCCCAGGGCTTCTGTGGTCTTGCTCCGGCATCTTCACCTGGTGGGCGGCGGCTGCTAAGCTCTTTTGCATAGCCGCCGCCCATCCAGGACTTCCACGGCGTCTTCAGGAGCTCTTCTCCGCTCCTCCTCCGCCGTCGGACTGACAGCCGCTGCCTCGCGCTGACTTATATAAGTCAGCGGGAGGGGGCGGGGCGATGACGCGGCGAGCCGTGATTGGCTCGCGGCGGCCATCTTGAATTTCAAAAATGACGCTGAGGCGCCATTTTTGAAACTGGTACCGCTCCGCTGCCAAACTCTGCAATAGAAAGGTAAATTTCCCCCGCCCGCACCGCTGCCGCAACCCGCCGCCGCCCGCACCGCCGCCGCCCGCACCGCCCACACCGCAACCCGCCGCCGCAACCCGCCGTCGCCCACACCGCCACCGCAACCCGCCGCCGCCCGCACCGCCGCCACAACCCGCCGCCGCCCGCACCACCGCCGCCTGCACATCGCTATCGCTGGGCAAAATCGCTGGCCTCTTAAAGTGTTAGCGATTTTGCCTAACTTTTGCAGCGACATAGTCAAAATTGACTTGCCTGCACTGACTATTTTTCCCAGCGATAGCGACCTAGCGGGGACGCACATCGCTATCGCTGGCTGTGTACACACGGAGCGATCTGCACTAACTTTCTGAGCGATTTTGACTATATAGTCAAAATCGCTCAGTTATATCGCTCCGTGTGTATGCACCTTAAGTCAGACAGACCCTGAGATATCAGGCTGGGAAGAGCAATTAACAGGCTTGGATGGGGACCACTGCTTTGAAGTCGGATATCTCTGGTTCCCCAGGGCCGATTTTCAAAAATCTGATACCCCTGGAAAGAGCTATTAGCCTAGGGCCCTTATACTCCTGGGGCCCTTGGGCAAGAGCCCATTGAGCCCATACGAAAAGACGGCCCTGCCCAATACAGTGATTTAAGGGACGACCGACGTAATGAGATTTCTACATATAACAGGTTTGAGCCACTTAGGAGTAGAAACACTCAAGAGCAGGACAATTCTCCATCTAAAGATTTAAGAAATAATTCCCCTACACAACAACAACAGCATTTTTTGGGGAAAGACCGCTACACAAATCATCCAAGATCCCCACAATCTCAAAGAAAAGAGGGATCAGGTAGAATGGAAAAAGAGAGAGAGAAGAACAAAGAGAGGATGCAGAGGGGGGCAACATAACAAGAAACCCAAACAAAAATTTCAGAAAGAGATAGGCCCTACGGGTATTTTTAATCTCTCAGATAAATCCCTTTCTGCTGACGAGATGACATTACTCCAGAAGGGTCTTACATTTGCTCCATCGACTTAACCTGATTTGTGTAAGGGCTTGTATTTTTTAAGTGCTGCTTGGATTTGTAAGTGTGAGTTGTAAACAGCAAAAAGGTGAGTTAGAATACAGAAAAAGGTGAGTTTTATAATACACAATCAGGAACACACTTTTGCAGTACCATTAAACTTCTGGTGAGGCTGCAAGGGGCTGACCTTGTGAGTGAGTGAGAGGGTCTCTTACTTGGAGTAGCAGAGGGGCTGTGATTGTGCGTGTGTGAGGGGCATTTTTTTTTTTTTTAGCAGGAGCTGGAAGCCGAGTGAAAAGGAGGTGCAGTGAGCTGGAACAACTGCAACTGCTAAGTGGAGTATAGGTGCCGCAGGAGAGAGTACTACGGCTGCATAAAAGTGAAGGACCAAGAACCGCACAAAGATAGATAAGTATAAGCCAGCTTAATTATTGTATAAGTGAGATTGCTTGTGATAAAGCTAACTATTTATCTTATAACATTCACAATAAATGGGTAAGAGACACAGTACGCAATTGGCGTATGAGGTACCGTAAGGGTACGCACTTAGCGTAGCATACGCTCGGCCGTGATCGAGACGCACATGCGACACGCTCGTTCACAGCTTAATGCGTGGTGTCGGGCACGCTATAGGCGGGCGACTACCGTAATGCTACGCTACCAGCGTAGCGGACGCTCGAGACCACGAGGAGATCACGAGCGGCGCAGACGCTCACAGGATGACGATCAGTAAACCTTGAATGTAACGCACCGAAAGGATACTCTTATACTGTAAACCTTGTACTGAAATACTGTAGCGATATAACGCTGCTTAACCTTGTTAATGCTAAAGCTGCTTGAGCGTTTGAGACGCTCCTATTACCCTCTGCAATATAATAAACACACGATACCTTGCTAAGGTTCCAACACCTTTACTAACAAGCTTTTAGTTATATTGAAAAGGGGAAACAGTTTACAAGTCATACACTACAAGCTAACATATAATTCTAACAGAATATCTAGACAGAAATATACAATAGCGTCACAAACTTATACTATAACAGAGAGAGAGGGAATGGCCAATACAAACAGAGAACAAGTTGATTACAGAGAATTACTTACACACACTGGGAACGATCGCTGCGCAGCTTCTGGTACCAGCTCCAAGTTAGTCAGTATGAAAACCGTTTGTGGAGAGTGAGAGAGCTGCCCAGGCTGGCTGATCTTATATACACTGAGTACAGTATACTACAAAGGGACCTATAATCTCATTGTTCATTGGACACAGGAATGTCTCCCTGCATCATAACAAAAGGTCATAGGTTAGTTTGAACAGGTGGGCTGCAACTATATCAAACTGCTCAGGTGGGAGGGAATCTGAAGATTCCCGCCGCATGGGTAATGAATCGCAAATATAGTAAATGTCCAGAAAATACTAATGGCCATAACTATGCGCAGGAGCGATTAATCTTTACCTAACCAGCACCGGATTGTTTCTAATAAAATGTTCTTTAGTTAGGTACCAGACACAGCTGTTCAAACCCTGTCTGACCCTTCGTACCATACAAAGAGGAATTCCTCTGTCCAGCGACCATTTACATTAAACAAACTTACAGTCATTATTAAGGGGAACATTATCTATAAAACATACTATTTGGTTTTATTATTTAACGATTGAGTCGCCCGCTAGACGCACACAAACTCTATCGTAAATGCACATACCACGCGCTCGAGCGCATGGCCGAGGCGCCATCACGCGGCTGCGAGTATCCGCACGCACGGGAGAGAATGTGCACGTGCAGCAGGCACGTGCATGGGGTGGATATATGGCAACGTGTAGCATGATATTTTTCCGACTTTGACAGTCCACCATTTGGCAGTCATCAATAACTGCCACTTCCTAAAACAGTTCAAAAAAGAAAAATATATGTCATATGTAAATACATTTCTATGATTAGGTAAGGGAGAAGAGGATCAGGTGGGAAAAAGGTATGACCTAGTGAGATAGTAGAAGCATGTGTGTATGAATCCATGTTTGAGGGGTCATGTATCATCGTGCCGTACGTGTTTTAGATCAAGCTTCGAGGTATTGCGAAGTATACATTTGAATTCCTTCTTATCCCGTATTACGGGTCTGTGGATGGGCTGTCAAACTTTACCGAGCTCTTTTCGGCTTTTGGTTGTAACAAAATGGGGGAGCACATTTTAGTTGATGATACATGATTGGGGGGATATGTGAGTGCTGATATCTGTGCCTATATTCCCTATTGACTATGTGTGTCATTACCTGAAGATTGTAGAAATGAAGATAAGAAGCAATTATGGTAAATGCAGTCATAAACTATGTGAGTTTAATATACATTTGCCGATTGAGGTCTTGTCTTGTGTCTTGTCTCGATGTACATGTTGACTGTAGTCTCCCGATGCTTTTGCTATAAATGGTGAGCAAAAAGCTTTCTCAATGTCCATAGACTTACAATCTTTAAAGTATTGGGCTATCGTGAAAGTTTAAGTCACTAGGGATATTGGGGGTCTATGGCATTGTCCATCAATGGTCTGTATAAAAGAGGTTGTCAAATTCTTCTTCCAAGCGGATGTCTTTGTACCTTGGAGGAAAACAAAGGAGAAACGGGTGAAAGAAACGGACAGTGGAATCACATTTTCATCACAACATTGTCTCTATCGTTGGGTCATACATCAAATTAGTCGTTGTTAGTACAGTGTCCTCGCTCCTTAGACTCATCACCCTGGTATTACTTTTACGCTTCGCTAAAACCCAAACGCATCTAAATATCAGGCCAACCAATATGACGATTCCCAGAATACACAAAAGAAATTTCCCTACATCCATAATAATACCTTGGGCCCATTCTCCTAAGCCCGAGAACCAATTTCGTGGGTTCAACCATGACACCCAACTGGTCAGCTCATTACCCACAGCAGCGAGTGTGAGATTGTGTTTTCTTCGAAACTCCCACTTTAATTGTAAAATGTCATCCATCTTTTGGTCTATGACCTCGGCTGGGTCCTCCGTGCTGTTTGTAATGTACGTGCAGCACTTTATTCCATATTGAGTTGCCAGGGTAACACAATACCCACCTGTCACAGCTGTGAGGTAATTGAGAATCATCCTATGCTGAACCAGTTCTGTTTTGTAGGTTTGTAACTCTTTCCCAGTGTACCTGAATGTGTCGTCATACATTTCGGTGATATTGTCTAATAAATTTGCAAGCGCAGATATATATTTATAATTTATCACTCCTCTGGCGGTACGAGTAATATCTAACGCGATTAGGAATTGAATCCCGGTGGATTCATGGATCAGGTCAGAGGCCGGATGCTCTGTTCTCTCTATCAGGTGCCGTTTAACAATGTGCTCGTAATGAGTGTGAGTATAAGGAGCTTGGGCACTGCGGTGAATATCTTTCATTTTGTTATGGGTTACAGTCATTACTTCAGGCAGTACTTTTCCAATATAGCACAATCCCTCTGAGTTTGGGGCAAGCCACTTATACGCCTTCCTCCTGCATATGAAATATGCATCATCGGGGAGAACATATGGGACGGAGTATGACATTATCATGTTACAAATTTTCCATGTGAAATCTCCTAACCCTAATTCTCCTATCTGTTTAGTACACGTATCAGTTTGTACGATCTGTGCACAGTATCCTGGTGATACCTCTCCAATTCGCATGGTCCTACTTCCTAAGGTGTACCTATACCGGAAAAATTTCCTATGGTCGGCTATCTGGCGTATAAGCTCTGTGTCTATGGGCATTCTGTCGGGTCTGTATGAAAAGGTCATGGTTTGATTACTCCATGACACTTCCCAATTTCCCGGCTTTCGGGGATTGGAACTGTTAAAGCATACTAAAGACCTATCCACATGATATTGGTGGAGCTTTAAACTAGGAGGACTAGAGATATTAAACCTCTTGTCCACCGGCCTCCCACCACTTAGCTCAAGTACCTCTCCTACAGTTAATGGGAATGGTACTAGTCCTGATTTGCTATGGCCTTGAGGTACTTGAGAGCATACCCAACAGTCTGTCTGATTTAACACTTTACCCACTAAGGAGTGATAGTCACTCAATGGATGCCGGTCCATGTGGACATTAAAACTGGACTGACATTTCTTTATGCACCCATCCTCAACTATATTGTCACAATGCCTACAGATGCAGTTCTCTTCAGCTAACAATCCTTCACAATTCCTTCTATTGTCAATGCTACCAGATCGTTTTCTGATACTCGCCTTTACTCGGAGATTATGTTGTTCTTGGAAATCTACGCCTGCATCCTGGTCATCAGAACCCATTCCCGATCTTTTCTCGACCTCCATGGTACAGTACTCTCACCGAAACAGACTGCTCTGGTCAACATCATGGTCAACAGGAAAATCCGGATCACAGTCTCTTGGGGCAAGTCCATCTTAGAGGAGTAAAAGAAGAAAAATAAGAAGGGGGAAAGGAAATAGGAGGGAGGTGGGAACTGGAGAAAATAACAAATGGGAAAAAGAAATCTGGCTCGACAAGCTTCCGGTCTTGTTATTCTCAGCGCTCAGGTGTCGTCTCAATCCTCCCTGAACATACACTCTAGTGATACAACCTCTACCGTCTGTTCTTTATCACGGGGCCTCTCTGGGTCAGTGACCTTTTTACAATGAGACGAAAGGACCCAAGTCTCTCTCTCGGCAACCTTCAAAGCAGTTGTGCTGGTCAATAAGACTTGATATGGTCCTTCCCATCTGTCAATAAGGCAACCTGAGCGTAGAAAATTCCGTATCATTACATAATCCCCAGGTTCAATGTCATGACAATTACTGTCTGGCAAATCAGGAATCACCAACTTTAGATTATCATTCTGATTCCTCAATTGCTTACTCATCTTAACCAAGTACTTTACGGTTACTTCATTGTTACATTTCAAATCATCCTGGGGGTTAATCATAACATGGGGTTGTCGACCAAACAGAATTTCAAAAGGAGACAGATTTAGAGGGGACCTGGGTGTGGTTCTGATTATTATTATTATTATTATTATCCTTTATTTATATGGCGCCACAAGGGTTCCGCAGCGCCCAATTACAGAGTACAAATGCACATAAAAAATAGGAAAACAGTGACTTACAGTTGAATACAATATAGGACAAGTACAGGGCAGCTAAGCATAACTACACCAGTAAACATAGAGATAAGTTCCAGGTGGTCAAAAAACTGTGGGATCTGGGCGGTTGAGGATTATTAAAGTAAGAAAAGTATAAGCACATGAGGGAAGAGGGCCCTACTCGTGAGAGCTTACATTCTAAGGGGAGGGGTAGACAGACAGGGATGACACAGATGGGGTACATAGAGAGCGTGGAACAGAGGGTTATGTTGAGATTTGGCTACGTTTGGTAAAGAAATGGGTCTTAAGAGCCCGTTTGAAGTTTTGTAGAGAGGTGGAGAGTCTGAGGGGGAGAGGTAAAGAATTCCAGAGAAATGGAGCAGCACGTGAAAAATCTTGGAGATAGGAGTGGGAGGAAGTAATCAGAAGACAGGAGAGACGGCGTGCATTAGCAGAGCGAAGAGGACGGGTGGGAGAGTAAAGGGAGATAAGGTCAGAGATGTAGATGGGAGAGGAGTGGGTGAGTGCTTTGTAAGTGAGTGTGAGAAGTTTGAATTGGATTCTGAAAGGGAAGGGAAGCCAGTGGAGGGCCTGTAGGAGGGGGGAGGTAGACGTAGTGCGTTCTGATGCTGTATAGTACGATTGGCAAAGCTTCAGGCCATAACAGTCCTGTTTCAGTCATTACCTTGCTCAATTTATTTTTTAATAGTGCTGTTAACTCTTTTCACCTTCGCACTCGCCTGGGGGCGGTACGGAGTATGCAGCTTACTATTAATTCCCATCAACTTACACATTGTTTGAAAGACTTCACCTGTGAAATGGGTACCCCTATCACTTTCAATTATTCTAGGGATACCGTACCTACACACAAATTCCTGCACAATTTTCTTTGCAGTAAATACAGCGTTATTTGTGGCCGCGGGAAATGCTTCAACCCAATTTGAGAACACATCAATACAGACCAATACATACTTTAAATTTCTACAAGGTGGTAATTGTATGAAATCAATCTGTATTACCTGGAAAGGACCATCTGTCGGAGGGATATGGGATGGCTCTGTCGGTATTGCCTTTCCGATATTCTTCCTCAAGCAGGTGAGACATGTCATTGCTCTTTTACCCGCATGGGAAGAAAATCCTGGGGCGCACCAATAAGCTCTTACTAGCTTACACATTCCTTCTATGCCTAGATGAGTCAGCCCGTGTGCTGCTTCCGCTAGACTTGGAAGGTATGCTCTGGGTGCCACTGGTTTACCCTGTCCATCTGTCCAGAGTCCTGAGCACTCCTGGCCATATCCTTTTGATCTCCAAACTGCCTTTTCCTGTGGGGAACACAAATTTTGCATTTCACACAATTTATGTGTGTTTACAGTATTAAATACCATCAGCTGTGTGGTGTCTGTCTGTCTGTATGGGGGTACCGGCTGCTGATTTAGCAGCTTCGTCTGCTCGGCTGTTACCAAGTGATACCGGGTCTTGGCTATATGTGTGAGCTTTACACTTGATAACAGCCACTCTGTCGGGTTCCTGTATCGCTGTCAGAAGTCTTTTGATGTGGGCTGCATGCGCTACGGGTGTGCCAGCTGCCGTCATGAAATTTCTGAGGCGCCATAGGGCTCCGAAATCATGGACTACTCCGAAGGCGTACCTAGAATCTGTGTAAATGTTGGCTGACTTGCCCTTAGCCAATTCACATGCTCTGGTTAGGGCAACCAGTTCAGCAACTTGTGCTGAGTGAGGTGGGCCTAGCGGTTCTGCTTCTATGGTACCTTGGTCATCTACGACTGCGTATCCAGTACACAAGTCTCCCGAGTCCGTCTGTCTGTGACAACTACCGTCAGTGTAGAAGGTAAAATCTACATCTTCCAGTGGGTTGTCACTGATGTCAGGCCTTGCCGTGAAATTTTGGGTCAAATATTCCATACAATCATGCGTGTCATCCCCTGTATTAAATCCTCCTTCACCATTACTCTCATCCTCCACCCTTTGTGCCTGTCCAGGCACACCTGGGAGATACGTTGCAGGATTTAATGCGCTGCATCTCCTTATGGTGATGTTTACGGGGGCCATCAATGCCAATTCCCATCTTGTAAACCGTGCTGATGAGACGTGTCTGGTTTGGGCAGAATTCAGTAAGGCTGACACTGCATGTGGTGTATGAATTGTGAGGTTGTGTCTTAGCACTACATCTTCGCTTTTTGTGACTAGCAATGCTATTGCTGCAACACTTCGCAAGCATGTGGGGAGGGATCACGCTACCGTATCTAGCTGAGCGCTATAGTAGGCTACCGGCCTGCTGGCATCACCATGCTTCTGGGTTAAGACACCTGCTGCGCACCCAGCACTCTCTGTTCCGTACAGCTCAAAGGGTTTCCCATAGTCAGGCATACCTAATGCTGGTGCCTGCGTTAGGCACTGTTTAAGTCTCTCAAATGCCATCTCAGATTCGTCTGTGTGCGAAATCCGATCAGGTTTGCTTGATGAGACCATCTCCTGCAAAGGTAAGGCCAGTATGGAAAAACCTGGGATCCAGTTACGGCAATACCCACACATTCCTAAAAACGTTCTAATCTGTTGCTGGGTTTGTGGCAGGGTCATGTCACGAATTGCTTGAATTCTATCAGCGGTAAGGTGTCTCAGTCCTTGTGTTAGACAGTGTCCCAAATACTTCACACGGGTCTGGCATAATTGTAACTTGTCCTTGGAAACCTTGTGTCCTGTGTCTGAAAGATGAAACAGGAGCTGTTTCGTATCTCTCAGGGACGCTTCCAGTGAATCTGAACACAGTAGTAAATCATCCACGTACTGTATCAATATTGATCCACTCTCTGGTTGGAAAGACTGTAAACAATCATGCAGAGCTTGTGAGAAAATACTTGGACTGTCTATGAAACCTTGTGGTAATCGAGTCCAAGTGTACTGAACTCCTCTGTATGTGAATGCAAATAAGTATTGACTGTCAGGGTGCAGAGGTACCGAGAAGAAAGCGGAGCAGAGGTCAATCACAGTGAAAAATTTGGCAGTGGGAGGGATTTGCATAAGGATGACAGCTGGATTTGGTACTACGGGGAATTGACTCTCAACTATTTTGTTGATCCCTCTTAGATCCTGCACTAATCTGTAACCCCTCCCCCCACTCTTTTTAACAGGGAAGATGGGACTATTTGCAGTGCTGGACGTCCTTACCAGAATGCCCTGTTGTAGCAAGCGCTCTATTACAGGGAAAACTCCTAACTCCACCTCTGGCTTCAGAGGATATTGTGGGATTTTTGGAGCTATCCTACCATCTTTTACTTGCTCAACTACTGGGGCTACGTTTGCCATCAATCCAGTGTCTTGTCCATCCTTGGTCCAAAGTGATTCCGGTATCTGGGAAATCATTTCCTCTACCTTGGACAGACACCTATTTACAACAACAGTGTGTGACATTAATCTTGTTGGGGAGTCTAGCATATCCTGCACTTCCTGAGCATGGTTTTCGGGTATGTCCAAGAACACACCTTCAGGAGTACAGTATATGACGCATCCCATTTTGCACAGTAAATCTCTCCCTAGGAGATTAGTCGGAGCCGATGCAGCCAGCAGAAAAGAATGCTTGGTATGCAAAGACCCTATCGTAATCTCTGCAGGTTTGCTTAAAGGATAGTGCTGTACTACTCCTGTTACTCCCATGGCTGGAATTGTTTTACCAGTGGTTCTCATGCCCACGGTCGAATTTATCACTGACTTGGCCGCCCCCGTATCTACAAGGAAATTTAGAGATTTACCAGCTACATCAATTGTGACCTCGGGTTCACATCCAAGGTTCGCAATTAATTTCACTGGCTGCAGATTACAGGTGTGGCCTCGCCCCTATGGTGCGTGGTGGCCTCCCTGCATTGCGCTGGCAGCTATTACCTGTGAGGGGGGTAAATGGGATCTATCAGTGACTTGCCAGTCTCTTTTTGGGGGATACCTTTTTGTTTCCCCTGCGTGTGGCTCATAACTCCGTCTCTGCGGTCCTTGATCCCAATTTCGTGTGTCATGTCGTTGTCTAGGGGGTTGATATGATTTTTGTGCATTCTTTGATCTACAGTCTCGTGCATAGTGTCCCTGTTTATGACAGAAATAACAAGTTACCACATTTGACTTACCAACAGGGGTCTGAGATTTATACTGAGGTGGCCTTGTGGTCAGGGCCTGTATACTTACGGCCATTAACTTATCACTCTGCGACTCCCTGTGTCTGGTGATATTCCGATCATGATCAATAGCGGCCTCTCTCAAAGTAGCCACCGACAGACCTCGCCAACATGGTTGGGTGGTCTGTACCCTCGTCCTCAATACTTCCTTTAAACCATCCATTAACACAGATACTGCTACTTCTCTATGATTCACATTTGTCTTAATGTCTTCTATGCCTGTATACTTAGCCATATCCTGTAGTGCCCGATGAAAATAATCAGCTGCTGTTTCTCTCTCTTTCTGTTTGATGGAGAAAATTTTGTTCCATTTGACAACAGCTGGAAAATACTCTTTTAACTGTAAATTTATTCTCTTTACATTATCTTGGTTGTACACATCCGTAAGGGGTACATCTTCATCTAATTTACAGTCAGCTAAAAATCTTGCTGAGTCGACATTGGAGGGTAAACATGCCCTCAGCAATTTCTGCCAGTCTTTGTTATTGGGCTCCACAGTATTTCCTAGCTCTCTAATGTATTCCTGGCTTGCAACTAGATCTTTCCTAGGATCAGGGAATTCAGACACCATTGATCTTAATTCCATTCGGGAAAAGGGGCAGTGCATGGCGATGTGTCTGAGAGGAGTGACTCCTGAAGTGTCAGTTTTCCCATTTGGCACTGCAATTACCCTAACGGGATTAAGTTCAATAACATCATTCTGAGTAGATTCTACAGCATGTGGTGAAATGGTTTCAGCATATTGTATGGTGCCGTACTTACCAGTTGATACGATCTCACCTGTCCCTCCACTAGGGGCCTTTGCTACTAATCTTATGGGTTGGGCCATGCCCACTGTTGTTTCTGCTATGGTGGCTGCTAGAGAGAGTGCCGATATTGTTGTTGGCTCATCCTCTTGGTCACAATCCTGGGGAAAGTTTAAAACCGGGTTACAGCTTGCACGGGTTAACATTAGCATCAACAATCTTGGTTACATTAGTCTTAACATTTATACAGTTACTAAGTGCATGTTTATCATTCACCAGTGTGCCATTCTCTGCAACCACCTTCTCTCCCGTTATGTATGGTGGAGGTGGCGCGGTGGCTATCAGTTTTCTGATAGGGTTAGATCCACCCGCTTGAGCCAATCCTCTTTGTATTTCACCTTCCTGTTGCCATAACTGTAAATAATCATAATGTTTGATCCGTCTCTTTGCAGATTTAATGAGACATATTCTTCTCCTTAGATTCTGTAACACCTCGGGACTAAAACTGCCTACCCGTGGGAACTTTTCCCCATCGTGCACAGTCATTCTTTCCCATTCATCGCACAAAACTTCTGTGTGTGAACCGTATTTCTCACACATTACATACCTTGCCGACCCGATTGGTCGGTTTACTAAGTCAACCCGAACCGAGGTTGATCACCCCCTACCTGAACAACTGGCCCCCATCTTTGCAGGTGTTGCTTTCACTACCTCTGACCTTCAAATCAGGATCTTCAGCGAACCCTTACAAAAACCAAGATGTCCGGGGTAGGCCGGCAGCGGAAGTTTACCGAGTACTCCACTCACTCGCCCACGTCGACCAATACGCCCACACACTGCCCTAGCGCTGGCGTACTCGACCTAGTGCCCCTGCGACCTGAACCTCTATTTACTGGAACATGTGGGTGTGATCCGAAGAGCACTTAACCCTTTCCAGTAACTATTGGTTGTTGGATAGTTCCCAAGTGACCAGCGAACTTCCCTTAAAATAAAAAAAAATTCACAAATCACGTTAGAATGTACAAATAGCGTTTATGACCCCTCTAGCGTACGCAAATGGTACTGGGTCAAGTTACTAACTAATGCACACAATTACGTGCGGTACAATCGTTCTGCACATAAGCAACTAATCTTATGTGCGGAGCGACCAGTGGAATCGAAAATTGCGTCTGCGAATTCCTTCAGCCTGAGCTTAATGGCCTATATGGGTACCGCACCAACCCTTTCTGGTGTTGTGCTCTTTTACTCTTTATCTATAGCGGACTTCTTAGTCTGCTGTACCTGGACCTCCTGGTCTGTCTGGACCTCCTGGTCTGTGCTACAGTAGACCTCCTGGTCTGCTATACTCTAATGCTCTTTTTTTAAATGTTTAACAAGGGATGCCTCCCAAGCCACCGTGCAGTCACTTACACGTATGTACCTTCACGAGAACTCGATGATTTCCTTTGGTTCAACCCCAAAAATTAGAAACTTATATATATGTATACACACTCTTTCACCTCATATACTCTTTACTTTCGTTTCTGCGCAGAAATCCCTTTCATTCAGTATCGCAGGCTAATCCCGAGGAGTTACAACTAGAGAAGGATCTATTAGCTTAAAATTTTGGACACTGAGATCGATTTGCGCTATTATCGCGTTGCCTCCTTATCGCCTAACTAAAACAATACTATCGTGTGATTTGTATTATGTGGGCGTACCCAGACGCTCCGTTGCGTAATATACGCTCCGTGCGTCGGCCCTTGCGTCGCGTACACTAGTCCCGCCCTTTGTTAGAGACACGTGTACGCCAGCCAGGTATATCCACAGAAATACAATTTAACACGTTTATATCAATGTAGATGATCTTTAACTGTAATCATCTACCGAACACCACACCAAACTTCCTTGTATCTTAGGCAAGCCGTGCGCGTGTATTACAAATTACTCCTTAACGTATTAATATTACTTTTAACTACCAATAGCAACACATCTTTCTCAGCACATTATCAATTGTGAAATGGCAACCAGGAAAGTGATATGTGAGAATACACAAATGAAAAGAAATACAGGTGTGTGCGTGCGTGCGTGTGTACGCAAAACAGAAATAAACAGTTTTTAAAAGACACAAGCGTATTGTTCTTACCTCCGGTTCCGGATTCCACCAGCACTCCTTCAACGTAGCGAAACAGACGCTTATCTAGCCAGCACTACTGTATCCCGATACGAAGGGATACTGCCTTCCCGCCCTTGCTGACAGATAAAGTCTGTATTCGCTAGTGCGGATATGTGGAGGACGGACGAGCCGCCAATTGATAAAGCTAACTATTTATCTTATAACATTCACAATAAATGGGTAAGAGACACAGTACGCAATTGGCATATGAGGTACCGTAAGGGTACGCACTTAGCGTAGCATACGCTCGGCCGTGATCGAGACGCACATGTGACACGCTCGTTCACAGCTTAATGCGTGGTGTCGGGCAGCATAGCGGACGCTCGAGACCACGAGGAGATCACGAGCGGCGCAGACGCTCACAGGATGACGATCAGTAAACCTTGAATGTAACGCACCGAAAGGATACTCTTATACTGTATACCTTGTACTGAAATACTGTAGCGATATAACGCTGCTTAACCTTGTTAATGCTAAAGCTGCTTGAGCGTTTGAGACGCTCCTATTACCCTCTGCAATATAATAAACACACGATACCTTGCTAAGGTTCCAACACCTTTACTAACAAGCTTTTAGTGATATTGAAAAGGGGAAACAGTTTACAAGTCATACACTACAAGCTAATATATAATTCTAACAGAATATCTAGACAGAAATATACAATAGCGTCACAAACTTATACTATAACAGAGAGAGAGGGAAAGGCCAATACAAACAGAGAACAAGTTGATTACAGAGAATTACTTACACACACTGGGAACGATCGCTGCGCAGCTTCTGGTACCAGCTCCAAGTTAGTCAGTATGAAAACCGTTTGTGGAGAGTGAGAGAGCTGCCCAGGCTGGCTGATCTTATATACACTGAGTACAGTATACTACAAAGGGACCTATAATCTCATTGTTCATTGGACACAGGAATGTCTCCCTGCATCATAACAAAAGGTCATAGGTTAGTTTGAACAGGTGGGCTGCGACTATATCAAACTGCTCAGGTGGGAGGGAATCTGAAGATTCCCGCCGCATGGGTAATGAATCGCAAATATAGTAAATGTCCAGAAAATACTAATGGCCATAACTATGCGCAGGAGCGATTAATCTTTACCTAACCAGCACCGGATTGTTTCTAATAAAATGTTCTTTAGTTAGGTACCAAGCACAGCTGTTCAAACCCTGTCTGACCCTTCGTACCATACAAAGAGGAATTCCTCTGTCCAGCGACCATTTACATTAAACAAACTTACAGTCATTATTAAGGGGAACATTATCTATAAAACATACTATTTGGTTTTATTATTTAACGATTGAGTCGCCCGCTAGACGCACACAAACTCTACCGTAAATGCACATACCACGCGCTCGTGCGCATGGCCGAGGCGCCATCACGCGGCTGCGAGTATCCGCACACACGGGAGAGAATGTGCACGTGCAGCAGGCACGTGCATGGGGTGCATATATGGCAACGTGTAGCATGATATTTTTCCGACTTTGACACTTGTCTTCTACTTTTTATTTTTGCTGCTTTTTCTGTGAGAGTAACAGGGAGTTAGACCTTACAAACAATATGGGAGGGGCTGTGATTGGGGACCTCACTCAGTGCATGTCGTGCAATATGTATGCACACCTGGAGCTACCGGCCCAGTGTGATTACATCTGCACGAGGTGTGTGCGAACGGGTGCCCTGGAAGCCCAGGTAACTGATCTAGAGCAAACCGTTACACGACTGAGGGAGATTCACAATCTCGAGCGTAGTTTAGACAGAACGGTGGAGGAGTTGCGGGAGGGGTCACTGGTAGAAGAGGATGATGATCAGGTAGCCAGTTGGGTCACAGTTAGAAGGAAGAAAAAGAGGGGGAGGCTCGACATCTCCGAACTATCAAACCCGAACAAATTTGCCCGATTGGACGAGGAATCGGAGGATGATAGTGAAGAAATGACGGTGCCGGAGGAGACTGCTCCCTCTAGCATCCAGAGGAGCGGTCCCTCTGGCGCAGTTGGGATAAAAGATAGTGAGGTACCTAGTCAGATGGTGGTGGTAGGGGATTCTATCATCAGGAAGGCAGATAGGGCAATCTGCTACCGGGACCGTGATCGCCGTACAGTCTGTTGTCTCCCGGGTGCTCGGGTACGGCACATCGCGGACCGGGTAGATAGATTGTTGGGAGGGGCTGGGAAAGACCCGGCGGTCTTGGTGCACGTTGGCACCAATGACAAAGTTAGCGGAAGGTGGGATGTCCTTAAGAAAGACTATAGGGACTTAGGAAAGAAACTGAAGGCAAGGACATCTTTGGTAATATTCTCGGAATTATTACCCGTGCCACGCGCTAGTCCAGGGAGGCAGAGGGAGATTAGGGAGGTAAATGTGTGGTTTAGGGATTGGTGCAGGAAAGAGGGGTTTGTGTTCCTGGAACACTGGGTGGACTTCTCAGTCAGGCGCCATCTCTTTTGTTGTGACGGATTGCACCTGACTGAGGAGGGGGCAGCGGTGCTGGGGGGAAGGATGGTTAGAAGGTTGGAGGAGATTTTAAACTAGGAACCTGGGGGGAGGGTTAATCTAGAAACTACGGGTCATGCAGTGAGTATAGTCGGGATGGCGGTAGTAAACGAGATGGGGGAGAAGTTGGGGGGAGGGTAAGAGCAGGCGGTAAGGTTACTAACATGGGTACTAAAAGAGATTTTACCAAAGCACTAACCAATGACGATTACAGGTCATCATTGCTACATAAGGTGAAAGATGTCCCTAACGCAAGGGAAAATACTTATCTTAGTTGTATGTATGTAAACGCCAGAAGCATTACTGGTAAAAAGGGTGAACTAGAAATACTTGCAGCAAGCAAACAGTATGATATTATAGGCATTACTGAAACTTGGTGGGATGAATCTCATGATTGGACAGTCAATCTAGAGGGCTATACACTGTTTAGGAGAGACAGACTAAATAAAAAGGGTGGAAGGGTGTGTCTTTACGTAAAGCCGATTTTAAAACCTGATATATGGGAAGATATTCAGGAGGGGACTGTAGACATTGTCGAGACATTATGGGTTGAAATTGCATGCGGTGAAAAAGGAATAAAAAAGTTAGTATTGGGTGTATGCTATAGGCCGCCTGGTATCAACGCATCTGATGAGGAATTGTTACTAAAGCAAATTGAAAGAGCAGCAGGAGTAGGAGACATAGTAGTGATGGGAGATTTTAACTATCCAGAGATAAACTGGAAAAATGATTCATGTGATACTGCTAGGGGCAATATGTTTTTAAACACACTTAATGATAACTACTTAGTCCAACTAATTGAGGAACCAACTAGGTACAATGCAATCTTAGACCTGGTATTAACAAACAATGGGGATTTGGTATCAGGTATTATAGTAGAGGAACCCATAGGAAACAGCGACCACAATATGGCCACATTCAATATCAGTTTCCATAAACAGCCCTATACTGGCTCAGCTAGGACTCTAAACTTTAGCAAAGCAAATTTTGAAAAGATGAGGGTATTTTTCAGGGATATTGAATGGGAAGGTTTGTTTTTAGGAAAAAATACTACGGAGAAATGGGAGGTACTAAAATTCCTGCTAGCTAAAAATACACTCAAATTTATTCCTATGAGCAGCAAAAAAAGGAATAAAAATCATAAACCAATGTGGCTTAACAAAAAGATTAAGGAATTTATGGGCAAGAAAAGGCGAGCATTTAAAAAATGCAAATCTGACGGGGAAGCAGAGTCATTTCAGCACTATAAGGAATGTAACAAAATTTGCAAAAAGGAAATAAGAGTGGCTAAAGTAGAAACTGAAAAACTAGTAGTAAAGGAAAGCAAAGCGAATCCCAAAAAATTATTTAAATACATTAATAGCAAGAGATTAAAGTAGGAGAGTATAGGCCCTTTAAAAGACAAGTTGGGAGTCTTAAGCAAAAATGATAATGACATAGCGGACACACTAAATGAGTTTTTTTCAACAGTATTCACTAGAGAGGACCCAATTCAGGGACTGACACACAATCTCAATAATGAGAATATCCCACTGATAGGTACTTATTTAAGCGAGGAAGTAGTCTGTGACCGATTAAAACATTTAAAGATTAATAAATCACCAGAGCCCGATGGTATTCACCCAAGGGTTCTAATGGAGCTTCACTCTGAACTGGCAAAGCTGCTATCTTTGATCTTTAAGGATTCAGTTATATCAGGTATGGTTCCCAAAGACTGGCGTATAGCGGAAGTAGTGCCTATATTCAAAAAGGGAAGTAAAGCTGAACCAGGTAATTATAGACCAGTTAGTCTTACATCTATAGTGGGGAAAGTATTGGAAGGTATTCTAAGAGATAGTATTCAGAAGTTCCTTGAAGTCAATAAGGTCATTAAAAGGAATCAACATGGGTTTATGAAGGACAGATCCTGTCAAACCAACTTACTTGGCTTTTATGAAACAGTAAGCGCAAACCTAGATCAGGGTAAAGACGTGGATGTAATCTTTTTAGACTTTGCCAAAGCGTTCGATACTGTACCACACATGAGACTTATCTACAAGCTACAAGAATCAGGGCTAGGAAGCACAATATGCACTTGGGTCAAAAACTGGTTAGATAATAGGGAGCAGCGCGTTGTGGTTAATGGATCTTTTTCAACTTGGACTGAAGTGCTAAGTGGTGTGCCGCAAGGCTCAGTATTAGGACCGCTATTGTTCAATATTTTCATTAACGACCTAACAGAAGGTCTAGAGAGCATGGTGTCAATTTTTGCAGATGATACCAAATTGTGTAAGGCTATAAATACAGAGGAGGATGCCGAGTCTCTTCAGAACGACTTAGTTAAATTAGAAGCATGGGCAGCCAAATGGAGAATGCGCTTCAACACAGACAAGTGTAAGGTAATGCACTGTGGTAACAAGAACAAAAATTACACCTACCTACTAAATGGGGTAAAATTAGGGGATTCTGTACTGGAAAAGGACTTAGGTGTCCTCATAGATAGCAAACTAAGCAGTAGTACCCAAAGTAGGACTGCAGCAAAGAAGGCTAATAAGATATTAGCATGCATAAAACGGGGTATTGATGCTAGGGACGAGAGTATTATACTCCCGTTATATAAATCACTAGTGAGGCCACACCTTGAATACTGTGTACAATTCTGAGCACCGTACTACAAAAAGGATATCCTGGAGCTAGAAAAGGTTCAGAGGAGGGCGACCAAACTAATTAAGGGCATGGAGACGCTGGAATACAAGGAAAGGCTTGAAAGACTAGGCATGTTTACATTGGAAAAGCGGAGACTAAGAGGGGATATGATCAACATCTACAAATATATAAGGGGACAATACACAGAGCTTGCGCGGGACCTGTTTTTGGTTAGATCAACACAGAGGACTCGTGGACACTCGCTCAGGTTAGAGGAGAGGAGATTCCGCACAATACGGCGTAAAGGCTTTTTCACGGTAAGGACAATACGTGTTTGGAATTCCCTGCCTGAGGGAGTTGTAATGGCGGAAACTGTCAACACCTTTAAGAATGGGTTAGATAAATTCCTAATGGATAAGGATATCCAGGGGTATGGTGCATAGTCATGCATTATAGTTACTATAAGTAGGGATAAAATGCAACGGCTGACAGCAGCATCAGTCAGAAATTTTAGTCAAATCATCATGCATAGGAGACCACAAATAGGTTGAACTCGATGGACAATTGTCTTTTTTCAACCTCAGATACTATGTTACTATGTTACTATGTTTGGTCTATTTGTTGATTTGAATAAATTTGTTAGGACCCTCAGTCGTAAAAGATATTTTGCCATTAAAGAACTTAATAAAGAGGCATAGAGGGAAACCCTATCATTCTAGATACTAATGATCAGATTCCACTGGATATATTGGAATCTTTGTTATCAGAGAGTTCTGGGTGTCAAGAGACACCTCAGACATTCTAAAAGATTTATAATGCTGATACTATATGTAAAGTTTTTAAAAATCCTTCTGATTTTTACCCGTTACAGTATCAGGGACCATTTGTTGAGAGTTTTTACTTTACAACATTGGAGGACTTCAGGAAGTTGTGCAAAAAGACTGAGTCTAATGACAAAAATAGGATCCTTCAGGGATAATCTTACTGGGAAGGAAAGGTCTGCTTTGAAAAAACTTATGGCTGATACTAATTTAATTTTCAGACAAGTAGATAAAGAAGGAGGCCTAGGTCTCCTTGAAGCTTAACTTTTTTTTATAAGAAATTACCTACTGTAAAGACCACACTCCTGAGTTTAAACAGCAGTTGAGGGATCTTTTGGATGCAGCTTTTATGGATGGCACTCTATCAAAAGACACTTGGTACTTTTTGTTTTCTACACATCCCATCATTCCTATCTATTATCTATTATCATTTACCTAAGATTCATAAACACATCACATCACCACCGGGTCATCCTATAATTTTGGGTGTGGGGTCACTAATCACTAATTTATCTTCTTTTGTTGATTCATATCTCCAGAGTTACGTAACGTCACTTCAATCATATTTAAAGTATACTTCAGATTTTTTAATTAAAATTAATAATGTTGTTTGGAAGGATACATACAAATTAATTACATGTGACGTAGAGGCTTTATATACTGTACCAATATCACACACAATATATGTTTATCAGCAGTACAATCTTTTTTACAACAAGATCCACTGATGTCAGCGACGTTACGTAACTTCCTATTATTATCTATACAGTTTATATTATCACACAATTATTTTTTGTTTGACTCACAATTTTATTTACAGTCACTCAGCACAGCGATGGGGACCAAGTTCCCCCCGAGTTTCGCGAACCCCTATATGGGGCGCTTTGAAGAGCACCACATTTGGGGTGGCGGACACGGGGTGAACTTGGTTCCCATCGCTGTGCTGAGTGACTGTAAATAAAATTGTGAGTCAAACAAAAAATAATTGTGTGATAATATAAACTGTATAGATAATAATAGGAAGTTACGTAATGTAGAAATGTGACTATAACTTTTTATAATAACAACTCAGTGTTTACAATTTATAAGTTATCTTTATATATTTATATATTTTTCATATATATATATATATATATATATATATATATACATACAATTTCTGGTGATAATCTTGTGAGGCACTACAAATACTTATTAATTTGTACAAGGTCTATAAAGATTTAATACTAGTCTAAATTTATAATTAGTTATTTTAGCTGCTACAAAGAGTTCATTTTGATACTACATTGCCAAGGCTGCAGACTCTAATTATAGAAGGCTGTGCTTTTTAATTAAGGAGTCTACTAAAGTATAAATAGTCATGGAGCTCAATAGGTGGGACTTCTGAGGAAACAGTCCCACTTCAGTGGCTGAGAAACGCGTCAAGTACTGCTACACTTTGATGCCTGCAGACCGATCCACGGCGTCAGTTGCTACAAGCTCCCGTCAGCCCTAGTTATTGCTCCGAATGTGCTTGGCTAGCTGTCGCCAGCAACAGGAGGACAGACCTCACGGACCTGAATAGAGGCTGGGGTAAGCGTGTCCACCCATTAGATCGATGATTTTCAGTGGACTACAGCAGGACCGAGTCTATACATACATGACCCTGTCTTGCACCAAGTTGCCTCATAACTGCCCCAAATCGATGGTCTGTAATTAACCAGTTATTTAATTGTGGAGCTCATTATGTTTTATACTCAGGCTTGGACTGGCCCACAGGGGTACAGAGGAAACCACCGGTGGGCCCCACTGTCTGGAGGGGCCCTTCCCCTCCACTATAGACAGGTTCCAGACTGTGCACTTGAATTGTACAGTATACATGTTACCTTATATTGCACAGGACTATGGTGTATTACTCTGGTACATTATCATGCATGCATTAGCAATATTTACTACATATATTTATCAAGGGGCCCAGTCCATGCACTCTCTCATGGTTAGGCAAACCAATGTGGTGGCTGGCCACACCCCTTCAGGAGACTGGACACACCTCTAAACATGGGCCCCTACCACTGCATTCCCTTTATGCCTCAGTCCGACACTGGCTGGGGCTGGTGTCACCGCTGGCCCTGAGACTGCTATAAACTGCCTTCTACATTTTATTCTGTGATGGCCTCATCTTCTTACTGGCATGTGAGTGAGTACTGGGCTATCTGACCAGTGAGAAGCCAGAACAGCGGAGGAGAAGGTGAAGGGTCTCACACTTCCAAAAAGCTAACTTCGCAGAAAGAGCAGCTTTTCGGAAGTGAAAGTTAGAGAGGCACGAGGTATGCCTCAGAGATGTTCATGGAACTCGCTGCAAGTTCCATTGATAATTATTACTGCACAGTTTTTTTCATGATGATTTGGTTCCCAGAGCAGTAGGCAAATATGATAATATGTATATCACGCTTAGTCCCCTTGTGGGTCTGCAGTATGCTGTGTCC
Organism: Pseudophryne corroboree; assembly: GCF_028390025.1. Lineage (NCBI taxonomy): Eukaryota > Metazoa > Chordata > Amphibia > Anura > Myobatrachidae > Pseudophryne > Pseudophryne corroboree. Next base: position 715,161,371 of record NC_086446.1, on the reverse strand, counting down.
AGGGTCACTGAGACAGCCACAGGGCCTTGGTACTGAAGGAGCAGTGGATACATTTAGAAGCGCCAGGGGAAAAAAACGAATGGAAGACACTTTGTGTGCAGCGCTGCAAATGGGGATTTGCCCCCTTCAGCAGCTGGTCCGGACCACAAGCAGGCCAGGGCAATTAGTACCCCCCACTCTCTTTGGCACCCCTGGCCATGCCAGATAAAATCAGGTTGCTTATCTCTTTTGTTTGCAACCCGCTGATGACTCAAATCATATTTTCATGCCTCGTCCATATATTTTCATTCCTCAATGAACAGAAATGATTATATACTAGGTGATTCATCGCGCCCTATGGGCTCTCTTCACACCATCGCAAGGGGCTACGCATCCTTAACCCCTGCACGTCCTTTGGGCGGGCAATATTTGTATTAAATGGAGTATAACCTTCAAGCATAATGTTGTTAGTGGTTAAATATTTTATGGCCAAAGGGCGTACGATGGTCAAGGGGGCGTAGGCCCTTGCGACGGCGTGAAGAGTGGATGCAGGGCACAATGAATTACCTAGTTTGTTAGTAATAAGTTATGTGTACATATTTTAGGTATAAATACAATGTTTGGTAAATGTATTTTTTACATATGCCCCACAGTGCGAGATACACATATGCCCCACAGTGCCAGAAACACATATGCCCCACAGTGCCAGATATGCCCCACAGTGCCAGTTATACATATGCCCCACAGTACCAGATATGCCACATAATGCCAGATATACATATGTCCCACAATGCCAGATAAACATATGCCCCACAGTGGCAGATATGTCCCACAATGCCAGATATACATATTCCCCACAGTGCCAGTTATACATGTCCCACAATGCCAGATATACATATGCCCCACAATGCCAGATATACATATGCCCCACAGTGCCATATATACATATGCTCCCAGTGCCAGATATGCCCCACAATGCCAGTTATACATATGCCCCACCCACCCTACAACACCCACCTCCCTCCCGCTGCTGCTGTTTCAGGGTCGGGGGAAGGAGAGGAGAGGAGAGGAGAGCAGAGCACGGTCCCATCCCTCAGTGCAGCTCAGTCAGACTCTGGTGGTCTCCGGCAGCGGCTTGTATGTTCTCAAATGAGGCACCAGTTCATTAGCCAATTAGAGCTTGCGGACTGGCAGCCAATCTGGAGCCGTGGCTGCCGGTCCGCGAGCACTGATTGCCTAACGAACCGGTGCTCAGTTGAGAAGATACACGCTGCGGCCAGAGACCAAAGTCTGACTGATCAGCACTGAGGGACGGGACCACGCTACCCTCTCCTCTCCTCTCCTTCCCTGACACAGTAGCGGGCTGGGAAGGGGAGGAGGAGCACATCGGCGGCTTTTACAGTAATAGCCGCTAACTGCGGCTATGGTTTGAGTGGCGGCCCGCGGGTACGGCGTACCGGCAGCTAGATTCTTAGCGGTATGCCGTACCCAAGCGTACCGCAACACATGCAGGCCTGGTCTCTCCTATCCAGATCTGTGACTCTATGTCTCAGAGCTCCTAGCCACGCCCAGCATTATCAAATGAGTCAGAGTCACAGATCTGGACAAATATATAGGAGATAACCAGTGCATGCTTATACTGATCTAATGCTTTTCCTAACTACCCAATGTTGTAAGTGACTGATGCCAATGTTTAGCATGAATATTTAAGCTGTACGTTTCCTCCTACAGAACTCTAATGTTCTGCACTCTTCCTGCTAAAGCACTCCTAATGTACTACACTCTTCTTCTTAATATTTCCCTAATGTGCTGCAATCTTCCTGCTATAGCACTCCTAATGCACTGCACTCTTTCTCCTACTATTTCCCTAGTGTGCTGCAATCTTCCTACTATAGAACTCCTCTTCGTATTTCCCTAATGTGCTGCACTCTTCCTACTATAGCACTCCTATTGTACTACACTTTTCTTTCTAATATTTCCCTAATATGCCGCAATCTTCCAACTATAGCACTTCTAATGTACTACACTCTTCTTCCTAATATTTCCCTAACGTGCTGCAATCTTCCTATTATAGCACTCCTCTTCGTATTTCCCTAATGTGCTGCACTCTTCCTGTTAAAGCACTTCTAATGTACTACACTCTTCTTCCTAATATTTTCCTAATGTTCTGCAATCTTCCTACTTTAGCACTCCTAATGTACTACACTCTTATTCCTAAAGTACTGTTAATGTACTGTATTCTTAGTCCTAAATCACCCCTAGTGTATTGTACTCTTCCTAAAGCACCCGTAATGTACTGTACTCTTCTTCCTAAAGCACCCCTAATGTATTGTACTCTTACTCCTAAAGTACTACCAATGTACTGCACACTTCCTTCTAAATTACTCCTAATGTACTGTACTCTAGCTTCTAAAGTACTCCTAATCTTTCTCCTAAAATACTACTACTGTACTGCACTCTTCTGTCTAAAGTATTACTAATGTAGTACTGCACCCTTCCTTTTAAAACACTCCTAATGTACTGCACTCTACCTCCTAAAGGACTACTAAAGTACTGCACTCTTCCTCTTAGAGTACTGCTAATATAGTGCACTCTTCCTGTGGTGCCCATAATAAATATATGTATGATATTGTTGAATATGTATTTTCCAATTCTTCTCTTCAGCACTCTTGTTACATCCCCTTTTCACACCACAGCAGAGAGGCAAGGATATCTCCCTAGACACACACAGGATTCAGCCCAGAATTGTACCAAAGACTCCACCATAAAGAATATAGGGCAGATTGTTGCTTAAGTCGATTTGACATATACTGCAAATGAAGCACAGTATTGTCACAGACTACAATTTCCTAAACCACTATCCAGATCACATAGGATGAGATAGAACTAGTATGCAAGCTTTAATATTAATTAACAAAAACTTATAGAACACAAAATAGTGACTACGATTTCCTACTCACTTATCTAAATGCCATTCTAACAAGCCAATTGACACATTACATATTTATCATCAACTTACTAGTCTTATCACACTGTGCATCCAGAGATAGTTATTTGTCTCACTTAACTGATTGCAGCTCTTATCTAACAAACTAAAATATCCAGAATCCTAATCAAAAAGTAACTGCTGGTATACTAGGGTTGTGTTTAGGTCTTTGTGTGCACAAGTTGGGGCAAATCGGGGCCTTTACATTTTGCGTTGCACCACTGATTAATACAAGCATTAAAACAAAGACAATCTCACAAAATGGCAAATTATATAGGTAAAGGCAATAAATGATTTATTTAAACTAGAACAGTACTCAGCAGAGGTTTAGCTTGCCCTCCTGAGGGTGGATTCAACTTACACTGGAACACTTTATCTTGTTTGTTGCTCCTCTTCCCCATAATGTCTTTCTCTACCATCGTGCCAACCACAACCTTCTGTTTCCCGGGTTCACTCTAGCTCCTTCATGACCATTTCACAAGGTTTCTGTCTTGGATTCCGCCTCTCTGCTGCCCTGACATCCCCTCTTCTTTGGCATTCTCTGCACGTGTCCTAACCCTGACCACCCTGGAGCACTGATCTTTTTTTTTTTTACTATTTCTAAAGTCTAATTTAGCTTTTTAACTGTAAAAAAGATATGATAGCATAGGTGTGCGCAGGGGGGGGGGGGGGGGGAGGGGCCTGGTGTGCACAGACACCCCCTAATGTCTGGCACCCCGATCTTACATGCCTGATGCAGCGATCGCCGAGCAGGCTTATTACTGTCCCCTCTGCGCTGCACCCTGTCAGGACTGCATTACTGACGTTAATTAAGGGTGCCACTGCCACCGGCTTTCAAACTCCCAGCTCCTCCACCATGTACAAAAACAGCGTGATGTGATTATGTCATGCTGCTCGCACGCCCACCCGCCACATGCCCACCTCTCTCCTTCTATGCTATGCCAGCGCCAGCCACTGATGAGGAGCAGCATGCAGCCAGCGTTCCTCTTAGGAAGACAAATTCAAAACTGGCAGGTGGTCTGCAGCATTGACACGTCACTCATTTTTCCATCAGCAGCAGTACTAGTCTGCATCTGTCAGTGTCAGTGAGTGACTGACTTGTAAGTAAGCTGCTGCAGCTTGCAGGGGAAAGAGAGGGGGAGCCAGACCAGGCTGAGGAGGAGCACTGTAATTGCAGTGAGTGCCATCAGGGGTGTTTGTTTGGTGCACATCACAACATCTGACAATGCATCTGCTTTATTAGGATTGGTACAAGGGTGGATATTTTATATTGCGTTGACCGTCAATAGATGGTGCTAGACACGCCCAAAAGGTGGTGCTAGACACTCCCCTCCGACGGTGCACCCCCTAATAAAATGTGCTGCGCACATCTATGTATGAAAGGCTAGATGCATCATCGCTTGGAGAGTGATAAAATGGAGAAATAAAAAGTGCCAGCCAATCAGCTCCTAACTGCCATGTCACAGGCTGTGTTTGAAAAATGGCAGGTAGGAGCTGATTGGTTGGCACTTTTTCACTCTCCATTTTATCACTTTCCAAGCGATGATGCATCTGGCCCTAATGTTTGACTATGGTGAATCCATAACCAGCATTTCAATATATCTTACCATCTTTAAAATGTAGCAGAGGGTTTGTATGCGAGTGGGGAATGCCAATCCAAAGCAACAATCTCTGACTGGTCTTTTCATTCCACTTTCCCTGCTATTTGCAACAGTTTTCCTCTGGGATTCGGCTAATGGAAGAGGAATGCTTGAACGATATTTTCCTAATGGTAGTGCAGCTTTCATGGGTAAAGAGGGTGATGTTTCAAGCGCTACAATACTTCCCAGATAGGGGTCTATATACTAAGCCTTGGAGAGAGATAAAGTGTATTAAGATAATGTACCAGCCAATCAGCTCCTAACGGTCATGTTACAGGCTGTGTTTAAACATTTACAGAAAGGAGCTGATTGGCTGTTTCTTTATCTTTAACCATTTTGTCACTCTCCAAGTCTTATTACATAGACCCCATAATTTTTTTGTGCCAAGTTCATTAATCATTGGGGATATGTGACAATATTTTCTTGCAGGGACCTGCGAAGTATAAAAGTAAAGCAATTGCTAATGGGAACATACCCTTACTGTGTTTGGCCTAGGATTTCCCATTACTTCCCTCATCTCTTCCACCTCTCCTGTCATAAGGAGTACTAAGAGTGAAATGTGTTCAATTTGCAACTCGTCTGGAAGAATCCTGAATATAGGGGTCTCTCCTGGCCTCCTAACAGAATTGGACTGTCTCCCGGTGCTGTCCACTTCCCAACTGGAGGTTTGATGATGCGCTTCTCATTGAATCATGTCTCCTTTGTAAAATGCATGGTTTGTCCAGGTGTACGGTTAATTGCTTTTTCTTGCTTTATTCCCGGAGAATGTTAATATACATGTTTGATGTTATAGGATGTGTGAGAGGATCATTACTGATATGTTTTATGATCAAGTGATGTAAGTATTGAGTGCTCTTTACAGTGAACTGTTACCAAGTGTTTCTTTGCATATCCTGTTATCTTTGTTGTCTGTTCTCATGTAATTTAATTACTGTTTCCCATGTGAAGTAGAGATGAGCGCCTGAAATTTTTCGGGTTTTGTGTTTTGGTTTTGGGCTCGGTTCCGCGGCCGTGTTTTGGGTTCGAACGCGTTTTGGCAAAACCTCACCGAATTTTTTTCGGCGGATTCGGGTGTGTTTTGGATTCGGGTGTTTTTTTCAAAAAACACTAAAAAACAGCTTAAATCATAGAATTTGGGGGTCATTTTGATCCCAAAGTATTATTAACCTCAAAAACCATAATTTACACTCATTTTCAGTCTATTCTGAATACCTCACACCTCACAATATTATTTTTAGTCCTAAAATTTGCACCGAGGTTGCTGTGTGAGTAAGATAAGCGACCTTAGTGGCCGACACAAACACCGGGCCCATCTAGGAGTGGCACTGCAGTGTCACGCAGGATGTCCCTTCCAAAAAACCCTCCCCAAACAGCACATGACGCAAAGAAAAAAAGAGGCGCAATGAGGTAGCTGTGTGAGTAAGATTAGCGACCCTAGTGGCCGACACAAACACCGGGCCCATCTAGGAGTGGCACTGCAGTGTCACGCAGGATGGCCCTTCCAAAAAACCCTCCCCAAACAGCACATGACGCAAAGAAAAAAAGAGGCGCAATGAGGTAGCTGTGTGAGTAAGATTAGCGACCCTAGTGGCCGACACAAACACCGGGCCCATCTAGGAGTGGCACTGCAGTGTCACGCAGGATGTCCCTTCCAAAAAACCCTCCCCAAACAGCACATGACGCAAAGAAAAAAAGAGGCGCAATGAGGTAGCTGTGTGAGTAAGATTAGCGACCCTAGTGGCCGACACAAACACCGGGCCCATCTAGGAGTGGCACTGCAGTGTCACGCAGGATGCCCCTTCCAAAAAACCCTCCCCAAACAGCACATGACGCAAAGAAAAAAAGAGGCGCAATGAGGTAGCTGACTGTGTGAGTAAGATTAGCGACCCTAGTGGCCGACACAAACACCGGGCCCATTTAGGAGTGGCACTGCAGTGTCACGCAGGATGTCCCTTCCAAAAAACCCTCCCCAATCAGCACATGATGCAAAGAAAAAGAAAAGAAAAAAGAGGTGCAAGATGGAATTGTCCTTGGGCCCTCCCACCCACCCTTATGTTGTATAAACAAAACAGGACATGCACACTTTAACCAACCCATCATTTCAGTGACAGGGTCTGCCACACGACTGTGACTGATATGACGGGTTGGTTTGGACCCCCCCAAAAAAGAAGCAATTAATCTCTCCTTGCACAAACTGGCTCTACAGAGGCAAGATGTCCACCTCATCATCACCCTCCGATATATCACCGTGTACATCCCCCTCCTCACAGATTATCAATTCGTCCCCACTGGAATCCACCATCTCAGCTCCCTGTGTACTTTGTGGAGGCAATTGCTGCTGGTCAATGTCTCCGCGGAGGAATTGATTATAATTCATTTTAATGAACATCATCTTCTCCACATTTTCTGGATGTAACCTCGTACGCCGATTGCTGACAAGGTGAGCGGCGGCACTAAACACTCTTTCGGAGTACACACTTGTGGGAGGGCAACTTAGGTAGAATAAAGCCAGTTTGTGCAAGGGCCTCCAAATTGCCTCTTTTTCCTGCCAGTATAAGTACGGACTGTGTGACGTGCCTACTTGGATGCGGTCACTCATATAATCCTCCACCATTCTATCAATGTTGAGAGAATCATATGCAGTGACAGTAGACGACATGTCCGTAATCGTTGTCAGGTCCTTCAGTCCGGACCAGATGTCAGCATCAGCAGTCGCTCCAGACTGCCCTGCATCACCGCCAGCGGGTGGGCTTGGAATTCTGAGCCTTTTCCTCGCACCCCCAGTTGCGGGAGAATGTGAAGGAGGAGATGTTGACAGGTCGCGTTCCGCTTGACTTGACAATTTTGTCACCAGCAGGTCTTTCAACCCCAGCAGACTTGTGTCTGCCGGAAAGAGAGATCCAAGGTAGGCTTTAAATCTAGGATCGAGCACGGTGGCCAAAATGTAGTGCTCTGATTTCAACAGATTGACCACCCGTGAATCCTTGTTAAGCGAATTAAGGGCTCCATCCACAAGTCCCACATGCCTAGCGGAATCGCTCCGTGTTAGCTCCTCCTTCAATGTCTCCAGCTTCTTCTGCAAAAGCCTGATGAGGGGAATGACCTGACTCAGGCTGGCAGTGTCTGAACTGACTTCACGTGTGGCAAGTTCAAAGGGCATCAGAACCTTGCACAACGTTGAAATCATTCTCCACTGCGCTTGAGACAGGTGCATTCCACCTACTATATCGTGCTCAATTGTATAGGCTTGAATGGCCTTTTGCTGCTCCTCCAACCTCTGAAGCATATAGAGGGTTGAATTCCACCTCGTTACCACTTCTTGCTTCAGATGATGGCAGGGCAGGTTCAGTAGTTTTTGGTGGTGCTCCAGTCTTCTGTACGTGGTGCCTGTACGCCGAAAGTGTCCCGCAATACTTCTGGCCACCGACAGCATCTCTTGCACGCCCCTGTCGTTTTTTAAAAAATTCTGCACCACCAAATTCAAGGTATGTGCAAAACATGGGACGTGCTGGAATTTGCCCATATTTAATGCACACACAATATTGCTGGCGTTGTCCGATGCCACAAATCCACAGGAGAGTCCAATTGGGGTAAGCCATTCCGCGATGATCTTCCTCAGTTGCCGTAAGAGGTTTTCAGCTGTGTGCGTATTCTGGAAAGCGGTGATACAAAGCGTAGCCTGCCTAGGAAAGAGTTGGCGTTTGCGAGATGCTGCTACTGGTGCCGCCGCTGCTGTTCTTGCGGCGGGAGTCCATACATCTACCCAGTGGGCTGTCACAGTCATATAGTCCTGACCCTGCCCTGCTCCACTTGTCCACATGTCCGTGGTTAAGTGGACATTGGGTACAACTGCATTTTTTAGGACACTGGTGAGTCTTTTTCTGACGTCCGTGTACATTCTCGGTATCGCCTGCCTAGAGAAGTGGAACCTAGATGGTATTTGGTAACGGGGGCACACTGCCTCAATAAATTGTCTAGTTCCCTGTGAACTAACGGCGGATACCGGACGCACGTCTAACACCAACATAGTTGTCAAGGCCTCAGTTATCCGCTTTGCAGTAGGATGACTGCTGTGATATTTCATCTTCCTCGCAAAGGACTGTTGAACAGTCAATTGCTTACTGGAAGTAGTACAAGTGGGCTTACGACTTCCCCTCTGGGATGACCATCGACTCCCAGCGGCAACAACAGCAGCGCCAGCAGCAGTAGGCGTTACACGCAAGGATGCATCGGAGGAATCCCAGGCAGGAGAGGACTCGTCAGAATTGCCAGTGACATGGCCTGCAGGACTATTGGCATTCCTGGGGAAGGAGGAAATTGACACTGAGGGAGTTGGTGGGGTGGTTTGCGTGAGCTTGGTTACAAGAGGAAGGGATTTACTGGTCAGTGGACTGCTTCCGCTGTCACCCAAAGTTTTTGAACTTGTCACTGACTTATTATGAATGCGCTGCAGGTGACGTATAAGGGAGGATGTTCCGAGGTGGTTAACGTCCTTACCCCTACTTATTACAGCTTGACAAAGGGAACACACGGCTTGACACCTGTTGTCCGCATTTCTGGTGAAATACCTCCACACCGAAGAGCTGATTTTTTTGGTATTTTCACCTGGCATGTCAACGGCCATATTCCTCCCACGGACAACAGGTGTCTCCCCGGGTGCCTGACTTAAACAAACCACCTCACCATCAGAATCCTCCTGGTCAATTTCCTCCCCAGCGCCAGCAACACCCATATCCTCCTCATCCTGGTGTACTTCAACACTGACATCTTCAATCTGACTATCAGGAACTGGACTGCGGGTGCTCCTTCCAGCACTTGCAGGGGGCGTGCAAATGGTGGAAGGCGCATGCTCTTCACGTCCAGTGTTGGGAAGGTCAGGCATCGCAACCGACACAATTGGACTCTCCTTGTGGATTTGGGATTTCGAAGAATGCACAGTTCTTTGCTGTGCTGCTTTTGCCAGCTTGAGTCTTTTCATTTTTCTAGCGAGAGGCTGAGTGCTTCCATCCTCATGTGAAGCTGAACCACTAGCCATGAACATAGGCCAGGGCCTCAGCCGTTCCTTGCCACTCCGTGTGGTAAATGGCATATTGGCAAGTTTACGCTTCTCCTCCGACAATTTTATTTTAGGTTTTGGAGTCCTTTTTTTTCTGATATTTGGTGTTTTGGATTTGACATGCTCTGTACTATGACATTGGGCATCGGCCTTGGCAGACGACGTTGCTGGCATTTCATCGTCTCGGCCATGACTAGTGGCAGCAGCTTCAGCACGAGGTGGAAGTGGATCTTGATCTTTCCCTAATTTTGGAACCTCAACATTTTTGTTCTCCATATTTTAATAGGCACAACTAAAAGGCACCTCAGGTAAACAATGGAGATGGATACTAGTATACAATTATGGACTGCCTGCCGAGTGCAGACACAGAGGTAGCCACAGCCGTGAACTACCGCACTGTACTGTGTCTGCTGCTAATATATAGACTGGTTGATAAAGAGATAGTATACTCGTAACTAGTATGTATGTATAAAGAAAGAAAAAAAAACCACGGTTAGGTGGTATATACAATTATGGACGGGCTGCCGAGTGCCGACACAGAGGTAGCCACAGCCGTGAACTACCGCACTGTACTGTGTCTGCTGCTAATATAGACTGGTTGATAAAGAGATAGTATACTCGTAACTAGTATGTATGTATAAAGAAAGAAAAAAAAACCACGGTTAGGTGGTATATACAATTATGGACGGGCTGCCGAGTGCCGACACAGAGGTAGCCACAGCCGTGAACTACCGCACTGTACTGTGTCTGCTGCTAATATATAGACTGGTTGATAAAGAGATAGTATACTCGTAACTAGTATGTATGTATAAAGAAAGAAAAAAAAACCACGGTTAGGTGGTATATACAATTATGGACGGGCTGCCGAGTGCCGACACAGAGGTAGCCACAGCCGTGAACTACCGCACTGTACTATGTCTGCTGCTAATATAGACTGGTTGATAAAGAGATAGTATACTCGTAACTAGTATGTATGTATAAAGAAAGAAAAAAAAAACACGGTTAGGTGGTATATACAATTATGGACGGGCTGCCGAGTGCCGACAGAGGTAGCCACAGCCGTGAACTACCGCACTGTACTGTGTCTGCTGCTAATATAGACTGGTTGATAAAGAGATAGTATACTCGTAACTAGTATGACTATAAAGAAAGAAAAAAAAACCACGGTTAGGTGGTATATACAATTATGGACGGGCTGCCGAGTGCCGACACAGAGGTAGCCACAGCCGTGAACTACCGCACTGTACTGTGTCTGCTGCTAATATATAGACTGGTTGATAAAGAGATAGTATACTCGTAACTAGTATGTATGTATAAAGAAAGAAAAAAAAACCACGGTTAGGTGGTATATACAATTATGGACGGGCTGCCGAGTGCCGACACAGAGGTAGCCACAGCCGTGAACTACCGCACTGTACTGTGTCTGCTGCTAATATAGACTGGTTGATAAAGAGATAGTATACTCGTAACTAGTATGTATGTATAAAGAAAGAAAAAAAAACCACGGTTAGGTGGTATATACAATTATGGACGGGCTGCCGAGTGCCGACACAGAGGTAGCCACAGCCGTGAACTACCGCACTGTACTGTGTCTGCTGCTAATATATAGACTGGTTGATAAAGAGATAGTATACTCGTAACTAGTATGTATGTATAAAGAAAGAAAAAAAAACCACGGTTAGGTGGTATATACAATTATGGACGGGCTGCCGAGTGCCGACACAGAGGTAGCCACAGCCGTGAACTACCGCACTGTACTGTGTCTGCTGCTAATATATAGACTGGTTGATAAAGAGATAGTATACTCGTAACTAGTATGTATGTATAAAGAAAGAAAGAAAAACCACGGTTAGGTGGTATATACAATTATGGACGGGCTGCCGAGTGCCGACACAGAGGTAGCCACAGCCGTGAACTACCGCATTGTACTGTGTCTGCTGCTAATATAGACTGGTTGATAAAGAGATAGTATACTCGTAACTAGTATGTATGTATAAAGAAAGAAAAAAAAACCACGGTTAGGTGGTATATACAATTATGGACGGGCTGCCGAGTGCCGACACAGAGGTAGCCACAGCCGTGAACTACCGCACTGTACTGTGTCTGCTGCTAATATAGACTGGTTGATAAAGAGATAGTATACTCGTAACTAGTATGTATGTATAAAGAAAGAAAAAAAAACCACGGTTAGGTGGTATATACAATTATGGACGGGCTGCCGAGTGCCGACACAGAGGTAGCCACAGCCGTGAACTACCGCACTGTACTGTGTCTGCTGCTAATATAGACTGGTTGATAAAGAGATAGTATACTCGTAACTAGTATGACTATAAAGAAAGAAAAAAAAACCACGGTTAGGTGGTATATACAATTATGGACGGGCTGCCGAGTGCCGACACAGAGGTAGCCACAGCCGTGAACTACCGCACTGTACTGTGTCTGCTGCTAATATAGACTGGTTGATAAAGAGATAGTATACTACTAATATTATATATACTGGTGGTCAGGTCACTGGTCACTAGTCACACTGGCAGTGGCACTCCTGCAGCAAAAGTGTGCACTGTTTAATTTTAATATAATATTATGTACTCCTGGCTCCTGCTATAACCTATAACTGGCACTGCAGTGCTCCCCAGTCTCCCCCACAATTATAAGCTGTGTGAGCTGAGCACAGTCAGATATATATATACATTGATGCAGCACACTGGGCTGAGCAGTGCACACAGATATGGTATGTGACTGAGTCACTGTGTGTATCGTTTTTTTCAGGCAGAGAACGGATATATTAAATAAAACAAACAACTGCACTGTCTGGTGGTCACTGTGGTCGTCAGTCACTAAACTCTGCACTCTCTTCTACAGTATCACAGCCTCAGGTCAATCTCTCTCTCTCTCTCTCAACCCTAATCTAAATGGAGAGGACGCCAGCCACGTCCTCTCCCTATCAATCTCAATGCACGTGTGAAAATGGCGGCGACGCGCGGCTCCTTATATAGAATCCGAGTCTCGCGATAGAATCCGAGCCTCGCGAGAATCCGACAGCGTCATGATGACGTTCGGGCGCGCTCGGGTTAACCGAGCAAGGCGGGAAGATCCGAGTCTGCTCGGACCCGTGAAAAAAACATGAAGTTCGTGCGGGTTCGGATTCAGAGAAACCGAACCCGCTCATCTCTAATGTGAAGTACATTATTTATAGAAAATTAACAAAAAACTTAAGACACCTTGCCTTATTTTAAAAAAATGGGCTTGATGGTTTCTGCAACAAACTTGTGTAATTCTTGTTATTTAGTGGGTTGGGCAGGAGGTTCCCCCAATCTCTCCCTGGTGTTTGCGATCCCAGATATTACCACCTAGTAGATACAGAAGAGAGATTTGGGTGGAGGCACTAAAACAGGCTAAGAAGGTGCGAACATGCCACATATTACTAAACACACGCCATTACCACGCAGGCCGAGTAAAAGGGTGTTACATTTATAAAGTGGCTCATTGCTACAAATTACCAGACAAGCTAGAAAGCATGGGGCTTTATTAAGGCAAACCAAAAAAGTTAGCAATTGGGCAAAACCATGTTGCACTGCAGGTGGGGTAGATGTAACATGTGCAGAGAGATTTAAATCTGGAAAGAGGTGGGGTATGTTCAAACTGAAATCTATATTGCAGTGTAGAAATTATGCAAACATGCACAGAAACAACATAACCCACCCAAACACACGCCAGGGGCAGACTAGATGGGCCAAGTAGTTCTTATCTGCCATCAAATTCTATGTTTCTATGTTAAATCTAAGGGGTAAATTTACTAATGCTTCTAAAACAGAGAATTGGTGACATTGCCTATCATTTCACTATTGCCTTTTAGAAAATGATAGACACCATCTGTTTTAGAAGCTTTAGTAAATTTACCCCTAAATCTCTCTGCACATGTTACATCTGCCCAACCTGCAGCTCAACATGGTTTTACCCAATTGCTAACTTTTTTGGTTTGCTAGTAAACCTGAATAACCCCCATAGTACAGTAACTAGCTGGAAAAAAAAAGATATTTAAAAAATGTTGAAATCTAAAGTAAACTAAATAAAAAGATTAATTATGAAAAGGAAAAGAAAACAAACAATAATCTAAAAAAATTGTGTGTATACTCGTATTCTATGTAGATGTTAATTGAACATCAGGGTATTTCTTTCCCAACAATTGTGCTGAGTTTTCAGATGAGATTTTTTTTGGCAGATTCTTGCCACTGCTGGTCAGCACAATTGGGAGCTGAGACTTCTTTTCAAGCAGGTATAATATAATACACACTGCAGTAAGGGACAGGAGCAGCCGTCCTATTGTACATTACATACTGAACAAGGCTATTTGTGTCCTTATACCACAATGTGTAAATACTGCACAGCAATGACTTTTACACTAATGCTTCTTTTCTAGTCATTTATTTAAAAAAGTACATACAGTATTTGACTCATTCATATAGCAATATGAGAATGCAGCTTGTTCCTATTCATGCTGTATTCCTGTCTATGCAAAGAAACAATCACTGATGTGCAGAACATGCCATATCTACTGACAGTGGTGCCAAGAGAGGGGGAGAGAGGGTACAAATTACCCGGGCCCAGGTCTGATGGAGGGGCCCAGAGAGGGTCCAGTAGGGGCCCAGGCCCCCTGCCTCTTACCCAGAGCCGGCCATAGGCATAGGCAAACTAGGCAATTGCCTAGGGCATTTGATATGCCTAGGGGCATCATCAGCTTCTGCTGATTAAAATGATATGCAGCATGCCTATATTCTGTGTGTAGCATTTCATATGCAGATACAGCCACAGTCTCACACAGTATATTGGCATGCTGCATATCAGTTTAATCAGCAGAAGCTGCTTGTGCATCCTAGCCACATAGCAATGCAAATAAGATGCATTTTTCATTAAAAAAAAGTGCCCGACGTTAGCATTGATGCAAGATTTGTGAGGACACATCTGTATCCAAGCAGAGGCAGAGGTCACAGTGTTAGTGGAAGTGTGAGTGTTGTGTGCATGTGAGTGGGTTGGTTGTGCAGTAGTGTTCAGAATATGTGTAAGGAGCATTATGTGTGTCATGTAAAAATGCATTAATAATGTGCAACATATGTGTAAAGGGCCACTATGTGTGTCATTATGTGTATAAGGGCATTAATAATGTGCGGCATATGTGTAACAGGGTACTAATGTATGTGAGTCATTATGTGTATAGGGGCACTAATAATGTGCAGCAAATGTGTAGGGGGCACTATGTGTGTCATTATGTGTATAAGGGCATTAATAATGTGCGGCATGTGTGTAAGGGACATTATGTGTAAAAGGGCATTAATAAAGGTTGTCATAATGTGTAAGGTGCATTTTGTTTATAAGGACATTAATGTGTCTCATATGTGTAAGGGGCATTACTGTGTGGAATTGTGCATAAATGCATTACTAATGTGTGGCATTATGTGTATAAGGTGCTCTACTATGTGGCGTTGCAAATAGAAAGGGCACTACTGTGTCGTCTAATGTGAATAAAGAGCAATAAGGTGTGGTGTAATGTGAATAAGGAGCAATTCAGTGTGATGTAATGTGAATAAGGGGCTCTACTGTGAGGAGTAACGTTTATAAGCTAAAGTGATACTACTGTGGGATGTGATATGAATTATGGACACTATCGCAAGATAAAATGTGAATAAAGTTGCAGTACTGTGTGGCGTAATTGGAATTGGTGTTACTATTGTGTGGCCATGCCCCTTCCCAGCAAGAAGATGCCCCTTTTTGGGCTGTGCGTCAAATGTGCGAACTGTTCCTATTTAAAATATAGGGGGTACAAGGACTGCTATGGGTGAGGGGTAATGGTGCTGGGAAAGAGGTGCAAGGTCAGAGGCAGAACCAGCAATCGTGCTAGGGGGCACCAGCCAAAATCTTGCCTAGGGCATCATGTTGGTTAGGGCCGGCTCTGCTCTTACCTGGCAGCAGCAGCAGCAGCTCTTCTCCTCAGCCCAGCACACGCTGCTGTGTACTGGGCAGCAGTGTGGTCAGGGAGGTGCTTAAAATTAGAGATGTGCGGCGGGCACTTTTCGTGTTTTCTGTTTTGGTTCTAATTCCACTTTCGTGTTTTGGTTTTGGCTTGGCCAAAACCACCCTTTCGTGTTTTGGTTTTGGTTTTGGATCTGGATGATTTTTGAAAAAACATAAAAACAGCTAAAATCACAGAATTTGGGGGTAATTTTGCTCCTACGGTATTATTAACCTCAATAACTTTCATTTCCACTTATTTTCAGTTTATTCTGAACACCTCACAACATTGTTTTAGGCCTAAAAGTTGCACCGAGGTGGCTATATGACTAATACCTCTTTTTCCACTCCCTTTTCCACTGTATCATGGGTCGCAGCCATTTCGCCTGACACGGCTGCGACCCGTGCTACAGCCCCTTTCAGACAGCGCTCACCAACCCGGCATATTGCCGGGTTGGTGATGCTGCTAGTGACGCGGCAAGGGCGGCGCTGGGAGATCACATGATCTCCCAGCGCCGCCCTCCCATACACTGTGAACGGGAGCCGCGTCGCCTCCCGTTCACACTAGACCATACTTGCCTACATTGTGATTCTCCTCTCCGGGAGAAGCCGGAGAGGAGACGCTGCAGGAGTCTTCAGGGGGCGGGACCGGACTGTGACATCACCAAGCCCCGCCCCCATATCGGAAAATGCAGCAATTCGCGGGTCGGCGGGAAGGGGGCGGGGCTAAAATGACGCGATTTGCGTCATTTTAACCCCTTCCCCACCCGACGGACCTGCAAATACAGGAGATTATCTCTCCATCCTGCTGGCATCACTAGGATGCGAGCAGGATGCGGGAGACCTGCCCACTCTTCCGGGGGTACGGGGGCTACCCCAAAAAACGGGAGCCTCCCGCAGCTTCCGGGAGAGTAGGTAAGTATGCACTAGACAGCTTACCGGGTTGAACACGTGTTCAACCCAGCAAGCTACCCGGGTAGGATTCCCGGATCACTTGATCCGGGAATTTGCAGGGGGGCCCTTTTCCACCAGGGAAAAACACGGGTAAATGCGTACCCCCGTGCATTTACCTGTGTTTTAAGGACCTAGTGGAAAAGGGGTATAAGCTAAGCGACACAAGTGTGCGGCACAAACACCTGGCCCATCTAGGAGTGGCACTGCAGTTGCAGCCAAGATGGCACTATTCATAAACTAGTCCCCAAACAGCACATGATGCAAAGAAGAAAAAGAGTTGCAATTAGGTAGCTGGATGGCCAAGCTAAACGACACAAGTGTGCAGCACAAACACCTGGCCCATCTAGGAGTGGCACTGCAGTGACCGACAGGATGGCAGATTTAAAAAATAGGCCCCAAACAGCACATGATGCAAAGAAGAAAAAGAGGTGCAAAGAGGTAGCTGGATACCCAAGCTAAGCGACACAAGTGTGCGGCACAAACACCTGGCCCATCTAGGAGTGACACTGCAGTTACAGACAGGATGGCACAAAAAAACTAGTCCCCAAACAGCACATGATGCAAAGAAGAAAAAGAGGTGCAAGATGGAATTGTCCTTGGGCCCTCCCATCCACCCTTATGTTGTTTAAACAGGACATGCACACTTTAACAAACCAATCATTTCAGCGACAGGGTCTGCCACACGACTGTGGCTGAAATGACTGGTTTGTTTGGGCCCCCACCAAAAAGGAAGCAATCAATCTCTCCTTGCACAAACTGGCTCTACAGAAGCAAGATGTCCACCTCATCATCAACGTCCGATTCCTCACCCCTTTCACTGTGTACATCCTCCTCACTGAGTATTAATTTGTCCCCACTGGAATCCACCATCACAGGTCCCTGTGTACTTTCTGGAGGCAATTGCTGGTAAAGGTCTTCCCGGAGGAATTGATGAACATCATCTTCTCCAGATTTAGTGGAAGTAACCTCCTCCGCCGAGCGCTGACAAGGTTACCGGCTGCACTAAACACTCTTTCGGAGTACACACTGGAGAGGGGCAACTTAGGTAAAATAAAGCCAGTTTGTGCAAGGGCTTCCAAATTGCCTCTTTTTCCTGCACAAAATGGAAATCATTCTCCACTGCACTTGAGTCAGGTGCATTACCCCTCCTTTACCTATATCATAGGTGGATGTATAGGCTTGAATGGCCTTTTGCTGCTCCTCCATCCTCTGAAGCATATAGAGTGTTGAATTCCACCTCGTTATCACCTCTTGCTTCAGTTGATGGCGGGGCAGGTTCAGGAGTGTTTGCTGGCGCTCCAGTCTTCAGCAGTAGTGGCAGAATGCCGAAAGTGACAGCATCTCCTGCACACCCCTGTCATTTAAA
Organism: Pseudophryne corroboree; assembly: GCF_028390025.1. Lineage (NCBI taxonomy): Eukaryota > Metazoa > Chordata > Amphibia > Anura > Myobatrachidae > Pseudophryne > Pseudophryne corroboree. Next base: position 715,143,384 of record NC_086446.1, on the reverse strand, counting down.
AAAAAATTCTGCACCACCAAATTAATTGTATGTGCAAAACATGGGACATGCTGGAATTTGGCCAGATGTAATGCACGCACAATATTGGTGGCGTTGTCCGATATCACAAATCCCCAGGAGAGTCCAATTGGGATAAGCCATTCTGCGATGATTTTCCTCAGTTTCCGTAAGAGTTTGTCAGCTGTGTGCCTCTTAAGGAAAGCGGTGATACATAGCGTAGCCTGCCTAGGAACGAGTTGGTGTTTGCGAGATGCTGCTACTGGTGCCGCTGTTGTTGCTGCGGGAGGCCATACATCTACCCAGTGGGCTGTTACAGTCATATAGTCCTTAGTCTGCCCTGTTCCACTTGTCCACATGTCCGTGGTTAAGTGGACACTGGATACAACCGCTTTTTGTAGGACACTGGTGACTCTTTTTCTGACGTCTTTGTACATTCTCGGTATCGCCTGCCTAGAGAAGTGGAACCTAGATGGGATTTGATACCGGAGACACAGTACCTCAAACATTTCTCTAAGTCCCACTGAACTAATGGTGGATACCGGACGCACATCTAACACCAACATAGTTGTCAAGGCCTCAGTTATCCACTTTGCAAAAGGATGACTGCTGTCATATTTCATCTTCCTCACAAAGGACTGTTGGACAGTCAATTGCTTACTGGAAGTAGTACAAGTGGTCTTCCGACTTTCCCTCTGGGATGACGATCAACTCCCAGCAGCAACAACAGCAGCAACAGCAGGTGTACCAACCAAGGATCCTACGGAGGAATCCCGGTTAGGAGAGGACTCCTCAGTCTTGACAGTGACATGGCCTGCAGGACTACTGATGTTCCTGACTGAGGAGGAAGTTGATGTTGAGGGACTTGGTGGTTTGACTTGCAGGAGCTTGGGTACAGGAGAAAGGGATTTAGGTGTCAGTGTACTGCTTATGCTCTTACCCAAAGTTACTGAACTTGACAGTGACTTCTGATGAATGCGCAGCAGGTTACGTATAAGGGAGGATGTTCCTAAGTGGTTAACATTCTTACCCCTACTTATTACAGATTGACAGAGGCAACAGATGGCTTGACACCTGTTGTCCGGATTTGTGAAGAAATATATCCACACCGAAGAGGTGGCTTTTTTGGTAATTTGCCCAGGCATCACAATGGGCTTCTTCAGCCCACGGACAACAAGTGTCTCCCCCGGTGCCTGACTTAAACAAACCACACCACCATCAGAATCCTCATCGTCAACTTCCTCCTCAGCGCCAGCAACACCCATATCCTCATCCTTGTGTACTTCAACAGTGACATCTTCAATTTGAATATCAGGAACTGGACTGTGGGTGCTCCTTCCAGCACTTGCAGGGGACGTGCAAATGGTGGATGGAGCCCCCTATTCCTGTCCAGTGTTGGGAAGGTCATGCATCGCAACCGCCGACACACTTGGATTCTCCTTGGGGATTTGTGATACCATATCAGAACGCACAGATCTTTTCTGTGCTCTTTCCAGCTTAACTCTCTTAATTTTTCTAGCGGGAGGGTGAGGGCTTCCATCGTCATGTGAAGCTAAACCACTAGCTATGAACATAGCCCAGGGCCTCAGCCGTTCCTTGCCACTCCGTGTTGTAAATGGCATATTGGCAAGTTTACATTTCACCTCAGACCATTTAAATTTCTTTTTTTGGTTCTTTTTACTGAACTTTGTCTTTTTGGATTTTACACGCCCTCTACTACCACATTGGGCATCGGCCTTGGCAGACGACATTGATGGCATTTCATCGTCTATGTCATGGCTAGTGGCAGCAGCTTCAGCACTAAGAGGAAGTGGTTCTTCTTGATCTTTCCCTATTTTATCCCCAACGTTTTGTACTCCATTATTTTTTGGGAGTTATATAAGACAATATTCGGCACAGGAATGACTAGAATGACTGATGGACAGGACACTATCACTGGTCTGATGCAGCACAACACAACAACACTGTAAGGTACTTGTGGTTGTTGTTGTTATAATTATTATACGGTAGCAGTGGACACTTAGCAGCAGCGTATATCATCACTGGAATGACTGATGGACAGGAGACTACCACTGGTCTGATGCAGCACAACACAACAACACTTTAAGGGACTTGTTGTTGTTGTTGTTGTTGTTGTTGTTGTTGTTATTATTATTATATGGCAGCAGTGGACATATAGCATCAGCGTATACCACTGTGACTGCCTCGTCACTGGAATGACTGATGGACAGGACACTACCACTGGTCTGATGCAACACAACACAACAACACTGTAAGGGACTTATGGTTGTTGTTGCTATTATTATTATACGGCAGCAGTGGACATATAGCAACAGCGTATATCGTCACTGGAATGACTGATGAAGAGGACACTACCACTGGTCTGATGCAGCACAACCCAACAACACTGTAAGGGACTTATGGTTGTTGTTATAATTATTATACGGCAGTAGTGGACATATAGCAGCAGCGTATATCGTCACTGGAATGACTGATGAAGAGGACACTACCACTGGTCTGATGCAGCACAACACAACAATACTGTAAGGGACTTGTGGTTGTTGTTATTATTATCATACGGCAGCAGTGGACATATAGCAGCAGCGTATATCGTCACTGGAATGACTGATGAACAGGACACTACCACTGGTCTGATGCAGCACAACACAACAACACTGTAAGGGACTTGTGGTTGTTGTTATTATTATTATAAGGCAGCAGTGGACATATAGCAGCAGCGTATATCATCACTGGAATGACTGATGGACATGACACTACCACTGGTCTGATGCAGCACAACACAACAACACTGTAAGGGACTTATGGTTGTTGTTGTTGTTGTTATTATTATAATATGGCAGTAGTGGACTGTGACGACGCTGCCGGCCAATTCCACAAATACGCCAATTTGAGAATTGCCGCATGCGCCGTACGGGGGTCAATTTTGACACACGGGATTATTTAAATACTTTCAGCTGCCACCAGCAAAGACTTTTCAACGTATTACGGACGTTGCAGGCGTCTTTAGCTTTACCTGTCACACACACACTGCAATACTTAGAAAAATAGATAGGCGTGAGCCACACAGGCGTTGGAGTTCATAAGAACAACAGGATCAGAACTAAAATTAGGATTTTAATTTCAAGAATACTTCAGAGCTTTGGTTACAAAAAGGTTACAAAGATTATTAAGAATATTTTAAAAACACACACAGAATACAGCAATCTCAATAAATGGAAAGGAAATAAAACTTACAGAAATCTTTACACTTACGCAAACAAGTTTTAAGTATTTCTGTTGTGGGGGACTTCACAGAAACTCAGGTCACCTCCAGCATACTAGCTGTATCCCCAAGAGATCACAACTCCTATTTTCATGAGTGGGACAGATATAGTCTCCAGCTTCATCAGGCCCCCTCCCTTGGGATTTTTAACCACTTTCCTGCTGGACAAAACACCTACACCAGGTTTTACATACTTGGTGCTTAGCAACAGCCAAGGGGGGAAAGCAAGGTTTATGACATTAGCCAGGAAACAGGATTTCTGGTCTGTTTACAGCCCCTCTGTTGACACAACAACAAATGGCCTTATCAGCCCTCAATGTCCAGAGCTTGCAAATCTCTGCTTTTGATGTAGGAATGTCATCTAAAACTTTATGGTCTTCAGATCTCTTTTGGCCTGGACCTATGGGGGTCAAATGCAGGACATTGCATGTCAGCCATGTTGTCACATCTCGGCTGAAAGAATACAAAATTATATATATACAGTCACTTGAAAACATTATTGGTGATTATTCCTGCAGGTAATCACCACACCTTAGATCACATATAATTTGTGATCCTCCTTTCTCTATTCAAACGTGACATCTCCCCCGGCAAATGGCGCACAAGGGGCGGTGACCCACGTCACCGACTCATTGCTGCGCTACTGAACACTTGTTCACCCTGCGGCAAGGTGAGACTCCATCTCAGGAGTTTCCTATGGTCTCCAGACAATCTATTAAGTTTACTCTGACCGACATCAGACACATTTTTACACATTTGGTTCATATGATCCCCTGTTCCTTCCAACTCTACATGGGTGAATATATTACTAACGGGAGTACTCTCATTATTAATGCTCAAGGTGGAACATGTGACTATGTTCTTCTTCCATATAATCTCACCTTGTGCCCTTTCCTGATATGGTGGCCTGCCCCTCACCCACACGGGCCCTGAGGTCAGGGCATCTTGTCCTACAGGATGCTCTGGACAGGTTTCCCTGCACATCATTTGGGGTATACCTAGGACATTGGGATCCTCACCTAAATGTCCCTTTCTGAGATATATTCTTCCTGATTTATCTCCCCAGCCTGTCTGACTGATCTGCGTCCTTACAGAGGCTAAGTCAGGATCAGCTGGTTGCCCTTCCTTGGTATAGTGGACAAATATGTGTTTTGTGATGGGAACACACTCTTTCGTACACGGTGCTCCCTGTGTTGCTATCTCTGCTGTTATTGTATCAGTGACGTCACTGCTCCAGTCTTTGTCACTCTGCCCCATCTCCACAAGACTGGGGTCGCCCACCTCCATACACAACCTCTGTGAATAACCACTGTATACTTCTACACTCTTGTTATCTACACCTGGAGAGAGAATAACATGTTCCTTTCCTGGCTCAGCCTCAGGAGAAGGTTGATAGGCCCTCGCCCTCAGAGGTTTTGCAGCTTCTGACTGTGGCCCACCCCTCCCTGGCTGCTCTCTGTCAGGACAGAGGGGGGTTTGCATGGCAGGACTTGCATCACACTCCTGTCCAAACCTTTTGTTCATCTTATCACCTGGCACTTGTAAATGGGAATTCACATTCTGATTACACACAATTTCAGGCTTTTTACATACATCAGTGCCTATGTCAGGCACCGCCATTCCTGACACTGATAAGTTTTCTACTTTCACTGCTAAGTGTAAAGGAGACAGTCTCTTATCAGCAGAAATACTTTCTGATTCCTTTCCAAGGGTTAATGTGCAGCCCTTCAGCATTGCCCTCTGCTTGGTACCTATAGCTAGGTCACACCTCACATCAGACATATCTCTATACTGTGTGCCCACATAATTCCCAGGTGTCTGTAACTCGGTGTGTCTAGTGGTGCCACAATGGGGAGAAATTTCCTCATTAACACATACTGGGGAAAATACACCTAGACACTTCTCCCAAACAATTTCTTCCTGCCATTGTGCTGTATTGGGACTGGCTCTCTGTTCAACCTGGAGAGGTAAGTTTTCCACTGAAGCCTCAGTGTATGGGAATCCCTGCTGGGTGTCTGCATGCAAGAGCAGGGCAGGAAGGGGGGTCTGAGGGGGAGGGACAGCAATGTGTGTTTCTCCCTTCTCAGCTGTTGACACAGCCCCCTTCTCTGACACAGCCCTGGTACCTAACATGCTGGCAGCACCCCCGACAGACACATTATTTCCTACATTGATACATGCATCATCAGAAGTACTGGTAACACGTATACAAGACAATACATCATCCTCATTGACTCCCTTCTCTAGGCTAGCATCTGAGCTTGCAACTTTCACAGGGAGGGAGGGGGGCGGAGGGGGAACTCTGGCTTTTGAGTCACCCTCCCCACTTGCAGGGGTTAAATCACAGATTTTCTGTGCTGCTGCACTGCGTGCCATTACTGCTACCCCAGGCGTGGTATTACATAAATTATTCAACACAGTATCATCATCAATACAAGGAATCATTGCCCCTCCTTTATACATAGACGTTTGCCTGTTTTCGGGGCCCCACAGTACCTGCAAATCAATTTGAACATTTTCAACAATACAGGGAGTAATTTCTTTGTCCCTACACATAGACATTGGCATGTTATTTTCTAGTTCACACTGGTTGGTAACATTCTCAGCATCACATACATTGGCAATAATGTTGTGTGGATCAGCGGGGGTCCCCTGAGGAAAAGAAGGGTTAGTTCCTGCAGCAATACAGTTCATTTCACTGGTATTATCACAAGTCTCTGTCACAGTAGGAAATGCAACATGTTCATGGGGCACTACGTTTTGACCCAGAGTCACTTCTGTGCAAGATCCAGCAGTATCACATAGCATTACAGGTACTGTACACAGAGCACTACCATTGCAAGGTTTAGCATCATCACATACTACCTGAGATGATTCACATATTTCAACAGACTTCGAAATGTCAGGCACAGATTGTGCTATCAATTGTCCAAAGTCAGTTCTCACAAACACATTCTTGGGAATAATATCTGACACTCCCACCTCTCTTGTCGACATAATCTCCTCCACAATCAGGTTCTCCTGAAAATCAGCTTCTTCCAGCTGCAAATTCTGCGCAGACAGTGGTAATATGCTGTTCGTACCAACATCTCCTCCCAGTAGGGTACACTGTACCTTTGGAAGCGAGAACTCCGTAACATAGTCCACACCGACTGTAGATGATGGGGGTACCTGTTCCTCCTGGGGCACCCCTGCAGGCTGGACTACTGCTTCTTCCGCTGATAAAAGAAGCTTTTGCAGACGTTGTCTTTCATCATCCACTCTGCGACACTGATCGTGCCAGAATGGGGTATCGAGTTTCCTCAAACTGTGTGCCTCTCTCCATGCATCTTCAAAACATTCCTCCAGCTCACGCAGCAGGTACGTAGAACTTATCTCGGAACCTGACCGCAGAAGGGTGGATCGATACCTGCTGAAGGCATTGCACTCGCTCACCTCTGCCCACCAGAGCTGACAGAGCATCTTGCTGCGGGTATTGTCACGGCATACAAGACCCTGCAGCTGACATTCTTTAATTAGCTCCTCCGTACTCATCCTGGAAAACAGGTCATCTGGGCCATACCCCCATTGCTCTTCTGACGCTGTCTCGGATGGTGGCCCAGCAATTTCTGCCATCTCCCTGGCAGCCTCACGTTCCAGAGCTGCATGGCGTTTGGCAAGGATCTGTTGCTCCAGATGCATAAGGGCCGCCCAGGCTGGAGATGACTTCATAGCTGAAATTGCACTCTGTAAATACTTATCCAGGTCAGGATCTTCAGTGTAGATGTAAGAGGTGCCTGACCTCCACTGGGTATTTGCAGTACTGTCCACGTTCACATAGTCCGTCATACTAGGGACTTGATCCAGGCAAGGTTTAACAGTGACCTCCCTGGTCTCATGGTATCGCGAGCAATCACTTTCTTGTCGCGATGCAATTTGTAGCTCACATTCTCTCTTAGCTACTCGGTTTGCAGAACTCGTTTCTGCCATAGAACTCTCCACCAGCTGTGCAGCACTAGCAGGCCCTATCTCTCTTTCCTCTCGTGCACTGGAACACTTTCTTCCTGTCCAGCACGCAGCTCCGACAGTTTCCAGGAACGGGGGGATAAGATCCATATTTGAGGCAGCCACAGCAGGCCTCACATCGATAACAGAGTCCACATCAGAATCCAGCGTCGCACTATTACTACCCGCAGTACATAATAGTCCAGTACGCAATACATCTCCTACTGTCTCAGCAGCCCAGGCCGATGTATCATTCCCACGCACAGGTTTGCAGCCATCATGATGCTCTGTATCTTTCCCATACTTGATATCAGTCGGCGAATATTCATCCAAGGCCATATGCACAGACCTCGCGTCGATAACAGTGTCTACATCAGAAATCAGCATGGCACCATTACTACCCGCAGTACGTAACAGTCCAGTGCGCAATACATCCCCTACTGTCTCGGCAGCACAGGGCGATGCATCATTCCCACGCACAAATTTGCCATCATCCTTCATCAGATGCTTAGACTTAGTCATCTTTGATCTCATTTTCGCCAAAATAAAATAATAGAAAAGAAAAACAAGAGATGGGGAGGGGAACAGAGATTGCCACTCACTGTGTGGATTTTAAAATTATAATAAAGCTCTGAGTTCTGATTCTGGTAAAGTGGATGTTCCGCTCACGGAAATATTACCACCTTCACTTAAGTTCTTAGATAAAAACAAACAATTATCATCCCACCGCTTGCCACCACTTTGTGACGACGCTGCCGGCCAATTCCACAAATACGCCAATTTGAGAATTGCCGCATGCGCCGTACGGGGGTCAATTTTGACACACGGGATTATTTAAATACTTTCAGCTGCCACCAGCAAAGACTTTTCAACGTATTACGGACGTTGCAGGCGTCTTTAGCTTTACCTGTCACACACACACTGCAATACTTAGAAAAATAGATAGGCGTGAGCCACACAGGCGTTGGAGTTCATAAGAACAACAGGATCAGAACTAAAATTAGGATTTTAATTTCAAGAATACTTCAGAGCTTTGGTTACAAAAAGGTTACAAAGATTATTAAGAATATTTTAAAAACACACACAGAATACAGCAATCTCAATAAATGAAAAGGAAATAAAACTTACAGAAATCTTTACACTTACGCAAACAAGTTTTAAGTATTTCTGTTGTGGGGGACTTCACAGAAACTCAGGTCACCTCCAGCATACTAGCTGTATCCCCAAGAGATCACAACTCCTATTTTCATGAGTGGGACAGATATAGTCTCCAGCTTCATCAGGCCCCCTCCCTTGGGATTTTTAACCACTTTCCTGCTGGACAAAACACCTACACCAGGTTTTACATACTTGGTGCTTAGCAACAGCCAAGGGGGGAAAGCAAGGTTTATGACATTAGCCAGGAAACAGGATTTCTGGTCTGTTTACAGCCCCTCTGTTGACACAACAACAAATGGCCTTATCAGCCCTCAATGTCCAGAGCTTGCAAATCTCTGCTTTTGATGTAGGAATGTCATCTAAAACTTTATGGTCTTCAGATCTCTTTTGGCCTGGACCTATGGGGGTCAAATGCAGGACATTGCATGTCAGCCATGTTGTCACATCTCGGCTGAAAGAATACAAAATTATATATATACAGTCACTTGAAAACATTATTGGTGATTATTCCTGCAGGTAATCACCACACCTTAGATCACATATAATTTGTGATCCTCCTTTCTCTATTCAAACGTGACATGGACATATAGCTGCAGCGTATATCGTCACTGGAATGATGATGAAGAGGACACTACCACTGGTCTGATGCAGCACAACACAACAATACTGTAAGGGACTTGTGGTTGTTATTATTATTATACGGCAGCAGTGGACATATAGCAGCAACATATATCGTCACTGGAATGACTGATGAAAAGGACACTACCACTGGTCTGATGCAGCACAACACAACAACACTGTGAGGGACTTGTGGTTGTTATTATTATTATACGGCAGCAGTGGACATATAGCAGCAACATATATCGTCACTGGAATGACTGATGAAAAGGACACTATCACTGGTCTGATGCAGCACAACACAACAACACTGTATGGGACATGTGGTTTTTGTTATTATTATTATTATACGCCAGCAGTGGACATTTAGCAGCAACATATATCGTCACTGGAATGACTGATGGACAGGACACTACCACTGGTCTGATGCAACACAACACAACAACACTGTAAGGGACTTATGGTTGTTGTTGCTATTATTATTATACGGCAGTAGTGGACATATAGCAGCAGCGTATATCGTCACTGGAATGACTGATGAAGAGGACACTACCACTGGTCTGATGCAGCACAACACAACAATACTGTAAGGGACTTGTGGTTGTTGTTATTATTATCATACGGCAGCAGTGGACATATAGCAGCAACATATATCGTCACTGGAATGACTGATGGACAGGACACTACCACTGGTCTGATGCAGCACAACACAACAACACTGTAAGGGACTTATGGTTGTTGTTGTTGTTGTTGTTGTTATTATTATAATATGGCAGTAGTGGACATATAGCTGCAGCGTATATCGTCACTGGAATGATGATGAAGAGGACACTATCACTGGTCTGATGCAGCACAACACAACAACACTGTAAGGGACATGTGGTTTTTGTTATTATTATTATTATACGCCAGCAGTGGACATATAGCAGCAGCGTATATCGTCTCTGGAATGACTGATGGACTAGACACTACCACTGGTCTGATGCAGCACAAACCAACAACACTGTAAGGGACTTGTGGTTGTTATTATTATTATTATTATTATTATTATTATAATACGGCAGCAGTGGACATATAGCAGCAGCGTATATCGTCACAGGAATGACTGATGAACAGGACACTACCACTGGTCTGATGCAGCACAACACAACAATACTGTAAGGGACTTGTGGTTGTTATTATTATTATATGGCAGCAGTGGACATATAGCAGCAACATATATATTCACTGGAATGACTGATGATCAGGACACTACCACTGGTCTGATGCAGCACAACACAACAACACTGTAAGGGACTTGTGGTTGTTATTATTATTATATGGCAGCAGTGGACATATAGCAGCAACATATATATTCACTGGAATGACTGATGATCAGGACACTACCACTGGTCTGATGCAGCACAACACAACAACACTGTAAGGGACTTGTGGTTGTTGTTATAATTATTATACGGCAGCAGTGGACATATAGCAGCAGCGTATATCGTCACTGGAATGACTGATGAAGAGGACACTACCACTGGTCTGATGCAGCACAACACAACAACACTGTAAGGGACTTGTGGTTGTTGTTATAATTATTATACGGCAGCAGTGGACATATAGCAGCAACATATATATTCACTGGAATGACTGATGAAGAGGACACTACCACTGGTCTGATGCAGCACAACACAACAACACTGTAAAGGACTTGTGGTTGTTGTTATTATTATTATTATTATTATACGGCAGCAGTGGACATATAGCAGCAGCGTATATCGTCACTGGAATGACTGATGAACAGGACACTAGCACTTGTCTGATGCAGCACAACACAACAACACTGTAAGGGACTTGTGGTTGTGGTTGTTGTTGTTATTATTATTATACGGCAGCAGTGGATATATAGCAGCAGCGTATATCGTCACTGGAATGACTGATGGACAGGACACTACCACTGGTCTGATGCAGCACAACACAACAACACTGTAAGGGACTTGTGGTTGTTGTTATTATTATTATACGACAGCAGTGGATATATAGCAGCAGCGTATATCGTCTCTGGAATGACTGATGGACAGGACACTACCACTGGTCTGATGCAGCACAACACAACAACACTGTAAGGGACTTGTGGTTGTTGTTATTATTATTATACGGCAGCAGTGGATATATAGCAGCAGCGTATATCGTCACTGGAATGACTGATGGACAGGACACTACCACTGGACTGATGCAGCACAACACAACAACACTTTATACAGCTACACTGGATATATGGCAGAACTGATGCAGCACAATACACTGACTACAATGGACTGGAAAGCTCAACACAGCACTCCTTTATACAGCTACTCTAGCAGTGGCGTAACTACTGCCCCCGCAGCCCTCGCGGTGGCTTGGGGGCGAGGGGCTGCGGGGGCGCCACTGATTTACAGCAGACTGACATGCGGACGAGCGTCCGCATGTCAGTCTGCAGTCTCCTTCCCTCCGCCGCTTTTTGGAGGGACACAGAGGGCACAGCGCGCCTCCCTGTGTCCCTCCTGCTGCATCATCTCCGGCGGCCGCGGGTCTAATAGGGGAAAGTGCCGTCCGTGAGCTCTAATTGGCTCACGAACCGGCACTTCCCCCTATTAGACCCGTGGCCGCCGGAGATGATGCAGCAGGAGGGACACAGGAGAGGTGAGCTGTGCCCTCCGTCTCCCTCCAAAAAGCGGGGGGGGGGATATCTGGCACTGGGGGGAATATCTGGCACTGGGGCATATATGGCACTGGGGGGAATATCTGGCACTGGGGCATATATGGCACTGGGGGGGGGGAATATCTGGCACTGGGGGCATATTTGGCACTGGGGGGGAATATATGGCACTGTGGGCATATGTGGCACTGGGGGGCATATGTGGCACTGGGGGGGAATATCTGGCACTGGGGGCATATATGGCACTGGGGGCATATATGGCACTGGGGGGGGGAATATCTGGCACTGGGGGCATATATGGCACGGGGGGAATATCTGGCACTGGGGGCATATATGGCACTGGGGGCATATATGGCACTGGGGGGGAATATCTGGCACTGGGGGCATATATGGCACTGGGGGCATATATGGCACTGGGGGGGAATATATGGCACTGGGGGCACATCTGGCACTGGGGGCATATGTGGCACTGGGGGGGAATATCTGGCACTGGGGGCATATGTGGCACTGGGGGGGGTATATGTGTACCAGGCACATGGGGGGGCTATATTTGGCACTGGGGCATGTGAGTACCTGGCACCGTGGGGGAATATCTGGCACTGGGGACATATGTGGCACTGGGAGCACAGCCCTAGCAACAAGGACTACCTCCTAGCAACGAGCATGACACCCAGTGCATGAAACACCTGGCAACGAGCATGACACCCAGTGCATGAAACACCTGGCAACGAGCATGACACCCAGTGCATGAAACCCCTGGCAACGAGCATGACACCCTGAGCATGAAAACCCCTGGCACTGTGCATGGAACCAAGAGCATGAAACCCCTGGCAACGAGCATGACACCCAGTGCATGAAACCCTTGACAACGAGCAGGTAATTGAAAAGTAATTAGAAGCCTTACAGTAGGACTTAATGTGTAATGGGCATTACGGTGTGTGGCATAACGTATCACAGACATTGCGGTGTGTGTCATAATGTGTCACAGGCATTACGGTGTATGGTATACTATATCGCGGGCATTGTGATATGTGGTATAATGTCTCAGGGTCATTGCAGTGTGTGTCATAATGTGTCACAGACATTGTATGTGCTATAATGTATCAGGGGCATTGCAGTGTGTAGCATAATGTATAACGGGCATTGCGATTCCTGTCATAATGTGTCACAGGCATTACGGTGTGTGGCATAATGTGTCACAGGCATTACGTTGTGTGGCATAATGTGTCGGGGGCATTACAGTGTGTGCATATTCTGTCATGTGCATTATTGTGTGCGGCATAATGTCTAAGGGCCATTGCAGTATGTGGCATAATGTATACTGGGCATTACTATAAGGAGGAAAAATGACAAATAATGTAAGGGGCATGAATCAGGATTATTTTTCTTTCCTGTGGTGGCCAACGTATGGGCGTGCAGGTTGCAAAACTGGGGTATAAAGTAGTCTTTTCCTGCAATGCCACGCCCCTTTATGCGAAACCACGCCCATTCCAACGAAACCACGCCCCTTTTTTGCAGCGCACGCCTTCGGCGCGCGCATATTTATCCCTTTCTTGCTCCCAATTATGGAGCATGAAGGGGGGGCGCCGAAGAATTTTTTGGCTTGGGGGAAAAAAATTTCTAGTTACGCCACTGTACTCTAGATATAATGCAGTAAAGAACACCAACACTGTGACTGGATGGACTGATGCAGCACAATACACTGACTACACTGGACTGGACAGCACAACACAGCACCATTTTATACAGCTACACTGGCAGGAGAGGACACCAACACTGTGACTGGCTGGACTGATGCAACACAATAAACTGACTACACTGGACTAGACTGTGCAGCACAACACAGCACAAGACACGCCACCCCACTTTCCCACCCCCACACAGACACTGAACACTGAGGACATGTCTTCTCAATACACTCTCCGAGACTGGAGTGAAAATGGGCGTGACGCGCGGCTCCTTATATGGATTCCAAATCCCGCGAGAATCCGACAGCGGGATAATGACGTTTTGCGTTCGGGTTTCCGAGTCAGGCGTGAAAACCCGAGCCTGAGTCAGATCCGGGCTCGAGACGTGAAGTTCGGTAGGGTTCGGTTCTCTGAGAACCGAACCCACTCATCACTACTTAAAATGGGATGCGGTCAACATCCCGCTGGACGGGATCCCGGCAGTCGAAATACCGACGCCGGAATCCCGACCTCCACAATCCCGACCGCCACAATCCCGACATATTCTCCCTCCGTGGGTGTCCACTGTCCACGACACCCATAGAGGGAGAATATAATAGTGTGCCGAGCGTAGCGTTCCGCTCGCCACCCCTGTCGGGATTGTGTGGTCGGGATTCCGGCATCGGTATTTCGACCGCCGAGATCCCGTCCAGCGGGATTACGTACTGATCCCCTTAAAATCCCTTTTTTCCCAGTTTTTTTTCTAAGGGAACATAACCACGCCTCCTGTGATTAGGCCACACCTCTTGAAAAGTACCTGGGCCCAGCCTGAATCTCGACTGCCCTGTCTACTGATATCTGATTGAATATTATGGGCAAGCTTGTCTCAGGCCATTGGCAATGAGAAAGCCTTTTTTACAGTAAAATACTGGGACTGAATACTGTATCTATATCCAGATACGTTAGCATTAACACTAGCAGGACAGATGGACAGCCACGCTTACACAGTGTCGGACTGGGACATAAAGGGCCCACCAAGGGAATGCAATGATAGGTGACAGGCTCCATGCTTAGGGGTGTGGCCAGCCTCCATAGAGTGTGTGGCCAGCCACCACAGAGGCTTAGAAAATTCGGTAGAAAGGTTCTTCTATGTTGTCGCTGGAGCTGCCTGAATATAAAGGTGATGACCTTTGTTGCAACAGATTGTCACGACGGATTGCACCTGAATGAGGAGAGGGCAGCAGTGCTGGGGGAAAAGGATTGTTAGAAGGTTCGAAGAGATTTTAAACTAGGCGCCTGGGGGGGAGGGACAAGAAAGAATTAGTGGGACAACTAGAAAGAGTAGAAAAGAGGGATGTATAAAGTATAATGGGGATGGAGAGGGGGGAAGGAGTAAAATAGTCAGCGATGGTAAATCAAGGAAAGCTCAACTTCCTAAGGAATTGTCTACAACCAAACTTGCAGTTCAGGGAAGTACTAAACTTAAGTGTATGCTTGCAAATGCAAGAAGCCTTACAAGTAAAATGGGGGAATTAGAAACGATTGCACTTAATGACCAATATGATATCATAGGCATTACAGAGACATGGTGGGACAATTCTCACGACTGGGCATCAAACATGGAGGGGTACACCCAGAGCCGACCTTAGGCATAGGCAAACTAGGCAAATGCTTAGGGCATTTGGTATGCTTATGGGGCACCAGCAGCTTCTGCTGATTAAAATGATATGCAGCATGCCTATATTGTGTGTGTGACTGCGGCTGTATCTACATACGAAATGCTATATTGCAGTGTATTCCTGGAAATCACTGTAATGTAGCATTTCGTATGCAGATACAGCCACAGTCGCACACACAATATAGGCATGCTGCATATCATTTTAATCAGCAGAAGCTGCTTGTGCATCCTAGCCACATAGTAATGCAAATAAGATGCATTTTCATAAACAAATGGCACCCTGACGTTAGCAGAGCTGCCAGCTGACTCATGCCAGGCATCTGCTGCAGAACTAGCGACGGTGCTAGGGGGCACCAGCCAAAATTTTGCCTAGGGCATCATATTGGTTAAGGCCGGCTCTGGGTACACCCTCTTCAGGAGATATAGGATTAAAGAGGAGGGGGTGTTTGTCTTTATGTTAAGCCATTTTTAGAACCTTTGTAAAGAAGGTCATTTATGAGAGGACTGGTGATAACGTGGAGTCATTATGTGTTGAGAACTCGAGTGGGGGTAAAGATACAAAAAATAAGAATTTACTCACCTGGTAATTCTATTTCTCGTAGTCCGTAGTGGATGCTGGGGACTCCGTAAGGACCATGGGGAATAGCGGGCTCCGCAGGAGACTGGGCACTCTAAAGAAAGATTTAGTACTATCTGGTGTGCACTGGCTCCTCCCTCTATGCCCCTCCTCCAGACCTCAGTTAAGGAAACTGTGCCGGGAAGAGCTGACATTACAAGGAAAGGATTTTGGAATCCAGGGTAAGACTCATACCAGCCACACCAATCACACTGTACAACTTGTGATAAACTTACCCAGTTAACAGTATGAACAACAACTGAGCATCACTCAACCGATGCTACATAACCATAACCCTTTGTTAAGCAATAACGATATACACGTATTGCAGAAAGTCCGCACTTGGGACGGGCGCCCAGCATCCACTACGGACTACGAGAAATAGAATTACCGGTGAGTAAATTCTTATTTTCTCTAACGTCCTAGTGGATGCTGGGGACTCCGTAAGGACCATGGGGATTATACCAAAGCTCCCAAACGGGCGGGAAAGTGCGGATGACTCTGCAGCACCGAATGGGCAAACACCAGGTCCTCCTCAGCCAGGGTATCAAACTTGTAGAACTTTGCAAATGTGTTTGAACCCGACCAAGTAGCAGCTCGGCAAACCTGTAATGCCGAGACCCCTCGGGCAGCCGCCCAAGAAGAGCCCACCTTCCTTGTGGAATGGGCTTTTACTGATTTTGGATGCGGCAATCCAGCCGCAGAATGAGCCTGCTGAATCGTGTTACAGATCCAGCGAGCAATGGTTTGCTTTGAAGCAGGAGCACCCAGCTTGTTGGATGCATACAGGATAAACAGCGAGTCAGTTTTCCTGACTCCAGCCGTCCTGGCAACATAGATCTTCAAAGCCCTGACTACATCAAGCAACTTGGAATCCTCCAAGTCACGAGTAGCCGCAGGCACCACAATGGGTTGGTTCAAATGAAAAGATGACACCACCTTTAGCAGAAACTGCGGACGAGTTCGCAATTCTGCCCTATCCATATGGAAAACCATATAGGGGCTTTTACATGACAAAGCCGCCAATTCTGACACACGTCTAGCTGAGGCTAGGGCCAACAGCATGACCACCTTCCACGTGAGATACTTTAGCTCCACTGTCTTAAGTGGCTCAAACCAGTGGGATTTCAGGAAAGCCAAGACCACGTTAAGATCCCAAGGTGCCACTGGTGGCACAAAAGGAGGCTGAATATGCAGCACTCCCTTAACAAACGTCTGAACCTCAGGCAGTGAAGCCAGTTCTTTTTGAAAGAAAATGGATAGGGCCGAAATCTGGACCTTTATGGACCCTAATTTTAGGCCCATAGTCACACCTGACTGTAGGAAGTGCAGGAATCGACCCAGCTGGAATTCCTCTGTAGGGGCCTTCCCGGCCTCACACCAAGCAACATATTTTCGCCATATACGGTGATAATGTTTTGCTGTCACGTCCTTCCTAGCCTTTATCAGCGTAGGAATAACTGCATCCGGAATGCCCTTTTCTGCTAGGATCCGGCGTTCAACCGCCATGCCGTCAAACGCAGACGCGGTAAGTCTTGGAACAGACAGGGCCCCTGTTGCAACAGGTCCTGTCTGAGAGGCAGAGGCCATGGGTCCTCTGTGAGCATTTCTTGCAGTTCCGGGTACCAAGTCCTTCTTGGCCAATTCGGAACAATGAGTATTGTTCTCACTCCTCTTTTTCTTACGATTCTCAGTACCCTGGGTATGAGAGGAAGAGGAGGAAACACATAGACCGACTGGAAAACCCACGGTGTCACCAGTGCGTCCACAGCCATCGCCTGAGGGTCCCTTGACCTGGCGCAATACCTCTTTAATTTTTTGTTGAGGCGGGACGCCATCATGTCCACCTGTGGCAGTTCCCATCGATTTACAATCTGCGTGAAGACTTCTTGATGAAGTCCCCACTCTCCCGGGTGGAGGTCGTGTCTGCTGAGGAAGTCTGCTTCCCAGTTGTCCACTCCCGGAATGAACACTGCTGACAGTGCTTGCACGTGATTCTCCGCCCAACGAAGAATCCTGGTGGCTTCCGCCATTGCCACCCTGCTTCTTGTGCCGCCCTGGCGGTTTACATGAGCGACTGCCGTGATGTTGTCTGACTGAATCAGCACTGGTTGGTCTCGAAGCAGAGACTCCGCTTGACTCAGGGCGTTGTATATGGCCCGTAGCTCCAGGATATTTATGTGCAGACAAGTCTCCTGACTTGACCACAGCCCTTGGAAGTTTCTTCCTTGAGTGACTGCCCCCCACCCTCGGAGGCTTGCATCCGTGGTCACCAGGACACAGTCCTGTATGTCGAATCTGCGGCCCTCGAGGAGGTGAGCACCTTGTAGCCACCACAGAAGAGACACCCTGGCCCTGGGGGACAGGGTGATCATCCGATGCATCTGAAGATGCGATCCGGACCACTTGTCCAGCAGATCCCACTAAAAGATCCTCGCATGGAACCTGCCGAAGGGAATGGCTTCGTATGACGCCACCACCTTTCCCAGGACTCGTGTGCAGTGATGCACCGACACCTGTTTTGGCTTTAGGAGGTCTCTGACCAGAGTCACAAGCTCCTGAGCCTTCTCCTCCGGGAGAAACACCTTCTTCTGGTCAGTGTCCAGAATCATGCCCAGGAAGGGCAGACGCGTCGCAGGAATCAGCTGCGACTTTGGAATGTTCAGAATCCAGCCGTGCTGACGCAACACTTCCTGAGAGCGTGCTACGCTGATCAGCAACTGCTCCCTGGACCTCGCCTTTATGAGGAGATCGTCCAAGTATGGGATAATTGTAACCCCTTGCTTCCGAAGGAGCACCATCATTTCCGCCATCACCTTGGTAAAAACTCTCGGTGCCGTGGACAGGCCAAACGGCAACGTCTGGAATTGGTAATGACAGTCCCGTACCACAAACCTGAGGTACTCCTGATGAGGCGGATAAATGGGGACATGCAAGTAAGCATCCTTGATGTCCAGAGACACCATAAAATCCCCCTCTTCCAGGCTTGCAATGACCGCTCTGAGCGATTCCATTTTGAACTTGAATTTCTTCAGATAAATGTTCAGGGATTTTAAATTTAAAATGGGTCTGACCGAACCGTCCGGTTTCGGTACCACAAACATAGTGGAATAGTAGCCCCTTCCCCGTTGAAGGGGGGAACCTCTACCACCACCTGCTGGAGAAAAAGTTTGTGAATTGCCGCCAACACTATCTCCCTTTTCATGGGGGAAGTTGTTAAGGCCGATTTTAGGTAACGGTGAGGGGGCGTCACCTCTAATTCCAGCTTGTATCCCTGAGACACAACTTGTATAGCCCAAGGATCCACCTGTGAGCGAACCCACTGGTGGCTGAAATGTCGGAGACGCGCCCCCACTGCTCCTGGCTCCGCCTGTGGAGCCCCAGCGTCATGCAGTGGATTTAGTGGAAGCCGGGGAAGACTTTTGTTCCTGGGAACTAGCTGCATGGTGCAGCTTTTACCCCTGCTTCTACCCCTGCCTCTGGCAAGAAAGGACGCACCTCTGACCTTCTTGCTCTTCTGAGAACGAAAGGACTGCATTTGGTAATACGGTGCTTTCTTAGGTTGTGGAGGGACATAAGGCAAGAAATTTGACTTCCCAGCCGTAGCTGTGGAAACTAGGTCCGAGAGACCGTCCCCAAACAATTCCTCACCCTTATAAGGTAAAACCTCCATGTGTTTTTTAGAGTCGGTATCCCCTGTCCATTGCCGAGTCCATAAGACCCTTCTGGCAGAAATGGACATTGCGTTAACTCTAGAGCCCAGCAGGCAAATGTCCCTCTGGGCATCCCGCATATACAGGACCGCGTCCTTGATATGTGCCAGGGTCAGTAGAACATGTGCCAGGGTCAGTAGAACAGTGTCCCTGTCCAGGGTATCTATCTCCTCAGACAGAGTATCCGTCCATGCAGCTACCGCACTACACATCCAGGCCGAAGCAATTGCTGGCCTCAGCAGTGTGCCAGAATGTGTATAAACAGACTTCAGGATAGCTTCCTGCTTTCTAACCGCAGGATCCTTTAGGGCGGCCGTATCCGGAGACGGCAGGGCCACCTTCTTAGACAAGTGTGTCAACGCCTTGTCTACCCTAGGGGAGGATTCCCAGCGTAACCTGTCCGTTGGCGGGAAAGGATACGCCATAAGTAATCTCTTGGAAACTATCACCTTCCTGTCAGGGGAATCCCACGCTTTTTCACATAATTCATTTAATTCATGTGAAGGGGGAAAAGTCACTTCATGCTTTTTCTCCCCATACATATAAATCCTCTTGTCAGGGACAGGATTTTCCTCAGAAATGTGTAATACATCCTTCATTGCTACAATCATGTAGCGGATGGCTTTAGTCATTTTAGGCTGCAACTTTGCCTCATCGTCATCGACACTGGAGTCAGATTCCGTGTCGACATCTGTGTCAACTATCTGGGATAGTGTGCGCTTTTGAGACCCTGATGGCCTCTGCGCTGTAGGATCAGGCATGGGTTGAGACCCTGACTGCCCCACGGTTACAGTTTTATCCAATCTGTTATGCAAGGAGTTTACATTATCATTTAACACCTTCCACATATCCATCCAATCAGGTATCGGCACCGTCGGCGGCGACACCACACTCAGCTGCACTTGTTCTGCCTCCACGTATCCTTCCTCATCAAACATGTCGACACAGGCGTACCGACACACAGCACACACACAGGGAATGCTCTGACTGAGGACAGGACCCCACAAAGGCTTTTGGGGAGACAGAGAGAGAGTATGCCAGCACACACCCCAGCGCTATATAACCCAGGGATTACACTGTACCTTAGTGTTTACCCTGTAGCTGCTGTTAATATATCTCTGCGCCTAAATTTATGTGCCCCCCCCCCTCTCTTTTTTACCCTCTAATGCACCTGTATACTGCAGGGGAGAGCCTGGGGAGCGTCCTTCCAGCGGAGCTATGAAGAGAAAATGGCGCTGGTGTGCTGAGGAAGAAGGCCCCGCCCCCTCAGCGGCGGGCTTCTGTCCTGCTTTAATAAGTAAAAAATGGCGGGGGCTCGGGCATATATACAGTCCCAGACTGTATATATGTCTCTTTTTGCCAAAAAGGTACTTAATTCCTGCCCAGGGCGCCCCCCCCCCCCCTGCGCCCTGCACCCTACAGTGACCGGAGTGTGCGGTGTGCTGTGGGAGCAATGGCGCACAGCTGCAGTGCTGTGTGCTACCTTAAGTGAAGACAGGAGTCTTCAGCCGCCGATTTCGACGTCTTCATGCTTCTGCTGCTTCTGTTCTTCTGGCTCTGCGAGGGGGACGGCGGCGCGGCTCCGGGAACGGACGATCAAGGTTAGGTACCTGTGTTCGATCCCTCTGGAGCTAATGGTGTCCAGTAGCCTAAGAAGCGCTACCTAGCTGCCGTGAGTAGGTTTGCTTCTCTCCCCTCAGTCCCTCGTAGCAGAGAGTCTGTTGCCAGCAGATGCTCTCTGAAAATAAAAAACCTGACAAAATACTTTCTTTCTAGCAAGCTCAGTGAAAGGGTTAAAGCTCGTCTCTGCTTCAATGTCATAGAATTGCTTGTGTTATAGAACTTAATGTTCCAGCACATTCCTTGCTACTGTCCTTGTCTCTTATCTTTTTTTTTATATACCGTGTGAACAACCTCCCTATTTGAAATACAAACTTGCCCATATATGCATATCCTTCCACTGCGGCAGTTCCTAGCCAATCATGTTATGTTAGCCCCTTTTTGTGTTCTGTCCAATTAGTTATTGACTTGGGATATACACGCCCTAAATCCTTTCTTTTATATACTTTTGTTAAACGAACAATAAACAGTGTGAATCTTTACTGCTTGTGTTGTGCATGTAACTTGTGGCTAAAGGTTTACACTCACGGACGTCTGAGAGGCCATCACATCGAGGGTTAAAGAATATAGGGGCAATCCTTTCAAGTGGGGGCTCTGTCCGCGATTCAGTGATCGTCCCCGAATGGTAAGATAGAGAATTTATTGTCTGTCTTTGCCATACGGGATTGCGGTCATACACTGAAGCTGAATCCGTGTCAGTGTTCTGGGAACACGTGACCAAACATCTTTAATGTCTGGGACTTAAAGATACGTCTGAGAAGGGACCAGGGGTCCAAGCGCAACTCTCCAAAGACGTTAGTATCTGGGATACTTAAAATAGACCTGGGAGTCTATACATAACGAGACGTTAGTATCTGGGATACTTAAAATAGACCTGGGGTCTATACATAACGTAGAGAATACCTCGATTTGATCGTCTATATATTCTTGTATGTTTGTAGTGAGATAAGTTCTTATATTTGGTCCAGACGGCTGGTAAGTTTTCGTCTGCCAGATATCTTTACTCAAACACTTTTCCTGCTTCCTGTTTAAAACGCTGTATTTTTCTGACATCTTGTACGAATGGTAAGTATCGTACACGTCAAAAGATTTCATGTTCTCACTATACAGATAATATTGTGATATTGTCAATGACTAATTAACTGGTTAGCTGATGCATGTATAGTAGAGTGTTGTAAATTTTAGATATTTTCTTTTAAAGTTGTACTGTTGATTTATATTACTGTCTGACAATGGGCTCTAGTCAGAGTAAAAAAAAACTACATATCCCCCGCCCCTCCCTGGTGAGACATGCAAGATGTATGTCGCCCGCAACTCTACCTCAGAGTATTACTTAGTTAACCCCTGGGTGGATAATTTAGCAGGGATGGACAGAGAAAGCAGGACAGGACCCATTCCTACGGGAAGGCAGTAATTACCCTTTCTATATGGAGGATTACAAAAATGTCAGTTCCCAACAGCACAGAAGCGAAGAAATGAGAAACTGTAAATCTTTGAAAACCCTCTCCCTCCCCCTTACATTCCAATATATCCTGCGCTCGGAGACACAGATCTCTTGGCAGCAGTAACCCTTTCACACCAGATGGGATCGCCTCCAACTCCACTGCTGGAGGGTGCGTCCACTAGCTCTATCCCTAACGCACCAGTAACCCAGAGTTTAGATAATAGTAAAACACTGTCCCAAGCCCACTATTACCCTCGATGGCTGTATATCTTATTTGCGCAAAGCTTGCAAAGGACGCAGCGATACACATATGGAGGAAGTCTTTAAAACCCGTGCTCCTTTGCCTGTGCTTTTTTGCCTGTCGCTGTAGCTTGTAAACAGAAACCTTCGGAGTCTGTTACTGAGTTTTGGAAAAGGTTTAAGGACTGCTGGACAGATGACGCTGGCTTACCTTTGCTTAACTCAGAAAGCTTACTCATTTCCACCTTCATTAACAACCTACCCACCAATGCCTGACTTAGCTCAAGTAAACCCCGCTCTTTGGTCAGAAGGTCCATATGACACTGGCCTAATCTCATGCACACCACATAAGGCCAATCTCAAACCCGACTCACAACCTGTTTATAGAAGGTCTCATACAGCAATTCTTACAACAGGGTATTCTCAGACATATTGTATCACCATACTGTACTCCTGTGAACCCTGTTGCCAAAGCTGATAGCAGTATAAGATTTGTACAGGATCTCAGAGCGATCAATCAGTTAATTGTCCCAGATGTAAACTCACTCATTTCTGCAATCCCTGCAGATGCTGCGTTCTTCTCTGTAATTGATTTGAAGAATGCCTTTTTCAGCATACCTGTAGATTCACAGACACAATTACTTTTTGCCTTTTCTTTTGAGGGTAAACAACTTACCTGGTGCAGATTATTGACGCACCTGTTGTCTCCAGGCCACATTGGGGCCCTGGCAACCTCACCATGGTTCAGTCCTGCTACAGTATGCAGATGATCTGCTGCTCTGTAGTCAAACTGAGGAGGCCTGCCGAGAGGATGGTGTTTCATTACTAAACTGGCTTTGTGAATGTGGACACAAGGTGTCCAAAACAAAAATGCAATGGTGTAAAAAGCATGTTGATTACTTAGGTTTTGTGCTCACTCAGGGAGAGAGGAAAATCAGTCCACAACGCATACAGTCTGTATTGGGCCTGGTCACCCCAACTACCCAGAAGGAACTACTGTCCTTCCTGGGTATGGTAAATTACTGCAGACAGTGGATTTCTGATTGCTCCTATTATGATAACATTTTGAGACAAGCCACACTGAAGGACAAACCTAAAACTGTACAATGGTCACAAGAAATGTTAACTGCATATAAAAGTTTAAAATGTATGTTAATGAAAAGTCCGGCACTTGGCCTCCCCAATTATGTACTACCTTTCCATCTATATGCAAGGGACAATTGTAAAACCATGGCGGGGGTGCTCACACAGTTTCATGGAGGGAAGTTGCGCCCCGTGGCATTTTTTTTCCAAAGTCATGCCAGTGTCTGTGCAAGGTATGCCTGCCTGCCTCAGGGCTTTGGCAGCCTGTGCAATGGTTGCAGAAATGGCCACTACCCTCACTTTAGGCCACATCACAGTACTCCACACCACACATGATGTCCTGGCAATACTTAAAGGCTTACACACACAGCACATGTCAGCACAACGCCTTAGTGGATATGAAGTACTCCTTTTGAGTAACCCTACCCTTACCATTAAGTACACTGCTAGTTCTTCTGGCCCTGCACCCATTCTCAATGCCCTTTTAGGCTTGAAAGGTCCCGAGGATGAACCACCCGACCTACTGTGCTGCTTCCATTGAAGCTGAAACTTCTCCCAGACTTGACATGTCTCCCGTTCCCATACCAGGCGCAGACATTGTTTTTGTTGACGGCTCCTGTAGTAGGCCCAATGACAATACATACCAGGCTGGCTATGCCATTGTCACCCTCCCTGACACTGTGTTGGAAGCCCTACCAATACCTTATCAGTCCGCGCAAGCTGCAGAACTCATTGCACTCACTAGAGCATGTCCCTCCCTTGACAACGTCCATCTGCTCACTCAAACTTCAAGCTGCTGCGACTAATACTGATCTCTCCGACTGGACTTACCCAATTCTGCAGAAAAATCCTAAATCAGGATTAATCTGCAAAGAGGGGAAACCCTGTATACCCCAGTCCAGTGCCCCTTTGCTCGTTGCCCATTGCCGTGGTGTTGGTCACCGTGGTGAAGCCACAACACTCCTCCTACTAACCAATGATTTTTATGTTACTAATGCCAAATCACTTGTGGACCAGTATGTTAGCAGATGCATCACTTGCCTCAGGAACAACCCTAATAAAGCTAAACACCAGCATCTTGAATACCCCACAGAAAACTCTAGGATACTCACCCTTTGAAATACTAATGGGTAGACCCTTTTCCTACACCCTGGGCTAAGAAACCACTAGTAATACAGGAAGGAGATCTAGAACTCATCAGAGAAGAGTATGTCAGGTCCCTGATAACAAAACTGAATGAAATTGAACATGAGGTTGTTTGTAAAAACCCTTTGAATCCACAGGAACCTACACACCCCTTTAAAGTCGGAGACAGAGTCGTGGTGAAGGTGCTCCCCAGGAGCAAGAGCCCAGGAGACTTCACCTATGGCCCAGAGGCGGAAGTCGTAGCAGTTACCCGAACAGCAGTCCTGACAGAGGAAAGTCCTACCTGGATCCATGCATCCCGAGTAAAAAAGGTTCCTAGACCAGACCTAGAGAGGGAAGCAAGTGATTCCAGTGAGGTACGAACCGGGGCAGACAGCCCTGACCTCCCACCTAGCGAAGACAGAAGAACAGAAAACGATGAAGAACCTGCCCCCTATCTCTATCCTGGGGACTATCTCGATAGCCCTACTGGCCCTCATTCACCTCACAATATGTGAAGTCGACATCACACAAACAGATGGGGTCCCCACCTTGTGGTACAATTCCTCCAATACACACGTAGCCACATACATCCTTGATTATTTCATGTTCCCTAAACTTGCTGACAACAAACACAATAAAAGCAACTGTTATGTCTGTGGCAAATCTAGGCCCCACCTAGGTACAGTGCCCCTTAATATACCCCTAGAACAGGAAAATTGTTTTTTCAGCCTTTTAATGACACCAAAACAAATGACAGTCAGTGCGAAATGTGGAAAAGGGAATATCCCATATTGTAAAAAAATCCCAACCCAGGAAGCACCATAACCATATATCCTGGAAACTATACCTGTTATACATCTAACACCACCACAGGAAGAAATTTAAAAACCTTCCCACCAGGGTATTGTGCAAATAAAAGAACAACTGTTTAGTCAACCAAACTAGATCATTAGGCGACATTTATTACATATGTGGGGATATGAAGCTTAGAATTAAATTAGACACACCATGGTATGGTGAGTGTGCCCTGGCCAAAGTCATAATGCCACTCCTAATGATCACCGATGACCCCACTCCTCCCTCTAATACTCCTGCTAATCGAAAGAAAAGAGCACTCCCAGGAGGTAGCTTTGACCCCCACGTATACATTGATGCTATAGGGGTCCCAAGAGGTGTTCCAAATGAGTTCAAAGCTAGAGATGAGGTGGCTGCGGGTTTTGAGTCATTGTTTCCTATAGTAACTGTAAATAAAAACGTAGCCTGGATTAATTATATATATTATAATCAACAAAGATTTGTTAATGATACCAAAGATGCTCTTAAAGGTATAGCTGAACAGCTAGAAGCCACTTCCCAAATGACATTCCAAAATAGAATGGCCCTTGACATGATTCTAGCAGAAAAAGGCGGTACATGTGTTTACATTAGTAAGGTGGAAGGCTGTTGTACATATATTCCTGACAACACTGGTCCCAATGGTAAGGTTACTTTAGCCATAAACAAGTTAGAAACCTTATCCATAGAACTTAAGAAAAATTCAGGTATTGATAACCCATGGAGCCAATATTTTGGGTGGTTTGAAAATTGGAAACAGGCTCTTGTGCAAATAAGCATATTCATACTTGTAACTTTAATTCTTGTAGGCATTATAGTTTATTGTGTAATTCCCTGTGGAAAGAAACTTACCTCCAAAGGCATTGATAAGGCCCTGATGTACTATGATATAACCACCAGTCCTGTCACCTCCTCTGATAGTAAGGGACCCGACGATTATGTCCAATATCTCAAGAACTGGAGGAACAAGAAAGGAGCCTCACTCAAGAATCATGTCATATAACAATCATGATTCTAAGAGGGGATTGAAAGGGTTAAAGCTCGTCTCTGCTTCAATGTCATAGAATTGCTTGTGTTATAGAACTTAATGTTCCAGCACATTCCTTGCTACTGTCCTTGTCTCTTATCTTTTTTTTTATATACCGTGTGAACAACCTCCCTATTTGAAATACAAACTTGCCCATATATGCATATCCTTCCACTGCGGCAGTTCCTAGCCAATCATGTTATGTTAGCCCCTTTTTGTGTTCTGTCCAATTAGTTATTGACTTGGGATATACACGCCCTAAATCCTTTCTTTTATATACTTTTGTTAAACGAACAATAAACAGTGTGAATCTTTACTGCTTGTGTTGTGCATGTAACTTGTGGCTAAAGGTTTACACTCACGGACGTCTGAGAGGCCATCACATCGAGGGTTAAAGAATATAGGGGCAATCCTTTCACTCAGGAGAGCCCACTAGGAGCACCCAGCTCTGGCCGGGCACAGATTCTAACTGAGGTCTGGAGGAGGGGCATAGAGGGAGGAGCCAGTGCACACCAGATAGTACTAAATCTTTCTTTAGAGTGCCCAGTCTCCTGCGGAGCCCGCTATTCCCCATGGTCCTTACGGAGTCCCCAGCATCCACTAGGACGTTAGAGAAAAGCTTTTAATAGGGACATGCTACAAACCGCAAGATATTAGTATGTCTGATGAATTACATCTCTTGCAGCAAAAAGCTGCAGGACTTGGGGAGGCCATTATCATAGGGGACTTTAATTATCCGGACATAAATTGGAACACCGAAACAGTGAATACAGCTAGGGGAAACAGGTTCTTAAACATGCTAAAAGATCATTACTTGTCCCAGGTAATCGAGGAACCACCTAAACAAAGGACAATACTGGACCTAGTACTGACTAATAATACGGAGATAATAACAGGATTTTTATACCTACCGGTAAATCCTTTTCTCCTAGTCCGTAGAGGATGCTGGGGTCCACTTTAGTACCATGGGGTATAGACGGTTCCGCAGGAGCCATGGGCACTTTAAGACTTTTTCAGAGTGTGAACTGGCTCCTCCCTCTATGCTCCTCCTCCAGACCTCAGTATAGGAACTGTGCCCAGGGAGACGGACAATTCGAGAAAAGGATTTACTTTCAAGTTAATGATGAGATTCACACCAGCTCACACTCCAACCATGCCACACAACATGGCATTCAATCTAACACACGCTAACCCGCATGAACATAACAGCAACGTGCTGAAAACAATTTTAACACAACACCTGTGTAAAACTATAACAAAATTACTACTGCAGGTAAAGTACGCACTGGGCTGGGTGCCCAGCATCCTCTACGGACTAGAAGAAAAGGATTTACCGGTAGGTATAAAAATCCTGTTTTCTCATACGTCCTAGAGGATGCTGGGGTCCACTTTAGTACCATGTGGTTATACCAAAGCTCCAGTACGGGCAGGAGAGTGTGGATGTCCCTGCAGAACCGATTGACCAAACTTTAGGTCATCAGCGGCCAAGGTGTCAAACTTGTAAAACTTAGCAAACGTGTTTGCCCCTGACCAAGTAGCTGCTCGGCAAAGTTGTAATGCCGAGACTCCCCGGGCAGCCGCCCAGGATGAGCCCACCTTTCTTGTAGAATGGGCATTCACCGAATTCGGCATCGGCAATCCTGCCGTGCAATGAGCGTGTTGAATCGTACCTCTGATCCAGCGCGCAATCGTCTGCTTTGGAGCAGGACACCCAATCTTGTTGGGAGCATACAGGACAAACAGAGCCTCTGTTTTCCGTATCCTAGCCGTTCTGGCGACATAAATTTTCAAAGCTTTGACCACATCCAAAGACTTCGAACCAGCGATGGTGTCAGTAGCCACTGGCACCACAATAGGTTGGTTTATATGGAAAGAAGAAACCACCTTTGGAAGAAATTGCTGACGAGTTCTCAGCTCAGCTCAGCTCTATCTTCATGGAATATCAAATAAGGGCTCTTGCGACAAGACCCCTTACTCAGACACCCTCCTTGTGGATGCCAAGGCCAACAGCATGACCACTTTCCAAGTGAGAAACTTCAACTCCACCTCCTGGAGAGGTTCAAACCAATCTGATTGAAAAAACTGCAACACCACGTTAAGATCCCACGGTGTCGCAGGAGGCACAAATGGAGGTTGGATGTGCAGAACCCCTTTCACGAAGGTCTGAACTTCTGGAAGGGAGGCCAATTGTTTCTGAAAGAAAACGGACAAGGCCGAAATCTGGACCTTGATTGAACCCAATCGTAGGCCCGCATCCACACCCACCTGCAGAAAATGGAGAAAACGTCCTAACTGAAACTCTTCCGGTGAAGCCTTCTTGATTTCACACCAAGATACATATTTTCTCCAAATACGGTGGTAATGTTTAGACGTTACTCCTTTCCTGGCCTGAATAAGAGTGGGAATGACTTCTTTGTGAATACCCTTTCGGGCTAGGATCCGGTGCTCAACAGCCATGCCGTCAAATGTAGCCGCGGTAAGTCTTGATACACGAACAGCCCCTGCTGCAGCAGGTCCTCGCAAAGAGGAAGAGGCCGAGGATCTTCTATGAGCAACTCCTGGAGATCTGGATACCAAGCCCTCCTTGGCCAGTCTAGGACAAGGAGGATCGCTCGAACTCCTGTTCTTCTTATGATTTTGAGAACTTTTGGTATCAGTGGAAGTGGAGGGAAGACATACACCGACCGAAACACCCACTGGGTCACCAGTGCGTCCACTGCTATTGCTTGAGGGTCTCTCAACCTGGAACAATATCTCTGAAGCTTCTTGTTGAGACGAGATGCCATCATGTCTACTTGAGGAACTCCCCAAAGACCTGTCACCTCTGCGAAGACTTCTTGGTGGAGGCTCCCATCTCCTGGATGGAGATCGTGTCTGCTGAGGAAGTTTGCTTCCCAGTTGTCCACTCCCGGAATGAAAATTGCCGACAGAGCTCTTGCATGTCTTTCTGCCCAGAGGAGAATCTTTGTCACCTCTGCCACTGCCGCTCTGCTTTTCATTCCGCCCTGACGGTTTATGTTCGCTACTGCTGTTACATTGTCTGACTGGATTTGTACGGGTTGATCTTGAAGAAGGTGCACCGCTTGTAGAAGGCCGTTGTAAACGGCTCTCAACTCTAGAACATTTATGTGATGTCAAAGTCGAAAAATATTGCAGTACACACATCACGTACAAACTACACACAGATGGCCTCCGTGCGTGTACTTGTTCTGCCGTGCGTGCGCATATTCGCAATTTGCGTATGGTCGCTCCCGCGGTCCTGTGCATTAGCACGTGGTATGAGTATTTACGGTAGAGTTTGTGGACGCATGGAAAAGCTATCAAAACACATTACATATTTAATCCAAATAGTGCACAATGTACACATAGTCTCCTCGCATCACACCAGCAAGTTACAACAGTTTAAATGGTAACAGAACAAAGGGATTCACCTTTACAGGATAGGAGGGGACAGAACAAGGTTATAAGGTGGTGTTTGGTATCCAGCTGTAGGGTATTTTAAGGGTAATATTCCGGTGTTGGTTTGCAGAAGATCACACGTTCCTGCGAGTAGTTATGTGCAGGAGCAGAATATAGATATAAACTGTATTTACTGTACATTAGGTATGTGGCGGGAACCCAGAGGAGACCACCCACAAGTGCATCTTGAACAGACATCGCCCACCTATTCAAACCAGCCTATGACCTCTCCTGTACTGTAAATGACAATCCCTGTATCCATTGTGTTAAGTTTTGGAAGATTGTATAAAAGGAGCCAGCTGCAGGCCTGGTCCCAGAAGACTCTCAAAGTTATCTATCTAGATGACCGAGGACCAGACTGGGTAGCGCGGCGAAATCCAAACAAGTATGTACCATTGACTGTAGCCATTATTCTGTTGCATTGTATTGTTTTGTTATTGTATCCCCCTTTCAGTAATAATATGTTGTGGTGTCGGAACCCAGCAGTTTAAGTACAATCTGGTGTCGTGTTTTCCTTTCCCTGCTAAGGTTTAAAGTGTATTACTATTGCATGCATAGCTATTAAGGGTTCACGGTGTATCTTTAGGTGTGTACGCGCTGCGTGTACTTTGTACAGTCAGCGCGGCGTTTGTACGCAAAGTCCGTACACGGTACGGGACTCTGTACGCTAATGGTGTAATAAGTACGTAGGTTGTGGATTAAGTATAGCGGCCGCAGCGGCTTCATTTAAAGTGTATGAAATGTCTTTTTAAAGTGTTGCTTTTAGTTCCTGTATGTAAATCAGCATTTACAATTGGGGGCTCATCCGATTTCCACATACTCACAGCCTAAAAGGTCATAGCAGACTTAATCTATCAGCGAAAGGGTGGACAGAAAGTATCCTACGTAACCTTTTCATGGTCGATGAATACACTGAAAACCCTGATTAGACGACGTCTGCTCTGTATGGTTTGCAGAAGTGCTGGTAGAACCCGTAATACAACAGGAAAAAAGCTATTTAAAAATCTGTGAAATTTTTTTGGTGCCAAAAAGCGTACACAAAAGACACCCATACTTTGCATACCCTCTCATATTGTTGCCATAAGACTAAAACTTTTGTTTAAGCTGTATTGCCTCTGGGGTAAAGCTGCCTATCTGAATGAATTGAAATTTTCTGTACAGAAAAACCAAAGTGTATTTGAGTGAGCGAACGTAGGAGTGAGTGGATATTGAACCCAGGGAATTCGGGATTCCGTAGTGTGGTACATCAAGTAAGTGGAGGCTTGATGGCGTGAGGCGGCTGACTCACGTTAGTATAAGGTTTAATACGCAAATCGTGAAGAGATTTGCAGAGGAGCGTAACAGGGAATTGTGCATTGTGTAGTATTGAAGTAAAAAGGTTTTTTGTTACGCTCCGAGCTGAGGGTCGCAGCTTGTACATCGACCCGTGGTTGTACGGCAGATAGGTAACAAGTACCTATACGCTGTGCGATTGGACCGCGCGTTTGTGGGTGCGATAGATAGCGCAACTTGATACCCTTTTTACGAGCTTTTATGTAAAATCGCGGTATCATTAGCGCTGTATAGAGCATATGCAAGCGTGATTTGTGTATAAAAAGTGTATAAGGAGTTTTCGCTGGTCTCTCTCAGGAAAATCTCCAGCGGCAGATATTTACTGGAAAAGGTAAGTCACTCCTAACACTTCCAGTAAATAGAAACCAATAGGGCCTCACTGGGTACGCGGTGTTCACTATTGGAGTGAGTCATGGTACTCAGCGGAGAAGGAGCGAGTGAAAGCGCTAGGTGTCTTTCACCGTCTAATTGCGGTGGGCATTGGGGATTGCGTTTATTGGCAAAAATTCCGCGATGGGATCCAATTGCACAAGCAGTGGGCGTTTGGTAGCTAGGGTTCAGGCTGAAGAAGAGTTGGGACCGAGAAGGTCAGACTCGGGACCGAGAAGGTCAGAATTGCGACCGAGAGGGTCAGCAAGGTTTATTATGTGTGAAAAGTATGGTTCACACACGGAAGCTTTTTGCAATGAATGGTTACGTATGACTGACAAAGATAGGGTACCATTCCCTAGGGTGGGCAGCTTTGAACCGGAGGTACTGCAGAACTTAAGGATAAGGATATGTCTGATAAAATCCAGAAAACAAAGAATTAGACATAGAGATTGTTTAAACTTATGGCAGCAAGAGGGGGATGTGCAAAGGGAATTAGCTCGCGCAGCAGGTTCCAAACCTAGCGGGAAAACAATGGCGACCGCACCAGCACCACCATATATTGTTGGGGAGAAAGTGGCTACAAGCAATGGTGCATTGGTACAGGATAGGAATGTGATTGATAAATGTACTAACGCTAACCCTTGCCAGCTGTATCCCATTTTAAATTTTCCTCAGGATTGTGAGCAGGAAGATGATCCCAGCATGATATCGGCACTCTCTCTAGCAGCCACCATACAAGATACTCAAGTGGGCACGGCCCAACCATTAAGAGTTATAGCAAGGTCCCCTAGTGGAGGGATAAGTGAGGTCGTGTCCACAGGTAAGTACGGTACATTACACTATGCAGAAACAATAGCTCCCCACATTGTAGAATCAAACCAGAAGGACGTAATTGAACTAAATACTGTCAGGGTGATTGCAGTTCCCAACGGGAGAACTGATGCTCAGGGAGTAACTCCCATCAGGAACATTGCCATGCATTGTCCCTGGTCCCGGGCAGAGTTAAGGTCAATTATGTCTGAATTTCCCGATCCCAGTAAAGATCTAGTCGGATGCCAGAGATTCATTAAAGAGTTAGGTAACGCCCATGAGCCTACAAATAAAGATTGGCGAACAGTGCTACGAGTGTGTTTACCCTCAAATATTGACACCACGAAATTCATAGCAGACAGTAAGTTAGATGCAGACGTACCTCTCACTGATGAATACAATCAGGAGAACGTAAAGCAAATCAATCTGCAACTAGGAGTGTATTTCCCTACTGTTGTCAACTTGAATAAAATTTTCTCCATAAGACAAAAGGAAGGTGAAATGGCATCCGAATATTTCCATCGAGCACTGCAGGAAATGGCTAGATACACTGGGATCGAGAACATTAAAGATAATGCACATCACAGGGAGGTAGCTGTTACTGTATTAATGGACGGGTTGAAGGAGGCATTAAGAACAAGGGTACAAACCTCTCTACCTAACTGGAGAGGTATCTCGGTGGCTGCATTGAGAGAGTCCGCTATCGAGCACGACCGGAACATCAGTAAGCACAGGGAGTCTCAGGGGGATAAGCTGATGACAGTGAGTATAAATGCTCTTACAACAAAACCACATCAGCCAAAACCCCAGACCCCTGATGGTAAGCCACGTGTAGTAAAATGTTATAATTGTCAGAAGGAAGGACATTTTGCAAAGGATTGTAGGAATAAAGGTACACACAACGTATACCGACCCCCTAGACCAGAATACGAACCACACTACAATTCACATAATTGGGATCAGGGACCATATAGAAGAGATTATGAGCCACATAGAGGGGAAAAAAGGAGATACCCACCAAGGAGGGACTGGCAGGCCTCCGAAAAACCACAGCTACCCCCCTCACATATTGTAGCTGCCAATGCGCTGCGAGAGGGTACCCATACACAATAGGGGTTAGGCCACACCTGTAGTCTGCAGCCAGTGAAATTGATTGCTAGCCTTAGTAGTGAACCTGAGGTCACGGTTGATGTAGCTGGTGTACCATTACCATTTCTTGTAGATACAGGGGCGGCCAGGTCAGTGTTGAATTCCACATCAGGTATAAAAACCACGGGAAAAAATGATTCAAGCAATGGGAGTAACAGGAACGGTGCAACAATACCCTTTGAGTAGACCTGCAGCGATTACGATAGGGCCCTTGCAAACCAAACATTCTTTTCTGCTGGCTGCATCGGCTCTGACTAATCTACTCGGCAGGGATTTATTGTGTAAAATGCGGTGTGTCATATACTGTACTCCTGAGGGTATCTTCTTGGGTATACCTGAGAACCACGCTCAAGAAGTGCAAGATATATTAGACACCCCTCAAAGGCTAATGTCGCATTCTACTGTTATAGACAAGTCTCCATCAAAGGTAGAGGAAATGATCTCACAAATAACGGGTTCCCTTTGGACCAAAGATGGACAAGACACTGGATTGATGGCGAACGTAACTCCAATAGTAGTACAAGTAAAAGATGGTAGGATAGCTCCAAAAATCCTTCAGTATCCTCTGAAGCCAGAGGTAGAATTAGGAGTGTACACTGTCATAAAGCGGCTGCTACAGCAGGGCATCCTAGTCAGGACGTCCAGCACCGCCAATAGTCCCATCTTCCCTGTGAAAAAGAGTGGGGGGAGTGGTTACAGACTAGTGCAGGATCTAAGGGGGATAAACAAGATAGTTGAGAGCCAATTCCCCGTAGTGCCCAATCCAGCTGTCATCCTCATGCAAATTCCCTCTACTGCAAAATTCTTCACTGTCATTGACCTCTGTTCTGCTTTCTTTTCTGTCCCTCTTCACCCTGACAGCCAGTACCTTTTTGCTTTTACATACAGGGGAGTACAGTACACCTGGACTCGTATTCCCCAAGGTTTCATTGACAGCCCAAGTATTTTCTCCCAGGCTTTGCCTGACTGTTTACAATCCTTTCAACCTGAGAGTGGATCAGTACTAATACAGTATGTCGATGACTTATTGTTGTGTTCTGACTCTCTCGAATCATCCTTGAAAGACACGAAACAGCTTCTGTTTCATCTTTCCCAAACGGGACACAAGGTTTCAAAGGATAAGTTGCAGTTGTGCCGGACCAGGGTCAAATATTTGGGACATTGCTTGACTCAAGGACTTAGACACCTCACTGCTGATAGAATACAGGCGATTCGCAACATGACTCTGCCACAAACGCAGCAACAGATCCGCACTTTCCTTGGAATGTGTGGGTACTGTCGAAACTGGATTCCAGGGTTCTCTATACTGGCTTTACCTTTGCAAGAAATGGTCTCTTCGAACAAACCATAACGGATCTCGCACACAGATGAGTCCGAACTGGCATTTGAGAGACTCAAACAGTGCCTATTACAGGCACCTGCATTAGGAATGCCAGATTATGAGAAGCCCTTTGAACTGTACGGTACAGAAAGTGCAGGGTGCACGGCAGGTGTTTTAACTCAGAGACATGCAGACCGGTAGCTTACTACAGTGCACAGTTGGACACTGTAGTGCGGTCTCTCCCCACTTGCTTGTGAAGTGTTGCAGCGATAGCTTTGCTGGTAAGTAAAAGCGAGGACGTAGTGTTAGGACATGACCTGACCATTCATACACCTCATGCAGTATCAGCTTTACTAAACTCAGCCCAAACCAGACATGTCTCATCTGCTCAGTTTACAAAGTGGGAATTATCACTGATGGCCCCGGTAAACATCACCATTAAGAGATGCAGCTCACTAAATCCTGCAACTTACTTGCCAAGTGTGCCTGGACAGGCACAAAGGATGGAGGATGAGAATGTTGGTGTAGGAAGATTTAGTGCAGACACTGATACGCATGATTGTATG
Organism: Pseudophryne corroboree; assembly: GCF_028390025.1. NCBI lineage: Eukaryota > Metazoa > Chordata > Amphibia > Anura > Myobatrachidae > Pseudophryne > Pseudophryne corroboree. The sequence continues at coordinate 715,107,602 of NC_086446.1, read as the reverse complement.
GAATACCTGAATCAGACTTTCACAGCGAGACCTGACATCAGTGACAACCCACTGGAAGGAGTAGACTTTACCTTCTACACTGACGGTAGTTGCCACAGACAGACAGAATCGGGAGACTTGTGCACTGGATATGCAGTTGTAGATGACGAAGGTATTATAGAAGCTGAACCCCTGGGCCCACCGCACTCAGCACAAGTTGCTGAGCTGGTCGCCCTAACCAGAGCGTGTGAATTGGCCAAGGGTAAGTCAGCTAATATATACACAGATTTTAGATACGCCTTTGGAGTAGTGCATGATTTCGGGGCCCTATGGCGCCTCAGAAATTTCATGACGGCAGCTGGCACACCTGTAGCGCATGCGTCCCACATCAAAAGGCTTTTGACAGCAATACAGGAACCAGACAGAGTGGCTGTTATCAAGTGCAAAGCACACACAACTAAGACCCAATTTCACTTGGTAGCAGACGGACAGATGAAGCTGCTAAATCAGCAGCAAACACCCCTAAACAAACGAATATCACATCACTGATGACATTTAACACGATCAACACACAACAATTAATCGAAATGCAAAATTTGTGTTCCCTACAGGAAAAGGCAGTCTGGAGGCAAAGGGGTATGGCCAGGAGTCCTCAGGACTGTGGACAGGTGGACAAGGTAAGCCGGTGGCCCCCAGAGCATATCTTCCAAGCCTAGCTGAGGCGGCACATGGTCTGACTCATCTGGGCAAAGAGGGTATGTGCAAATTAGTAAGAGCCTACTGTTGTGCGCCAGGATTCTCTTCTCATGCAGGTAAGAGAGCAATGACTTGCTTGAGGAAGAATATTGGAAAGACAATACCAACAGAGCCATCCCATATCCCTCCTACAGATGGACCTTTTCAGGTAATACAAATCGACTTCATACAGTTACCACCCTGTAGGAATTTGAAATATGTGTTAGTTTGTATTGATGTATTTTCCAACTGGGTAGAAGCGTTCCCTGCTGCCACAAATACTGCTACGTCACTGCAAAGAAAATTGTGCAGGAATTTGTGTGTAGATATGGTATCCCTAGAATAATTGAAAGTGACAGGGGTACCCATTTTTCAGGTGAAGTCTTTCAGGTCATGTGCAAACTGATGGGAATTAATAGCAAGCTGCATACTCCGTACCGTTCACAGGCAAGTGCAAAGGTAGAGAGAGTGAACAGCACTATTAAGAACAAGCTGAGCAAATTAATGGCTGAGACTGGATTGTCGTAGCCAGAAGCTTTGCCACTAGTGTTGTACAGCATCAGAACCACTCCCAGGTCTCCCCTTAACTTATCACCTTTGAAATTCTTTTTGGTCGACAACCTCATGTAATGATAGACCCCCGGATGATTTGAAATGTAATAATGAAGTGACTGTGAAATATTTGGTTGGGATGAGCCAGCAGCTGAGAAATCAACAAAGAAATTTAAAGCTGGTGATCCCTGACCTGCCGAACAGTAATTGTCATGACATTGAGCCTGGGGATTATGTGATGATTCGAAATTTCTTACGCTCAGGGTGCCTCATAGACAGGTGGGAAGGACCATACCAAGTCTTGTTAACCAGCACGACAGCATTGAAGGTCGCCGAAAGAGAGACTTGGGTCCACTCGTCCCACTGCAAGAAGGTTGCTGACCCGGAGAGAACTCGTGACATGGAGCAGAGTGTAGAGAATCTCGTATCACTGGAGTGTCTGTTCCGGGAAAGTTGAGTGGCAGAACTGTTGAAGGGCATCTGAGCACAGAGAGTAACAAGATCTAGAACAGTTGTCGTACCATTTTTCTTTTTTCACCTCCCCCTGCATTTTCCTTTCTTTTTCTCCTTCTTATTTTCCTCCTTTCCCCTAACGAAATGGATCGATCACAAGAGACTGCGTTTATGGTACTGATAGTAATTATGGTTTTGATCAGGACAGTTTGTTTTGGTGACGGTCCCAGAGAGGTCGAGCAGGGATCTGGATTGGGTTCTGATGGAGAGTATGAATTTGTAGGATCTCAGGAGCAACACATCACTTTAGTAAAGGCTGGCATCAGTAAGCGCTCTGGTAGTCAGGGAGGCACTGTGAGGGGTTATTGTCTGATGAATATTGTATTTGTAGGAATTGTGAGAATATAGTAGAGGATGGGTGCATCCAGAGATGCCAGTCCAACCTTAATATCAACATGGACCGCCATCTGTTGAGTGATTAGCACTCACTAGTGGGCAAGGTCTTAAACCAGACAGAATGCTGGGTGTGCTCACAAGTACCTCAAGGTCAGAGTAAGTCAGGATTAGTACCATACCCTTTAGCAAAAGATGAGGTACTAGAATTGCGGAGTGGGAGACCGGTGGACAAGAAATTTAATATCTCTAGGCCCCCTAGTTTGAAGCTCCACCAGTATCATGTAGACAGGTCCTTATTGTGTTTTAATATTTCCAATTACCGAAAACCGGGAAATTGGGAAGTGACGTGGAATAACCAGACAATGACCTTTTCATACAGAGCTGATAGGATACCCATAGACTCTGAACTTGTACGCCAAATAGCCAACAGTGGGAGGTATTTCCGGTATAGGTATACTCGTGGAAGCAAGACCATGTGGGTTGGAAAAGTATCGTCAGGGTACTGTGCTCATATCATCCAGCCCGATACTTGTACTGGGCAGATGGGAGAACTAGGGACTGGTTTCTTTACTTGGAAAATTTGTTATATGGTGATGTTATATTTTGTCCCCTATGTTCTCCCAGATGATGCCTATTTCATATGTGGGAGGAAGGCGTACAAGTGGCTTGCCCCGAGCTCAGAGGGATTGTGTTATATTGGGAGAGTACTACCAGAGGTCATGACCATAACCCATGATAAATTGAAAGACGTTCACCGCAGTGCACAGGCTCCTTATACTCATACTCACTACGACCACATCATCAAGAGACACCTCATAGATAGGGCAGAGCACACAGCCTCTGATTTGATCCACGAATCCACCGGGATTCAGTTCCTTCTCGCATTAGACATTACCCGTACTGCCAGAGGAACTATAAATTATAGGTATATCCATGCGCTAGCGAACTTGATAGATAATATCACTGAGATGTATGACGACACCTTCAGGTATACGGGAAGGGAGTTACAAGCTTACAAGAAGGAACTGATTCAGCACAAAATGGTCCTTAATTATGTCACAGCCGTGACAGGTGGGTACTGTGTTACCCTGGCAACTGAATATGGTGTGAAGTGCTGTACTTATATTACAAACAGCACTGACGACCCAAAGGAGATTATCGATCAAAAGATAGACGATATCTTGCAGTTGAAGTGGGAGTTCGGGAGGAAGCACAACCTTACCTTAGCGACTGTGAGTAATGAACTGACCGGCTGGGTCTCATGGTTGAACCCACACAAATGGTTCTCAGGTGTACGAGAGTGGGCTCAGAATGTCATTATGAGTGTGGGGAAGTTTCTCCTTTGTATCCTGGGAGTCGTCATAATTATTGGTTCGATATTTAGGTGTGTTCAAATTCTAGTGTGGCGCAAGCACGGCACAAATTTGATGAGTCTAAGGAGCGAGGGCGCTGTTATAGCAGCAGATTTAATTTATGACCCATCCATAGAGACAGTGTTATGATAAGGATTGCAAATGAATTTCATGGCCTGTTTCTTTCACCTGTTTTTCTTTTGTCTCCCCCTCTGCCCAGATACATCCATCCGGAAAAGACATCAGCCCTACCCAAAATGTTTATGTGAATGTATTTTTATATATGTGTCTTATCCTCATCTCTGCAACCTCCAGCTAATGGCACACATAGTCGACAGGTGATATCCACATATACTAGCACTCACATATGTTTCCCCCTCCATGTATCATCAACGAAATGTGCACCCCATTTGTTGGAACAAGAAGCCGAAAAGAGCTCGGTAGTGTTTATTGGCCCATTTACAGACCCTTAATACGGGATGAGAAGGATTTAATGTATACTTCGCAATACCTCGAAGCTTATGTAGAACATATACGGTACAATTATACATGCCCCTCAGACATGGATTCATACATACATGTTTTTACTATCCCACTAGGTCATATATTTCCCACCTACAACTGTCTCCCGACCATCCAAACTTTTGTAGATATTGTGTAGATATTTTTCTATTTATTGATTAGGTAGTGGCAGTTATTGGTGACTGCCAAAGGGTGGACTGTCAAAGTAAAAAAATATTGCAGTACACACATCACGTACAAACTACACACAGATGGCCTCCATGCGTGTACTTGTTCTGCCATGCGTGCGCATATTCGCAATTTGCGTATGGTCGCTCCCGCGGTCCTGCGCATTAGCGCGTGGTATGAGTATTTACGGTAGAGTTTGTGGACACATGGAAAAGCTATCAAAACACAGTACATATTTAATCCAAATAGTGCACAATGTACACATAGTCTCCTCGCATCACACCAGCAAGTTACAACAGTTTAAATGGTAACAGAACAAAGGGATTCACCTTTACAGGATAGGAGTGGACAGAACAAGGTTATAAGGTGGTGTTTGGTATCCAGCTGTAGGGTATTTTAAGGGTAATATTCCGGTGTTGGTTTGCAGAAGATCGCATGTTCCTGCGAATAGTTATGTGCAGGAGCAGAATATAGATATAAACTGTATTTACTGTACATTAGGTATGCAGCGGGAACCCAGAGGAGACCACCCACAAGTGCATCTTGAACAGACATCGCCCACCTATTCAAACCAGCCTATGACCTCTTCTGTACTGTAAATGACAATCCCTGTGTCCAATGGACAAAGAGATTACAGTATCCATTGTGTTAAGTTTTGGAAGATTGTATAAAAGGAGCCAGCTGCAGGCCTTGTCACAGAAGACTCTCAAAGTTATCTATCTAGATGACCGAGGACCAGACTGGGTAGCGGGGCGAAATCCAAACAAGTATGTACCATTGACTGTAGCCATTATTCTGTTGTATTGTATTGCTTTGTTATTGTATCCCCCTTTCAGTAATAATATGTTGTGGTGTCGGAACCCAGCAGTTTAAATACAATCTGGTGTCGTGTTTTCCTTTCCCTGCTAAGGTTTAAAGTGTATTACTATCGCATGCATAGCTGTTAAGGGTTCACGGTGTATCTTTGAGTGTGTACGCGCTGCGTGTACTTTGTACAGTCAGCGCGGCGTTTGTACGCAAAGTCTGTACATGGTACGGGACTCTGTACGCTAATGGTGTAATAAGTACGTAGGTTGTGGATTAAGTATAGCGGCCGCAGCGGCTTCATTTAAAGTGTATGAAATGTCTTTTTAAAGTGTTGCTTGTAGTCCTGTATGTAAATCAGCATTTACAGTAAAGACAGGTTTCTTGACTTGACCATCTTCCTTGGAAGCTTTCCCCCTGTGTGACTGCTCCCCAACCTTGGAGACTTGCATCCGTGGTTACTAGGACCCAGTCCTGAATCCCGAACCTGCGTCCTTCCAGGAGGTGAGAACTGTGCAGCCACCACAGGAGCGAAATTCTGGCTTTGGAAGACAGGATTATCCTCTGATGCATGTGTAGATGGGATCCGGACCACTTGTCCAGAATATTCTGGCATGGAATCGGCCAAACTGTATGGCCTCTTAGGCCGCTACCATCTTCCCCAACAACCGAATGCATTGATGAATCGACACTCTTGTTGGTTTCAGAATTTGTTTGACCATACTCTGGATTTCCAGAGCCTTTTCTACCGGAAGAAATACCCTCTGTACTTCTGTGTCCAGTATCATCCCCAGAAACGATAATCTTGTCGTCAGTTCCAACTGTGACCTTGGAAAATTTATGATCCAACCATGTTGTTGAAGTACTGTCAGGGAGAGTGCAATATTCTGCACCAACCTTTCCCTGGACCTCGCTTTTATCAGAAGTTCATCCAGGTAAGGAATTATATTGACTCCTTGCTGTCGAAGGAGGACCATCATCTCCGTCATCACCTTGGTGAAGACCCTTGGTGCCGTGGAGAGTCCGAACGGCAACGTCTGAAATTGGTAATGACAATCCTGCACTGCAAATCTCAGATAAGCCTGATGCGGAGGATAAATCGGAACATGTAAGTAGGCATCTTTTTTGTCCACTGACACCATGAAGTCCCTTTCCTCCAGACTGGAAATCACTGCCCTCAGAGATTCCATCTTGAATTTGAACCTTTGCAGGGAGCCCCAGCGTCATGCTGGAGATTTGGCAGAAGCAGAGGTTGATTTCTGCTCCTGTGATCCTGGAGACGCTGTGGACTTTTTTCCTTTTCCCCTTCCCCTACCGGCAAAGAAAGGGGAACCTTTGCCCTTTTTGTATTTATTGGGCCGAAAGGACTGCATCTGAGAGTGATGTGTCTTTTTCGCCGGCGCAGGAGCATAAGGCAAAAAATGTCGACTTACCTGCGGTAGCCACAGAAACTAAGGCATCCAGCCCCTCTCCAAATAAGGCCTCTCCTTTATACAGGAGAGCCTCCATATTCTTTTTGGAATCTGCGTCAGCATTACATTGGCGAATCCACAGCGCCCTACGTGCTGAGATCGCCATGGTAGCGGCTCTTGAACCCAAGAGACCAATATCTTTCATAGCTTCAAGCATGTACGCAGCAGCGTCTTTGATATGACCTAGCGTTAGGAGTATTTTGTCTTTATCTATCGTGTCAATGTCTGATGACAAGTTTTCTGACCATTTTTCAATAGCACTACTCACCTACGCACAGGCAATGGTAGGCCTGAGTAGTGTCCCATTGGCCACATAGATAGATTTCAACGTAGTCTCTAAGTTGCGGTCTGACGGCTCCTTTAGTGAAACCGTTCCTGGCACCGGAAGAATCACCTTTTTTGTTAACCGTGACAGGGCACTGTCTAGAATGGGGGGTGACTCCTACCTTTTCCTGTCTTCTGCAGGGAAAGGGTAAGCTGCCTGAATCGTTTTTGGAATCTGAAATTTCTTTTCAGGATTAGTCCAGACTCCCTCAAAGAGACTATTTAGCTCATGAGATGGAGGAAAAGTTACATCAATTTTCTTTTCTTTATTAAAGTAAGCCTTCTCCTGTGGTAAAGGAGGGGGCTCCGTAACTTCTAACACCTCCTTTATAGCAATAATCATGTATTGAATGTTTTTTGCCAATTTTGGATCTATTCCCCTGGAATCACTAGTGTCGACACAGGAATCAGAGTCCGTGTCGGTATCAGTTTGTACTACTTGTGCAAATGACCTCTTTTGTGAACCAGAGGGGTCCCCTGCGGATGAAAGAGCAGAACTATGAAAAATCACATCTTCCACAGATTTTCTCCAGTTTTCTGCATGAGACTCAGATTTATCCAATCTCTTACTGATATGATTCACACTATCCCGCAATTCTTTCACCTATTCAGGCTCGTGGTGTGTCGGCAGCGCCATCACCTTACAACTCTGTGTCCCTAAATGGCTCCCTCAGGGGAAGAACTCCCTGCCTCAGACATGCCACACACGTGCACAATCACACCACAGACACTCCGGGGCTTAATGGGGACAGACCCACAGTAAAGTCTGTCAGAAGGACACAGAAATGGAATTGCCAGCTCACACCCAGCGCCAATTAAAAAAATCCCTGTGACATGTAAATTGTCCACAGAGACCTTTTGCGCTTTATGATGCCAAATAATATGTTTGAGCACCAAATTTACACCCTCACCCCCCCCCCCCCTTTTTACACCCTGATACTTGATTCATAAGTGGAGAGGAGGATCAGCGTTTTTTTCCCTGCAGCAGCTTGGAGAAAATGGCACCGAGCAGTGTTCTGGCTGCCCGAGGTGGAAGCTCCGCCCCCTGTAATGGCGCGTTTCCCCTCAGAAAACATCACAAATTATTTATACTGGCAGGGGTGTAGGACTGTGCCACAGCATTATATGCTACCTTTTGCCAGTCAGAGTAGGTTTCATGCTGCCCAGGGCACCCCCCCCCCCCCCCCGCGCCCTGCACCCTGCTGTGCACTGTGTTATGGATAAGCATGCTCGCGCAGCATTCCCACCCGCTGCGCAGTACCTGCTGTGCGCTGTGTTATGGGAAGCATGGCCGCACAGCGTTCCCGCTCGCTGCGCAGTACCTTAAGCCGTCACGATGACCGGAGGTCCCTCTTGCAGATCTCAGGTAACACTACTCACCAGTCTTCTGACTTCTGGCTCTGTTAGGGGGATGACGGCGTGCTGTGGGAGTGAGCGAATAGCCACAGCTAGTGTTTAGTACCCTTCAGGAGCTAATGGTGTCCTGTCAGCAGAAGCAGAGCCATGAAACTATTTTGGAAGTTGGTTTTTACTTCTCCCCCCTAAGTCTCACGAAGCAGGGAGACTGTTGCTAGCAGTCTCCCAGTAAAATGAAAAAAAAACTAACATAAAGTCTTTTAGTAGAACTCAGTAGAGCGCCACTAGAGTGCGACCAGTATGCCTGGGCACATTTTCTAAACTGAGGTCTGGAGGAGGGGTATAGAAGGAGGAGCCAGTTCACACTCTGAAAAAGTCTTAAAGTGGCCATGGCTCCTGCGGAACCGTCTATATCCCATGGTACTAAAGTGGACCCCAGCATCCTCTAGGACGTATGAGAAAACAAATGTTAAAGTAGGGGAGACCTTGGGAAATAGCGATCATAATATGATCACATTTGATATCAGCTTCCGAAAACAACACTATAAGGGTCTAACTAAGACTTTTAACTTTAGAAAAGCTAATTTCAACTTGCTGAAATAAGCAATGAAGGATATTAATGGGAAATTTTGTTTCATGGTAAGAATACGGCTGAAATGGGGGAATTTTTTACAACTGAACTCAATAAGTAAACTCATTTGTTCATTCCCAACGTCAACAAAAACAGGAGTAGTAAATTCAAACCGATGTGGCTTAATAAGAAGGTTAAGGAACAAATGGATAAAAAAGGCGTGCTTTCATAGCATTTAAGTCTGACGGGAAGGCAGAATCATTCCAGCTCTACAGGGAATGTAAAAAAAAAAAAAATATAAGAGCAGCCAAAATAGAAAATGAAAAACAAACTGCAAAGGAGAGTAAAACAAACCCCAAAAAGTTCTTTAAGTATATAAACGGTAAAAGGTTAAAAAAGGAAAATATTGGACCACTAAAGGGCGAGTTGGATGTCTTGATTAATGATGATAGGGAAAAAGCAGATTTATTGAATAAATTATTTTCATAAGTATTCACGAGAGAGGTCCAGTTGATGGGAGTAGTGCACAACATCTGCGATAATAACGACCCATTGCTAAGTACATGGTTAAATGAGGATGTAGTATGGGAGAGACTAAGTAAAATAAAGATAAATAAATCTCCTGGGCCGGATGGACTTCACCCCAGGGTTCTTATGGAACCTAACTCAGAGCTATCGAGGCCCATATATTTGATTTTTAGTGAGTCAATTACATCAGGAATGATACCGAAGGACTGGTGTACAGCAGAGGTAGTCCCAATATTTAAAAAGACAATTAAAACTCATCCTGGTAACTATAGACCAGAAAGTTTGACATCTATAGTTGGGAAAATACTGGAAGGTATATTAAGGGATAGTATACTAGAGTGCTTAGATACCTCCAAGGTTATTAATAGGAACCAACATGGATTTGTGAAGGACAGGTCACGTCAAACTAACTTAATAAGCTTCTATGAGAAAGTGAGCAAAAATATTGATCAGGGTCAAGCAGTGGATGTGGTTTTTCTGCACTTTGCTAAGGCCTTTGACACAGTGCCACATAAGAGACTCATTTTAAAATTGAGAGAGCTTGGGGTGGGTAACACTATTTGTACTTGGGTAAGTAATTGGCTGTACAACAGGGAACAGTGAGTGGTGATTAAGGGGAAGCTCTCAGAATGGGCCTCAGTTCTTAGTGGAATACCGCAGGGTTCAGTACTCGGGCCATTGCTGTTTAACAAATTCATTAATGACCTAGAAGTGGGTATAGAAAGCACAGCATCAATTTTCACTGACGATACTAAACTGTGTTGAGTAATTAATTCAGATAAGGATGTTGAGTCTCTATGGAATGATTTATCCAGACTGGAGGTCTGGGCAGACAAATGGAGAATGAGGTTCAATATAGAAAAATGAAACTTTGGGATTAAGAATAATCAGGCAGCATATAAACTAAATGGCAAAAATGTAGGAATAACGGTGGTTGGAAAGGATTTGGGTGTGCTCATCGATAATAGACTTAGTAGCAGTACGCAATGTCAAAATGCAGCAACAAAAGCAAATAAGGTGTTAGCATGCTTAAAATGGGGAATGGAGACAAGGGATGAAAGTGTAATCCTACAACTGTATAAATCATTGGTACGGCCGCACCTGGAATACAGTTTTGGGCACTGCACTATAAAAAGATATATTGGAACTAGAAAAGGTTCAGAGGTGAGCCACCAAACTGGTTAAGGGGTTAGAGGCACTGAATTATGAGGAAAGACTTACAAGGTTAGATATTTTTATAATGGAAAAGAGGCGGCTGAGAGGGGACATTATTAATATTTATAAATACATTAAGGGACAATACAAGGACTTATCAGACGAGCTGTTTATAAAAAAAAAACGCTACACAGGAAACGAGGACACCCCCTGAGGTTAGAAGGAAAAAAATGTCATACACAACGGAGGAAAGGGTTCTTTACAGTAAGAGCAGTTAGGATTTGGAATTCTCTACTAGAGGAGGTAGTAATGGTGGACTCACTAAATAAGTTTAAAAATGGATTAGATAAATTCCTAACTGATAGAAATGTCCAAGGTTACAGCATCTAAATTATATTTAATTCTATAGTACAGGTTGAACTCGATGGACATTTTGCCTTTTTTCAACCTCACCAACTATGTAACTATGTAACTATGTAGCTATGACCTGACTATCACCATAATCAGAAAACATACAGTCATATACAGAGAATGTAGCCGATCAGTACTCAAAGGCCCTACTATCCTAAGTCAAATATATAAAGGTGTACACAATAGGTTCCTTTGGTTGGTGTTCATAAATCAGTCCGTTGCAATCTTTATTTCTCTCTCCTTCCCTATCTTGGGGTCTTCAGTGGTGTACAGAATTTTTCCTGGATATATGTGGACAGAAAAAGAAAAGAAAACCAAATGTGTAGCATTCATTTTCATTACACAAAACAACACAGGGGAATGTAGGTGATTCTTTCAATCTTATTGAGATGCTATTTGTGGACACTCCAGTGTAACCCACTTACACTGGTTCAGGTGGAAGAAAACATATAAAGGTATCTTTTATGTTCTATCTCCTCCCGAGAGCATCCACCCCAATCCAAATATCAAATAAAGGAGGCAATTGTAGGCGTAATTGCAGAATCTCTAAGGGTAAAGATGAAGCGTACCCAGCAACTCACACTAAGAACGTAGGAAGCACACACGTAAAGGTATCTTTACTGAAATTAGTGGGGCGTGCCCCTATTCACACCACAGATTGCAGGGACACTCCCATCAAGGTATCTTTGTATCGGCCTTATTCGGTGACCTCTCTGAGGTCTTTAGTAGTATACAGAATTTCTCCCGGATATATGTGGACATTAAAAAGGGAAACCAAATGTGTGTTATTTCTTTTTGTTATTTGTTATATTGTTTTTTGTATAACAAAAAGAAATACCACACATTTGGTTTTCTTTTATTTTTCTGTCCACATATATCATGGAGAAATTCTGTATACTACTGAAGACCCCAAGGGGTAAATTTACTAAGATGGGAGTTCTATTTAAGATGGGATGTTGCCCATGGCAACCAATCAGATTCTACTTCTCATTTATCTAGCACCTTCTAGAAGATAATACCTGAAATCTGATTGGTTGCTATTGGCAACATCCCATCTTAAATAGAACTCCCATCTTAGTAAATTTACCCCCAAGAGAGGGGAGGAGAGAGAGAAAAAAGATTGTAATGGACTGATTTATGAACACCAACCAAAGAAACGTTTTGTATATATTTGACTTAGGATAATAGCGACTTTGAGTACTGATCGGCTACATTCTCTGTGTATCACCACAGAGGCTTGGCTAATCATTAGAGAGTACATGGTCTAGGCCAGGGGTCAGGGAACTTTTTTACCTTTTACCCCAAAATATATTTAGATATGCTGACGTTACCCCCTTGATTTGAAAGGAAGGAAATCATATATTATTGTGCATATATACTGGTTATCACTGTTTATATGGCATTTCTGAGATACTGTGTATATATGTATATATATATATATATATATATATATATATACACTGCTCAAAAAAATAAAGAGAACACTTAAACAACACAATGACAATGTAACTCCAAGTCAATCACACTTCTGTGAAATCAAACTGTCCACTTAGGAAGCAACACTGATTGACAATCAATTTCACATGCTGTTGTGCAAATGGAATAGACAACAGGTGGAAATTATAGGCAATTAGCAAGACACAATAAAGGAGTTGTTCTGCAGGTGGAGACCACAGACCACTTCTCAGCTCCTATGCTTTCTGGCTGATGTTTTGGTCACCTTTGAAAGCTGACGGTGCTTTCACTCCAGTGGTAGCATGAGACGGAGTCTACAACCCACACAAGTAGCTCAGGTAGTGCAGCTCATCCAGGATTGCACATCAATGCGAGCTGTGGCAAGAAGGTTTGCTGTGTCTGTCAACGTAGTGTCCAGAGCATGGAGGCGCTACCAGGAGTCAGGCCAGTACATCAGGAGACGTGGAGGAGGCCGTAGGAGGGCAACAACCCAGCAGCAGGACCGATACCTCCGCCTTTGTGCAAGGAGGAACAGGAGGCGCACTGCCAGAGCCCTGCAAAATTACCTCCAGCAAGCCACAAATGTGCATGTGTCTACTCAAACGATCAGGAACAGACTCCATGAGGGTGGTATGAGGGCCCGACGTCCACAGGTGATGGTTGTACTTACAGTCCAACACCATGCAGGACTTTTGGCATTTGCCAGAGAACACCAAGATTGGCAAATTCGCCACTGGTGCCCTGTGCTCTTCACAGATGAAAGCAGGTTCGCACTGAGCACATGTGACAGACGTGACAGAATCAACATCCTCCAGCATGGCTGATTTGGCAGTGGGTCAGTAATGGTGTGGGGTTGCATTTCTTTGGGGGGCCGCACAGCCCTCCATGTGCTCGCCAGAGGTAGCCTGACTGCCATTAGATACCGAGATGAGATCCTCAGACCCCTTGTGAGAACATATGCTGGTGCAGTTGGCCCTGGGTTCCTCCTAATGCAAGACAATGCTAGACCTCATGTGGCTGGAGTGTGTCAGCAGTTCCTGCAAGACGAAGGCATTGATGCTACGGACTGGCCCGCCAGTTCCCCAGACCTGAATCCAACTGAGCACATCTGGGACATCATGTCTCGCTCCATCCACCAACGCCACGTTGCACCACAGACTGTCCAGCAGTTGGCGGATGCTTTAGTCCAGGTCTGGGAGGAGATCCCTCAGGAGACCATCCGCCACCTCATCAGGAGCATGCCCAGGCATTGTAGGGAGGTCATACAGGCACGTGGAGGCCACACACACTACTGAGCCTCATTTTGACTTGTTTTAAGGACATTACATCAAAGTTGGATCAGCCTGTAGTGTGTTTTTCCACTTTAATTTTGAGTGTGACTCCAAATCCAGACCTCCATGGGTTAATAAATTTGATTTCCATTGATAATTTTTGTGTGATTTTGTTGTCAGCACATTCAACTATGTAAAGAACAAAGTATTTAATAAGAATATTTCATTCATTCATTCATTCATTCATTCATTCATTCATTCATTCAGATCTAGGATGTGTTATTTTAGTGTTCCCTTTATTTTTTTGAGCAGTGTATATATACTCTATCTATAGATATATATATGTGTAAAAAAACAACTTTATTTTCGCCAATTATTTTTTGGCAATGAATGTGTTAATAAACACTCTCTCCCCAAAACACCAGAATGAATGTAAGAAAGATGGATGAGGGGGGAAGGGGGGGATGACACGACTTTTAGGAGACAGATGGTCACATACTCACCTCAGTAATGTCAGTGGAAATTTCCCACTGTTATGTGGGCCACTGTCTGATCGAGCGGAACTCCGTCAGCGGTCAGCCACAGAACACTTCAAGTTCTGTGTGTGGGTTGGCAGGCCACGGGTGGGAGGACAGGACAGCGCAGGACAGACGGGCATGAGGGAGCGCGGTGTGACGTCAGCACGTCAAACCACGGGCAGGAACACAGCAGAGGGCGGCCAGGAGCACAGCGCAGGCCGGGCAGGAGGGAGCGCAGTTTGACATTAGCACGTCACATCGCGAGCCAGCCGGTGCTGGGCGGGGCTGTGTCTCGGCAGCGCGACCATCCATTACCCCCAGGAATTTCATTATTACCGAATTTGGGGTAATTTACCCCTGTTCCCTGACCACTGGTCTAATAACTATAGCCTTCACATTTAGATTTGCAGCTGGACAGTAACTTACACATTATATGAGACTTTTCCTGCTTTAACTATATTAATACTTGCATTCAGTGGCGGATCCAGGGGGGGGGGGGGGGCACGCAGGCCCGTGCCCCCCCTGTCATGTCTGCAATAGCCGCCGCAGATCCTGGCTGCTGCTGCTGATGATGAGTGCAGGAGGGTCTCCGGCGGCGGGGGCGAGGAGGAGGAGGGCAGCGGCGGGGACGCGACCCAGCAGCAGCACAGTGTGTATGAGTAGCGGTACGCACGGTGCTCGGTCTCCCAGCCAGCTCCCTGTGTAATTACCGAGACTGATCGCGTCCTCTCCTCTCTCATCCTCAGTATCTGCTTTTGATGCGGTTGGGAGCGGGAGGGGGCGCCTGCGCTGTCTTAGAACCCTGCAGCTGCATGCTTACACTGACTGTGTGTGACTCCTCCAGACAGTGTCATGGTCCAGCCCATCATTGCACGCAGAGATGGCACATACATGTAAGTTCCTGTGGCTTTTCTCAGACATTCTACACTATTCCCCAGAATACGTTTCCTTTATATCTCCCCACTTCTATGTTCTGTTCTCATCCCACAGTAGGACACCCTGTCCTCACCCCACAGCAGAAGACCCTGTCCTCACCCCAGAGCAGATGACCCTGTCCTTACCCCAGAGCAGATGACCCTGTCCTCACCCCAGAGTAGATGACCCTGTCCTCACCCCAGAGCAGATGACCCTGTCCTCACCCCAGAGCAGAAGTCTCTGTCCTCACCCCAGAACAGAAGTCCCTGTCTTTACCCCACAGCATAAGACCCTGTCCTCACCCCAGAGCAGAAGTCCCTGTCCTCACCCCAGAGCAGAAGTCCCTGTCCTCACCCCAGAGCAGAAGACCCTGTCCTCACCCCACAGCATAAGACAATGTCCTCGCCCCACAGCAGATGACCCTGTCCTCATCCCACATGTCTCTGTAACCCTCACTACAAATGTCTCACTACTCCCTCCTACTCCTACAGAGACCTTAGGTACCCACTGCCTCTCCCTGTCCCCCTCTTCTTGTTACCCACTGCCACCTCCCTCTGGCATCACCCACTTTTTCCTCGTCACCCTTTCCCTGGTGTTACCCACACTGCCTCTCACTGTCACCCTCTCTCTGTCACCCACTGCCTCTCCATCTCCCACTATGTCTCCTTCACCCACTGCCTCACCCTCTTCCTATCCCCTGCGTCACTATAAACCCATCACCCTCTCTCTCCTGTTATCCTCTGCCTCTCCAAAGTGTCACCCTCTTCCCGTCTTACGAATATGACATTCCCTTTGAGGCCATGGCCCTTGTTGCTAGGTCATGCCCTTGTTGTGAGGCCACGCGTACCTTCACAAGGTGCCCCCCCTGTCATTTTTTCCTGGATCCGCCCCTGCTTGCATTACCAAAAAATTTTTGTGGAAGCTGGATTCTTGGGACTTGACTATTTGGTGCGCTGTGCCAGAAAGAGAATTGGCGCCTCCCCCATTTTTCCAATAGGGACATAAAGTGCATGTCTCGCAGTAAAGAGCCATGACAAAACTGACCCCAGATTGCAGCTAGAGATGAGCGCCTGAAATTTTTCGGGTTTTGTGTTTTGGTTTTGGGTTCGGTTCCGCGGCCGTGTTTTGGGTTCGAACGCGTTTTGGCAAAACCTCACCGAATTTTTTTTGTCGGATTCGGGTGTGTTTTGGATTCGGGTGTTTTTTTCAAAAAACACTAAAAAACAGCTTAAATCATAGAATTTGGGGGTCATTTTGATCCCAAAGTATTATTAACCTCAAAAACCATAATTTACACTCATTTTCAGTCTATTCTGAATACCTCACACCTCACAATATTATTTTTAGTCCTAAAATTTGCACCGAGGTCGCTGTGTGAGTAAGATAAGCGACCCTAGTGTCAAAGTCAGAAAAATATCCCCATACACGTTGCCATATTTGCACCGCACACTGGTCCGTGCTGCGCGTGCGTACGCTCTCCCGTGAAGGCGCATACCCGCAATAGCGTGCACTCGCAGGCGCGGTATGCGTATTTACGGTAGAGTTTATGTAGTCGTAGCGTGCGACTCATTCGTTACATATTTTCACAATTAATGTAGTTTATAGATCATGATCCCTTTGATAGTTTCTGAAAGTTTGGTTAATATAG
This sequence comes from Pseudophryne corroboree, assembly GCF_028390025.1. NCBI lineage: Eukaryota > Metazoa > Chordata > Amphibia > Anura > Myobatrachidae > Pseudophryne > Pseudophryne corroboree. Next base: position 715,091,017 of record NC_086446.1, on the reverse strand, counting down.
AAGGTCCCTGTTTAAAGTAATCCCTCTTTGTATTGTACGAAGGGTCTAACAGGAATCATACAGCAGTGTTTGGTACCCATCGGAAGAGTATTTAATTAGCAATATTCCGGTGTTGGTTTGGAGCGTATTAATCGCTCGTGCGAATAGTTATGGACATAAGAAGTTTATGTCCATTTCTACTATTTACTCATACTCAGGTATGCGGCGGGAAACCTAGTTCCCCACCCACCTGAGCTGTTTGAAATCGTCACAGCCCACCTGTATGAATCAACCTATGACCTTTTGTTGTGATACAGGGTCGAATTCCTTCATCCAATGGACAATGGGATTGTAGGGACTATGAGATTGCATTGTGTGTGGGGCATAAATAGGCAGGCCGACCACATCCAGCTCTCACTCTTCAACGGTTCTCATTGCTGAAAATCGGGTGCTGGATGTCCAGGCGCATGCGATCGTTTACCCTTGTGCGTAAGTTTCTCTCCGTAATCATTGTCTTTCTGTGAGCCAATTTCTCTCATCTCTCTCCGTCTCTCTCTCTCTTTCCCTTCTCTTTCTCTCGTATCTCCCCTAGACTAGTATTGTATTGTATTAGATAGTATTGTATTTTGGTTAGGAAGTCTTTGTTATATTGTAGTGTATCATTTGTACTGTTATCCCCTTTTACAAATACATTAGATATAATACAGTTAATAGGCTTTGGACCCTAAACCAGTATCTGTGTATTTCCTATAGTGTTAAGTGTTCACTTGAGCGTCGGTGACGCTCAAGCAGCTTTGTAGTTAGTCAGGTTACACAAGGTTGCACTTACACCCTGTATTCACATTAAGGTATTCCGTGTATTTCATTGGTATAAGGTTTAGACATAAAGGTATAGCGTTGTGAGCGTCTGCGCCGCTGGTGATCTCCTCGTGGTCTCGAGCGTCCGCTACGCCATAGCGAATCATTACTCTAGTCATAGCCAATAACGTGTCCTGTGATCACTGGGCCGTGAGCGAACGTGACGCTTGAGCGTCTCGCCTACGGCTGAGCTATCGTTACGCAACTAGCGTACTATTACGGTACTTCTTAAGCAAACAGCGTACAGTGTTCTTAGACTTCATAAAGGGTTGTTTATACGACAAGGGAATTTAGCATTGTCAATTGGGGACTCGTCCTATCCTTCTCATATCTGCACTAGGTAGATCAGCAGACATTATCCCCCCAGCAAAGGGTGGGAGGTTGTCTCGCAGTGCTGACGGGATAAGCGTCTGCTTCGCTTAGATAAAGAGTGCTGAAGGAATCCGGGAACCGGAAGTAAGAACAAAACGCTTGTGTCTTTTAAAACTGTTTTATTTCTCTTCTGTCTTGCGTATACACGCACGCATACATTTATCTGCATTTCTTTTTCAAATTTCGTATATCACTATTCCTGTTTGCCAAGTTTTATAGTTGATAGAAAGTGCAAAAAGAGATTTGCTGTTATTTCATAGTAGAGGTAATAGTTAAAGTATAGACCAACACACGGCTTGTCTGGGAGATAAGACAGTCAGTGTGGTGTGCGGTAGATGATCAGGGATCACCTACATTGATAAAGGTAGAAATTGTGTTACGGTGGATCTTTGTTTTGCGTACACGTGTCCCTAACAAAAGACTTGCGTACGCAATCCAAACGGCAGACGCACGCAGCGTACATTACGCAACGTAGCGTCTGGTTACGCAACGTAGCTCAAGTCACGAAAAGTTGAATTAGCGCAAAGCGATAATTAGCGCAAAGGCGATAAGTAACGCACAGCGGTAAATAACGCGACGCGGTAAATAACGCAAATCTATTTTTGGAAAAATCTGAAATTTAGTTTAACAGATCCTGCTCCTAATTGGTAACACTGTTGGACTGAAGACAATTTCTGCGCAGAAATAGATATAGAAACAAAGTGTACATGTGTTGAGTGAGTGTGTTTTTATTACATAAGTTTATATAACTTAAGAGGTTGAACCAAAAGGAAAGTCGGGTACTCGTCAAGGGACACACGTGTAAGTGACATATACGGTGGCTAGGGAGGCATCCTTGGTTAAATAATATTTGAGCATTAGAGTATAGCGGATCATAAGGTAACAGACCAGGAGGTCATAAGGTAACAGACCAGGAGGTCATAAGGTAACAGACCAGGAGGTCATTAACAGACGGTAACAGACCAGGAGGTCATAAGGTAACAGGTAAAATAGACAAAGAGGTCCGCTATAAAGGTACAAGAGGCACAACGCCTGGGGTGTTGGTGCAGAACCCATATAGGCCATAAGCTCTTGCTGAAGGAATCGCGGCCGGAAACATCGATTCCATTGATCTTTCAGTACATGACAAGTAGTGCTTATGTACTGAACGATTGGACCGCACGTAATTGTGTGCAGTAGTTAGTAATCTGACCTAATACCATTAGAGTAAAGTGGTCACAAACGCTATCTGTACATTCTGACGTGATTTGTGTAATTTTTTATTTTTAAAGGGAAGTTCGCTGGTCACTCAGGAACTATCTAACAACCCCAACTTTACTGGAAAGAGTAAGTGTCCTTCGGGTAACCCTCATATGTTCCAGTAAACAGAAGGTTCACAGGGGCCCTGGGTTGGGTACAGCAGCTCTGGTTACAGTTATTGCAGTACTGGCCAACGTGGGCGAGAAGTAAGTGGGGTACTTGGTAAACCGCCACCGCCGGCCTGCCCAGGACATCTTGGTTTGTTTGTAAGGGTTCGCTGAAAACCTTGAGATAAAGATCCAAGGAGGAATAAGCAACACCTGCAGAATTATGGGGGCCAGTTGTTCAGGTAGGGGGCGATCAACCTCGGTTCGGGTTGATTCAGAGAACCGACCCGTTGGGTCGGCAAGGTACATCATGTGTGAAAAATACGGAAGTCACACAGAATCTTTATGTGATGAATGGGAGAGAATGACTGTACAAGACAGGGACAAATTCCCAAGAATAGGTAGCTTCAGTCCAGACGTGTTACAAAATTTAAGGAGGAGGATATGTCTCATTGAACCAACAAAGAGACGAAGTAAACATTATGATTATGTGCAGTTAGGGCAACAGGAAGGTGAATTACAAAGAGAGTCAATTGACTTTTCTGAATCTTATCTTGAGAGGAGAGACATGGCATCGGGGAGGATTATGGTTGCGGAGAAAAGCACAAGGTTGAACAATAAAAACGCTCTTAGCAACTGTAGTATAGATTATAAGAATAAGTGTAATAACTGTAACAATGATTATTGTAATACTGTTGAATGTACAACTATTAACCTATGCAAGTTGCACCCCATGTCAAACTTCCCTCAGGAATACAAACAAGAAAGTGAGCCCAGAACGATGTCAGCACCTCTTCCAGCAACCATCACAAAAGCCATCCAGGTGGACGCGACCAAATTGGTAAAGGCAATAATCAAACCCCCTAACGGAGGGCCAGGTGAGGTCGTGTCCACAGGTACGTACAATGTTTTATATCACGCACAAACAGATGTACCCCAAAATATAAGACCAACACAAGATGATGTAACTGAGCTCGATCTGGCCAGGGTGATCTCAGTCCCCAATGGGAAGACTGACGATCAGGGAATCATTCCCGTCAAGGACAGTGCAATGCGCTGTCTCTGGTCCCGGACCGAATTGAGATCAATTGTGTCTGAATTTCCTGATCCTAGGAAAAATCTAGTCAAATGTCAAAAGTTTATTAAAGAACTAGGAAACGCCACAGAACCCACCAATAAAGAATGGCGGACAGTGCTGAGGGCATGTTTGCCCTCCAGTGTTGACCCTGAAAAGTTCATTGCTGATTGTAAATTAAACACGGAGGTACCTTGTATGGAAGAACACAATCAGGAATGTATTAGGCAGATTAACCGACAGTTAGGAATATATTTCCCAGCTGCTGTCAAGTGGAACGACATCCTCTCCATAAGGCAAAACGAAAGGGAAAATGTTTCTAATTATTTCAATCGAGCACTGCAAATAATGGCTAGAAACACTGGGATCGCAGACATCAAGGCAAATGCACAACATAAAGGAATAGCGGTTAAGGTATTAATGAATGGTTTAAAAGATGAATTAAAAACAAGGGTACAGACCACCAACCCAAACTGGAGAGATATCTCGGTGACCGCACTAAGAGAGGCCGTCATCAATCATGATCAGAATATCACCAGATACAGAGAGTCACAAAGAGATGAGTTAATGGCAGCAAATATACAGGCCCAAAACACAAGACCACCCCAACAAAAGCCCCACACCCCTGTGAGAAATCCAGATATGGAAGTCTGTTACAATTGTCATAAAAAGGGACACTTTGCAAGAGATTGTAGATCAAGAGAAAGACAACACCATAATCATAAAATCCAAGGAATCAGGGAAGTACAGGGGAAACGATTGATGATGATGAGCATCCGAGCGTTTGAGGAGGCATCAAATCAACCAAAACCTCAGGTCATTGACACGTGGAGGAAGCCCAGGATTTGTTATCATTGTAGGAGAGAAGGGCATTATGCTAGCAACTGTAATAACCCACATAAAGTTAGACCCCCTAGACCAAGAAATGAGCAAAATTACAATACACACCATTATAATCAGGGATCACATAGGCAGGAAAGGTGATTATTAGGAATGGAGGCAAGCCTGAGGTAACGGTTAATGAAGTGGGAGGTCATTCACTGAAGACACAGGAATGACCAGGTGAAAAGTTGTAAATGTATTTGTGAAAAATGTTTTTTTTTCTTTTCTTTTCTCTCTCTCTCTATCCCCATCTCTGACTAGTATTGGTAAGAATTCACACATTGCATATCCACTTGGTCCTTGCAGAAGTCTACCAAACCCCAGCATGACCTATCCGCCACAATGTATTTCTGGCCAGATACAGACAGTGGAGTAATGCAGGTGCTGGTGGGGAGGGACTGCTCAAGGAGACCATTAGACACATAGATATGACAGCCTAATAAGTCTGACAATGTTTTTTCTAATGCTAACAAGGTTTTCTCAATGTTGACAATGTTTAAAAATGTTTTGTTTCTCTTTTCTTATTGATGGTTATTGTCGAGTTAGGTAATGTATATATGCACATGAATTGTTCTCTATCTCTTTTGTTTCTTTTTGTACTTTCTCTCTCTTCTCACTCATGTTTCCATGGTTTAAAGATGGTATGTCACCCCTCAGTTGGACCAATGGTAATGCCAGATTTTTGCTCCTTACAGAAAGATCGTCGGTTGGGAAGGAATATTGCATCACCAGAATGTTCGTTTGGAAGACTGAGAGACAGCACCTTTGAGAGGACAGCAGAACAAGAAGAACAACAAGACGAGAGAACTTATTATCGTAACAAGTTCTCTCCCCCTCAAACTGTTTTCTTATACCCCCTTTACAAATTTCTTCTTTTCTCCTCCTGTAAGATGGACTTGCCCCAAGAGACTGCAATATGGATTTTCCCGTTAACCAGGATGTTGACCAGAGCAGTCTGTTTCGGTGAGAGTACCAGTGAGGTCGAGAAAGGATCCAGAAAGGTTCTAATGACTGAGACGGAGGTGTAAATTTCCAATAGCAACCCAATCACCAAGCAAAGGCGAGTACCGGGCACGATCTAACAACCATGTTATTTGTAAACAATTGTGAAGGATTGTTAGTTCAAAAAGAAAACTGTATCTGTAGGCTCTGTAACAATAATGCCAATCCAGTTTTAATATCCATATGGACCGGCATCCATTGAGTGACTATCACTCCTTAGTGGGTAACGTATTAAACCAAACAGATTGTTGGGTATGCTCTCAAGTACCTCAGGGTCATAGCAAATCAGGGCTAGTACCATTTCCTTTAACGTTAGGGGAGGTACTTGAGCTAAGTGGTGGGAGACCGGTGGACTGGAGATTTAACATCTCCAGCCCTCCTAGTTTGAAGCTCCACCAATACCATGTGGATAGGTCCCTCTTATGTTTTAATATCTCCAACCCCCGTAAGCCGGGAAATTGGGAAGTGTCATGGAGCAACCTTACCATGACCTTTTCACACAGAGCAGATAGAATGCCTACAGATACAGAGCTTGTACGCCACATAGCCAGTAGAGGAAAATCTTTCCGGTATCGATATACCTTAGGAAAATAGGATTACTAGAGTTGGAGAGGTATCACCAGGATACTGTGCACATATCGTACAAACTGATACGTGCATTAAGCAGATGGAAGAATTAGGGTCAGGAGATTTCACCTGGAAGGTTTGTAACATGGTAATGTCCTTCTCCGTCCCATATGTTCTCCCCGATGACGCATATTTCATATGCGGGAGAAAGGCGTACAAGTGGCTTGCCCCAAACTCTGAAGGATTGTGTTATATTGGAAAAGTATTGCCTGAAGTGATGACTGTAACACATGACAAAATGAAAGACATACACCGTGGTGCCCAAGCTCCTTATACTCACACTCATTACGAGCACCGAGTTAAAAGACAACTGTCAGAAAGGTTAGAGCATCCGGCCTCTGATCTTATCCATGAATCCACCGGGATTCAGGTCCTGGTAGCGTTAGATTTCACTCGCACCGCTCGAGGAGTGATGAATTATAGATACATTTCCGCACTCGCCAATTTGTTAGATAATATCACTGAAATGTATGATGACACGTTTAGATACACTGGAAGAGAACTTCAAGCTTATAAAACAGAACTAGTTCAGCATAGGATGGTTCTTAATTATCTTACAGCAGTAACAGGCGGATATTGTGTTACATTGGCAACACAGTACGGCATAAAGTGTTGCACTTATATCACGAATAGCACCGAGGATCCGGTAGAGGTCATAGACCAAAAGATGGACGATATTCTGCAATTAAAGTGGGAATTTCGTCGAAAACACAATCTCACCCTTGCTGCTGTAGGTAATGAGCTGACTGGTTGGGTGTCATGGTTGAACCCGCGAAATTGGTTCTCCGGTTTAGGAGACTGGGCTCAAGGAGTCATAATGGATGTTGGAAAGTTTCTACTATGTATCTTAGGTGTTGTTATATTTATTGGATTGATATTTAGATGCGGGCAGGCTTTAATGAGGTGCAAACAAAGTACAAAAGTGATGAGCTTGAGGAGTGAGGAAACTGTAATTAACCTGGATTTGATTTATGACCCAATGATAGAAACCAGAATGTGATGAAAATGCGATTATACGGTCCGTCTCTTTCACCTGTTTTTCTGCTTTTCTCCAAGATACAAAGACCCCCTTGGACGAGGAAGTTGACGAGACGCTATACAGACAACAGACAAGCACCAAAGATGAAGTTTTGACCACTTGAGAAATGGACACTTGATGAACTTTGCCATGGATCCCCAGTTTCCCTAGTACATTTAAACTCACGCTAGCCCAACATTTTTTTTGTAAATCCGATGGCTCTGACAAAGCTATTTGCTCATGCCCAAGGAGCAATACAGCGCAAAGAAGACGACTCTCAACAGATACCGAACACAACTTCGACGACAGATGTACATTTCCCTGACATAGAATATCATTGCATTTTCCATAAGTGTTCTTTATCTTCATCTCTACAACCCTCAGGTAATGACACACATAGACGATAGGGAATACAGGCACAGATATCAGCAACCACATACCTCCCCCATTCATGTATCATCAACTAAAATGTGCTCCCCATTTTGTTCAAAATCCGAAAAGAGCTCGGTAAAGTTTGACAGCCCATCCACAGACCTGTACCACAGGATAAGAAGGAATTCAAATGTATACTTCGCAATACCTCGAAGCTTGATTTACAACACGTACGGCACGATGATACATGACCCTCCAAACATGGACTCATACACACATGCTTCTGCTATCACACTAGGTCATACCCTCTTCACACCTACTCCTCTCTCCTCCCTCACCCAACCATGGAAATGAATTAACCCCTGACATATATTTTTCTCCTTTTGAAATGTTTTAGAAGGTGGCAGTTATTATTGACTGCCAAAGGGTGGACTGTCAAAGTCAGAAAAATATCCCCATACACGTTGCCATATTTGCACCGCACACTGGTCCGTGCTGCGCGTGCGTACGCTCTCCCGTGAAGGCGCATACCCGCAATAGCGTGCACTCGCAGGCGCGGTATGCGTATTTACGGTAGAGTTTATGTAGTCGTAGCGTGCGACTCATTCGTTACATATTTTCACAATTAATGTAGTTTATAGATCATGATCCCTTTGATAGTTTCTGAAAGTTTGGTTAATATAGAAGGTCCCTGTTTAAAGTAATCCCTCTTTGTATTGTACGAAGGGTCTAACAGGAATCATACAGCAGTGTTTGGTACCCATCGGAAGAGTATTTAATTAGCAATATTCCGGTGTTGGTTTGGAGCGTATTAATCGCTCGTGCGAATAGTTATGGACATAAGAAGTTTATGTCCATTTCTACTATTTACTCATACTCAGGTATGCGGCGGGAAACCTAGTTCCCCACCCACCTGAGCTGTTTGAAATCGTCACAGCCCACCTGTATGAATCAACCTATGACCTTTTGTTGTGATACAGGGTCGAATTCCTTCATCCAATGGACAATGGGATTGTAGGGACTATGAGATTGCATTGTGTGTGGGGCATAAATAGGCAGGCCGACCACATCCAGCTCTCACTCTTCAACGGTTCTCATTGCTGAAAATCGGGTGCTGGATGTCCAGGCGCATGCGATCGTTTACCCTTGTGCGTAAGTTTCTCTCCGTAATCATTGTCTTTCTGTGAGCCAATTTCTCTCATCTCTCTCCGTCTCTCTCTCTCTTTCCCTTCTCTTTCTCTCGTATCTCCCCTAGACTAGTATTGTATTGTATTAGATAGTATTGTATTTTGGTTAGGAAGTCTTTGTTATATTGTAGTGTATCATTTGTACTGTTATCCCCTTTTACAAATACATTAGATATAATACAGTTAATAGGCTTTGGACCCTAAACCAGTATCTGTGTATTTCCTATAGTGTTAAGTGTTCACTTGAGCGTCGGTGACGCTCAAGCAGCTTTGTAGTTAGTCAGGTTACACAAGGTTGCACTTACACCCTGTATTCACATTAAGGTATTCCGTGTATTTCATTGGTATAAGGTTTAGACATAAAGGTATAGCGTTGTGAGCGTCTGCGCCGCTGGTGATCTCCTCGTGGTCTCGAGCGTCCGCTACGCCATAGCGAATCATTACTCTAGTCATAGCCAATAACGTGTCCTGTGATCACTGGGCCGTGAGCGAACGTGACGCTTGAGCGTCTCGCCTACGGCTGAGCGATCGTTACGCAACTAGCGTACTATTACGGTACTTCTTAAGCAAACAGCGTACAGTGTTCTTAGACTTCATAAAGGGTTGTTTATACGACAAGGGAATTTAGCATTGTCACTAGTGGCCGACACAAACACCGGGCCCATCTAGGAGTGGCACTGCAGTGTCACGCAGGATGTCCCTTCCAAAAAACCCTCCCCAAACAGCACATGACGCAAAGAAAAAAAGAGGCGCAATGAGGTAGCTGTGTGAGTAAGATTAGCGACCCTAGTGGCCGACACAAACACCGGGCCCATCTAGGAGTGGCACTGCAGTGTCACGCAGGATGGCCCTTCCAAAAAACCCTCCCCAAACAGCACATGACGCAAAGAAAAAAAGAGGCGCAATGAGGTAGCTGTGTGAGTAAGATTAGCGACCCTAGTGGCCGACACAAACACCGGGCCCATCTAGGAGTGGCACTGCAGTGTCACGCAGGATGTCCCTTCCAAAAAACCCTCCCCAAACAGCACATGACGCAAAGAAAAAAAGAGGCGCAATGAGGTAGCTGTGTGAGTAAGATTAGCGACCCTAGTGGCCGACACAAACACCGGGCCCATCTAGGAGTGGCACTGCAGTGTCACGCAGGATGTCCCTTCCAAAAAACCCTCCCCAAACAGCACATGACGCAAAGAAAAAAAGAGGCGCAATGAGGTAGCTGACTGTGTGAGTAAGATTAGCGACCCTAGTGGCCGACACAAACACCGGGCCCATCTAGGAGTGGCACTGCAGTGTCACGCAGGATGTCCCTTCCAAAAAACCCTCCCCAATCAGCACATGATGCAAAGAAAAAGAAAAGAAAAAAGAGGTGCAAGATGGAATTGTCCTTGGGCCCTCCCACCCACCCTTATGTTGTATAAACAAAACAGGACATGCACACTTTAACCAACCCATCATTTCAGTGACAGGGTCTGCCACACGACTGTGACTGATATGACGGGTTGGTTTGGACCCCCCCAAAAAAAGAAGCAATTAATCTCTCCTTGCACAAACTGGCTCTACAGAGGCAAGATGTCCACCTCATCTTCACCCTCCGATATATCACCGTGTACATACATCCCCCTCCTCACAGATTATCAATTCGTCCCCACTGGAATCCACCATCTCAGCTCCCTGTGTACTTTGTGGAGGCAATTGCTGCTGGTCAATGTCTCCGCGGAGGAATTGATTATAATTCATTTTAATGAACATCATCTTCTCCACATTTTCTGGATGTAACCTCGTACGCCGATTGCTGACAAGGTGAGCGGCGGCACTAAACACTCTTTCGGAGTACACACTTGTGGGAGGGCAACTTAGGTAGAATAAAGCCAGTTTGTGCAAGGGCCTCCAAATTGCCTCTTTTTCCTGCCAGTATAAGTACGGACTGTGTGACGTGCCTACTTGGATGCGGTCACTCATATAATCCTCCACCATTCTATCAATGTTGAGAGAATCATATGCAGTGACAGTAGACGACATGTCCGTAATCGTTGTCAGGTCCTTCAGTCCGGACCAGATGTCAGCATCACCAGTCGCTCCAGACTGCCCTGCATCACCGCCAGCGGGTGGGCTCGGAATTCTGAGCCTTTTCCTCGCACCCCCAGTTGCGGGAGAATGTGAAGGAGGAGATGTTGACAGGTCGCGTTCCGCTTGACTTGACAATTTTGTCACCAGCAGGTCTTTCAACCCCAGCAGACTTGTGTCTGCCGGAAAGAGAGATCCAAGGTAGGCTTTAAATCTAGGATCGAGCACGGTGGCCAAAATGTAGTGCTCTGATTTCAACAGATTGACCACCCGTGAATCCTTGTTAAGCGAATTAAGGGCTGCATCCACAAGTCCCACATGCCTAGCGGAATCGCTCCCTTTTAGCTCCTTCTTCAATGCCTCCAGCTTCTTCTGCAAAAGCCTGATGAGGGGAATGACCTGACTCAGGCTGGCAGTGTCTGAACTGACTTCACGTGTGGCAAGTTCAAAGGGCATCAGAACCTTGCACAACGTTGAAATCATTCTCCACTGCACTTGAGACAGGTGCATTCCACCTCCTATATCGTGCTCAATTGTATAGGCTTGAATGGCCTTTTGCTGCTCCTCCAACCTCTGAAGCATATAGAGGGTTGAATTCCACCTCGTTACCACTTCTTGCTTCAGATGATGGCAGGGCAGGTTCAGTAGTTTTTGGTGGTGCTCCAGTCTTCTGTACGTGGTGCCTGTACGCCGAAAGTGTCCCGCAATTTTTCTGGCCACCGACAGCATCTCTTGCACGCCCCTGTCGTTTTTTAAAAAATTCTGCACCACCAAATTCAAGGTATGTGCAAAACATGGGACGTGCTGGAATTTGCCCATATTTAATGCACACACAATATTGCTGGCGTTGTCCGATGCCACAAATCCACAGGAGAGTCCAATTGGGGTAAGCCATTCCGCGATGATCTTCCTCAGTTGCCGTAAGAGGTTTTCAGCTGTGTGCGTATTCTGGAAAGCGGTGATACAAAGCGTAGCCTGCCTAGGAAAGAGTTGGCGTTTGCGAGATGCTGCTACTGGTGCCGCCGCTGCTGTTCTTGCGGCGGGAGTCCATACATCTACCCAGTGGGCTGTCACAGTCATATAGTCCTGACCCTGCCCTGCTCCACTTGTCCACATGTCCGTGGTTAAGTGGACATTGGGTACAACTGCATTTTTTAGGACACTGGTGAGTCTTTTTCTGACGTCCGTGTACATTCTCGGTATCGCCTGCCTAGAGAAGTGGAACCTAGATGGTATTTGGTAACGGGGGCACACTGCCTTAATAAATTGTCTAGTTCCCTGTGAACTAACGGCGGATACCGGACGCACGTCTAACACCAACATAGTTGTCAAGGCCTCAGTTATCCGCTTTGCAGTAGGATGACTGCTGTGATATTTCATCTTCCTCGCAAAGGACTGTTGAACAGTCAATTGCTTACTGGAAGTAGTACAAGTGGGCTTACGACTTCCCCTCTGGGATGACCATCGACTCCCAGCGGCAACAACAGCAGCGCCAGCAGCAGTAGGAGTTACACGCAAGGATGCATCGGAGGAATCCCAGGCAGGAGAGGACTCGTCAGAATTGCCAGTGACATGGCCTGCAGGACTATTGGCATTCCTGGGGAAGGAGGAAATTGACACTGAGGGAGTTGGTGGGGTGGTTTGCGTGAGCTTGGTTACAAGAGGAAGGGATTTACTGGTCAGTGGACTGCTTCCGCTGTCACCCAAAGTTTTTGAACTTGTCACTGACTTATTATGAATGCGCTGCAGGTGACGTATAAGGGAGGATGTTCCGAGGTGGTTAACGTCCTTACCCCTACTTATTACAGCTTGACAAAGGGAACACACGGCTTGACACCTGTTGTCCGCATTTCTGGTGAAATACCTCCACACCGAAGAGCTGATTTTTTTGGTATTTTCACCTGGCATGTCAACGGCCATATTCCTCCCACGGACAACAGGTGTCTCCCCGGGTGCCTGACTTAAACAAACCACCTCACCATCAGAATCCTCCTGGTCAATTTCCTCCCCAGCGCCAGCAACACCCATATCCTCCTCATCCTGGTGTACTTCAACACTGACATCTTCAATCTGACTATCAGGAACTGGACTGCGGGTGCTCCTTCCAGCACTTGCAGGGGGCGTGCAAATGGTGGAAGGCGCATGCTCTTCACGTCCAGTGTTGGGAAGGTCAGGCATCGCAACCGACACAATTGGACTCTCCTTGTGGATTTGGGATTTCGAAGAATGCACAGTTCTTTGCTGTGCTGCTTTTGCCAGCTTGAGTCTTTTCATTTTTCTAGCGAGAGGCTGAGTGCTTCCATCCTCATGTGAAGCTGAACCACTAGCCATGAACATAGGCCAGGGCCTCAGCCGTTCCTTGCCACTCCGTGTGGTAAATGGCATATTGGCAAGTTTACGCTTCTCCTCCGACAATTTTATTTTAGGTTTTGGAGTCCTTTTTTTTCTGATATTTGGTGTTTTGGATTTGACATGCTCTGTACTATGACATTGGGCATCGGCCTTGGCAGACGACGTTGCTGGCATTTCATCGTCTCGGCCATGACTAGTGGCAGCAGCTTCAGCACGAGGTGGAAGTGGATCTTGATCTTTCCCTAATTTTGGAACCTCAACATTTTTGTTCTCCATATTTTAATAGGCACAACTAAAAGGCACCTCAGGTAAACAATGGAGATGGATACTAGTATACAATTATGGACTGCCTGCCGACTGCAGACACAGAGGTAGCCACAGCCGTGAACTACCGTACTGTACTGTGTCTGCAGCTAATATAGACTGGTTGATAAAGAGAAGATGTCTATGTAACTATGTATGTATAAAGAAGACTGAAAAAAATCCACGGTTAGGTGGTATACAATTATGGACGGACTGCCTGCCGAGTGCAGACACAGAGGTAGCCACAGCCGTGAACTACCGTACTGTACTGTGTCTGCAGCTAATATAGACTGGTTGATAAAGAGAAGATGTCTATGTAACTATGTATGTATAAAGAAGAATGAAAAAAAACCACGGTTAGGTGGTATACAATTATGGACGGACTGCCTGCCGAGTGCAGACACAGAGGTAGCCACAGCCGTGAACTACCGTACTGTACTGTGTCTGCAGCTAATATAGACTGGTTGATAAAGAGAAGATGTCTATGTAACTATGTATGTATAAAGAAGAATGAAAAAAATCCACGGTTAGGTGGTATTACAATTATGGACGGACTGCCTGCCGAGTGCAGAGACACAGAGGTAGCCACAGCCGTGAACTACCGTACTGTGTCTGCTGCGACTGGATGATAAATGATATAAAAAATATATATATATCACTACTGCAGCCGGACAGGTATATATTATATATTATATAATGACGGACCTGCTGGACACTGTCTGTCAGCAGAATGAGTTTTATTTTTATAGAATAAAAAAAAAAAAACACACAAGTGAAGTCACACGACGAGTGTTTAACTTTTTCAGGCAATCACAATATAAGTATACTACTAACTATACTGGTGGTCAGTGTGGTCAGGTCACTGGTCAGTCACACTGGCAGTGGCACTCCTGCAGCAAAAGTGTGCACTGTTTAATTTTAATATAATATGTACTCCTGGCTCCTGCTATAACCTATAACTGGCACTGCAGTAGTGCTCCCCAGTCTCCCCCACAATTATAAGCTGTGTGAGCTGAGCAGTCAGACAGATATATAATATATATAGATGATGCAGCACACTGGCCTGAGCCTGAGCAGTGCACACAGATATGGTATGTGACTGACTGAGTCACTGTGTGTATCGCTTTTTTCAGGCAGAGAACGGATATATTAAATAAACTGCACTGTGTGTCTGGTGGTCACTCACTATATAATATATTATGTACTCCTGGCTCCTGCTATAACCTATAACTGGCACTGCAGTAGTGCTCCCCAGTCTCCCCCACAATTATAAGCTGTGTGAGCTGAGCAGTCAGACAGATATATAATATATATAGATGATGCAGCACACTGGCCTGAGCCTGAGCAGTGCACACAGATATGGTATGTGACTGACTGAGTCACTGTGTGTATCGCTTTTTTCAGGCAGAGAACGGATATATTAAATAAACTGCACTGTGTGTCTGGTGGTCACTCACTATATAATATATTATGTACTCCTGGCTCCTGCTATAACCTATAACTGGCACTGCAGTAGTGCTCCCCAGTCTCCCCCACAATTATAAGCTGTGTGAACTGAGCAGTCAGACAGATATATATAATATTATATATAGATAATAGATGATGCAGCACACTGGCCTGAGCCTGAGCAGTGCACACAGATATGGTATGTGACTGACTGAGTCACTGTGTGTATCGCTTTTTTCAGGCAGAGAACGGATATATTAAATAAACTGCACTGTGTGTCTGGTGGTCACTCACTATATAATATATTATGTACTCCTGGCTCCTGCTATAACCTATAACTGGCACTGCAGTAGTGCTCCCCAGTCTCCCCCACAATTATAAGCTGTGTGAGCTGAGCAGTCAGACAGATATATATAATATTATATATAGATAATAGATGATGCAGCACACTGGCCTGAGCCTGAGCAGTGCACACAGATATGGTATGTGACTGACTGAGTCACTGTGTGTATCGCTTTTTTCAGGCAGAGAACGGATATATTAAATAAACTGCACTGTGTGTCTGGTGGTTACTCACTATATAATATATTATGTACTCCTGGCTCCTGCTATAACCTATAACTGGCACTGCAGTAGTGCTCCCCAGTCTCCCCCACAATTATAAGCTGTGTGAGCTGAGCAGTCAGACAGATATATATAATATTATATATAGATAATAGATGATGCAGCACACTGGCCTGAGCCTGAGCAGTGCACACAGATATGGTATGTGACTGACTGAGTCACTGTGTGTATCGCTTTTTTCAGGCAGAGAACGGATATATTAAATAAACTGCACTGTGTGTCTGGTGGTCACTCACTATATAATATATTATGTACTCCTGGCTCCTGCTATAACCTATAACTGGCACTGCAGTAGTGCTCCCCAGTCTCCCCCACAATTATAAGCTGTGTGAGCTGAGCAGTCAGACAGATATATATAATATTATATATAGATAATAGATGATGCAGCACACTGGCCTGAGCCTGAGCAGTGCACACAGATATGGTATGTGACTGACTGAGTCACTGTGTGTATCGCTTTTTTCAGGCAGAGAACGGATATATTAAATAAACTGCACTGTGTGTCTGGTGGTCACTCACTATATAATATATTATGTACTCCTGGCTCCTGCTATAACCTATAACTGGCACTGCAGTAGTGCTCCCCAGTCTCCCCCACAATTATAAGCTGTGTGAGCTGAGCAGTCAGACAGATATATATAATATTATATATAGATAATAGATGATGCAGCACACTGGCCTGAGCCTGAGCAGTGCACACAGATATGGTATGTGACTGACTGAGTCACTGTGTGTATCGCTTTTTTCAGGCAGAGAACGGATATATTAAATAAACTGCACTGTGTGTCTGGTGGTCACTCACTATATAATATATTATGTACTCCTGGCTCCTGCTATAACCTATAACTGGCACTGCAGTAGTGCTCCCCAGTCTCCCCCACAATTATAAGCTGTGTGAGCTGAGCAGTCAGACAGATATATATAATATTATATATAGATAATAGATGATGCAGCACACTGGCCTATGCCTGAGCAGTGCACACAGATATGGTATGTGACTGACTGAGTCACTGTGTGTATCGCTTTTTTCAGGCAGAGAACGGATATATTAAATAAACTGCACTGTGTGTCTGGTGGTCACTCACTATATAATATATTATGTACTCCTGGCTCCTGCTATAACCTATAACTGGCACTGCAGTAATGCTCCCCAGTCTCCCCCACAATTATAAGCTGTGTGAGCTGAGCAGTCAGACAGATATATATAATATTATATATAGATAATAGATGATGCAGCACACTGGCCTGAGCCTGAGCAGTGCACACAGATATGGTATGTGACTGACTGAGTCACTGTGTGTATCGCTTTTTTCAGGCAGAGAACGGATATATTAAATAAACTGCACTGTGTGTCTGGTGGTCACTCACTATATAATATATTATGTACTCCTGGCTCCTGCTATAACCTATAACTGGCACTGCAGTAGTGCTCCCCAGTCTCCCCCACAATTATAAGCTGTGTGAGCTGAGCAGTCAGACAGATATATATAATATTATATATAGATAATAGATGATGCAGCACACTGGCCTGAGCCTGAGCAGTGCACACAGATATGGTATGTGACTGAGTCACTGTGTGCTGTGTATCGCTTTTTTCAGGCAGAGAACGGATTATAAAGTAAACTGCACTGTCCTCACTAGTAAACTCTCTCCACTCAGTCTCTACACTTCTACAGTAACAGTACTCCTCCTAGTCAGCTCCAGTAAATCTCTCTCAGTCTCTTATAATCTAAATGGAGAGGACGCCAGCCACGTCCTCTCCCTATCAATCTCAATGCACGTGTGAAAATGGCGGCGACGCGCGGCTCCTTATATAGAATCCGAGTCTCGCGATAGAATCCGAGCCTCGCGAGAATCCGACAGCGTCATGATGACGTTCGGGCGCGCTCGGGTTAACCGAGCAAGGCGGGAAGATCCGAGTCGCTCGGACCCGTGAAAAAAAACATGAAGTTCTGGCGGGTTCGGATTCAGAGAAACCGAACCCGCTCATCTCTAATTGCAGCCACACACTACATAGATCTGCCCAGCCACAACGTTAAGCACCATAATCGAGCAGATAAATGTAGTGTACAGCCAAACACTACATAGATCTGCCCAGCTGCACCGCTGATCACCCCTTCACAAAGTACAAGATAAGCTTCAAATAGTTAAAAGTCTCCAGCTTGGAATTCTCTAGCTTTCTATGTTAGGGCAGATAGCTCAATGAATAGAGTGCCCGACTGCAATGTCATAGGCAACGAGTTTGAATCCTGGGCACATCAGCATCCTGAAATGTAATAAAGGACAATGCAACTGAACAACAAAGAGCTCTCAAGTCAAGTCCATGAATGCTGTATACATATTAGCGACAGAAGGGGTGGGGGTAGGAGACATGGGCGGTCGAAGAAGCTGGGCTTCAAAAAGAGGGGAAACTGCAAGTGAAAGTAATTAGATCATTCATAATTGACAGGTGCTGCCAACAGCGCCCCCTACACTGCAGCGCTAAGTTTGGAGCACACTCCGCACACACCTACTTACGGCCCTGGTTTAGATCAACGGGTATAGGTCATTAGGTTGACCACACTTAGGTTGACAGTCATTAGGTCGACCACTATTGGTCGACAGTCATAAGATCGAGATGGTCACTAGGTCGACATGGTCATTAGGTCGACATGGAAAAAGGTTGACATGAGTTTTTTTAAACTTTTTTTGGTGTCATTTTCTTCGCAAAGTGACGGGGAACCCCAATTAGTGCACCGTGTCCCCTCGCAGCTTCCCAATCGTAGTCCACGTGGATCGTAAAGTATGAAAAAGAAAAAAAAAATGAAAAAAAATATATGTGAAAAACTCATGTCGACCTTTTTTCCCGTGTCGACCTTGTGCAGGATGACCTAATGACCACGTCGACATAGTGCATGTCGACCAATAGGGGTCGACCTAATGACTGTAGACCTAAGTGTGGTCGACCTAATGGCCGTATCCCTAGATCAACTAAGGAAATGAAGACTGAGAAAGGAATTGATAGAGTAGGGTGAAAGAACCATCAGCGGGAGGGATTTAATTGCTATGTATATGTCATCCTGATGGTGACCAGGGAGCATTTAGGTCCTTCAGGTCACAGTCTGCTACTCTGTGCAAATGATCATGGCTGAGGAAGTTAATAATTATGTTCTCACTGGTTGAAGGGTATTTGGTTCATCTTTTAGATTGCAAATGGTTTTATAATATTCTCCCTGTGTAAATGTGTCTGCTGTACTTGGATTTCTTTATTAAACTATCTGCGAGATTCTAGTCCTGGCTTGCAAACCGCTCATTTTACGGGTTAGCAATTTGTCTGCCCTATTCCCCGTAGTGTAATATAACTGAATGAGTCTGGCTACGGCTCTCTCAATATGGAACATATTATTAATTCATTCCTCAGTTTCAGAAGTTGCTTGTGCTGTGGGCAGCTTCCAATTCTGTGATTGTTTAGAGAATTCTATAATTTTAGCTTGTCTTTGTTTTTTTAAGGCATGAAAGCCACCTCTATTGCCGTAAACTGAACACAGACTTAAAAATGCGCCACTGTGTGGGTAATCCTGAGCGTACTGCCTTGTTACACTGGAAATACTGTAACTACCAATTGTTAGCCTTCAAGCATCACTGTGACATCATTCACTGTGGTAGCGTTTCAAATCTCAAAATGATTTAAGAGTTAACTCTCGAGATAAATCACTTTACACTTGGGGAAAACTATTTAACTGGTACCATCCCTGGAGATCTGTGAGTTTTCTTTTGGTTGTTAAAACTGTTTCACAGTGATTTAATTATTGTCACTGGAGTTGATAAGCTAAATGCAAGAGAGATGGGCAGATACTGTAGCTGTCTGGGCACATCATATATTTAAGGAGAAGCCTACAGCCCGGTAAAAAAAGGGGTCATGGCCTTGTTGAAATGGGTTTGGCTTTGTTTAAAGGGGCATGGCATTGCAGGAAAAGACTACCTTATACCCCAGTTTTGCATTCTGTATGCCCATACGTTGGCCACCACAGGAAAAAAAATAGTCCTGATTCATGCCCCTTACATTATTTGTCATTTTTCCTCCTTATAGTAATGCCCAGTATACATTATGCCACATACTGCAATGGCCCTTAGACATTATGCCACACACAATAATGCCCATTAGACAATATGCCACACACCGTAATGCCCCTGACACATTATGCCATACACCGTAATGCCTGTGACACATTATGCCACACATCGCAATGCCAGTTATACATTATGCTACATGCTACACACTGTAATGCCCCTGAGACATTATAGCACATGCAATGCCTGTGATACAGTATACAACACACCGTCATGCCTGTGACACATAATGACACACACCGCAATGCCTGTTATACATTATGCCACACACTGCAATACCCCTGAGACATTATACCACATACCACAATGCCCATGATATAGTATAACACACACCGTAATGCCTGTGACACATGACACACACCGCAATGCCCGTTATACATTATGCCACAATGCCCGTGATATAGTATACCACACACCATAATGCCTGTGACACATTATGACACACACTGCAATATCCGTGACACATTATGACACACACCGCAATGTCCGTGATACATTATGACACACACCACAATGCCCATTACACATTAAACCCTACAGTAAGGCTTCTAATTACTTTTAAATTACCTGCTCGTTGCCAGGGGTTTTATGCTCTTGGTTCCTTGCACGGTGCCAGGGGCTTTCATGCTCAGGGTGTCATCCTTGTTGCCAAGGGTTTCATGCTCTTGGTTCCATGCATGGTGGCAGGGGCTTTCATGCTCAGGGTGTCATGCTCGTTGCCAGGGGATTCATGCACTAGGTGTTATGCTTGTTGCAAGGGGTAACATGGGCTGGGTGTCAAGCTCATTGACAGGGGGTAATATTCGTAGCCAGGGGTTTCATGCACTGGGTGTCATGCTCGTTGCTAGGGGGTAATGCTTGTTGCCAGGCATTTCTGAGCTGGGTGTCGTGCTTGTTACCAGGGGGTAATGCTTGTTGCTAGTGGTGTGCCCCCAGTGCCACATATAACCCCAGTGACAGATATTCCCCCACAGTGCCTGCTAAAAATATGCCCCCATAGTGCCAGAAACACATATGCCCCCAGTGCCACATATGCCCCCACAGTACTAGATACACATATTATTATTATTATTATCATTATCCTTTATTTATATGGCGCCACAAGGGTTCCGCAGCGCCCAATTACAGAGTACATGAATAATCAAACAGGAAAACAGCAACTTACAGTTGATGACAGTATAGGACAAGTACAGGGTAAATAAACATAGCTACATCAGCAGATGACACTGGAATAAGTATCAGGTGGCAGAAGACTGCTGGAGTTGATGCAGTTGAAGATTATTAAAGTAAGAAAGGATAAGCACATGAGGGAAGAGGGCCCTGCTCGTGTACACATATGCCCCCAGTGGCCCATATGCTCCCCCAGTACCAGCTACACATATGCCTCCAGTGGCAAATATGCCCCCCTTCCCCCCAGTGCCAGGTACACACCCTCCCCCCGCTCGCCGCTGCTGTGCTGTCCGGGAAGGAGGGTACAGCGTGCGCCTCTCCTGTGTCCATCCTGTGTCTCCAGCGGCATGTCTTTCAAAAGAAGCGCCGGTTCGTGAGCCAATCAGAGCTCACGGACAGGCAGCTGCGGTTCCTGATTGGCTGCTGGTCCGCAAGCTCTGATTGGCTCACGAACCGGGACTTCGTTTGATGCCACCGCCGGAGACACAGGAGTCAGGACGGACACAGGAGAGGCGCACGCTGTGTCCTCCTTCCCGGACTCCCTCACACACAGCACCGCAGCAATCAGTGGCGGCGCCCCCGCAGCCCTGCGCCTATGCAGTGGCTGCAGAGGTTGTAGTTACGCCACTGCTGCTACTGACTCAACAGTGCTAATGCGCATGCGTGAACTGGGGGTTCATCATACCTCCCAACTGTCCCAATTTTCGCGGGACAGTCCCGTTTTTTGGGGGACTGTCCCGCTGTCCCACCCACAGTGTCCTGCGTTGGGGGAGAAGGGGGGCAGTTGGGAGGCTCCTGTCACTCTGCTCTACCTAGCAGAGCAGCAGTGAATAGACAGAGGGGCTTGGGGCATGCCAGAAGCTCACAGAGCACTATCCATGCCCCCTAAGTAATTAATTTGGGAGGCATGGCTTGCGTTCGCATCATCCCCGCTAAGCCATGCCCCCTTTTCCAGAGACCATGCCCCGTTTTCAGATGTGGGCGTGGCTTTGCCACGCAGGAGTCCCACTTAGACCTTTGTCGATGTTGGGAGGCATGGTTCATGCATGCGAACAGGGCAGAAGGATCGAAAAGGATCATTATCAGCACCATCTGAAGATGGCAAAGGCTCCCACCGTCAAGCTTAATGAATTTTGGTCCCGTTTCTCATGAGGATGATGGTAACCGACAGTAACTAGGGTAACGCTAGAGAAATTTCTGATATCTTCAGCATTAATGCTTTAATGATTTGGGTGAAGTGCTGCAATAGCCACTCCCCAGAGAAAGCCACCATTTTCTCCTGATTCTTGACTGATTGCAGTTGAACACATGCAGGGCCGTTGCAGGACTGTAATGCTCCCTGGGCCGGTCTCATCCCGTCTTCCACACGATGCTACATGATGCCACCAGTATAGAGCCGCCACACTTTCTGGGATGATACTATTATTTCTCTGAACGTATTTTCTTTGTCTGTATTAACGTAAATCAGAACATTGTAAAAGGCCACAAATTCAGATCCCAAACTCCACCATTTCTGTACAGGTTTTAAAGCTATCCATGCTTGAGTTCAGATAGTTAAATAAAAATATGAGGAACTAATTAAGTCACCTCTGCTCAAACATGGATATCTTTAAAACGGGTTCACTACGGCTGGCCGGCGGTCGGGCTCCCGGCGACCAGCATCCCGGCGCCGGGAGCCCGACCGCCGGCTTACCGACAGCTTGGCGAGCGCAAATGAGCCCCTTGCGGGCTCGCTGCGCTCGCCACGCTACGGGCACGGTGGCGCGCTACGCGCGCCACACTATTTTATTCTCCCTCTATGGGGGTCGTGGACCCCCACGAGGGAAAATAATTGTCGGTATTCCGGCTGTCGGGCTCCCGGCGCCGGTATACTGAGCGCCGGGAGCCCGACCGCCGGCAAACAGAAGACCACCCCTTTAAAACCTGGACTGTAATAACGGAGTCGGTGAAACTCTGGTCTAAGCAATCAGTGCATTCACTTACAGTCATCAATATCTGCTCTCATCTCTTTCTGTATGGAACATGCTGATGTAGCCATGCTCATCCAGCCTGCGGCACGGCCACATGGGCACACGCCGCGCCGAGTGCGGCTTAGTATGCCGCCCATGTATTCCTATGGACGTGCATACTTAGATGCACGCACGCTTCCTAGACGCAGTCACACTTGCTGCACCTGGATTACCGCTAGGCTAGATGAGCATGGCTCCAACTGTAGGTTAGCCAAGGTATTTTGTTAGTAGTTCCTTTATACAGTAGCTTCCAGGATGACAGGAATACGTTCAGAGATCATGTTATACCCATTTCTAAAATAGGCTGTAATCACCTCCATAATAACCTAAGGGTTATTTTGGAGCTTAGGGCACAGCTAGCTAGACCCTTGTAATAGGCTTTTAATTACCTACCGGTAAATCCTTTTCTCATAGTCCGTAGAGGATGCTGGGGTTCAATTTAGTACCATGGGGTATAGACGGGTCCACTAGGAGCCACTGGCAATTTAAGAGTTTAACAGTGTGGGCTGGCCCCTCCCTCTATGCCCCTCCTACCAGACTCAGTCTAGAAACTATGCCTGAGGCGACGGACATACTTCGAGAGAAGGAAATACACAGATAGCGGTAAGATTCACACCAACTCACACATAACAAAAGGAAAGCCAAGCTAACCAACAATAAATGATTCGGCAACGGCTGAGCCAACAATACTTAACCAAGTAACAAAGCAGGAACACGAAACACTGGGCAGGCGCCCAGCATCCTCTACGGACTACGAGAAAAGGATTTACCGGTAGGTAATTAAAATCCTATTTTCTCTTACGTCCTAGAGGATGCTGGGGTCCAATTTAGTACCATGGGGATGTACCAAAGCTCCCAGTACGGGAGGGAGAGTGCTGAGGTTCCTGCAGAACAGATTGACCAAACTTTAGGTCATCAGAGGCCAAAGTATCGAACTTTTAGAACTTAGCAAACGTGTTCGACCCTGACCAAGTAGCTGCTCGGCAAAGCTGAAGAGCCAAGACACCCTGGGCAGCCACCTAGGAAGAACCCACTTTACGGGTAGAGTGGGCCTGAACCGATTTTGGAATCGGCAAACCAGTCGTAGAATAAACATGCTGGATAGTAAGCCTGATCCAGCGAGAAATTGTCTGCTTAGAAGCAGGACACTCAATCTTGTTGGGATCATAAAGGACAAATAGTGCATCCGACTTCCTGTGATGAGCTGTTCGCTTCACATATACTGTATCTTCAAAGCCCGCACAACACCCAAGGACTTTGAGGTAATAGAGGTGCCAGTAGCCACTGGCACCACAATAGGTTGGTTGATATGGAAAGCCGATACAACCTTTGGAAAAAACTGCTGACGCGTTCTGAGCTCAGCTCTATCCTCATGGAAAATCAAGTAGGGGCTCTTGTGCGACAATGACCCCCATTCCGACACACGTCTTGCAGATGCCAATGCCAACAGTGTGACCGCCTTCCAAGTAAGAAACTTTAGATCTACCTCCTGTAAAGGTTCGAACCAATCCGACTGCAGGAACTGCAGCACCACATTAAGATCCCAAGGTGCCATAGGAGGCACAAAGGCGGGCTGGATGTGCAAAATCCTTTCAAGAACATCTGAACCTCAGGGAGAGCAGCCTATTGTTTCTGGAAGAAAATGGACAGGGCCGAAATCTGGACCTTTATGGAGCCCAAGCGTAGGCCCACATCCACACCTGCTTGAAGAAAGAGGAGACAACGTCCCAATTGAGACTCCACCATTGGAAACTTCTTGGATTCACACCAAGACACATACTTCTTCCAAATCCGATGGTAATGCTAAGACATTACTCCCATCCTAGCATGGATCAGAGTAGGAATGACCTTGTTTGGAATGCCCTTCCGAGCTAAGATCTGGCATTCAACCTCCATGCCGTCAAACATAGGTGCGGAAAGTCTTGATAGGCGAATGGCCCCTGTAGTAGAAGGTCCTCACGATGAGGAAGAGGCCTCGGATCCTCCATCAGTAAATCCAGAAGATCCGCGTACCAAGCCCATCTTGGCCAGTCCGGAGCAATGAGGATCGCCTGAACTCTCGTTCTTTTTATTAGTTTTAGAATCCTTGGGATGAGTGAAAGAGGAGGGAACACATACACGGACTGGAACACCCACGGAGTTACCAGGGCGTCCACCGCCACTGCTTGCGGGTTCCGTGACCTGGAACAGTACCTCCGAAGCTTCTTGTTGAGGAGAGAGGCCATCATGTCTATCTGAGGTACGCTCCTCTGCGAACACCTCCGGGTGGAGGCCCCATTCTCCTGGACGGAGATTGTGTCTGTTGAGGAAGTCCGCTTCCCAGTTGTCCACTCCCAGAATGAAGATCGCTGACAATGCCACCGCGTGTCTTTCTGCCCAGAGGAGGATTCTTGTTACCTCTGACATTGCAGCTCTGCTCTTCGTTCCGCCTTGCCTGTTTATGTAGGACACTCCTATGACGTTGTCCAACTGAACTTGAATGGCCTGATCTTTCAGAAGATGTGCCGCTTGTGGAAGGCCGTTGTATATGGCCCTCAGTTCCAGAACATTTATTGGAAGAAGAGACTCCTGACTTGACCACCTTCCTTGGAAGTTTTCCCCCCGGGTGACTGCTCCCCAACCTCTGAGACTTGCATCCGTGGTTAGAAGAATCCAATTCTGAATCCTGAACCTGCATCGCTTGAGTAGGTGAGAAGTTTGGAGCCACCAGAGGAGTGAAATTCTGGCTTTTGGCGACAGACGTATCTGCTGGTGCATGCGGAGATGTGATCCCAACCACTTGTCCAGGAGATCCAGCTGGAAGAACCGTGCATGGAATCTTCCATACTGTAGAGCCTCTTAAGAGGCTACCATCTTTCCCAGAAGGCGAATGCACTGATGAAACGATACCCAGGCTGGCCTCAGGACTTCCCGGACCATTGATTGGATCACCAATGCTTTCTCCACCGGCAGAAACACCCTCTGTACTTCCGTGTTGAGAATCATCCCCAGGAAGGGCAGTCTCCTTGTCGGTTCCAAATGTGACTTTGGAAGGTTCAGGATCCACCCGTGATCCCAAAGTAGTTGAGTTGAGAGAGCAATACTGTGCAACAGTCTCTCCCTGGAAGATGCTTTTATCAGCAGATCGTCCAGATATGAAATTATGTTCACTCCCTGTTTGCGAAGAAGGAGCATCATCTCCGCCATGACCCTGGTGAACACCCTCGGTGCTGTGGAGAGGCCAAATGGTAATGTCTGGAACTGATGGTGACAGTCCTGTAGTGCAAACCGCAGATAGGCCTGGTGAAGTGGCCAGATCGGAATGTGAAGGTACGCATCTTTGATATCCAGGGATACCAGGATTTCCCCCTCTTCCAGACCTGAGATCATCGCTCTCAGAGACTCCATCTTGAATTCTAACACCCTTAAGTAGGGGTTCAATTATTTCAGGTTCAATATAGGTCTCACCGAACCGTCCGGTTTTGGTACCATAAACAGGTTTGAGTAATAACCCTTGTTCTTTTGGTGAGGTGGAACTGGAACAATGACATTTGTTCATACCAACTTTTGAATGGCTTCATGTAGGATAGCACTTTCTGTCAGCGAAACTGGTAAGTCTGATTTGAAGAATCTGTGAGGTGGGAGTTCCTAATACTCCAGTCTGTACCCCTGGGCAACAATATCTGTCACCCAGGGGTCTAGGCACGATGACGTCCAGACAAGACTGAAATCTTTCAGTCTCGCTCCCATCTGGCCAATCTCCAGGCTGGGATGTCCACTGTCATGCTGAAGATATGGTTGAAGCAGAGCCTGGCTTCTGTTCCTGGGAACCTGTTGGTGTAGGTTTTCTGGACTTTCCCCGACCTCCTCTAAAGAAGGTGGGGGGGGGGGGGGTTTGGATTTTTTAAATTTTGCGGTCCAAAAGGACTGCAGTGGAGGCGTAGGATAAGATTTCCGAGCCGGTGCAGCTGTGGAGGAAAGAAAAGTCGACTTACCAGCAGTTGTCGTGGAGATCCACGCATCCAGCGCTTCCCCAAACAGGGTCTGACCTGTGAAGGGTAGGTTCTTCACACTTTTCTTGGATTCCGCATCCACAGTCCATTGGCGTAGCCAGAGACCTCTACGTGCCGAGACTGCCATGGAAGTAGCCCGTGCATTTAGCAGGCCAATGTCCTTCATGGCCTCCACCATGAAACCTGCAGAATTCTGTATGTGATGTAAAAACAAGTCAATGTCACTCCTATCCATAGTAACTAATTCCTCTAGTAATGTGCCTGACCACTTTACTATAGCTTTAGAAATCCACGTACACACAATACTGGGCCTTAAAGCCATGCTTGTAGCAGTGTATAGCGATTTTAGCATAGTCTCAATCTTGCGGTCAGCCGACTCCTTCAAGGCGGTTGAACCGTGAATGGGTAAAACCACCTTTTTAGACAACCTAGATACAGAGTCTACTATAGGTGGGTTGTCCCACTTTTTTCTGTCCTCTTCAGGCAAAGGAAAAACAATGAGAATTCTCTTAGGGATCTGGAATTTTTTCTCTGGGTTTTCCCAGGATTTTTCAAACAAGGAGTTTAACTCCTTAGAAGTAGGGAAGGTAAGGGAGGATTTCTTATTTACTGTAAAATAAGATTCTTCTTCTTGTTCAGGTACTGCACCTTCTCAGAAATATGAAAAACATCCCTAATTGTTTCAATCATTAATTGTACCCCTTAGCGAGGGAAGCATCCCCCCCTGCATATCCCCATCACCGCCCCCTGTATCAGAGTCGGTATCAGTGTCAGCTTGCATTATCTGGGCAAGCGTACGTTTTTGCGGGTATGCAGGTGGGTTTTTCCACAGATTTTCTCAAAAACTATGTCTCCCTTTCAGTATGTGACATCCTAGTAGAAATTTGGGATATCATTCCCCTTAAAGAATCCACCCATGGGGGTTCTGATTCAGAAGGCTGAGAAAGTATATTGCAGTGCTGAGTACATGGAATAGACTCCTCAGGAGAAGACAAACACTCGGCAGCACAGGACACAAAGTCCTTAGACATGGTAATGTGGGATATACACACTTACACACACACAGGAAAATGTCAGACACAGTTTCCCCCAGAGTACCTCCAGAGAGACACAGAGTATAATGAGCCAGCCACACAGCGCCCCTGTAGGCAGTTATTATAATAAAAGCCTGGTGCTGACTAACTAACCTTAATAGGATAGTTAGTATTATTATCCCACTCCCCCCCCTATCTATAACACCCTGGTACCGCAGAGATATAGCTGGAGTTATGTGGAGGGCAGCGCTCCCTGTCAGCATCTTGTTCCTATGTTCTGCAGGGAGGGGGCGGGAGGGGGCGGAACGGCGGTGTTTGGCCGCCGTTACGTGGGTTTGGTCCGGTCAACGCAGGCGTGGCCGGACCTAACGGGGGGCGGGCCGCAGCGGCTGCGTGACGTCACACGCAGCCGCTGTGGGCCAGGGAGCGATGAGTAGCTCCCGGCCAGCACGCTAAAGCTGCGCTGGCCGGGAGCTACTCTTGAAGTGCAAAGGCATCGCCGCTGTGCGATGCCTTTGCACTTCTGCGAGGGGGGGCGGGACTGACATGCGGGGCGGGCTAGCCCTGTGCTGGGCGTCCCCCCACATGTCAGGGAAGAAGATCGTAGCTGTGCTAAATTTAGCACAGCTACGATCAACTCAGAATGACCCCCATAGGCCCTCATTCCGAGTTGATCGCACTAAGCAACTTTTTGCTGCTAGTGCGATCAACTAATCTCCGCCTATGGGGGAGTATATTATAGCATAGCAGGGCTGCGATCGCTTGTGCAGCCCTGCTATGCTAAAAACATTTCTCACAAATCAAGACCAGCCCTGGACATTCTTACCCTGTACGACGGATCCAGCGATGATGGGCTCGGCTTTGACAGCAGACATCCGCCCTCCGTTCGCCTGGACACGCCTGCGTTTTTCTTACCGCTCCCAGAAAACGGCCTCCAACGGTCAGTTGACGCCCCGGCACGCCTTCCTGCAGTCAGTCTTCTTGTGGTTGCCGCTGCGACCACTTTCTTCGGTGTCAGCGTCGTTGCCCGGCGACGGCTGTTGCCAGGCAATGACGTGCGTGTGCAATGCGCACGCCGTGCATGCGCATTCCAGACCTGATCACACCGCTGCGAGGAAGTGCAGCGTGCGATCGGGTCGGAATAAGGGCCATTGAGGGATAGCATAGAGGATTATTTGCAGAATACTAAGTTTATTAGCAAAAGTCAGCATGGGTTTGTGTGGGACAGATCATGTCAAACTAACTTCATTAGCTTCTACGAGGAAATGAGCGATAATTTTGACCAGGGCAAAGCAGTGGATGTGGTCTTTTTAGATTTTGCAAAAGCCTTTGATACAGTGCCGCACAGGAGACTTAGTGGCGCACACAGGGGGGGTTTCCGACTACCTGGAAACCCCCCTGAAGAGTTGACTTTTCTATTTTGAGATGGAGACAGCTGTGTTTCCGTCTCAACAAATACTGCGACCGCGTTCGCGATCGCCTCGGCGGAGCTGCAGCAGCAGAGAGCTATGGAGCTCTCTGCTTACAGAATGTCCCTGGGCCCAGGGGAGCTGTTGGCTGCGCATGCTCAGCCACAGCAGCTCCCTCCGTCCTCTCACACTGCTCTCAGCGCCTGGTGGATTACATATAGCGCTGTATATGTAAGTGTGAAGTCTATGTTCATATGTGACTGTATTTGTATGTTTGTACTGTATGTATGTGTTTGTGTGTGTGCTTGTGTATGTATGGTATCTATCTATCTATCTATCTATCTATCTACCTATCTATCTATCTATCTATCTATCTATCTATCTATCTATCATGTGTGTTTGTTTGTGTATGTACTGTATATATGAATGTGTGCTATATATGTATGTGTATGTGTGTGTGTATGTAAATATATATATATATATATATATACATACACAGATGAAGCCACGCTAATTGTGGCTCCATCTGCGACTGAGTGCACCCAGTGCAATGGATATATGCATACACACCCACCCACGGAAACCCCTCTCGCTGAATCCTGCATTTGTCCCTGAGACTGTTCATCAAATTGAGGGATCTTGGGGGTCATTCCGAGTTGATCGCTCGCTGGCGATTTTCACAGCGCAGCGATCAGGTGAAAAAACTGAATTTCTGCGTATGGGCCGCAATGCGCATGCACGTCGTACGGGTACAAAGCCCGTTGTGGTTGTGCACAGGTTGTAGCGAAGTTTTCCTTCGCACTGACGGCCACAAGAAGATTGACAGGAAGGGGGCATTTCTGGGTGTTAACTGAACATTTTCAGGGCATGGTTGCAAAAATGCAGGCGTGTGTGAAAAAACGCAGGCGTGGCTGGGCATTCGCTGGGCGGGTGTATGACGTCAAATCCGGACAGAAATAGGCTGAAGTGATCGCAAGCGCTGAGTAGGTTCAGAGCTACTCTGAAACTGCACAAACTTTTTTTGCAGAGCTCGCCTGCACAAGCGTTCGTACTTCTGCTAAGCTAAAATACACTCCCCAGTGGGTGGCGGCATAGCGTTTGCACAGCTGCTAAAACTAGCTAGTGAGCGATCAACTCGGAATGACCCCCCCCTTGGCCTAGGAAATACTATTTGTACATGGATAGGTAATTGGCTGGATAACAGGGTACAATGAGTAGTGGTCAATGGGATGTTCTCCAGCTGGGCACCAGTAGTCAGAGCAATACCACAATGATCCGTACTTGGCCCGCTACTGTTCAATATATTTATTAATGATCTAGGAATAGGCCTGGGAAGCACAGGGTCAATCTTTGCAGATGATACTAAACTGTGTAAGGTAATTAATTCAGAAATCGATATGGAGTCTCTACAGAATGACTTACTTAAACTTGAAACCTGGGCGTCTAAATGGGGAATGAGGTTCAATATTGAAAAATGCAAAGTTATGCACTTTGGGATTAAAAACAAACTTGCATCCTAGACACTTAATGGGGAAATTATAGGGGTAACAGTAGTGGAAAAAGATTTAGGGGTGTTCATAGATAATAGGCTTAATAACAGTACACAATGTCAAAATGCAGCAAAGAAGGCAAGTAAAGTGCTTGCGTGCATAAAACAGGGTATTGAGACAAAGGACTTGGATGTAATCCTGCCTCTGCATAAATCATTGATACGTCCGCACCTGGAATATTGTGTTTAGTTTTGGGCACCACATTATAAAAAAAGATATCGGGGAGCTCTAAAAGAGTGCAAAGGCGAGCTACTAAACTGATTAAAGTATTAGAGACACTGGAATATGAGGAAACGCTTACTAGGTTAAATATGTATTCCCATGAAAAAAGGAGACTAAGAGGAGACTTTACTAATATCTTCAAATATGTAAAGGATCAATACAATGAGTTAGCAGGGGATTTGTTTATTAAAAGAACTCTGTATAGGACATGTGGGCACTCACTGGGGCTAGTGGAGAGAAAATTCCATACAAAACGTAGGAAAGGGTTCTTCAATGTAAGGGCAATAAGAATTTGGAATTCCCTGCTGGAAAAAGTAATAATGGCGGACTCTGTGAATGCATTTAAAAACGGATTGGACAGTTTTCTAGCTGAAAAAAGTATCCGAGGCTATAGCATTTAATATATTGACATTAAGGGGTATATGCAATTGCGGTCAAATTCCCGAAAATGTTGAAAAACGGGACATTTTCGCCCAAAAATAAATAATTCGACAATGCAATTCAGTACTTTTCGTCAAAAAAACTGACTTTCAAAATTCGACTTTTTGAAATTCGACATTTGTCAAATTCGACATTTCTGCAATGGTACAAATGCGGCAATTCGACAAAAGTATATTCAATTGAAGTTTGTAAATTCGCCAACAGTGCTTTTAGACAGTAAATTCGTCATTTTCAATCCGCCAAACTTTGCTGGCGGAATCTAATAAAAAAATTTAAAAACATGTTTTTTTGTGTGTTTTTTTTATTGGTAATAGCATATCTATTTATATTAGAAGGGATTAGGTACTTGGTTTGTCTATTTTGGAGGCACAAGTATTATTTATATATTTTTAAAAATATTATTTTTTTATTATTTTTTAAATGGAATGTTAAAAATCAGAAAAAAAATTGCGTGGGTTCCCCCCTCCTAAGCATAACCAGCCTCGGGCTCTTCGAGCCGGTCCTGGTTCTAAAAATCCGGGGGAAAAACTGACAAGGGATCCCCCGTATTTTTAAAACCAGCACCGGGCTCTGCGCCTGGTGCTGGTGCAAAAAATACGGGGGACAAAAAGAGTAGCGGTCCCCCGTATTTTTTACACCAGCATCGGGTTCCACTAGCTGGACAGATAATGCCACAGCCGGGGGTTACTTTTATACAGCGCCCTGCGGCCGTGGCATTAAATACCCAACTAGTCACCCCTGGCCGGGGTACCCTGGGGGAGTGGGGACCCCTTCAATCAAGGGGTCCCCCCCCCAGCCACCCAAGGGCCAGGGGTGAAGCCCGAGGCTGTCCCCCCCATCCAAGGGCTGCGGATGGGGGGCTGATAGCCTTGAGAAAATTGAAAGAATATTGTTTTTTCCAGTAGTACTACAAGTCCGAGCAAGCCTCCCCCGCAAGCTGGTACTTGGAGAAACCACAAGTACCAGCATGCGGGAGAAAAACGGGCCCGCTGGTACCTGTAGTTCTACTGGGAAAAAAATACCCAAATAAAAACAGGACACGCACACCGTGAGAGCAAAACTTTATTTCACACATGTTGACACACACATACTTACCTATGTTCACACGCCGACCTCTGTCCACTTGTCCATGTAGAATCCACGGTGTACCTGTGAATAAAATTATACTCACCTCAATCCAGTGTCCGGATCTTTTAAAATAATCCTCGTACTTGGCAAAACAACTAAACGAACACCCGGACCAAATGGACTGAAAGGGGTCCCATGTTTACACATGGGACCCCTTTCCCCGAATGCAGAGACCCCCCGTGACTGCTGTCACAGAAAGGTCCCTTCAGCCAATCAGCGAGCGCAACGTCCTGGCACTCTGCTGATTGGCTATGCGCGTCTGAGCTGTCAGACAGCGCATCGCAAAGCCTCTCCATTATATTCAATGGTGGGAACTTTGCGGACCGCAAAGTTCCCACCATTGAAACTAATGGAGGGAGCTGTGCGATGCGCTGTCTGCCAGCAGACGCGCATACAGCCAATCAGGAGAGTGTCACGAAGTAGCGCTTCCTGATTGGCTTAAGAGACCTTTCTGTGACAGCAGTCACGGGGGGGTCTCTGCATTCGTGGAAAGGGGTCCCATGTGTAAACATGGGACCCCTTTCAGTCCGTTTGGTCCGGGTGTTCGTTTTGTTGTTTTGCCAAGTACGAGGATTATTTTAAAAGATCCGGACACTGGATTGAGGTGAGTATAATTTTATTCACAGGTACACCGTGGATTCTACATGGACGCCTGTGGCGTCCCCGTTGCTAAGGGTCCGGCGGCTACGCGCGCACGGCGTCCCAGCGTTGCCAGGGACCCGGCGGCTCAGCGCGCACGGCGTCCTGGCGTTGCTAGGCGCCGGGGCGGGCAGGAAGGGAGGTGCGGTGGCCGTGAGCGTCGCTCGGAAGCGGACCGCGGCACCTAACAGTAGTGGAGGGGTTAAAGAACCCCTAAAGCCGGGTTTCTGAGGAAATTCCTGAAAGAATAATCTCTTAAATTTAGGGGCATGTAGATCCTTATCCAGAACCCAAGACCTTTCCTCCGGGCCATAGCCTTTCCAGTGAACCAAAAAATAAAGCCGGCCCCGAGAAACTTTGGAATCTAAAACCTTCTCCACCAAGAACTCTTGTTGCCCCTGAACATCCACCGGAGGTCTACCCTGGGAAGTCTTCCGAGGGAATCTCCTGGAAGAAAAATACTGCTTTAGAAGGGAACAGTGAAAAGTATTGCCAATTTTGAGTGATTTAGGCAAGCGTAGCCGAAAAGCAACTGGGTTGACCTTCTTAATGATAAGGAACGGTCCAATAAATTTGGGTCCCAATCTAGCCGAGAGTTGTCGGAGCTTGATGTTGCGGGTTGACAACCACACCTTATCTCCCACCTTAAAAGTGCATGGGCGTCGGAACCTATCAGAAATTTTTTTTTCTCGGAAGGCAGCCTTCTTAAGGGCAAGGTGCACCTTTTTCCAAATCATTCTGAGACGGGAAGTTAAGGTCAACGAGGAGACTGGAAAATGAGGGTCAAAAGAATTGGCTCTAGGATGAAAGCCCAAGACCGAAAAGAATGGGGACTCCTTGGTGGAAGAATGACAAGAGTTATTATAGGCAAACTCGGCCAAAGGAAGAAATTCAGACCAATCATTCTGAAGTTTGGCCGAATATAGCCGTAAATACTGTTTTAACGACTGATTAACACGTTCAGTTTGTCCGTTAGACTGTGGATGGTACCCAGATGTTAAAGAGAGTTTCATATTTAATGAGGCACAAAAACGTTTCCAGAAACGGGCGATGAATTGCGGTCCCCGATCAGAGACAATATCCCTGGGTAAACCATGGAGCCTGAACACATGGCGGAGAAATAAAACTGCCAACCCTTGAGCAGAGGGTAATCGGGGGAGAGCAATGAAGTGGGCCATCTTACTAAAACGGTCAACTACCACCCAAATGACTCGAAATCCAGCTGAAAGAGGAAGGTCCACCACGAAATCCATGGATATATGTGACCATGGCCTGAGAGGAATGGCTAAAGGTATGAGTTGCCCGACCGGCAACGATCGAGATACCTTGTACTGAGCACAAACCTGACAGGAACGGACAAATTCCCTTACATCTTTAGAAAGATTAGGCCACCACACTGAGCGAGAGATTAACTCCAAGGTCTTAGTGATACCCGGATGACCAGAAACCTTATTATCATGAAACTCAGCTAGAACAGTGCCTCTCAGAAATTCAGGGACGAAGAGACGATCTGCAGGAGTGACTTTGGGAGCCTGCTGCTGAAGCTGGACTAGCTGTGTAAATAAATCCTGTGTGAGGCCAGCCCGGATGACAGACGATGGAATTATGGGGGTAGTAGCCGGTTGGTTGTTGTGAACCGGAAGAAAACAACGTGACAGGGCATCGGCTTTTGTATTCTTGGAACGGGCCTGAAGGTGATAATAAACCTGAAACGAGTAAAAAACAACGCCCAACGTGCCTGTCGAGCATTAAGCCGTTTAGCTGACTCAATATACTGCAGGTTCTTGTGGTCAGTAAACACCGTAATGGTATGCCTAGCTCCTTCCAGCCAATGCCTCCACTCCTCGAAAGCCCATTTAACTGCCAACAATTCTTGATTACCAACATCATAGTTGGATTCTGCGGAGGAGAATTTCCTGGACATGAAGGCACATGGGTGTAATTCCTGAGACTCCGGGTCTTCCTGAGAAAGGATAGCCCCCACTGCAACCTCTGAGGCATCTACCTCAACAATAAATGGGAGCTGAGACAAAGGCCTACTTTAAGGCCAGAAAGGCAGACTTGGCTTCAGGCGACCAATTGGAAGGGTCCGCTCCTTTTTTAGTCAATGCTACTATAGGAGCAACCAAATCAGAGAAGGTATGAATAAAACGCCTATAGTAATTTGCAAATCCTAAAAAGCGCTGAATTGCTTTTAAGTTCGTGGGTTGTGCCCAATTTAGGATGGCCTGGAGTTTTTTTGGTTCCATGAAAAACCCCTTAGGAGAAATAATATACCCCAGGAAGGACACTTCTGTGATGTGGAAATCACATTTCTCCAGTTTGGCGTATAAATGATTTTCCCGTAACTTCTGAAGGACCAGTCGCACATGGGTAATATGTTGTTCTAAAGACTCGGAGTAAATCAAAATGTCGTCTAAATAAACGACCACGAACTTTCCAAGAAAGTCGCGAAGGACGTCGTTAATGAGATCTTGAAATACAGCAAGAGCATTTGACAGCCCAAACGGCATCACCAACGGCATCACCAGGTATTCATAATGTCCCGACTGTATGCTGAAAGCCGTCTTCCACTCATCCCCAGATTTAATTCGGATGAGATTGTAAGCCCCTCTAAGATCGATCTTGGAAAAGATAACGGCAGTCCGGAGCTGATCAAATAGTACTGAAATCAATGGCAAGGGGTAGGTGTTTTTAACAGAGATTTTATTCAAAGCCCGAAAATCAATACATGGTCTGAGCGACCCATCTTTTTTCTCAACAAAAAAGAACCCTGCACTCAATGGAGATTTCGAGGGCCTAATGAAGCCTTTTTTTAGGCTCTCCTGTACATAATCATTCATTGCCGTAGTTTCCGGCCCAGACAGGGCATATAGTCTCTCCTTAGGTAAAGAGGCACCGGGAACTAAGTCAATAGCGCAGTCATAGGACCGATGAGGAGGCAGAATATCCGCATTACCCTTGGAGAAAACGTCGGCAAAGTCCTGATATTCCAAAGGAATAAATTCTGGGGTGACTGCCGCAACCCGGACTGGACTGGAAATACATTCCTTAACACAAAAGGGACCCCATCGGGAAATCTCCCCAGACTGCCAATCTATGGTGGGATTATGAAAGGCAAGCCAGGGGTGACCCAGAACTACGGGGACAGCCGGACAATGGGTAAGGTAAAATTTGATTTTCTCTGAATGTAGGGCCCCCACTGTCAGTTGTACTGGCGGTGTGCGGTGAGTGATTACCCCGTTAGAAAGCGGACCACCATCCAAGCCGTGCATGGTGATATGTTTATCCATAGGTATCTGTGGAACGCCCAAAGCCTGAGCCCAACCAAGATCCATGAAATTTCCCGCAGCTCCACTGTCGACGAAGGCCGACACCAACGAACTGAGGCTACCAAAGGAAATTTTTACAGGAACTAATAAGGAATCATTAGAGGAGATTAACTGCAGACCCAAGTGAACCCCTTCACTATTCACTTGGTCAGAGTTTTTCCCTGCTTATTCGGGCAATTACGTGCGATATGTCCCTTGCCCCACAGTGCAAGCAAAGTCCTGAATTTAGCCTTCTGGTTCTTTCCTCTGGGGACAGCCGGGAGAGACCCATTTGCATGGGCTCCTCGACGTCCTCAGGGAAAGTATACACACATGGACTAGGCCTGAAACTAGCTCCTCTTTCAGCCCTCCGCTCCCGGAGACGACGATCAATTTTAATAGCAAGCTCCATGAGTTTGTCTAAAGTCTCTGGAGCGGGGTACTGCAGGAGACTGTCTTTAATAACTTCAGACAAACCGAGGCGAAACTGACTGCGCAGGACGGGTTATTCCAGCCACAGTCGTTCGACCAACGGCGAAACTCGGTACAATACGCCTCTGCTGGATTTCTCCCTTGCTTAAGTGCACGCAGGTGGCTCTCAGCCGACGCTTCTCTATCAGGGTCATCATACAAAAGGCCTAAGGACTTAAAAAAGGCATCTACAGATAGCAAGGCAACATCATCGGTTTTTAGCCCAAAAGCCCAGGTTTGTGGATCGCCTTGTAGTAATGACATTACAATCCCGACCCGTTGAGACTCAGTACCAGAGGATCGGGGCCTTAAACGAAAATAAAGCTTACAAGCTTCCTTGAAATTAAAAAAATCCTTTCGGTTACCCAAAAAACGGTCAGGTAGATGCATCTTTGGTTCTGGAATCATACTCGGGGAGGCTCGCAAAAGATCTTCCTGCGATCTCACCCGAAGAGTAAGATCCTGAACCATCTGAGTAAGTTCCTGAATCTGGTTGGCCAAAAGCTGGCTGGGATTCGGTCCTAATACTGCCGGATTCATGAGGCCGAATTTCAAAGCCCACCAAATACAAATAACTTTTTTTTGTGTGTGTTTTTTGGGCCGGTGATAATGTTACGTTCCTGATGCTCAGAACTAGAAAGATGTTGTGAAGTGAGTCCAGAGCACCAGGACGTGACGCTGAAATAGGGAGGGAACGGGAATAGCCCCTAGCACCCTACCTCCATTGCTTTACCCGTGTGGTCAGTTCACGCCTGAGTGACTATGGTTTTTTGGGCCCATGGCAGCCGCGTTTGAAGAGCGGATTAGATCTGCCCAACTCCGATGCCCCCAGGTCTTAGCGTGAGACAAAGCGTGAACCGAGACAGGATAATAACAAGGGGACCTCTAAATAACGCAAACAGAAGCTAGGGGCTACTAACTACCCTAAAACTAAATTTATGTGCGGCACGCCGCCAAAGGAAAAGAACAACAAAATATATCACTGTCCACTCCCCCACACGGCACCGCCGAGTTCCGGGGAGGACAGTGAAAAGCGGAAACCTCCGCAAAAACCACCAATACAAAAAGTACCAAAAGGACAAAGCGGCCTAGGCCGCAACACGCGGCAGAAGCCGCTACTCACGAAACCTGGAGAGAACCCCAACAAACGAGAACCCCCAGATGACTGCAACAGGTTCACTTGAACAGGAAGGATTCCCAGGACCGGCTTCAGAACTCCAGGACTCAGGAGCACAGGGAGCAGGATCGACCAGATACAGCTGACCAGGAACAGACGTAACAAGGCAGGAACAGCATACAGGAAGCTATCACCGGCGTCTGTGCCAGGTAGTGAGGGAGAATATAACAGGGAGCCCTCCAATAGCTGCAGCGAAGCTTAATTAGTAATGTCGTGCAGCTGCCCTGCTACACGACCAGAGCTAACAGGTGTATTGATTGATAGGAAGCAACGGGGAACGCGGTTCGCCTGTGGCGTCCCCGTTGCTAAGGGTCCGGCAGCTACGCGCGCACGGCGTCCCAGCGTTGCCAGGGACCCGGCGGCTCAGCGCGCACGGCGTCCTGGCGTTGCCAGGGACCCGGCGGCTCAGCGCGCATGGCGTCCTGGCGTTGCTAGGCGCCGGGCGGGCAGGAAGGGAGGTGCGGTGGCCGTGAGCGTCGCTCGGAAGCAGACCGAGCGGCGCCGCGGACCGCGGCACCTAACATATATCAGGTTGGAAACTACTATTGGCCGGTGGAAATATAATTAAACCTGTTTTGGAAATATTAAGTTTGAGGTGGCGAGATGTCATCCAAGATGAAATGGTAGAAAAGCATTCAGTGACCCGGTCCAATACAGATAGGGACAAATCAGGGGAGGATAGGTAGATTTGAGTATCATCCGCGTACAGATGGTACTGAAAACCAAAAGAGCTGATTAGTTTACCAAGAGAGGAGGTATAGATAGAGAAAAGCAGAGGTGCCAAGACTGAGCCTTGCGGTACTCCAACTGAAAGAGGTAGCGAAGAGGAGGTAGATTCAGAGAAGCGAACACTGAAGGAGTGATTAGATAGGTAGGATAGGAACCAAGAAAGGGCTGTGTCTTTAAGAACTAGGGATTGTAGTGTTTGTATGAGAAGAGAGTGGTCAACAGTGTTAAAGGCCTTTAGACTTGGTAGTGACCAAATCATTAACCACTTTAGTCAGTGCTGTCTCTGTGGAGTGTTGGGAACTGACTGAAGTGTGTTCAATAAATTGTGTGAGTTAAGAAAGTGTGTGAGTCGAGTGTAGGCAAGTCTCTCAAGTAGCTTAGAGAGACAAGGGAGCTGAGAGAGAGGGCGGTAGTTTGAGAGAGAGCTAGGGTCTGAATTTTGTTTTTTCAAAATGGGAGTAATCACTGCATGCTTGAACAGTGAAGGAAAAATACCAGTAGAGAGAGAGAGAGAGAGAGAGAGAGAGAGAGAGAGAGATTACAGATGTTAGTTATGGTAGGGATGAGCACCGGAGACAGAGCTTTACTTATTTGTGAGGGTAAAGGATCAAGAGGAGAGGCAAAAGAGAAGCAGGATGAGAAGAGTTATGATACTTCATCTTCATTTGTGAGATCAAATGAAGAGAGACTGCCAGAGGGTTCAGGTTAAGAACTGAGCAGGTCACTGGCTGCCGAAGAGCATACCATTTCATATTGGATCTTATCAATCTTTTCCTTGAAGTAGGAAGGAAGATCTTGTGTCTTGATAGTGGCTGATTGGGTAGGTGAGGGAGGATTCAGAAGTGATTTAAATGTATTAAAGAGTTGTTTGAGGTTAGATGCTTCAGCAGAGATAAGAGTTTGGAAATATGTTGTTTGGCAGTGTCCAAGGTATTTCTATAAGAGTGGTAGATAGTCTTATATGTAAGGAAGTCACTTGAAATACGAGATTTACGCCACTGACGTTCAAGTTTACGTGTGAGTTTTTGTAGTTGTCTTGTTAATTTAGAGTGCCATGGTTGACATCTAGGCCTATGTGGAGTGTGATGGGTAGCTGGAACCACTTCATCAAGGGCTAGTTCTAGAGTTTGGTTCAGGTGTGATACAGCCATCTCAGGAGAGGTGAATGCAGAAATAGGTGAAAGCAGTTGTTGGAGTGAGGTGGAAAGTTCTTGAAGATTAATTGTGTTAATATTTCTGCTCGTTGAGGAGGATTGGAGAACTTCAGCAACACAGAGTTTGAATTAACGGTAAGAGAGCATGCAGGTGATAAGGTTGTGATCTGAGAGGGGGAAAGGAGTGTGAGTTCAAAAACGGAGCATAGTCTGGTGAATACTAGATCAAGGCAGTGGCCCTACTGATGAGTAGAGGAGTCAATCCATTGGGAGAGGCCGAGAGAGGAGGTTAGAGAGAATAGATGAGAGTGATACGAAAATAAGATTTTAAACCTACCGGTAAATCTTTTTCTCCTAGTCCGTAGAGGATGCTGGGGACTCTGGAAGGACCATGGGGTATAGACAGGCTCTGCAGGAGACATGGGCACTATAAAGAACTTTTAGTATGGGTGTGCACTGGCTCCTCCCTCTATGCCCCTCCTCCAGATCTCAGTTAGAGAACTGTGCCCAGAGGAGATGGACAATATGAGGAAAGATTTTTGTTAATCTAAGGGCAAGATTCATACCAGCCGACACCAATCATACCATATAACCTGGAATACACGCAACCAGTTAACAGTATGAACAAAAAACAGTATCAGTCAAAGATCAATTCCAACTGTAACATAACCCTTATGAAAGCAACAACTATATACACGTCTTGCAGATGCAGTCCGCACTGGGACGGGCGCCCAGCATCCTCTACGGACTAGGAGAAAAAGATTTACCGATAGGTTTAAAATCTTATTTTCTCTTACGTCCTAGAGGATGCTGGGGACTCCGTAAGGACCATGGGGATTATACCAAAGCTCCCAACCGGGCGGGAGAGTGCGGATGACTCTGCAGCACCGACTGAGCAAACGCAAGGTCCTCATCAGCCAGGGTATCAAACTTGTAGAATTTAGCAAAAGTGTTTGAACCCGACCAAGTAGCTGCTCGGCAAAGCTGTAATGCCGAGACGCCTCGGGCAGCTGCCCAAGAAGAGCCCACCTTCCTAGTGGAATGGGCCTTTACCGAATTTGGTAACGGCAATCCAGCCGTCGAATGAGCCTGCTGAATTGTGTTACAGATCCAGCGAGCAATAGTCTGCTTAGAAGCAGGAGCGCCAACCTTGTTGGCTGCATACAGGACAAACAGAGCCTCTGTTTTCCTAACCCTAGCCGTCCTGGCTACATAAATCTTTAAGGCCCTGACTACATCCAGGGACTTGGAGTCCTCCCAGTCCCCCGTAGCCACAGGCATCACAATAGGTTGGTTCATATGAAATGAAGAAACCACCTTAGGCAAAAATTGAGGACGTGTCCTCAACTCTGCTCTATCCACATGGAAAATCAAATAGGGTCTCTTGTGGGACAAGGCCGCCAATTCGGACACCCGCCTTGCAGATGCCAAGGCCAATAACATGACCACCTTCCACGTGAGAAATTTAAATTCCACTGTTTGAAGAGGTTCAAACCAGTGAGATTTCAGGAAACTTAACACCACGTTAAGGTCCCATGGTGCCACTGGAGACACAAAGGGGGGCTGGATGTGCAGCACTCCCTTCACAAACGTCTGGACTTCTGGGAGAGAAGCCAATTCCCTCTGAAAGAATATAGATAGGGCCGAAATCTGTACCTTAATGGAGCCTAACTTCAGGCCCATATCCACTCCTGTCTGTAGAAAGTGGAGAAACCGGCCCAGTTGGAAATCTTCTGTAGGTGCATTCTTGGCTTCACACCAAGATACATACTTCCTCCAGATACGGTGATAATGCTTTGCCGTCACTTCCTTCCTAGCCTTTATCAGAGTAGGGATAACTTCCTCCGGAATACCTTTCCCAGCTAGGATTCGGTGTTCAACCGCCATGCCGTCAAACGTAACCGCGGTAAGTCTTGGAACACATATGGCCCCTGCTGTAACAGGTCCTCCCTGAGAGGAAGAGGCCACGGATCTTCTGTGAGCATTTCCTGAAGATCTGAGTACCAGGCCCTTCGAGGCCAATCTGGGACAATGAGTATTGTCTGCACTCTTCTTTGTCTTATGATTCTCAATATTTTTGAGATGAGAGGAAGAGGAGGAAATACATAGACCGACTGAAACACCCATGGTGTCACCAGGGCGTCTACTGCTACTGCCTGAGGGTCCCGAGACCTGGCACAATACCTCCGAAGCTTTTTGTTGAGGCGTGACGCCATCATGTCTATTTGAGGAATTCCCCAAAGACTTGTTATCTCTGCAAAAACTTCTTGATGAAGTCCCCACTCTCCCGGATGGAGATCGTGTCTGCTGAGGAAGTCTGCTTCCCAGTTATCCACTCCCGGAATGAAGACAGCTGACAGAGCGCTTACGTGATTTTCCACCCAGCGAAGAATCCTGGCGGCTTCCGCCATCGCCACTCTGCTCCTTGTCCCGCCTTGGCGGTTTACATGAGCCACGGCTGTGACGTTGTCTGATTGAATCAGAACCGGTAGGTCGCGAAGAAGATTCTCCGCTAGTCATAGGCCGTTGTATATGGCCCTCAATTCCAGTATGTTGATGTGTAGACAAGCCTCCCGGCTTGACCATAGTCCCTGAAAATTTCTTCCTTGTGTGACGGCTCCCCATCCTCGGAGGCTTGCGTCCATGGTCACCAGAATCCAGTCTTGAATGCTGAATCTGCGACCCTCTAGAAGGTGAGCACTCTGCAGCCACCACAGGAGAGACACCCTGGCCCTGGGGGACAGAGTTATTTTCTGATGTATTTGCAGATGGGACCCGGACCACTTGTCCAGAAGGTCCCACTGAAAAGTCCTTGCATGAAAACTGCCGAAGGGGATGGCCTCGTAGGCTGCCACCATTTTCCCCAGAACTCGAGTGCATTGATGAACAGACACTCTTTTTGGTTTTAGCAGGTCTCTGACCATGTTCTGGACATCCTGGGCTTTTTCCAATGGGAGAAAAACCCTCTTTTGTTCCGTGTCCAGAATCATGCCTAGGAATGATAGCCGAGTCGTTGGAACCAATTGTGACTTTGGCAGATTCAGAATCCAACCGTGCTGTTGCAGCACTTTTAGGGAGAGCGACATGCTCTTCAGCAACTGGTCTCTCGATCTCGCCTTTATCAGGAGATCGTCCAAGTATGGGATAATTGTGACTCCCTGCCTGCGCAGGAGCACCATCATCTCTGCCAATACCTTGGTGAAAATCCTCGGGGCCGTGGAAAGCCCAAACGGCAACGTCTGAAACTGGTAATGACAGTCCTGTACAGCGAATCTCAGGTACTCCTGATGAGGGGGGTATATGGGGACATGAAGGTATGCATCCTTTATGTCCAGTGACATCATCAAATCCCCCCCTTCCAGACTGGATATTACAGCTCGGAGCGATTCCATCTTGAATTTGAACTTTTTCAAGAACAGGTTTAGGGATTTTAGATTTAAAATGGGTCTGACCGAACCATCTGGCTTTGGGACCACAAACAGGGTTGAATAATACCCTTTTCCCTGTTGGACCAGGGGAACCTTGACCACCACTTGCTGTTGACACAGCTTTTGAATTGCAGCTAACACTACTTTCCTCTCCGGGGGTGAAGCTGGCAATGCGACTTGAAAAATCGGCGAGGCGGCACCTCTTCGAATTCCAGCTTGTAGCCTTGGGAAACAATTTCCATCGCCCAAGGATCCACGTCTGAAAGAATCCAGATCTGGCTGAAAAGTCGAAGGCGTGCCCCCACTGGTGCAGACTCCCTTAGGGGAGCCCCAGCGTCATGAGGTGGATTTTGTAGAAGCCGGGGAGAACTTCTGCTCCTGGGAACTAGCCGAAGTAGGTGTTCTCTTTCCTCTACCCTTACCTCTGGCAAGGAAGGAGGAACCCCGACCTCTTCTGGACTTATGTGACCAAAAGGACTGCATCTGATACTGTGGGGTTTTCTTTTGCTGTTGGGGAACAAAAGGTAGATTTACCCGCGGTAGCTGTGGCAACCAGGTCCGCGAGCCTCTCCCCAAACAACACTTCACCCTTGTAAGGTAAAACCTCCATATGCTTCTTCGAGTCTGCATCACCCGTCCATTGGCGGGTCCATAGAGCTCGTCTCGCAGAAATAGCCATGGCATTGGCTCTGGAACCCAGCAGCCCAACGTCTCTTTGTGCATCCCTCATATATAAGACTGCGTCTTTAATGTGTACTAAGGTTAATAAAATGGTATCCCTGTCTAGGGTATCAAGGTCAGCTGACAAGGTATCTGTCCATGCTGCAACTGCGCTACATACCCATGCCGATGCTATTGCCAGTCTGAGCAAAGCACCCGTATGCGCATAAATAGACTTTAAAGTAGTCTCCTGTCTGCGATCAGCAGGATCCTTGAGGGCTGCCGTGTCCGGAGACGGCATTGCCACCTTCTTGGACAGGTGCGTTAAAGCCTTGTCCACCCTGGGAGAAGATTCCCAACGTACCCTGTCCTGTGCAGGGAAAGGATACGCCATAAGAACCCTTTTGGGAATCTGCAGTTTTTTATCTGGAGTTTCCCAAGCTTTTTCAAATAACTCGTTAAGCTCATGAGATGGGGGAA
Organism: Pseudophryne corroboree; assembly: GCF_028390025.1. Lineage (NCBI taxonomy): Eukaryota > Metazoa > Chordata > Amphibia > Anura > Myobatrachidae > Pseudophryne > Pseudophryne corroboree. The sequence continues at coordinate 715,046,399 of NC_086446.1, read as the reverse complement.
AGGTTACCTCAGGTTTCTTTTCCTTATACATGCGCACCCTCGTATCAGGGACAGAGGGGTGATCAGTGATATGCAATACATCCTTTATTGCAATAATCATACACTGAATACTTTTTGCCACCCTTGGGTGTAATTTTGCATCATCGTAGTTGACACTGGAGTCAGAATCCGTGTCGGTACCAGTGTCCACTATTTGGGATAGGGGACGTTTTTGAGACCCAGAAAGGCCCTGTGACCCAGTCCAATCCGTGGATTGACTCCCTGCTTTCTCCCTGGACTCTGCTTTGTCCAGTCTTTTATGTAATGAGGCCACATTCGCATTTAACATATGCCACATGTCCATCCAATCATGAGTCGGCGTTGCCGACGGAGACACACCACACATCTGCACCACCTCCTCCTTGGACGAGCCTTCTGCTTTAGACATGCCGACATGCACGTACCGACACCCCCACACACACAGGGATATATCTATAAGGGGACAATTCCCCAACAAGGCCCTTTGGGGAGACAGAGAGAGAGTATGCCAGCACACACCCAGCGCCAAACTGACACTGGAATAACCTAGATAGCGCTTTTTATATATATAATCAATGTTATATACTCACTGCGCCTTAAACATGCCCCCCCCCCCCCTCTTTTCAGCCCTCTGTCACCGAGTTCAGCAGGGGAGAGTCCGGGGAGCCAGCTTCTCTGCAGCGTTCTGTGGAGAAAATGGCGCTGTTAGTGCTGAGGGATCAAGCTCCGCCCCCTCCAGCGGCGGGCTTCGGTCCCGCATCAATATTCAAAAAATAGCGGGGGATATCTTCATTTACTGCCTCCACAGCCTAATGTACCCTTTTTTGCCAGACCAGAGGTTTATTGCTGCCCAGGGCGCCCCCCCCCTGCGCCCTGCACCCATCAGTGCCCGTTCTGTGCGTGTAGCGTGTGGGAGCAATGGCGCGCAGCGTTACCGCTGCGCGCTTACCTCATTGAAGATCTGAAGTCTTCTGCCGCCTTGAAGTCTCCTTTTCTTCTTATACTCACCCGGCTTCTATCTTCCGGCTCTGCGAGGAGGACGGCGGCGCGGTTCTGGGACGAACGGCGGGGTGAGACCTGCATTCCGACTCCCTCTGGAGCTAATGGTGTCCAGTAGCCTTAGGAAGCAGAGCCTATCATTTAAGTAGGTCTGTTTCTCTCTCCTCAGTCCCACGATGCAGGGAGCCTGTTGCCAGCAGTGCTCCCTGAAAATAAAAAACCTAACAAAAATCTTTTTCAGAGAAACTCTGGAGAGCTCCTCTGTAATGCACCCTATCTCCTCTGGGCACAAAATCTGAGGTCTGGAGGAGGGGCATAGAGGGAGGAGCCAGTGCACACCCATACTAAAAGTTCTTTATAGTGCCCATGTCTCCTGCGGAGCCCGTCTATACCCCATGGTCCTTACGGAGTCCCCAGCATCCTCTAGGACGTAAGAGAAATATAGTTGTCAATTGGTACGAAACCATTACTTCAGCTGGTCCATTATAATGTGCCCTGCTTAATACAGAATACAGGCTGAACCCAATGGGCATTTTGCCTATTCTCAACCTCATTAACTATGTTACTATGTTTCCTGCTCCTTCTCAGAATGGTGAGCGGGAGAACACTTTTAAACCTGGGGTGCTGAGAAGGTGGATGGCTACAAGGTACTGGTGCCTCTCTGGAAGTCTGGGAGTGTAGGGGTGTCAAGTTTTGCTCCCAAGTTGGCATGGTGGCACTTTGCCTAGGTCCCACAACTTGGCATAGCCATGCAACACTCACTTGGTCAAGCCCCGCTAGTTGTGCCTGTTTACACAATTATTAGCCATTGCTTAAATTCATAGCATAGGAAGAACATTACTATGAGGAAGATGAGCTAAGACTTGGAGAGTGGAAAAGTGGAGAGAGGTAAAGTACCAATCAGTTCATAACTGCCGTGTTACATACAGGCTATTTTGAATAACGACAGGAGCTGATTGGTTGGTATTTTATCTCCACTTTATCTCTCTTCAACGCTTTGCATCAAAAACTAGCTAGGGTATTCAATTATCCGCAAATTCGCGGCAATTTTTCGCCCGAAAATTTTTCGCGGCAATCGGGCGAAAATTGCTGCGAAAATGCTCTGTTTTTCGACCTATTTAATTCCAAACGGGTTTCACGTGAAAATTCTTGCAGTGAAAAGTGCAGGTGAAAATGGGGAAATCAGCCTGTACCCCAAAAAATGCTAAACTAACATAGGAAAACAGAAGAGAAGTGTGTTAGAGATCACATTAGAGCGTTTTTGGGGACTTAAATTGTGTGAAATGGCTGTTATATGCATTTTTTAAAAAAATGCAAAAAAAATGATAGAAAGCAAGTTTTTTTGAGCAAAATAAATGCTCTCAATAAATTTGGGGTACATGAAAATGGGTATAAGTATATATTTGGAAAAAGAGATTACTCTGCGCCAAATAACACTTTGTTAAAACCAGTGTGCAGTCTGTCATGTATAATGATTGACTCAGTACAACTTCAATTATAAATAACCACTTTTATATTTGGTCTGTTAAAATTAGCAACATGAAACACATATATACATATACTTTGTAGCAATGAATTGCTCTCTATGCAAACAGTGTAAACAATATACAATGTATTTAAAAGTAACTTATTGGCTCTGTTTGGTTAAGGTTAGATTACTAGACACTGGCGTCCCAGTATCAAAATAAATGAAAGAAAAGTCCCGCAAATATGATAATGCAGTCTCTTAATGAGTAATTTATAAGAATTGCAATGAATAGTTACCAATGTGCTGGTTCCTGAAATGATTAGATGCAGGGTCCGTTTTATAATAAATTGCACATGTGTAGGTAATTAGTATAGAATAGAGTTACCGTTCCAATCGCCAAAAGCTCACCCTGATTAGTGACTTTGGCCCTCATTCCGAGTTGTTCGCTCGCAAGCTGCTTTTAGCAGCTTTACACACGCTAAGCCGCCGCCTACTGGGAGTGAATCTTAGCTTCTTAAAATTGCGAACGAAAGATTCTCAAAATTGCGATTACACACCTCTTAGCAGTTTCTGAGTAGCTCCAAACTTACTCGGCATCTGCGATCAGTTCAGTGCTTGTCGTTCCTGGTTTGACGTCACAAACACACCCAGCGTTCGCCCAGACACTCCTCCGTTTCTCCAGCCACTCCCGCGTTTTTCCCAGAAACAGTAGCGTTTTTTCGCACACACCCATAAAACGGCCAGTTTCCGCCCAGAAACACCCACTTCCTGTCAATCACATTACGATCACCAGAACGAAGAAAAAACCGTGAGTAAAATTCCTAACTGCATAGCAAATTTACTTGGCGCAGTCGCACTGCGGACATTGCGCATGCGCACTAAGCGGAAAATCGCTGCGATGCGAAAAAATTTACCGAGCAAACAACTCGGAATGAGGGCCCTTGTCAGGAGGCTTCTATGATTGATTCCACACCACGGGCAATAGACCCCACTGCGGAGGACAATAGCAGGCACCCGGTATGTACAGGTGGAATATTGAGTATGATTGAAGCCGCTGCGGGCAGCCGTAAGCGGTAATTAGCTGGTACTCGCCGGTTTTGAAGACAATGGTGAGTCTTTGACGATGAATATTGCAGAGTACCGCCGGCTATGAACATTAGTCTGCAGCCTCTCGAGATGTAATCAGCGGCTAATTGTCGGCTGGAGCGCCCGGCGTGCAGCTTGCAGGAAGATGCTGTGGCTGTGTGAAGCAGTAGGTCCGTACCACGGACAGATTAGGCCAAACAGAAACCAATGTGGAGTGGGCGTCAACGCGTTTCGTCTCCTAGGCAACCGGAGACTTCCTCAAGACGGATCATAAGTATATATTTGGGTCATTTTAGGGTACTTAAAAAAAAAGTGGAAACAGACCGATTACTCCCATCTGCAAGCCTAAAAACACCTGTCCCACTCATAAAGCACCCCAATATACCTGTCCCATACCTTGAACCCCAATTTCCATCACTTTGTACTTTTTCACCCCAAAAAAAACATGTCATTATTGGCCAATTAAAAATAATTAAAAACCTCAACGTGCCTAATTAGTCATTAAGGGGGGTGTCCCAGGAGTTCTGTACCATATCCAAACATTTTTACCTTAAAATAGTGACTTTTCCCAACTTTTCACCTGCTTCAGAGTAGGTGAAGTGAAATTAGTGAAAAAATGATCACCGATAAATTTTGCAGGAAAATTGAATAGGCTGTAATTGCGTTTTGCGGGAAAAATAAGATTTTACTCACCGGTAAATCTATTTCTCGTAGTCCGTAGTGGATGCTGGGAACTCCGTAAGGACCATGGGGAATAGACGGGCTCCGCTGGAGACTGGGCACTCTAAAAGAAAGATTAGGTACTATCTGGTGTGCACTGGCTCCTCCCTCTATGCCCCTCCTCCAGACCTCAGTTAGGATACTGTGCCCGGAAGAGCTGACACAATAAGGAAGGATTTTGAATCCCGGGTAAGACTCATACCAGCCACACCAATCACACCGTATAACTCGTGATACTATACCCAGTTAACAGTATGAAATATAACTGAGCCTCTCAACAGATGGCTCAACAATAACCCTTTAGTTAGGCAATAACTATATACAAGTATTGCAGACAATCCGCACTTGGGATGGGCGCCCAGCATCCACTACGGACTACGAGAAATAGATTTACCGGTGAGTAAAATCTTATTTTCTCTGACGTCCTAGTGGATGCTGGGAACTCCGTAAGGACCATGGGGATTATACCAAAGCTCCCAAACGGGCGGGAGAGTGCGGATGACTCTGCAGCACCGAATGAGAGAACTCAAGGTCCTCCTCAGCCAGGGTATCAAATTTGTAGAATTTAGCAAATGTGTTTGCCCCTGACCAAGTTGCAGCTCGGCAAAGTTGTAAAGCCGAGACCCCTCGGGCAGCCGCCCAAGATGAGCCCACTTTCCTCGTGGAATGGGCTTTTACTGATTTAGGATGCGGCAATCCAGCCGCAGAATGCTCCAGCTGAATTGTGCTACAAATTCAGCGAACAATAGTCTGCTTAGAAGCAGGAGCACCTATTTTGTTGGGTGCCTACAGGATAAAAAAACGAGTCAGTTTTCCTGACTCCAGCCGTCCTGGAAATATAAATTTTTAAGGCCCTGACTACGTCCAGTAACTTGGAATCTTCCAAGTCCCTAGTAGCCGCAGGCACTACAATAGGTTGGTTCAAGTGAAAAGCTGATACCACCTTAGGGAGAAACAGGGGACGAGTCCTCACTTCTGCCCTATCCATATGGAAAATCAGACAAGGGCTTTTACATGACAAAGCCGCCAATTCTGACACACGCCTGGCCGAAGCCAAGGCCAATAACATGACCACTTTCCACGTGAGATATTTCAAATCCACAGTTTTAAGTGGCTCAAACCAATGTGATTTTAAGAAACTCAACACCACGTTGAGATCCCAAGGTGCCACAGAAGGCACAAAAAAGGGTCTGAATATGTAGCACTCCCTTTACAAATGTCTGAACTCCAGGCAGTGAAGCCAGTTCTTTCTGGAAGAAAATCGACAGAGCCGAAATCTGGACCTTAATGGAACCCAAATTTAGGCCCATAGTCACCCCTGACTGTAGGAAGTGCAGAAAACGACCCAGCTGAAATTCCTCTGTTGGGGCCTTCCTGGCCTCACACCACGGCCACGCAACATATTTTCGCCAAATACGGTGATAATGGTTTGCGGTTACTTCTTTCTTGGCTTTTATCAGCGTAGGAATGACTTCCTCCGGAATGCCCTTTTGCTTTAGGATCCGGAATTCAACCGCCATGCCGTCCAACGCAGCCGCGGTAAGTCTTGGAACAGACAGGGCCCCTGCTGTAGCAGATCCTGTCTGAGCGGTAGAGGCCATGGGTCCTCTGATATTATTTCTTGAAGTTCTGGGTACCAAGCTCTTCTTGGCCCATCCGGAACCACGAGTATCGTTCTTACTCCTCGTTTTCTTATTATTCTCAGTACCTTTGGTATGAGAGGCAGAGGAGGGAATACATAAACCGACTGGTACACCCACGGTGTCACTAGAGCGTCCACAGCTATTGTCTGAGGGTCCCTTGACCTGGCGCAATATCTAGTTTTTTGTTTAGGCGGGACGCCATCATGTCCACCTGTGGCCTTTCCCAACGGTTTACCAACAGTTGGAAGACTTCTGGATGAAGTCTCCACTCTCCCGGGTGTCGGTCGTGTCTGCTGAGGAAGTCTGCTTCCCAGTTGTCCACTCCCGGAATGAACACTGCTGACAGTGCTAAGACATGATTTTCTGCCCATCGGAGAATCCTTGTGGCTTCTGCCATCGCCATCCTGCTTCTTGTGCCGCCCTGTCGGTTTACATGGGCGACTGCCGTGATGTTGTCTGATTGGATGAGTACCGGCTGGTTTTGAAGCAGAGGCCTTGCCAGACTTAGGGCATTGTAAATGGCCCTCAGTTCCAGAATATTTATGTGTAGGGACGACTCCTGACTTGACCAAAGTCCTTGGAAATTTCTTCCCTGTGTGACTGCCCCCCAGCCTCGAAGGCTGGCATCCGTGGTTACCAGGACCCAGTCCTGTATGCCGAATCTGCGGCCCTCTTGAAGATGAGCACTCTGCAGCCACCACAGTAGAGATACCCTGGTCCTTGGAGACAGGGTTATCAGCCGATGCATCTGAAGATGCGATTCCGACCACTTGTCCAAGAGGTCCCACTGAAAGGTTCTTGCATGGAACCTGCCGAATGGAATTTTGCTTCGTAAGAAGCTACCATTTTTCCCAGGACTCGTGTGCAGTGATGCACCGATACCTGTTTTGGTTTCAGGAGGTCTCTGACTAGAGATGACAGCTCCTTGGCTTTCTCCAGCGGGAGAAACACTTTTTTCTGTTCTGTGTCCAGAACCATCCCCAGGAACAGCAGGCGTGTGGTAGGAACCAGCTGTGACTTTGGAATGTATAGAATCCATCCGTGCTGTTGTAGCACTTCCCGAGATAGTGCTACTCCGACCAACAACTGCTCCATGGACCTCGCTTTTATAAGGAGATCGTCCAAGTACGGGATAATTAAAAACTCCCTTTTTTCGAAGGAGTCTCATCATTTCTGCCATTACCTTGGTAAAGACCCTCGGTGCCGTGGACAGTCCAAACGGCAGTGTTTGGAATTGGTAATGGCAATCCTGTACCACAAATCTGAGGTACTCCTGGTGAGGATGGTAAATGGGGACATGTAGGTAAGCACCCTTGATGTCCAGGGATACCATGTAATCCCCCTCTTCCAGGCTTGCAATAACCGCCCTGAGCGATTCCATCTTGAACTTGAATTTTTTTATGTATGTGTTCAAGGACTTCAAATTTAAAATGGGTCTCACCGAACCGTCCGGTTTCGGTACCACAAACAGTGTGGAATAGTAACCCCGTCCTTGTTGAAGTAGGGGCACCTTGACTATCACCTGCTGGGAATACAGCTTGTGAATTGCCTCTAGCACAGCCTCCCTGCCTGAGGGAGTTGTCGGCAAGGCAGATTTGAGGAAACGGCGGGGGGGAGACGCCTCGAATTCCAGCCTGTACCCCTGAGATACTACTTGAAGGATCCAGGGATCCACATGTGAGCGAGCCCACTGATCGCTGAAATTTTTGAGGCGGCCCCCCACCGTACCTGGCTACGCCTGTGGAGCCCCCGCATCATGCGGTAGACTCAGAGGAAGCGGGGGAAGAATTTTGATTCTGGGAACTGGCTGACTGGTGCAGCTTTTTCCCTCTTCCCTCGTCTCTGTGCAGAAAGGAAGCGCCTTTGACCCGCTTGCTTTTCTGAAGCCGAAAGGACTGTACCTGATAATACAGTGCTTTCTTAGGCTGTGAGGAAACCTGAGGTAAAAAATTTTCTTCCCAGCTGTTGCTGTGGATACGAGGTCCCAGAGACCATCCCCAAACAATTCCTCACCCTTATAAGGCTCTATGTGCCTTTTAAAGTCAGCATCACCTGTCCAGTGTCGGGTCTCTAATACCCTCCTGACAGAATGGACATTGCATTAATTCTGGATGCCAGCCGGCAAAATATCCCTCTGTGCATCCCTCATATATAAGACGACGTCTTATGTTCGCAAAATAGTATCCCTGTTTGACAGGGTTACAGACCACGCTGCAGCAGCACTATCTGCAGGTCTCAGTCTAGTACCTGAGTGTGTAAATACAGACTTCAGGATAGCCTCCTGCTTTTTATCAGCAGGTACCTTCAAAGTGGCCGTATACTAAGACGGCAGTGCCACTTTTTTTGACAAACGTGTGAGCGCCTTATCCACCCTAGGGGATATCTCCCAGCGTAACTTATCCTCTGGCGGGAAAGGGTACGCCATCAGTAACTTTTTAGAAATTACCAGTTTCTTATCGGGGGAACCCACGCTTTTTCACACTTCATTCACTCATTTGATGGGGTAACAAAACACTGCCTGCTTTTTCTCCCCAAACATAAAACCCTTTTTTAGTGGTACTTGGGTTAATGTCAGAAATGTGTAACACATTTTTTATTGCCGGGATCATGTAACGGATGTTCCTAGTGGATTGTGTATATGTCTCAACCTCGTCGAAACTGGAGTCAGACTCCGTGTCGACATCTGTGTCTGCCATCTGAGGGAGCGGGCGTTTTTGAGCCCCTGATGGCCTTTGAGACGCCTGGGCAGGCGCGGGCTGAGAAGCCGGCTGTCCCAAAGCTGTTACGTCATCCAGCCTTTTATGTAAGGAGTTGACACTGTCAGTTAATACCTTCCACCTATCCATCCACTCTGGTGTCGGCCCACAGGGGGCGACATCCCATTTATCGGCATCTGCTCCGCCTCCACATAAGCCTCCTCATCAAACATGTCGACACAGCCGTACCGACACACGCACACACACAGGGAATGCTCTGACTGAGGACAGGACCCCACACAGCCCTTTGAGGAGACAGAGAGAGAGTATGCCAGCACACACCAGAGCGCTATATAATGTAGGGATAAACACTATCACTGAGTGAATTTTCCCCAATAGCTGCTTGTATAAACAATATTGCGCCTAAATTTAGTGCCCCCCCCTCTCTTTTTAACCCTTTGAGCCTGAAAACTACAGGGGAGAGCCTGGTGAGCTGTCTTTCAGCTACACTGTGAAGAGAAAATGGCGCCAGTGTGCCGAGGGAGATAGCTCCGCCCCTTTTTTGCGGACTTTTCTCCCGCTTTTTTATGGATTCTGGCAGGGGTAATTATCACATATATAGCCTCTGGGGCTATATATTGTGATTATTTTGCCAGCCAAGGTGTTTTTATTGCTGCTCAGGGCGCCCCCCCCAGCGCCCTGCACCCTCAGTGACCGGAGTGTGAAGTGTGTATGAGGAGCAATGGCGCACAGCTGCAGTGCTGTGCGCTACCTTGGTGAAGACTGAAGTCTTCTGCCGCCGATTTTCCGGACCATCTTCATGCTTCTTTCTAGGAGCTCAGGAGAGCCCCTAGTGTGCATCCAGCTCGGCCGGGCACCGAAATCTAACTGAGGTCTGGAGGAGGGGCATAGAGGGAGGAGCCAGTGCACACCAGATAGTACCTAATCTTTCTTTTAGAGTGCCCAGTCTCCTGCGGAGCCCGTCTATTCCCCATGGTCCTTACGGAGTTCCCAGCATCCACTAGGACATCAGAGAAAGTCTGTTTTTTCGCGCGAAAACCGGACTTTTCACGCGAAAAGTCTGTTATCGCTGCTAATTGAATATACCCCTAGGTAGTAAAAGTATAAGGGGCATGGATATAGCTACTGGCTATAGCTTGAAGGCGCGGTGGTGAGCCACAGGTGGGGCGGATACACAGTGAAAAGGTCCACATGAGAATGGTTGACATGAAAATGATTGACACAAGTTAATTATGTTTTTTTTTGGCCAAATATTGTATATTTCAAGTTCTGTAATCTCCACCAGTAGAAATGCAGACTCTCACAGGCTCGCTTCCCTTGCCACGCTTCGGGCACGGTGATTCGCTCCGCTAATGCTTCGCTCGCCACAGGTTACGATTCCCAATTGATCTTCAGATGGATAGTAAATCAAGCAAATGTGAATACATGTAAACCCCCTCCCCTCAAAATGCGTCGACTTTTTGCACCTGTCGGCCTTTCATCTGTCGACCTTTTGTACCTGTCGACTTAGTGCATGTTGACTATATGGTGTAGACCTATTGACTGTCTACCTAGATGGTGTAGATCTAGCATCTGGATACCGATTTGATGTGGGAAGCCTGGCAACAACTCAGTGGCGGGCTCTGATGTCCCTACCTAACATGAAGTCACAGATGTGGCCAGAGCCGGCCCTAACCAATATGATGCCCTAGGCAAGATTTTGGCTGGTGCCCCGTAGCACTACTACTGGTTCCACCTCTGACCTTGCACCTTTTTTCCAGCACCTTCACCCCTCACCCATAGCAGTCCTTATTTTGGTGTTTGTACCCCCTATATTTTAAATAGGAACAGTTCGCACATTTGGCACACAGCCCAAAAAGGGGTGTGTTTTTGCTGGCAAGGGACATGGCCACACAGTAACCCCAATTCCAATTACGCCACATAGTACTGCAACTTTATTCACATTTGATCATGCGATAGTGTCCATAATTCACATTACATCCCACAGTAGTATCACTTTACCTTATAAACGTTACTCCAAACAGTAGAGCCCCTTATTCACATTACATCACACTGAATTGCTCCTTATTCACATTACACCACACCATATTGCTCTTTATTCACATTAGACGACACAGTAGTGACCTTTTCATATGCAACGCCACATAGTAGAGCACCTTATACACCTAATGCCACATATTAGTAATGCATTTATACACATTCCTCACAGTAATGCCCCTTACACATATGAGACACCTTATTAATGTCCTTATAAACATAATGCGCCTTACACATTATGACAACCTTTATTAATGCCCTTTTACACATAATGTCCCTTACACATATGCCGCACATGATTAATGCCCTTATACATATAATGGCAAACATAGTGCCCCTACACATTTGCTGCACATTATTAGTGCCCCTATACACATAGTGCCCCTTACACATTTGCTGCACATTATTAGTGCCCCTATACACATAATGACACACATACAGTAGTACCCTGTTACACATATGCCGCACATTATTAATGCCCTTATACACATAATGACACACACAGTGCCCCTTACACATATGTTGCACATTATTAATGCATTTTTACATGACACACATAATGCTCCTTACACATATTCCAAACACAAATTGATTTGGTGGGTGTAGAAGAACCCACACCTCACCAAAAGAAAAGAAATTCCTTTGTTTGGAGCACTCTTTTAAATGATATGTATGAATAATGATATGTATGAATAATGAAAAAAAAATTTTGATTAAAACTTAACTTTTATTTTTCAATACTTGTCACACCGAGTCCCGCCAGCGCTGCAGCCTGTCTTCCGCCTTCGCCACCGCCTATGCAAGTGACTCGGGAGCGCTGCCACAGCCGCCAGCTCCCGGGTCTCTGCCTGCCACTGCCAAGTTGCCGCTGCGGGGAGAGTAATGCCGGCACTCACACAAGCTGCAACAATATTTGAAGAGATGCTTTCCCTTTTTATACAGTGTGCGTCTCACTGATGACTTTTACCAGGTAAACTGTATCACACAGTTGGGCTGGAGAAGTGTCAATGGAAGACACTCCTTTGACCCCTTTTGCATTCACTTACAGCTAACAAAAGTAAATTGAGCATGATCAGTACTTTTCTATCATGCCTCTACCATTCTTGATTGAAGGCAAAAATGGGTTTGGGGGTATCCTATTTAAGTCACTGGCCTTGTATTGTCATATATATATATATATATATATATATATGTGTGTGTGTGTATATATATATATGTGTATATATATATATATATGTATATATATATATATATATAAAGCAGAGGTGTGGCACTCAGATTTTTCTTCAATAAAGCACAGCAGCCTAGATTAGATTATCAAAATAAATGATAATCTAATCTCGGCTGCTGTGCTTTATTGAAGAAAAGTCCGAGTGCCGCACCTCCATTTGTTGCATGCTATCTTATAGTGAAGGCACTGGCGAAGCAGTGGATTTGAATTGGGAGTGCCAGACCCTGGCACCTCTGTAAGGGACGGGGAGCGGTGCCACAGGAGGCAGTTGGTGTTACAGAGGCCCCTGTGCGGTAATTCCGCTTGTGAGAGCCGCCACACCTGTGCAATGGAGAGCTGGCACTGTGTGTGGTAATTCTACCCATAGGAGCCTCTGCACTGGAGAGGGAGTGTTATTGTAGGCGCAGCTCCCATATATGAGCTGGCGCTGTGTAATAATTCCACCTGTGAGAGTCGCCGCAGCAATGGAGAGAGAGCACCCGTATATAAGTGTCAGCGCCTGATCCCGGATCGTCTTCACAGGTGACAACACACACTCTTTCTTTCTCTCTCTCTCTCTCAGACACACACACTCTCCCTGCCGTAATGTGTAAAAGGGGGACTGCCTGCCGTAATGTGTACAAGGGGAACTCTACGTGTCGTACTGTGTAAAAAGGAGGACACTACGTGCCATACTGTGTTAAAAGGGGACTCTGCCTGCCAATGTGAAATAGGGGACTCTACATGCCATACTGTGTAAAAGGGAGCGCTACCTGCCATACTGTGTAAAAGGGAGCTATGTGGCCACGCCCCTTCATCAAGAAGCCACGCCTGCGGCGCGCATTGGCCCAGATTCTTATTTGGGGGGGGGGGGTGGGGGGGGCGCCGATGTTGCTTTTTGCACACAGCGCTAAAATGTCTAGTTACGGCACTGTCTGGATTTTACCAAGCAGTGTGAGTGGTGCTGAAAGTCTTCTTAGGATCGACTTCTCCCCCTACTTCAATAAAACTTATGCATATAAGACTGATGCCTCTTCCATAAACATGAATCAGTAATAATGTCCATGTCTGTGTTGATGAAAAAAAGAATGAAAGAAAGAATACATGGTTGCAATTAGACTATAATGGGCATCTCATCTGCATTGTTAGTTCAATGTAACTTTTTTATGTCCTAAGGCAAGGACCTGTCACATAGGTATTTGTATCCAATTGTGTGTGTAACAAATACAGTTGCCTAGGCAGCCACCTTATGTTTGACCAAAATCTAGTCACAGTATAGCAAACCAGGTAAATCAATCAACACTTAATCATATTCAGAACAAGGTGACGATACACATAGCAAATCCTGTGCATCTTGGTAATTATCTATATTCTGAGATCACATTAATTCATGTGGGAAAAAATTATATTGTGATGTAATATGGGCAGTGGCGCGTCTAGTCACAGTATAGCGAACCACGTAAATCAATCAACACATAATTATATCCAGAAAAAGGTGACAATACGCATAACGAATCTTGTACATCTTGGTGATTATCTGTATTCTGGAATCACATAAATTCATGTAGAAGAAATTATATTGTGATATACCATTGACAGTGAAAAGAATAAATAGTATAGACACTCTAGTAAACTAATCCCATCTACTGTCTGACCTCATCCGTGAGCGGAGGAAAGATGAGAGTAGGACCGTCGACTGTGTCATAGAGATAAGAAAGACAAGCGCACTGGTTAAAGACCAGGGAAGAGTTACAATTCCTGGACAATCCCATCACCACTAGGAAAATATGTAAAAAAAGATCAACATTCATTCCTTCTGAAACTATCAGCCCAGAAACCACGGTTTTCCTAAATCTGGTGTCCAGAGAATTCGATAACATCTATAAGAAATCTGGACATAACAGACGAATAGGAAACCTGAATCAAAAGGAAAGATCAGCCCTAGCTGAAATAAAGGAATGGGATGACACCATAATTAAACCCTCTGACAAAGGGGGTAACACGGTTCTGTGGCCCAAAGTCATGTATATGAGGGAAGCTTTAAGACAGCTTGATGATACAACGTGTTATCAAAAACTTATACTTAATCCAACTCAAAATTATATGGAGATGTATAACAACATGATAGACCGTGCCTTCACAAATGGTACTATCCTTAAGGAAGAACGTGATTTCCTGCGAGTGATCAATCCAAAAATTCCCACATTTTATTTACTCCCAAAGTCCACAAGAACCTACAGGAACCGCCAGGACGTCCCATAGTGTCCGGAATAGGTGGACTTTCGAAGAGGGCAAGTATTTTTTTAGACACTCACCTCAGAACGCATGTAACAAAACTAGCATCATACGTTAAAGACACACCAGACGTTCTGAGAAGACTCAATGATGTCCAACTAGAGACCAAACATATTTTGGTTAGTATGGACGTCGAGTCTCTTTATACTTGCATATCCCACGATCTTGGGATGAAAGCAGTTGAATACTTCCTACATATGGAAGGAATGGGTGATTTTCAATCTTTTTTGTTGAAATTACTAAAATTTGTACTGCACAAAAATTACTTTGTCTTCAATGACCGCTACTACCTCCAGGTAAGGGGGACGGCTGTGGGGGCGGCCTGTGCGCCCACGTATACCAACCTCTTCCTGGGGTGGTGGGAAAGAGAACATGTCTTTTCCGACAGGAATGACCAACATACACAGCATATCATCACCTGGCTGCGCTATATAGATGATGTTCTCATCATCTGGGATGGTTCTGAATGTGAACTCTTTTAGTTCCTTACAGATTTGAACAATAACAACCTCAACTTGAGACTAACAATGAACCACAGCAGCCAGGAAATCTCTTTTCTTGATCTAAAAATCTATAAAGATGGAGGGAATATGCTGGCTACAGAGTTACATCGTAAGGAGACTGCTACAAATAGCATTCTCCACAATTCCAGCTCACATTTCCCTCCTACCATAGCGAACATACCCAAAGGGGAGTTCCTACGGTTAAAAAGGAACTGTTCGGATGAGGCAACTTACCGACACAAAAGTGAGGAGGTGACCGTCCGTCTTAAAGAACGGGGCTATAGTAACAGGTCCATTAAAAGGGCACGCAATTCCTTACTGAAGACAGATAGGAACTCACTTATTTTCCAAGAAAAGAAAGTAAAGGATCAAGAATTGAGATTTGTGGGAGACTTTTGCCAGGAGTGGAGACAACTCAAAGAAGGCATTCAAAAGCACTGGCATGTTCTGTTGTCTGACCCAGACTTAGCAATTAATCTGGGAGAAAAGGTCTCGATGAGCTGGAGTAGGTCACCTAACTTAAAGGATCACTGGGTACAAAGTCATTACCAACGACACCCCTCTGTCTCTCCCTCAGTCAGAGGCACATACCCATGTGGGACCTGTAGAGCTTGCGACTACATGAAGCCAATACAAGAGATTACAGATAAATTTGGTAATCAACATAGGATTTCTGACTACTTCAACTGCAAAACAACAAATGTGGTGTATTGCCTACAGTGTTTATGTGGTAAAAGATACGTGGGAATAACCACCCGTATGCTTAAACAACGGATATTGGAACACGCAGGAATGATTCGGAATGTGGACAGAGATATGCAGAATTTTCGACAAATAACAATGGTGGCTAGACATTTTTATCTTCATCGTAATGATAACACCCATCGAATGCAAGCCTTTGGCTTGGAAAAGGTGAAACTTGGAATCAGAGGGGGTGACGCAATGCAGGAATTGCTCAAAAAGGAGAGTCAGTGGACCTACCTACTGGGAAGCCTAGCCCCATCAGGTCTTAATGAACACATAAACTATACAGTATTTCTATGATCATATCCAGGTGGAGCTGAGATATATTTTTTTAGATCCATAATTGCATCTTCATCTTTCACTTTTACAATTTTAATCTTATTAATTTCTACTCTTATTTTATTTTCACCACCCTTGTTCTTTGGATATATTCTTACATCGTATTTTATGCACTAGAATCACCTTTCTTAGACCATAATCACAAAATTATAGTATTTAATCAAGCACCAATGCATAGCAATAATACACAACTATTACAGCATCTCTATTTTATCTCTTTTTCCCTTTTCTTCTGGTTTTTCTCTCTCTCTACTTTCATGTCTTCCCAACAGGAATCAGTACACTCTTTGAACACAATTAATTATAGTGACACTTTCATGACCATCATCATTTCAGACCAGGTTTTCATTCACGCGTAAGTTTTTTTAGTGTGGCACTTTTTTTCACTTCACCGTTTTTATTTCACTTCATCACACATGCCAGGCTGAAATAATATCTGCTTGGTCAATAATCAGTAGACTTACACATAGGATTTAAACCTTTCACTCTATTGTCACATCACCACACATTCCTTTTACACATTTACAATTGACATTCAGCACTTATGACATATTCATATCCTTCCTCAAAGGTGTCACCACTATGTAGTATCTCTCATATACACGCCCCCCTTTTTTTGTTCTATATTCATATTTAACCTATGCCTCACCATACACTCAATCTTATGCATTATATTGTACTTTACAGTAACCACATTAGGTAGGGATCCCTCCTTAGGGCACTGCAATCATGTATGTTCTATGTACCTTCCTTTTTATTAATGAGTTATTTTTACTTTAGATACCTTCCTTTTTATTAATGTGTTACCTTTATTTATTTTTATATTTATATTTATTTTAATATTTTTTTTATATTTATTTTTACTATTATATAATTAATTAATTAATCCTTTTTACACTGACACACACTCACAATATTTTTGTTATTATCATCACTATTATTATGAATTCATCATCCCAATACTTTTACCATTTCCCTCACTTTCAAATCTTTAATTGTTAATTAGTTATTTAATTAATTAATATTCCATTAACAATTTTATAACCCAAATTCAATCTAAATTATCTTTTCTTACCATTTTTATTTTAATTATTTTATTTTTTGATCTTTGTTAACAAGGTTTAGGTCTCTGCTCTTTGTTATCGGATAATGCAGCATATATCAACTGTCTAATTAATTTACGTGTGCTTATTAATTGAACAAGTGTCTCATGTTCATGATTCAATTATATATTAAATTATTTTTAAGTACCATTATAATAATTAGGATATCATCATGACCTATCTGTGTTACTTTGTGCAAGTAAATTCTGTGTATAATAAAAATCTTATATTTATTTTGAGATTATGATGTCATAACATTCGCCTGTGGAGTAGTGATAGAATATGCACTATCTAATGGATAGAACAGCTGGGTTAACTTACGCCTTAATTAGGCAATTAGAATCTCAGGAAAGCTATTGGCTAATGAATCCTTTTTAAATGTACCATCTGAACACCACTATAGGCTGCCAGGTGAGCAAGCCCAGGTGGTGAAACGTACGTCCAATAATGGCCCAACGCATGGACTCCCCACTGCAGGGGGAGCCGTGATCAGCAGCAGTAATTTCACAGTGGATGAGCGGCTTGGATCGATCGAATCTGGAGATACCGCGGTCAACAGCGGTGACATGCAGTAACGTGCGCTTCAGATACAACAGTCCGGTACTCCCGATACTCTCTCCCCCCCTCTCTCTTCTCCCCTCCACGGACGGCATTTGGTTTCCGGTGGCGCATCCGGACCCTGCAAGGCTATCTGCATCAGGGTCCGCCTAACACCACTTACGGCTTCTCAAGTTACCATCCGTCTTCTCCTTTTTTCAACGGCACTACCCACGATCCTACTCTCATCTGTCCTCCGCTCAATTGATGAGGTCAGACAGCAGATGGGATCAGTGAACTGGAGTGCCCACTATCCTTTTTTTCAGTCTCTCACTAGATAGAATTATCAGTGTATATTTGCTAATCGGTATCAATCTTTTTGAGCAGTATGGCAATGTGCAATGTGTAACCAATGTGGACATATCAATATCTTTGATATCATTTAGTCTGTGCTCACAAATATATACACCACCATTATTCTCTAACAACAATACTATCTACAAGGAGCAATTTTGGTGTGAGCAATTGCAGTGTAAATTTAAACCCTCTTTTTTTCTTTAAGATTAAGAGTTAATGATCTCATTTTGTAGATTATAAAATTGACAGCATAATTTAAATTGATCCCTGTTTATTGTCTTTTCTCATTTCGGAGTCTGGCTCAGACCCAAGTGGCGCATTTAGACCCTGCAAGGCTTATAAGCACCAGGGCCCATCTAACACCACGACGGGGTCTTTAACCAGTGCGCTTGTCTTTCTTATCTCTATGACACAATGCAGATGAGATGCCCATTATAGTCTAATTGCAACCATGTATTCTTTCTTTCATTCTTTTTTTCATCAACACAGACATGGACATTATTACTGATTCATGTTTATGGAAGAGGCATCAGTCTTATATGCATAAGTTTTATTGAAGTAGGGGGAGAAGTCGATCCTAAGTAGACTTTCAGCACCACTCACACTGCTTGGTAAAATCCAGACACATATTATTGGTCTGGACCTTATATGAAATATTTAAGGTTTAATACTTTAATACCAATGAATTGTCTGATTAAATGCGAACAGATATAAAAAATATCACTACTGCTGCTTGTTCAAAAGTCTGATAGATTACTATCATTGTCTCTTTTTTATTATTTTTGAGCAAAATACATAATTTTAAAACGATAGTATTTGCTCTCACTCATAGATTTTTACCACTGTTTATAAGGGGATTTACCAATTGATACGTGCATTATACCCCTTTCATTTTTTAGTCAAGTATTGAAAAATAAAAGTTAAGTTTTAATCAAAAATTTTTTTTCATTATTCATACATATCATTATTCATACATATCATTTAAAAGAGTGCTCCAAACAAAGGAATTTCTTTTCTTTTGGTGAGGTGTGGGTTCTTCTACACCCACCAAATCAATTTGTATTTGATACACTATTCCTTGGACCACCTTCAACGCAAGAATTGTCGCTCATTGGGGCTTACATTTTTTTCCTTGTTTAGTTGGTTATCATTATTCAGTCAATTAATTATACTTAGTCTGGTGCAGGATATACCTGGATTTGTTACATATTCCAAACACTACTGCACAACCAACCCACTCACATGCACACAGCACTCACACAGCCAATAACACTGTGACCTCTGCCTCTGCTTGGATACAGATGTGTCCTCTTAAATCTTGCCTCAATGCTAACGTCGGGCACACCTTTTTAATGAAAAATAAGATTTTACTTACCGGTAAATCTATTTCTCGTAGTCCGTAGTGGATGCTGGGGACTCCGTAAGGACCATGGGGAATAGCGGGCTCCGCAGGAGACTGGGCACTCTAAAGAAAGATTTAGTACTATCTGGTGTGCACTGTCTTCTCCCTCTATGCCCCTCCTCCAGACCTCAGTTAAGGAAACTGTGCCCGGAAGAGCTGACATTACAAGGAAAGGATTTTGGAATCCAGGGTAAGACTCATACCAGCCACACCAATCACACCGTATAACTCGTGATAAACTTACCCAGTTAACAGTATGAACAATAACAGAGCATCAGATAAACCCTGATGCAACTATAACATAACCCTTATTTAAGCAATAACTATATACAAGCATTGCAGAAAAAGTCCGAAATCTTATTTTCTCTAACGTCCTAGTGGATGCTGGGGACTCCGTAAGGACCATGGGGATTATACCAAAGCTCCCAAACGGGCCGGAGAGTGCGGATGACTCTGCAGCACCGAATGGGCAAACACAAGGTCCGCCTCAGCCAGGGTATCAATCTTGTAGAATTTTGCAAATGTGTTTGAACCCGACCAAGTAGCAGCTCGGCAAAGCTGTAATGCCGAGACCCCTCGGGCAGCCGCCCAAGAAGAGCCCACCTTCCTTGTGGAATGGGCTTTCACTGATTTTGGATGCGGCAATCCAGCCGCAGAATGAGCCTGCTGAATCGTGTTACAGATCCAGCGAGCAATAGCTTGCTTTGAAGCAGGAGCACCCACTTTGTTGGATGCATACAGGATAAACAGCGAGTCAGTCTTCCTGACCCCAGCCGTTCTGGTTACATAATTCTTCAAAGCCCGGACTACGTCAAGCAACTTGGAATCTTCCAAGTCACAAGTAGCCGCAGGCACCACAATAGGTTGGTTCAAATTAAAAGATGACACCACCTTTTGCAGAAATTGCGGACGAGTCCGCAATTCTGCCCTGTCCATCTGGAAAACCAGATAGGGGCTTTTACATGACAAAGCCGCCAATTCTGACACACGCCTAGCCGGAGCTAAGGCCAACAGCATGACCACTTTCCACGTGAGATACTTTAGCTCCACAGTCTTAAATGGCTCAAAACAGTGGGATTTCAGGAAACCCAACACCACGTTAAGATCCCAAAGTGCCACTGGTGGCACAAAAGGGCGCTGAATATGCAGCACTCCCTTAACAAACGTCTGAACCTCAGGCAGTGAAGCCAGTTCTCTTTGAAAGAAAATGGATAGGGCCGAAATCTGGACCTGTATGGACCCTAATTTTAGGCCCATAGTCACTCCTGACTGTAGGAAGTGCAGGAATCGACCCAGCTGGAATTCTTCTGTAGGGCCTTCCTGGCCTCACACCAAGCACATATTTTCGCCATATACGGTGATAATGCTTTGCTGTCACGTCCTTCCTAGCCTTTATCAGCGTAGGA
The DNA here is from genome assembly GCF_028390025.1 of Pseudophryne corroboree. Lineage (NCBI taxonomy): Eukaryota > Metazoa > Chordata > Amphibia > Anura > Myobatrachidae > Pseudophryne > Pseudophryne corroboree. Next base: position 715,025,815 of record NC_086446.1, on the reverse strand, counting down.
ATAACTGCATCCGGAATGCCTTTTTCCGCTAGGATCCGGTGTTCAACCGCCATGCAGTCAAAAGCAGCCGCGGTAAGTCTTGGAATAGACAGTGCCCTTGTTGCAACAGGTCCTGTCTGAGAGGCAGAGGCCATGGGCCCTCTGTGAGCATTTCTTGCAGTTCCGGGTACCAAGTCCTTCATTGCCAATCCGGAACAATGAGTATTGTTCTCACTCCTCTTTTTCTTACAATTCTCAGCACGTTTGGTATGAGAGGAAGAGGAGGAAACACATAGACCGACTGGAACACCCACGGTGTTACTAGTGCGTCCACAGCTATCGCCTGAGGGTCCCTTGACCTGGCGCAATGCCATTTTAGCTTTTTGTCGAGGCGGGACGCCATCATGTCCACCTATGGCAGTTCCCGTCGATTTGCAATCTGCGTGAAGACTTCTTGGTGAAGTCCCCACTCTCCCGGGTGGAGGTCGTGCCTGCTGAGGAAGTCTGCTTCCCAGTTGTCCACTCCCGGAATGTACACTGCTGACAGTGTGCTTACGTGATTCTCCGCCCAGCGAAGAATTCTGGTGGCTTCTACCATCGCCACCCTGCTCCTTGTGCCGCCTTGGCGGTTTACATGAGCCACTGCGGTGATATTGTCTGACTGGATCAGAACCGGTTGGTCGCAAAGCAGGGTCTCCGCTTGACTTAGGGCCTTGTATATGGCCCTTAGTTCCAGGATATTGATGTGAAGGCAAGTCTCCTGCCTTGACCACAGCCCTTGGAAATTTCTTCCCCGTGTGACTGCCCCCCACCCTCGGAGGTTTGCATCCATAGTCACCAGGACCCAGTCCTGAATGCCGAATCTGCGACCTTCGAGAAGGTGAGCACTCTGCAGTCACCACAGGAGAGACACCCTTGCTCTGGGGGATAGGGTGATTAACCGATGCATCCGAAGATGTGATCCGGACCACTTGTCCAGTAAGTCCCATTTATGGAACCTGCCGAAGGGAATGGCCTCGTATGATGCCACCCTCCTTCCCATGACTCGAGTGCAGTGATGCACTGACACCTGTTTTAGTTTTAATAGATTCCTGACCAGTGTCACGAGCTCCTGAGCTCTCTCTATCGGGAGATAAACCTTTTTCTGGTCTGTGTCTAGGATCATGCCTAGGAGAGGCAGATGAGCTGTAAGAACCAACTGCGACTTTGGAATATATAGAATCCAGCCGTGTTGCCGTTTCACTTCCAGAGAAAGTGATACGCTGTTCAGCAACTGCTCTCTTGATCTCGCTTTTATGAGGAGATCATCCAAGTATGTGATAATAGTGACACCTTGCTTCCGCAGGAGCACCATCATTTCCGCCATTACCTTGGTGAATATTCTCAAGGCCGTGGAGAGACCAAACGGCAACGTTTGAAATTGGTAATGACCATCCCGTACCGCAATTCTGAGGTACGCCTGATGAGGTGGATAAATGGGGACATGAAGGAATGCATCCTTTATGTCCCGAGTCACCATAAAATCTCCCCCTTTCAGGCTTGCAATCACCGCTCTTAGCGATTCCAACTTGAACTTGAACCCTTTCAGGTATATGTTCAGGGATTTTAAATTCAATATGGGTCCGACCGAACCGTCTAGTTTCGGGACTACAACATGGTTGAATAATAACCCCCTCCTTGTTGAAGGAGGGGAACCTTGACCACCACCTGTTGAAGATACAATTTATGAATTGCAGTTAACACTGTTTCCCTCTCGTGGGGGGAAGCCGGCAGGGCCGTCGGTGAGGGGGCATCTTCTCAAAGTCCAGCTTGTATCCCTGAGACACAATATCTATTGCCCAGGGATCTAACAGGGAGTGAACCCACTTGTGGCTGAACTTACGAAGGCGTGCCCCCACCGGGCCTAGCTCCGCCTGTGGAGCCCCAGCGACATGCGGTAGATTTTTGTAGAGGCCGGGGAGGACTTCTGTACCTGGGAACTAGCTGTGTTGTGCAGCTTCTTTCCTCTGCCCCCGCCTCTGGCAAGAAAGGACGCACCTCAGACTTTCTTGTTTCTTTATTCGAAAGGCTGCATTTGATAATGTCGTGCTTTCGTAGGCTGTGCAGGAATATAAGGCAAAAAATCAGAATTACCAGCTATAGCTGTGGAGACCAGGTCCGAGAACCCTTCTCCACACAATCCTCAGCCTTCCAAATGCCTCTTAAGTCGGCATCATCTGTCCATTGCATATTCTACAGGACACGTCAAGCAGAAATCGACATAGCTTTGACTCTAGGACCCAGTATACTCATGTCTCTTTGGGCATGTTTAATATATATATATATATATATATATATATATATACCTATCACTTAAGACAGCATCTTTAATATATATATATTTCTATATATACATATATATATATATATCTATATATCTATATGCATACTAGGGTCTCAATCTCTGCTGAGAAGGTACCTGTCCACGCTGCCACAGCGCTATAAACCCATGCCGACACAATCGCCGGTCTGAGTAGTATACTAGAATGTGCACGCTATCTGCAGGATCCCTGAGAATAGCTAGTGCTACCTTCCGGGCAAACGGGACACCCTAGGGGAAGATTCCCATCACATCCTGGCCCTAGTGGGGAAAGGATACTGCTTGAGAATTTTTTGTAGGAAGCTGCAGTCTCTTGTCTGGAGTTTCCCGCTCTTTTTCCTCATGAGAGGAGGGAAATTTACCTCAGCTTTCTTCCCCTTAACATGTGCACCCTTGTGTCAGGGACAAATGAGTCATTAGTGATATGCAAATCCTCTTTTATTACAATAATCATATATTGAATACCTTTCAGCCATTTTGGCTGTAACTTTGCATTATCGTAGTCGACACTGGAGCCAAACTCCGTGTCGATATCAGTGTTTATTATTTTGGATAGTGAGCATTGTGAGACTCTGAAGGTCTCTGTGACATAGGGACAGACATGGGTAAATTTCCTGTCTGCTCTCTAATCTTTTGTGCAATAAATTCATCTCAGCACTTACACATATCCAAACAGGTGTCGGCATTGTCGACGGAGACACCCTCTCACACACATATTTGCCCTATCTCCTCCTTAGGGGAGCCTTTTACCTCAGACATGTCGACACACACATACTGACACACCACACATACAGGGGATGCTCTATTTGAAGACAGTTCCCCCACAAGGCCCTTTGGAGAGACAGAGAGAGAGTATGTCAGCACACACCCAAGCGCTATATGACCAGAGTCGGCCCTAACCAATATGATGCCCTAGGCAAGATTTTGGCTGGTGCCCCCTAGCACCACCGCTGGTTCTGCCTCTGACCTTGCACCTCTTTCCCAGCACCATCACCACTCACCCATAGCAGTCCTTGTACCCCTATATTTTAAATAGGATTAGTTCACACATTTGATGCACAGCCCAAAAAGGGGCATCTTCTTGCTGGGAAGGGGCATGGCCACACAATAGTAACCCCAATTCCAATTACGCCACACAGTGCTGCAACTTTATTCACATTTTATCTTGCGATAGTGTCCATAATTCATATTACATCCCACAGTAGTATCACTTTACCTTATAAACGTTACTCCTCACAGTAGAGCCCCTTATTCACATTACATCACACTGAATTGCTCCTTATTCACATTACACCACACCTTATTGCTCTTTATTCACATTAGACGACACAGTAGTGCCCTTTCTATATGCAACGCCACATAGTAGAGCACCTTATACACATAATGCCACACATTAGTAATGCATTTATACACAATTCCACACAGTAATGCCCCTTACACATATGAGACACATTAATGTCCTTATAAACATAATGCACCTTACACATTATGACAACCTTTATTAATGCCCTTTTACACATAATGTCCCTTACACATATGCCGCACATTATTAATGTCCTTGTACACATAATGACACACATAGTGCCCCCTACACATTTGCTGCACATTATTAGTGCCCCCATACACATAATGACACACATACAGTAGTACCCTGTTACACATATGCCGCACATTATTAATGCCCTTATACACATAATTACACAAATAGTGGCCCTTTACACATATGTTGCACATTATTAAAGCATTTTACATGACACCCATAATGCTCCTTACACATATTCTGAACACTACTGCACAACCAACCCACTCACATGCACACAGCACTCACACTTCCACTAACACTGTGACCTCTGCCTCTGCTTGGATACAGATGTGTCCTCACAAATCTTGCATCAATGCTAACGTCGGGAACCTTTTTTTTTTTTTAAATGCATCTTATTTGCATTGCTATGTGGCTAGGATGCACAAGCAGCTTCTGCTGATTAAACTGATTGTTATGCACACCAGTGCCTGCAGGAATGTACTGGTGTTTGAACTGTTATGCACACCAGTGCCTGCAGGAATGTACTGGTGTCTGAACAGAGAGGGATGCAAAACAAATGAACTCACAGACAGACTGGGAAATATGACATAACGTACACAGAAGGTGATAGGGTAACAAAACCAACACAGAGTGAACAGAGAAGCCCAGAGGCTAAGAAACTGGGTGTCTCCCTAGTATTAGAAATGCTCAGATGGAAAAAGCAAGATGTTGTGTTTTAATACGTAGAGAACCCGAAATGCTGTTGCTAAGGGCAACAGCAAAACCCTAAAGGGTTACCAACGGGTGTGGCAGTAAACTCCTTGGTCAGAGATGGAATAATAGACACAAGGAGAGTCTCCACAATCCTAATTCTCACTTGCAGGGCCCAGGTACAGCTTACTGCCACTAAACTGACACATGGACACCCTGCACATTGAGAGAGGATTAAGCAGGCAGGTCTGAAAGTACAGCCACAAACCTGCTGGGTTCACAGAATATCAAAAGAACCTCAGCAGGCTAAACGACTGACTCCAGTCTTACTGCTAGGCCTGGATTGGCAGAGTGTAGTACCAAATCCCCAGGCCTATTTGCAGTAAGCAACAACAAATACAAAGCTACACAGTACTGGCTAACTTTCAGGAACTGACTAACCAACAAAGATTCAGCAGCATCTGCTTAACCTGAGAAGAGGCCTTATAAAGCAGGTGCTGTCCACGCCCCCCTCAGACCTCACAGACTGTGAGCACAAAAACCAGCACCGGATCCCCTGCCTGTAACCACTGCACAGCAAAAGACCCGAACCGGAGTATCAGCTGCGCTCAGGTTACTCCGCTAGCACTTGTCTCCCGGTTGCCATGACGACGTGGCAGCACAGGGCAGGAGACCCTAACAGTACCCCCCCTCTGACGAGGGGTCAAAGAACCCCTACCACCGGGTTTATCGGGGAACTGCGAGAAGAAAGAGCGTATCAGTCTGGGGGCATGAAGATCACAACTGCGCACCCACGACCGCTCCTCCGGGCCATACCCCTTCCAGTGCACCAAAAATGACAGCCGACCCCGAACCATCTTGGAGTCAAGAATCCTTTCAACAACAAACTCCCTCTGGCCACGTATCAGAAGAGGGGAAGGTCTTCCTCTGGAAGAAGGATTACTAATCGCCCGTTTTAAAAGGGAACAATGAAATGTTTTATTGATACCCAAAGAACGGGGCAGATCTAACTGAAATGCCACCGGATTGATAACCCTGGTGATCTTATAAGGGCCGATGAACCGGGGGCCTAACTTATGAGATGGCTGTCTCAACTTCAAATTCTTGGTAGACAACCAGACGAAGTCTCCTAATTTGAAGCTGCAGGGTCTTTTCCGCTTATCAAAAACCCTTTTGGTCACTAATGACACAGACACAAGGGCTTTCTTCACTTTCCTCCAAATACCTCTAAGGACCGAAACGACAGAGGAACCACCAGGCGTGGAGTCCAGGGGGTCAAAAGAATTGGCCTTAGGATGATGCCCATACACACAAAGGAAGGGAGAGATCCCTGTAGCAGAGTGAGCCGCGTTGTTATAGGCAAACTCCGCCATTGACAGATGAGCAACCCAGTCAGTCTGACACTTGGAGACATAACACCTGAGGAACTGCTCCAAGGACTGGTTCACCCTTTCAGTCTGCCCATTAGACTGCGGATGGTAGCCTGACGACAAGCTGACAGAAATCTGGAGATCGGAACAAAATGCCCTCCAGAATTTGGCCACAAACTGGGATCCGCGGTCAGAAACCACATCAAGTGGCAACCCGTGGAGATGCACAACATGCAGCATAAATAATTCAGACAGGCGTCTGGCCGATGGCAGCCCAACCAGTGGAACGAAGTGCGCCATCTTCGAAAACCTGTCAACGACAACCCAGATGGCTGTCATCCCCGAGGATTTGGGCAAGTCCACAACAAAATCCATTGAAATGTGGGTCCATGGCTTAGATGGAATAGAGAGTGGATGTAATGGGCCAACAGGAACCCCTCTAGGAGTCTTATTTCGGGCACAGATGTCACATGCCCGAACCCACTGATCCACATCCTTAGCCACCGAGGGCCACCACACCGCCCTAGATAGCAACTCCCGAGTTCTGGCAATACCCGGGTGACCTGCCGACTTCTTGGCATGGAATTCCAGGAACACTCGCTGTCTTAACCTAGGAGGCACAAACAAAAGACCTACCGGAAGGTCTGGAGGAGCCTGCTCCTGTGCTCTAAGGACTAATGACAAGAGGTCCTGGGTAATGCCCACTTTAATACATGATGGGGACACAATGGGCAACGGCTCCTCGGTGGTCTCCTGGATTGGAGCAAAACTCAGCGAGAGCGCATCAGCCTTGATGTTTTTTGACCCAGGGCGATATGTTATCAAAAAATTAAAGCGAGCAAAAAACAAAGCCCATCGTGCCTGCCTGGCATTGAGACGCTTCGCTGACTCTAAATATGCCAAATTCTTATGGTCGGTGAGAATTGAGACCACAAACTTAGCCCCCTCAAGCCAGTGTCTCCACTCCTCGAGTGCATCCTTAATAGCCAACAATTCCCGGTTACCCACGTCATAATTCATCTCGGCAGGCGAAAATTTACGGGAAAAGTAAGCACAGGGATGAAGGCGATTATCAGACACTCCCATCTGAGAGAGCACTGCCCCAATACCCATCTCAGAGGCATCCACCTCCACCACAAAAGGACGCTCTGGATCTGGGTGTCGCAGCACCTTGGCCGAGACAAATGCCCTTTTGAGACGGGCAAAAGCCGCTTTGGCCTCACGAGACCAGTGAGCAACATCCGCCCCTTTCTTAGTGAGTGCCACCAAGGGCGCCACTATAGACGAAAATCCAGCGATAAATCGTCTATAAAAATTTGCAAAGCCCAGGAAACGCTGAAGCGCCTTCAAACTAGTGGGCTGCACCCAATCCAGGACTGCCTGTACCTTGGAACCCTCCATTTGGAAACCTTCTGGGGAGATAATATATCCTAGAAATGCGATTTGCTGAACTTCAAATTCGCACTTCTCCAGCTTCGCCCCAAGCCGGTGGTCTCTGAGTTTCTGGAGGACTAAGCGTACATGCTTCCGATGTTCCTCCAGGGAATGGGAGAAGATTAGGATGTCATCTAAGTATACAACTAAGAATCTATCCAAATATTCCCTGAGCACATCGTTCATGAAATCCTGGAAGACTGCCGGGGCATTACAGAGCCCAAAAGGCATCACCAAATATTCATAATGCCCTGAGTGGGTATTAAAGGCAGTCTTCCATTCATCCCCCTCTCTTATTCGGATTAGATTGTACGCACCGCGTAGGTCAATCTTAGAAAAAATGGTGGCAGTACGAAGCTGGTCAAACAAGACCGAAATGAGAGGCAGTGGGTTTGAGTTTTTAATCGTGATACGGTTCAATTCCCTGAAGTCGATGCAGGGTCGCAATGAACCGTCCTTTTTACCCACGAAGAAGAACCCCGACCCAACTGGAGACTGTGAAGGTCTGATAAATCCTTTAGCCAAGTTCTCCTGAATGTACTCTGCCATAGCCTGAGTCTCAGGACGTGACAGGGAGTACAACCTGCTCTTGGGAAGCTTAGCATTCGGCAACAAATCAATGGCACAGTCATAGGGGCGATGGGGAGGTAGACCTCTGCAACTTTTTTGGAGAACACGTCCGCAAAATCTGCATAACACCCTGGCAATCCTGGCAAACTTAGCTGCGAGAGCCTGACTGGAAGGCTCAAGCAACTCCTGAAACAATCAGTACCCCAACTAAGAATCTCCCCAGAGACCCAGTCAAATTGAGGATTGTGGGCCCTTAACCAGGGTAACCCCAACACCAATGGGGCAAAAGTACAGACAGTCACATAAAAGGACAATTTTTCAGAGTGTGTGGCTCCAATAAACAAAGAAATCTGGCTAGTGCAAGAGGTAATTTTACCGTGGGATAATGGTTCCCCGTTTAACCCACAAATCTCAATTTCCGACCCCAAGGGTACTAAGGAAACAGAGTGTTTCAGGGCGAATTGGCGGTCCATAAAAACCCCGTCTGCCCCACTGTCCACAAAGGCCCCAGTCTTGACAGTTTGACCGAGGATCTTCAAGGTCACCGGAATGATAAAAGTCTTCTTGGGAAATTCTGACTTCTGGCCTGACAGGATATTTCCCATCACCCTCAGGCCCTGAAGTTTTCCGGCTTTTCTGGGCATGATACTACCACATGACCCTTATTCCCACAGTACAAACACAACCCCTGCTGTCTCCTCCGCGTCTTCTCACGCGAGGAGAGGCGGGTAGCCCCAATCTGCATAGGCTCCTCGGAAAATTCCTCAGAGTCTGAGGTTCCCTTGGGAAAGAAGGAAACCTCGGTCTCCCTTTCAAGCCTACGCTCTCTCAGCCGTCTATCCACCCGGATGGATAACTGCATGAGCTGATCCAAGCTATCAGGCAAGGGATATTGTACCAGTTGGTCTTTTATCTGGTTAGAAAGACCTCTTCGGTACTGGTGTCTCAGGGCTGGGTCATTCCACTGGGTATCATGGGCCAACCTCCGAAACTCCGTACAGTAAACCTCAACTGGCCTTCGCCCTTGCTTAAGGATCGAAATCTGAGCCTCGGCTGAGGCCGTCTTGTCAGGGTCATCATACAACATGCCCAGTGCCGTAAAAAAAGCATCAACACTTTTAAGCGACGGACAGTCAGGCTGCAACCCATATGCCCAGACCTGTGGGTCTCCTTGTAGCAAGGAAATCACTATGCCCACCCGCTGAATCTCTGACCCAGAAGACTGAGGCCTAAGCTGGAAATATAACTTGCAGCTCTCCTTGAAACAAAAGAACTGCGAGCGATCTCCAGAAAAACGATCCGGAAGATTTACTTTCGGCTCCTTAACCCCTGAAGGTGCTGCTGCTGCGGGAGCTCCGCCAGCGGCCTGGGAGGTGTGCATTTTAATGGACAAATCATTAAATTGACGAGTCAGGACCTGCACCTGATCGACCACCTGTTGCAACGTATTTTGAGGGGTATGCTCCATATTCCCACAAAATTTCAACAGGAGTATTGGGCTGCTGAATATGTTATGCACACCAGTGCCTGCAGGAATGTACTGGTGTTTGAACTGTTATGCACACCAGTGCCTGCAGGAATGTACTGGTGTCTGAACAGAGAGGGATGCAAAACAAATGAACTCACAGACAGACTGGGAAATATGACATAACGTACACAGAAGGTGATAGGGTAACAAAACCAACACAGAGTGAACAGAGAAGCCCAGAGGCTAAGAAACTGGGTGTCTCCCTAGTATTAGAAATGCTCAGATGGAAAAAGCAAAATGTTGTGTTTTAATACGTAGAGAACCCGAAATGCTGTTGCTAAGGGCAACAGCAAAACCCTAAAGGGTTACCAACGGGTGTGGCAGTAAACTCCTTGGTCAGAGATGGAATAATAGACACAAGGAGAGTCTCCACAATCCTAATTCTCACTTGCAGGGCCCAGGTACAGCTTACTGCCACTAAACTGACACATGGACACCCTGCACATTGAGAGAGGATTAAGCAGGCAGGTCTGAAAGTACAGCCACAAACCTGCTGGGTTCACAGAATATCAAAAGAACCTCAGCAGGCTAAACGACTGACTCCAGTCTTACTGCTAGGTCTGGATTGGCAGAGTGTAGTACCAAATCCCCAGGCCTATTTGCAGTAAGCAACAACAAATACAAAGCTACACAGTACTGGCTAACTTTCAGGAACTGACTAACCAACAAAGATTCAGCAGCATCTGCTTAACCTGAGAAGAGGCCTTATAAAGCAGGTGCTGTCCACGCCCCACTCAGACCTCACAGACTGTGAGCACAAAAACCAGCACCGGATCCCCTGCCTGTAACCACTGCACAGCAAAAGACCCGAACCGGAGTATCAGCTGCGCTCAGGTTACTCCGCTAGCACTTGTCTCCCGGTTGCCATGACGACGTGGCAGCACAGGGCAGGAGACCCTAACACTGATATGCAGCATGCCAATATACTGTGTGAGACTGTGGCTGTATCTGCATATGAAATGCTACATACAGAATATAGGCATGCCGCATATCATTTTAATCAACAGAAGCTGATGATGCCCCTAGGCATATCAAATGCCCTAGGCAATTGCCTAGTTTGCCTATACCTATGGCCGGCTCTGTATATGACCCAGGAATCACACAGTAACTTATGCTAGCCATACATCAGACCAACTTCAGACCAACTTTTCTCCAACACTCCAAACTTCCAACCATCCAACTTGTCTGTTCAACTAAAACAGTGCCCCACACATCTAACCAACTTTTTACCAGTGCTCCACACATCTAACCAACTTTTCATCAGACCAACCAACCTACCAACTTCTGTCCAACTTGTGATGTCACCGAAGTAGGCGGACAGTGCCTGCCTACAGTTCTTCAGTTTGTTTTGTTTTTTTTCATTTCAAAACATGCAGAATTGTCTTTTTTTCAGTTAACTGGGCTTTTCTTTCACCACCATACATTTATTAGATTTACTTGTTTTTATACTGAACTATGGATACCAGCATGGTTGGGCTGCCAAGGCAAATTATCTATATATCTATATATATATATATATATATATATATATATATATACACATATACCAGATGTAGATATTTGGCACTCCCAATGTAGTAAAATGTACAGCTTGCCTGGTGCCCTCCTGAGCTTCAAAAAGCAAACATATCACAAACGATAGGCGGCACTCTAGGACTTTTCAAAAATCAAGAACATACGTGACCCTGTTCTGACAGCTTAACGTTTCGGTCATTTTCAATCCGCCACACTTTGCTGGCGGAATCTAATAAAAAATTTTAAAAACATGTTTTTTTTGGTGTTTTTTTGGGTGGGTAATAGCATATCTATTTATATTAGAAGGGATTAGGTACTTGGTTTGTCTTTTTTGGAGGCACAAGTATTATTTATATATTTTAAAAAAAATTATTATTATTATTTTTTTAAATGGAATGGGAAAAACCTGAAAAAAAATTGCGTGGGGTCCCCCCTCCAAAGCATAACCAGCCTCGGGCTCTTCGAGCCGGTCCTGGTTCTAAAAATGCGGGGGGAAAATGGACAGGGGATCCCCCGTATTTTTAAAACCAGCACCGGGCTCTGCGCCTGGTGCTGGTGCAAAAAATACGGGGGACAAAAAGAGTAGAGGTCCCCCGTATTTTTTACACCAGCATCGGGCTCCACTAGCTGGACAGATAATGCCACAGCCGGGGGTCACTTTTATACAGTGCCCTGCGGCCGTGGCATTAAATATCCAACTAGTCACCCCTGGCCAGGGTACCCTGGGGGAGTGGGGACCCCTTCAATCAAGGGGTCCCCCTCCTCAGCCACCCAAGGGCCAGGGGTGAAGCCCGAGGCTGTCCCCCCATCCAAAGGCTGCGGATGGGGGGCTGATAGCCTTGAGAAAATTAAAAGAATATTGTTTTTTCCAGTAGTACTACAAGTCCCAGCAAGCCTCCCCTGCAAGCAGGTACTTGGAGAACCACAAGTACCAGCATGCGGGAGAAAAACGGGCCCGCTGGTACCTGTAGTTCTAATGGGAAAAAAATACCCAAATAAAAACAGGAGACACACACCGTGACAGTAAAACTTTATTTCACACATGTCGACACACACATACTTACCTATGTTGACACGAAGCAGTCGGTCCTCTTCTCCAAGTAGAATCCACGGGTACCTGAAAATAAAAGATAATTATACTCACCTGATCCAGGGTCCAGATTATAATCCACGTACTTGGCAAAACAACAAACCGAACACCCGGACCAAACGGACTGAAAGGGGTCCCATGTTTACACATGGGAACCCTTTCCACGAATGCAGAGACACCCCGGTCACAGCTGTCACAGAAGTGTCTCTTCAGCCAATCAGGAAGCGCCACTCCGTGGCACTCACCTGATTGTCTCCGTGCGCGTCTGAAGTGACAGAAGGCTGGCGGAGGGGGGCCGCGGGGGGGGGGTGAATTAGCGGTGCGGGAGCCGGTGCGGGCTGGAGCTGGCCCTGGTGGTGGTGAGGGGGAAGGGGTGCCGCGATCTTGGGGGGCAGTGACTGCAGGAGGGGAGCAGAGGTCCCGCGATCGCTGGTGATATGCGGGGGGTGCCGCGATCGTGGATGATATGCGGGGGGTGCCGAGATCGCGGGTGATATGCGGGGGTGCCGTGATCGTGGGTGATATGCGGGGGGTGCCGCGATCGCGGGGGGGGTGCCGCGATTGCGGGTAAGTTGCGGGGGGTGCCGCGATTGTGGGTAAACTGCAGGGGGTGCCATGATTGCGGGTAAGTTGCGGGGGGTGCCGCGATTGCGGGTAAGCTGCGGGGGGTGCCGCGACCGCAGGTGGGGTGCCAGTGATCGGGGGTGGCGTGCGTGGGTGCAGCAATCATGGGTGGGGTGCGGGGGGTGCCGCGATCGTGGGGTATCGCGGGAGGGGTGCCACTGCTGGGTGTCCTGTGACAGCGGCAGCCCGGCAGCAGTGATGTGCTATTGTAGCGGTGCGGGGGGGGGGGGGGGTGCGGCGAATTAGCGGTGCGGGGGGTGCGGCGAATTAGGCGGTGCGGGGGGGTGCGGCGAATTAGCGGTGCGGGGGGGGGGTGCGGCTGATTAGCGGTGCGGGTGCGGGGGGGGGTGCGGCGAATTAGCGGTGCGGGGGGGGTGGTGCTGATTAGCGGTGGCGGTGCGGGGGGGGTGCGGCGAATTAGCGGTGCGGGTGCGGGTGGGGTGCAGCGAATTAGCGGTGCGGGTGCGGGGGGGGGGGGGTGCGGCGCATTAGCGGTGCGGGTGTGGGGGGGGGGGGGGCGGCGAATTAGCGGTCCGGGTGCGGGGGGGGTGCGGCGAATTAGCGGTGCGGGTGCGGGGGGAGTGCGGTGAATTAGCGGTACGGGGGGGGGGTGCGGCTGATTAGCGGTGCGGGGGTGGGAGGGTGGCTGGCGGGCGGTGAATTACCGGTGTGGCAGCCGGTGCAGGCGGAGGGAGGCTGGCGGGCGGGGTGTAAATTTGCGGTGCGGGAGCCGGTGCGAAGGGAGGCTGGCGGCCGGGGGGGGGGGGGGAATTACTGCTGGGCGGGCTGAGGGAGGCTGGCGGGATGGATGGGGCGGACGGCGGTGGAAAGGGACTGGCGGGCGGAGGGGGGTTAATTTGCGGTGCGACTGGCAGCTGGGCAGTGGCGGGTCACTGCGGCTGGGGCGGTGAGGTGGCCGGAGGGGTATGGAGCACAGAGGGTCACCTGCAGCACGAGACAAAAGTAGGCGGACACTAGCAGCCAGTGTCCGCCTACTTATCGTTCAGTTGGGGGGAAGTTTTCCCCTACACCTGAACGATTGGTTGGGAAAATCAAACAGGTTGATTTTCCCAACTAGTTGGTCAGACCGTTACTGACCGTTTTTTAGCGTGTGGGAGCAAACGGCTGATAATCGTTTGCTCCCACACACTGCCAGATTATCTTTCCAACCAGCCAACTAGTTGGCTGGTTGGAAATATATTGTCCTGGTGTATGGCTAGCTTTAGTGTTAACCCAGTAGCTGCTGTATATATTGTTTTTGCACCAAATTTATATGCCCCCCCTCTCTTTTTACCCTCTTCTATTGCAGGGGAGAGCCTGGGGAGCTTCTCTCAGCAGATCTGTGGAGAGAAAATGGCGCTGGTGAGTGCTGAGGGCTTCTGTCCCGTTTCTGTGTAAAAATAATGGCGGGGGCTCGTACATATATACAGTGCCTGACTGTATATATGTATAATTTTGCCAAAAGGTATCTTAATTGCTGCCCAGGGCGCCCCCCCTGCGCCCTGCACCCTACAGTGACCGGAGTGTGCGGTGTGCTGTGGGAGCAATGGCGCACAGCTGCAGTGCTGTGCGCTACCTTAAGTGAAGACAGGAGTCTTCAGCCGCCGATTTCGATGTCTTCATGCTTCTGCTGCTTCTGTTCTTCTGGCTCTGCGAGGGGGACGGCGGCGCAGCTCCGGGAACGGACGATCAAGGTTAGGTACCTGTGTTCGATCCCTCTGGAGCTAATGGTGTCCAGTAGCCTAAGAAGCGCTACCTAGCTGCCGTGAGTAGGTTTGCTTCTCTCCCCTCAGTCCCTCGTAGCAGTGAGTCTGTTGCCAGCAGAAGCTCTCTGAAAATAAAAAACCTAACAAAATACTTTCTTTTCTAGCAAGCTCAGGAGAGCCCACTAGGAGCACCCAGCTCTGGCCGGGCACAGATTCTAACTGAGGTCTGGAGGAGGGGCATAGAGGGAGGAGCCAGTGCACACCAGATAGTACTAAATCTTTCTTTAGAGTCCCCAGTCTCCTGCGGAGCCCGCTATTCCCCATGGTCCTTACGGAGTCCCCAGCATCCACTAGGACGTTAGAGAAATGCATCTTATTTGCACTGCTACAGTATGTGGCTAGGATGCATAAGCAGCTTCTGCTGATTAAAATGATATGCAGAAGCTGCTGATGCCCCTAGGCATATCAAATGCCCTAGGCAATTGCCTAGTTTGCCTATGCCTATGGCCGGCTCTGGATGTGGCTGCGGAAAAGAGGCACACGGGGCCTCACCTGCATCTGCCTCATAGCCAGGCCCAAAGGCTCATCACAAAGCAGTAACTGCAGGCATGTGGCATGTTTAATAGAGGTCATACATATTCTGAATGACTAGATGTAAGCTAGAATGTCTGAGAGGTCTGGCAGTATCTGCTGATCAAGCATAGCAGTCTGAGTTATCACAGATACAATCTGTTACTATCCTTCCTGGCTTACCACCAGAGAACACTGCTGCTGATTCTCACCACCCCTCTTGGGAGTAGGGTCAGCTATCTATAGGGGGGAGGGGGTACACACATGGAATACACATGCGACAGCATGGCTCCATTATATATGTATGATGCATGCTTGTATATATCAGCTTGAGGCATGCATCATATACCTGGACTGGTGCAGTAAATTACTATTTGCAATTTGATCTTGATAACTGCACGACTTGCAAGGCTCTGCTATCCTATGTGCAACCTACGCCTGCTGCTGTGTCTGCAGCAGATGGAATTATTGCATGAAACGCTGTTTCCTAAGCAGCATTTGTCTGCAGACTCTGTTTGGCGCCAGCACTCTACACATTACGGTAGTTGTATGTGTGTGGGCGTGTCTCGGGTGACATGTAGGGGCGTGTCCTGCTAGCTTATCCCAGGCAGCAGTAGAGGCATCTCATTCTGTAAGAGACAGTGAGATGCTGCTGCCTGGACTGGAGTTTCCCAAAGATGCTGCCTGACACCCATCTGCCTGCACACAGGGAAAGGGTAGCAGCCTGCAGAGTGCATTGTACAGAGACAAGGATCCTGCATAAGGTACATTGTATCACTGGGGGGGATCTGGGGGATGCTGCATTTGATACATGCATAACTTAATACAGAGTGCAATGATGCAGTGTCAGAGGTGCTGGACGGAGATCATCACATACATCCTGCAGGGAACACTCTCCATAACCAATACAGATCTCTATAGGACTCACATGGCTGAGACAGACATCTGCCCATCATTGTATTCCACTCTGGAATACTTGCATGCAGCAGAAGTTGTTACTGTACAATGTTGTTTTACATATTCCATATTTGCAGGACACACGTGATAAAACAGCTGCGAGGTATGTGCATGGTATTATAGAGTCAGGCAACCTGTGGCTCACACTGTGGTGGCACTAGAAGTTCCAGCATGCACTAATTCCATAACACTAGTGCAGATGATTGATGGGTAATAGTAGTATTAACATTCCAGAGGGCTCCCATATAACCTGATTACTTAAGGACCCTTAAAGCAAAGTGCCATAGACCAGAGATGGTCTGTATGTGTCTTGTGCTTACTCCTTGCTCCCCTGGTGTATAAATAATACATATGAAATAATATTCTGGGAACAGGGAATAAGCGTTTCTCTAGCAGTGGGAACACCTATAGAATAACAATAAGGTATCAGTAAACGTGTCCAGTGCCAACGGGAACACATCAATCAGTTGTACCGCTGTGTAGTAACTATATGGATACATTATTTCAGTTCTTGTAATGATATTTTTATTGCACTTGTAAGAGGCAGATTCAGTTACACGCGAGAAGCGTTGCGTGGGTGTGTGTGTATATATATATATATATATAAGTGTGTGTGTATATGCGCATATAACAACAATTACTGGATCTCATTCCTTCTCACACCGCCATGGGCTGCCAGCGAGGGTTTATTTACTAATGCTTGATTTGGGGTTTTTGGTCATTTTGCATCCGATGTTGCAATGTGGAGATTTACTAAAGGCAAAATCAAATGTAAAATCGAATCGCACTCAAAATCGAATATCGACAAAATGTTGGCACACTTACGTAGACGAATATGGGATCCCCTGGTTTACTAACATTCAAATTGAAAATCGAACACAAATCGAATGACAAATTCCCCAAATAATCCAGTTACTGTGCCTTTGCGATGGCTCTAATGGGCATCTCTGTACTTTTATAGGAATGCTGGTTTTTATCATTTCACACATCCTCACAGTGGACACTCGCAGCTGCAGTCGCCATAGCGTCCGTCAATGAATCAGGACAGATATTAATAATACTGTAAAGGCTTTGGGTGGGATGTACATCGCCCCCCCTTGCCGCCCACCGCAGCGATGCTAATCGCATATGTACTAACATATGCGATTAACATCGCAATGCGGTGACAGAGACCTCCCGCGATAACTGTTATAAGGTTGTGCAGGGGTCTCCGTCACCTCCCTGGGGTCTCGCACATCCCAGACACCGACAAGCAGGCAGACTTGAGTCCTGGGCTCCTCCTCCCTGCAGCCGGTAGGACCTCCAGCTGTGTTGGTTGGGGGAGGAGGAGTTTGGGTTCCTTGACCAGGGCTGCCTGCACACAGGTATGCCGGGGGGAGAGGGGGGGGGGGGTAGCGTGAGTGGCGGGATGAGGCGACTGACGGTAAGAAGCCCATAGGCTTCTATAGAGTGTCGTTATCAAATTATGGTGATACCCTTGGCTGTGAAAACCCGGGTCCTAGTACATATGAAAATGCAGTAAAACCCCCGAAAATGGGGGTTTTACCGCATTTTTCCTTTAGTACATCCCGCCCTTTATGTGAAAGGTCCAAATTATGTGATTATAGATGTTTTTATAAATTTTAAAAGAAATCAAGAAACACTTGAGGATCTGCGCATGTCTCTAATAAAAAGGGACCCAAACCATACTTGTTGACTTAATGGCTGCTCTGGGAGGGAGCAGGAAGGTTGGCACAGCAGGGGTGTGTGGTTCCGGACTAGGGGGCGGTCTGGGGTGATGGAGGCCGGATCGCGTCAATGCTGCCCCACCCCCCGCTATACAATGCCCAGATTACTAAAGCATTTATTTATTTTGTATTTGATTTTACATTTGATTTTATAGGTGATTTTGAAATGGATATCCTAAACTGAACATAAAATGACTAGTCAAAATCGATCAACGAATTTGATTTCAAAATCTTAGTAAATATGGGATTTGATGAGTGAAATAGAATGTTGACTCTATTTGAAGGCATGGTTTCCCCTTTAAAAAAAGTCTGAAATCGTCCGGCATCCCTCCTCTGTTAATCTCGGATTCCATTACATCCTGCCGGCAGTCTATTTAAATCGAATTTAAATAGAATACAAAATCAAACTTTAATAAATATATACCACACAGCCTGCGAAGCCGCTCTTGGAGTAACTTGCATATAAAGGATAGTTATTTCACAAAGCTTGGTGGAGTGATAATGTGGAGAGATAAAGTACCAACCAATCAGCCCCTATCTGTCATTTTTTACACACAGTGTGTAACATGGCAGTTGGGAGCTGATTGGTTACTACTTTTTCTCTCTCCAATTTTTGCTAAATCTCCTTCAAAATGTACTAATCAGGTCCTGTGGGATAAGATGTATTATTTGGATTCAGTATGCTATCCCGGCTGTCGGGATCCCAGCGATCAGGAGACCGACGCCGGAATCCTGACAGGCGGTATACCAGTGGCGAGCACAGCATGTCCCCTTGCTCTGCTCACCACGCTTCGGGCTCGGTGGCTGCCTTCGGTCGCCACAGGGTTAATATTCCCCCTCTGGTGGTGGCGTGGACCACCACCCGCCAGCATTTCACTGGGTGTCGGGATTCCGGCGTCGGTATCCTGACTGCCGGGATCCCGACAGCCGGCAATTTGAATGCCTCCTGTATTATTTGATAGTAATTGGGGCTATACTGTAAGCTTTAAAGGGATGCGGTCATGTGACTGGCGCTCGGGATCCCGGCGGTCGCCATCCCGATGCCGGAATCCCGAGTGCTCAAAATGCCGGCAGTGCGAATGTCGACCCAGAGGGTCTATTCCCACTCGTGGCGAGCGTAGTGGGGGCTGCCCGGATCCTGGGGTCGGTATGCTGGCCGCCGGGGTCCTGGCAGCCGACAACGAGAACCCAATCTGTTTTAAATACATTTAAAATAGTTTTGCATTGATTCATGTAGAGATGCACAGATATAGCTACATGACTTGTACCTGGCAGCTATTGCCAGCTGCTGCCGCTGAACAGATACCCTCTGTATAAGCCCTTACATTGCACCCCACACCCACGCATTTTGTGGGCTCATAATGCAGCCTGTCCATTCACTAAGATCTACTGACATCAGTGAGACACTTCCAGCAAGATATTTACAGCAATCATTCTGTATGCTAATAAAGACACTGCAATAATTGTGCATTATCATCCTGTATCTGGTTTTGTTTATGCAAATATTGTGACTACAGAACAGGGGTTTGTAACTTCTAAGATTTCAATTATGTCATTGAAACCGCTTTGTGACAAATCATCTCATTTTTACATAGTAATATACTGTAGTACTTGATTATTTTACTGTCATAAGTTTATCACAATTGAGAGAATAGGAAATAAGGTTCTTGTAACAGAAAAAAAAAATCAAAACAAAAAACTTGATAATGGGGGTAATTCGAAGTTGGTTGCAGCAGGAATTTTGTTAGCAGTTGAGCAAAACCATGGGGGTCATTCCGAGTTGTTAGTTCGTTATGTTTTTCTCGCAACGGAGCGATTAGTCGCTAATGCGCATGCGCAATGTCCGCAGTGCGACTGCGCCAAGTAAATTTGCTATGCAGTTAGGTATTTTACTCACGGCATTACGAGGTTTTTTCTTCGTTCTGGTGATCGTAATGTGATTGACAGGAAGTGGGTGTTTCTGGGCGGAAACTGGCCGTTTTATGGGTGTGCGCGAAAAAACGCTACCGTTTCTGGGAAAAACGCGGGAGTGGCTGGAGAAACGGAGGAGTGTCTGGGCGAACGCTGGGTGTTTGTGACGTCAAACCAGGAACGAAACTGACTGAACTGATCGCAGATGCCGAGTAAGTCTGGAGCTACTCAGAAACTGCTAAGAAGTGTCTATTCGCAATTCTGCTAATCTTTCGTTTGCAATTTTGATAAGCTAAGATTCACTCCCAGTAGGCGGCGGCTTAGCGTGTGCAAAGCTGCTAAAAGCAGCTTGCGAGCGAACAACTCGGAATGACCCCCCATGTGCACTACAGGGGAGGTAGATATAACATGTGCAGAAAGAGTTAGATTTGGGTGGGTTATTTTATTTCTGTGCAGGGTAAATACTGGCTGCTTTATTTTTACACTGCAAATTAGATTGCAGATTGAACACACCCCACCCAAATCTAACTCTCTCTGCACATGTTATATCTGCCTCCCCTGCAGTGGACATGGTTTTGCCCAAGTGCTAACAAAATTCCTGCTGCGATCAACTTGGAATTACCCCCCATGTGCACTGCAGGGGAGGCAGATTTAACATGTGCAGAGAGAGTTAGATTTGGGTGTGGTGTGTTCAATCTGCAATCTAATTTGCAGTGTAATAATAAAGCAGCCAGTATTTACCCTGCACAGAAATAAAATAACCCACTTAAATCTAACTCTCTCTGCACATGTTATATCTGCCTCCCCTGCAGTGCACATGGTTTTGCCCAACTGCTAACAAAATTCCTGCTGCGATCAACTTCGAATTACCCCCCATGTACATCTTATAGTAAATCAGGAGTTACAGCATGATTTTGATGGGATGGTATAGAAATACCGGCAGTCGGGATTCCGGTCAGAATCCCATCAGTGGAATCAAGATCCTGGTGAGTATTCTAAGGCTAATCCTACCCCAGGGCCGATTCTAGGTCTTTTGGCGCCCCGGGTGGAGAATAGGGGCGTGGCTTCATACAGGGGCGTGATCAGTTACGCCCCCTGTAGAGTTGTGCCCCCATTTGTGCCCCCTGTAGCGTAGTGCCGCTTGCACACACCAAAAAATAATAATACTTACAATCCCCGCTCCTGACCGCTGCAGACCTCCGCCGGCGCCGCTCCTCTCCTCTCCTCGGATCTATGGGAGAGACGTCATGACGGAGAACGGGTTAGGGTTAGGCACCCCCCTCTGATGGTTAGGGTTAGGCTGCGGGGCCAGTGGGTTAGGTTTAGGCAGCGGGGACGGGGGGTTAGGTTTAGGCACTTACGGAAGAAAGTTAGGGTTAGGTAGCGGATAGGGAGGGATAGGGGGGTAGGGGAGAAGGTATAACACCCCTTACCCCTGTCAGGTTGTTCTCGATCGGGATCCCGACATCTGTATTTCGTACATCCCATGCACCGGCTTTCCCTGCTGAACCCGCAACAGGTAGTGTTTGTGTGCTGAGGTGTTGCTATTTAATTGGGGGAGGAGATTGTGTCTGGGTGGTGCTGGAGTGTTGAAGGTGTAGGCAGGGGGAGGACAGTGTGTGTCTGGGTGGTGCTGGAGTGTTGGAAGCAGTGATGCAAGTAGAAAAAATGTCTTACAGGTACTGTGTGCGCGCGTACCAAAAATGGGTGTGGTCAAATGCCACATGGGGCGTGGCCAATGAAAATGGGTGCGTGATACACATATGGGGGGCCAGATACACATATGACCCCAATAGTGCCAGATATACATTGCCCCACAGTGCCAGATATACATTGCCCCACAGTGCCAGATACACAAATGCCCCCACTGTGTCAGATATACATTGTCCCCCAGTGCCAGATACATATATGCCCCCCAGTGCCAGATACAAATGTCCCCACAGTGCCAGATATGCCCCCAGTGCTAGATACAGAAATGCCCCCAGTGCCAGATACACATGTCCCCTCAGTGCCAGATATGCCCCCTGTGCCAGATACAGAAATGCCCCCCCAGTTCCAGATATGCCCCCACTGCCAGATACAGATATGCCCCCAGTGTCTTATATGCCCCCAGTGCCCGATACAGAAATGCCCCCAGTGCCAGATACACATGTCCCCCCCCAGTGCTAGATACAGAAATGCCCCCACAATGCCAGAGATGCCCCCAGTGCCAGATAGAGATGCCCCCAGTGCCAGATACAGAGATGCCCCCAGTGCCAGATACACATGTCCCTGCAGTGCCAGATATGCCCCCAGCGCCAGGTACACATGCCCCCCCTACCCTCCCCCTTCCCCTGCTGCTCACCACGCTGCTGCTCTCCTGTTCCTGTGTGTGAGGGGAGGAGAGAGCGCAGCGTGCTCCTCTCCTGCCCCTCAGTCTCCGGCGTCGGTGTGGGTGTCACTCTACCTTCAATTAGGTGCCGATCCGTGAGCCAATCAAAGCTTGCGGTCCGGCAGCCAATCAGGAGCCTTGGCTGCCAGTCTGCGAGCTCTGATTGGCTACCGGGAGGGAGGGAGGGAGCGGCGGCCCGGCGGCGGTGGGTACGGCGTACCCACGGCTCAATTCTTAAGTGTACGCCATACCCACCCGTACCCGCCCACTTGCACCGCTGGTTGGAAGTGAAGGCAGGGGGAGGACAGTGTGTGTCTGGGTGGTGCTGGAGTGTTACAATTGAAGGCAGGGTGAGGACAGTGTGTGTCTGGGTGGTGTAGCTGGCGCTGCGGAGGAATTTGACAATGAGGATTCTGATGTTGATGTGGTTTGTTTGAATAAGGCACCAGTGCAGACAGTTGTTGGCCATGGGATGAAAAAGCCCATTGTCATGCCTGGGCAAAATACCAAAAAAGCCACCTCTTCGGTGTGGAATTATTTATCCACAAATCCGGACAACAGGTGTCACGCCATCTGTTGCCTTTGTCAATCCATAATAAGTAGGAGTAAGGACGTTAACCACCTAGGAACATCCTCCCTTATACGTCACCTGCAGCGCATTCGTCAAGTTCAGAAACTTTGGGTAATAGCGTAAGCAGTCCACTGACACCTAAATGATGTGGTTTGTTTGTTTGAATATCATTTCTCTGTGAGGATGAGGATGTAAACACTGAGGGGGGTGAATCTGAGGATGAGGACGACATCTTGCCACTGTAGAGCCAGTTTGTGCAAGGAGAGATTAATTACTTCTTTTTTGGTGGGGATCCAAACAAACCAATCATTTCAGCCACAGTAGTGTGGCAGACCCTGTCGCTGAGATGATTGGTTTGTTAAGAGTGTGCATGTCCTGTTTATACAACATAAGGGTGGGTGGGAGGACCCAACCACAATTCCATCTTGCACGTCTTTTCTTTGCCACATCATTCCAGGGGTGCTGCCCTATATGGGGTACTGCCCCTCTGCCCTATCAGTCCAGGGGTGCTACCCCACTGCCATTTAAGTCCTGGGTGCTGTTGCCTGTCTGATGTGCTGTGTAAGTCTCCAGGTGTGCTGCTGTACTTGATCCTAGGTTTAAATGAAAGCCTAGAGCAGATATGAAACAAGCTTCAACATCACAAACAGATTTGTGAAAACTAGGTGGAAATAGAAATTGCCGAAGTGTTTTTAAATAAAGTGGGGAGATACCACATTTGTGGCCAAAGTCAGTGAGACTGAATCATAATCCAGCGCAACTGCCGGGGAGGTAAACGTGATGTTTTCTGCCGGAGCATTAGAGAGAGGTTCTTCTCAATTATTTCATGTTAGGGACTGACTTAAATGAATGGCTCCAATTAGTCAACCTTCATTTTGATTTATTATTGATGTTCCACATTTTGGGATTATTTATTTAAAAGATGCGCATTTGTTGTACAGGGATCTTCTTTTCCTAAGGGCTTCATAGGGTTATCGCAAGACCTTGCGGTGTTAGAAGAACAGAGTTTCAGTGATCTTGCATTGCATCAGCTTTCCATTGCACTGCAGCACAAGATGGACCAGGAGCTCCTGTGACAATTCCATCTTGCACCTCTTTTTTTTTTTTGCATTATGTACTCTTTTTTTAAAACTGCCATCCTGTCTGCCACTGCAGTGCCACTCCTAGATGGGCCAGGTGTTTGTGCCGCACACTTGTGTCGCTTAGCTTAGTCATCCAGCTACCTCGGTGCAACCTTTTGGCCTAAAAACAATATTGTGAGGTGTTCAGAATAGACTGAAAATGAGTGGAAATGAATGTTATTGAGGTTAATAATACCATAGGATCAAAATTACCCCCAAATTCTGTGATTTTAGCTGTTTTTATGTTTTGTTTTGTTTTTTCAAAAATCATCCAGATCCAAAACCCGAAAGGGTGGTTTCGGCAAAATCAAACCAGATCCAAAACACGAGCGGGGATCCAGATCCAAAACCAAAACACAAAACCCGAAAAGTGTCTGTCACACATTTCTAATGCAGATCTGTCCTCATCTTAGCTGCAGTCCCGCCAAAGAGTCCCTCTTGGCACGCCATGGCGCATGAGAATCTTCTAGTGTCGGGCGTCTATTTTGCTTCATTTTAACAGAAAATGTGACTAGATTTGAACTGTCATTCACACACAGTGTACAAGTGTCCTATGTCAAATTAATCAGCACAGTCTCCTCATGCGTCCTAGTCAGCGTTCCGACTAAGAATCACTTTCGGCAAAAAAAGATGGCCGATGTTAGCAGAGTTGCACGGGACCTGGCGGTTCACTCATGCCAGACATCTCACACTGCATGGCGTATTTGGGGCTAGATGTATGAGGACACATCTGTATGTGTGTGTGTCTATGTATGTGTATAGGTGTGATCGTATGTATGTGTGCATGTGGGTGACAGTATGTATCTGTATGGGTGTGTGATTTTATGTATGTGTGGCTGTATGCATGTATGTGACTGTATATGTATATATGTGTGTGACTGTATATATCTATGTATGCACCAAGGCTTGTCGTACAAGAACTCAGACCCCACGTCCCAAATTTTGCTCTTTAGGGCCCTCCCAGTTTTAAGTGCCCCGTGGCTCCAAGGCCTAAATCCAGGTTGTTGGTAGTTAATGTGGGTTAGAGGGAGTGTGTTTCTGGGTGCTGCTGGGTTGTTGGTAGTGAATGTGGGTTAGAGGGAGTGTGTGTGTGGGTGCTGTTGTTGGTAGTGAATGTGGGTTAGAGGGAGTGTGTGTGTGGGTGCTGTTGTTGGTAGTGAATGTCGGTTAGAGGGAGTGTGTGCAGTAGCGGATCTTGCCACGGGCAAGCAGTACTTTTGCCCGGGGCGCCGCCTTCCGGAGGGCGCTGGCGCCATCCGGAGGGCGCCGCACCATGGCAAGATCCGCCACTGCTGTGCCCTCCGCTGCCCGCTGTGTCCCCCCGGCTCCTGCGGCTCTGGTTCCGTGAAGGGAACTAGACGCTACCTTCGCAAAGAGGACCATTACTGAGCGGTGCGCGATGACGTCATCGCGTACCGCACAGCAAAGGTCCTCTCCGCGAAGGGAACTAGACACTACGCGTCTAGTTTCCCTTCGCGGAGAGGACCTTTTGCTGTGCGGTGCGCGATGACGTCATCGCGCACCGCTCGGCATTTAAGCGGCGCTTCTGCTGTACAGGGGGCGTGACTGACCACGCCCCCTGTAGTAAGCCACGCCCCCATTCCCTGCCCGGGGCGCCGAGGGCATTCGAACCGGCCCTGAGTGTGTGTCTGGGTGCTGTTGTTGGTAGTGAATGTGGGTTAGAGGGAGTGTGTGTCTGGGTGTTGTTGGTAGTGAATGTGGGTTAGAGGGAGTGAGTGTGTGTGTGGGTGCTGTTGTTGGTAGTGAATGTGGGTTAGAGGGAGTGTGTGTCTGGGTGCTGCTGGGTTGTTGGTAGTGAATGTGAGTTAGAGGGAGTGTGTGTGTGGGTGCTGTTGTTGGTAGTGAATGTGGGTTAGAGGGAGTGTGTGTCTGGGTGCTTCTGGGATTTGGGTATTGGTAGTGAATGTAAGCATTGACGAAGTTTGGGTAGGGGGGGGGGCGCACCAACAGCTGTTTTGGCTCCTGGTATGAATTTACGCCACTGCCCCTACTCATAACCTACTTCTCCCACAGTCTAACCCTAACCATCGCCTCCCGCAGCCTAATCCTAACCCTCCCCTAGTGCCTACCTCTAAACCTAACCTCAGTGCGTACCATCGTGATCCATCAGAATACTGACTGTAGGGATCCCTACAAGTTTATAGTAAGGAGTATATTATTCATATTTAATACTTTTTTTTTTGCAATGTTCTATAAACAGAAAGTGATTCCAAATACATAGAAAAAAACAAATACAATTATTATTATTATTATTATTATTATTATTATTATTTTATTGTTAATAATGTACACAAAGTTTGCTCCACTTACTGTACATTGGCATCTGTTGTTAGCATTTTGCATTACCTCTTGTGTTCTCAAAAATTTCCTCTGAGCATCTCTCTGACTTGAAGTTCTATTTATCAAGCAGTGATAACTCATTTATCTGTCCTTTTTGCTGGAGATAGGAGTTATCACTGATGAGTTTTTCTATGGTCCTTCTATTTTCTGCATCTTTCCGTGTCACGCAGCCTGCTTTGGAGACTGCTGTGTTTCTAATGGGTAAATTTACTGAGGTGGGAGTTTTTTTTAGAACTGGTGATGTTGCTCATAGCAACCAATCATATTCTACATAACATTGATCTAGCTGCTTCTAGAAAATAATAGATAGAATCTGATTGGTTGCTATGGGCAACATCATGAGATAACCACTTCTTAAAAGCAATGGATTGAAAAATAGGGAGTTATCTGCACCCTGTATCGCTGTGATAAACCATGGTGAGTTAGATGTAGTTTTCTTGGAAACCGATGTTGATGATGTACAGATGTGACAATGCCCTGTAAAATATCGCAGGTTCTTGCCATCGGTGCATGCAAACTGCTCTCAAACTCTTTGGGGTGATGTTTCTTCTTAACGGTTTCCTGTACAAACAATTCCATCGAGCGGTTCCTCTATAATACATTTCTTGTTACCGCTCTGAACTTTTTCCTGCATCCATTCACCGCTGTGTTGTTTTATTTAAACATCTCATCTCTTTGCTAACAAGCCCTCAATAGCTTCTCTATATGCTCTGTTTATTTGATGGAATCATGTACATGAGTTTTCCCAGCCATCTTCTCCTTTCTGTCAGGCCGAGCCAATGCACACAGCGGTGTAAATCAGCTCCTCTGCGCTGACCTCTGCATAGCCTGCCCTTACTGAATGTATCCTAACAGTGACTGCGCTCTAAGGTAAATAGGATTCAAATATTTTTCTGCATACCCTATAAATTAGCAATATTCTGGATAGTAAACGTATTTATTTATTGCTCATAACAGAGCAGTGTGTAGCTGATTGAGCTGTAGGAGAGGTCAATTAAGCATTTCACAGTTTAAGTGGAAAAATACAATCTCAGTGCTTTTCACCAAAGCTTATATACCATCTGAGATTACGTTTGTTTCATTTGCGATGGGTGCAGTACAAAACGGTTCTAATTTTGTAAATATGCATAAAAATATGCAGAGCAGGTTTGAGCTGTAGTGTACTGTATGTAAAGGTAATAAATAAAAATCGGGATGATCTAAAGCGATGATGAGCAACCTATTGATACTCTACTCAAGAGCCACATGGACTTTAGGGGATGTTACAGGGGGATGCAGAACTTGATAGTTGCAGACCCCCTGTAACATCTGACACCCACAATGACTGCACTGGCAGTGGCTTACCATTGCAAGTGCTCTCTGCAAGTCGTGCGCACACGTGCAGTTCCCCTGCTCCAATAAGATAAGAACGCACATTACCCTTAAGTTGGCCATACATCAGAATGATTTCATTCCAACCAGTCAACTAGTTGGCTATCTGGAATGATAATCGGCAGTGTGTGGGAGCAAACGATAATTGTTTGCTCCCACATGCCCAAAAACATAAAAAAAAGTCATCCCAGCTACAGTAGCTGGAAAAGTCAAACATGTTGGGCGACTGTCAGCGTAAGGAAAGTCAGCGCAGAGGAAAGTTGGACTCTTTCCCCCCAACTGAACGATTTTATAGAAGTGAGTGGAATCTCTGGAGCGCAGGCTGTTGCTGCTGCAGGAAGGCAAGCCCTCCGTGAGAAAGCCCTCCCTGCAGAAAGGTGCAGCCCTCCCTGAGCCAGGCACTGGACCTTGCGACCTCAGGACACTTCTTCCCCACAGATAAAGCACTAGAGCAGCCCCTCTGCCCTCTCTGGGTGTTGTGCCCACCTCCTCCTCCACCGCTACCATCAGCTGCTGCTTGCGGGACATTGTGGCGGCCCTGGGCTCAATAGTAATTCCATGAATACAGTATGTCTAATTCAGCCTGGTTTCCTTTTAT
Organism: Pseudophryne corroboree; assembly: GCF_028390025.1. Classification (NCBI taxonomy): domain Eukaryota; kingdom Metazoa; phylum Chordata; class Amphibia; order Anura; family Myobatrachidae; genus Pseudophryne; species Pseudophryne corroboree. The sequence continues at coordinate 714,997,849 of NC_086446.1, read as the reverse complement.
CTACATTTACCGTTTGCAACTCTTTGCTCAGTTAATTTTTTGTCTTTTCGCATGTGTAACTTGGTGGAGGTCTTAGCATGAGGGGCTGGAGGGGTAGGGGGGTGGGGGTGGATTGTCCCTGTGGCTTCTATGCTCCTAGTTACCTACTATAACCTGATCTTATGGCTGCAAGTTCTGATGGGGTAGGGCTCCTTCTGCTGGTCTAGAACATCCAAGGCCTTAGCTACAAGACTTAGCGACCCTTAGTTATGTTCCAGTCAGGAAATGTAGTTCCGATATCACTTGTCTCTTAGAGACATATCTGTCTGGAGGTAAGGAGCTGGCTTGGAAGAAACCTGGGATAAGCTGAATGTATCATTCTACTTTTGGGTGGCCATGGTCCTACTTAAGAAACATCTTAATTTCTATCTGGATCACATCCAAGTTGACCCTCAGGGCCGTTTCATATTTCTGCGTGCCTTTGTTAACTTTACTTTACTCATCCTTTTAGCTACAGTATTTATATCCCTCCTCCCTTTAGTAATGACGTATTAGGTAACGCGTCCTCCTTCATTGCATTACCTCCTGATACTCCTGTAGTTTGCATTTGGAATTTTCATAACGTGGTGGATTAATCCCTTGAACATTGGAGGAAATCTTCCAGTTCCATTCCCAGTTCATCCACCCCTTTTTCTAAACTTCTTTCTGAAATGGGTCTTATAGATGTTTGAAGGGAACGCCATCGATCAGCTGCTCTAGAATTAGCTTTTGTGCCCCCTCTTTCCTCTCCTAAGGTTCTTATAGTAGAATATTTGCCCAGATCTCTGGGCAAATGGGTTCAAGCAAGCTGGCCGCAGCAGATCCAACAGAGAGGCCAGGAAATCTGTCTTCCCATGGAGATCCTGGTCGCTTGGAGACCCTGGCCTCATCACTGCCCCACAACGTTGGTGACACACCTTTGATTTGGGAAACGGAGGCTGTTGTTGCCCCCTCTCTGCCACCAAACGGCAGCAGGCTGTCAATCACTGACAGTCTGCTGCCGTTCTGCACCCGACATCGCAGACCCGTAGTGCACATGCGCAGTAAAAGCCTGGCATATGTGTAAAGTACCGAACACCGGTACTTTGTGGCATGCACCGCACCTCCAATCACTTCTGAATCAGGCCCCATGTTCCCACGCTGCTCCACCACTTATGTTTTGTGCATGTTTGCTCTGCATATACAGGTTGAGTATCCCTTATCCAAAATGCTTAGGACCAGAAGTACTTTGGATATGGGATTTTTCCGTATTTTGGAATAATTGCATACCATAATGAGACATCATGGTGATGGGACCTAAATCTAAGCACAGAATGCATTTATGTTACATATACAGCTTATACACACAGCCTGAAGGTCATTTTAGCCAATATTTTTTGTAACTTTGTGCATTGAACAAAGTGTATCTACATTCACACAATTCATTTATGTTTCATATACACCTTATACACACAGCCTGAAGGTCATTTAATACAATATTTTTAATAACTTTGTGTATTAAACAAAGTTTGTGTACATTGAGCCATCAAAAAACAAAGGTTTCACTATTTCACTCTCACTCAAAAAAGTCTGTATTTCGGAATAATCCGTATTTCAGAATATTTGGATATGGGATACTCAACCTGTATATATTGTTCCACTGCACTCTGGCTACAGATGCACAGCCTAGTTTGTTCTCTTTTAAAATTATATCTATTCATGCCAGATTGTTTGTCTTTCCTCTATTGTCACATATATGGCAGCATATGGCAGCATATTTATATGAATAATGTTTTGCTTTCATTATGTTCTGTTAGTTATTGCTCTTGTTTTCTTTGCTAAACCAAAACTCTTTATAAAAAGTATACTTGATTTGGGAAAAAAACAAACCCAGAAGGATGTGCAGAAGTAAATTGCGGTGTCTGTCTCTTGCATTCCTCCCCAGTGATGCGTTAACCAGACTTCTCTCCGTTCCCTTATTCCATACACACTGCTTATTTCAATCTTTCAGCGAGTGATGTTTGTACAGCAGTTCCAAGTACATATTTCTCCAATATCCTTACTTCACCTCCTAGGCTTCTGTACAAGAATATGACCATTGAGATAAATAATTTCCCCACGGTTAGAGGTAAACTATCATAAAACTGGTATGATTAAATGTTTATCCTATTAAAGTGTATATATAATTGTCGCACAAATATTAGTTATTACTGTTTTGTTTCAACTGCTTTTCTTACAGTTTCTTTCTCTGACTCTAATTGGCCGTTCACTGGGGGTAATTCTGAGTTGATCGCAGCAGGATTTTTGTTAGCAGTTGGGCAAAACCATGGGGGTCATTCCGAGTTGTTCGCTCGGTAAATTTTTTCGCATCGCAGCGATTTTCCGCTTAGTGCGCATGCGCAATGTCCACTGTGCGACTGCGCAAAGTAAATTTGCTATGCAGTTAGGTTTTTTACTCACGGTTTTTTCTTCGTTCTGGTGATCGTAATGTGATTGACAGGAAGTGGGTGTTTCTGGGCGGAAACTGGCCGTTTTATGGGTGTGTGCGATAAAAACGCTACCGTTTCTGGGAAAAACGCGGGAGTGGCTGGAGAAACGGAGGAGTGTCTGGGCGAACGCTGGGTGTGTTTATGACGTCAAACCAGGAACGACAAGCACTGAACTGATCGCAGATGCCGAGTAAGTCTCGAGCTACTCAGAAACTGCACAGAGATGTCTTTTCGCTATATTGCGAATCTTTCGTTCGCAATTTTAAGAAGCTAAGATTCACTCCCAGTAGGCGGCGGCTTAGCGTGTGTAAAGCTGCTAATAGCAGCTTGCGAGCGAACAACTCGGAATGACCCCCCATGTGCACTGCAGGGGAGGCAGATATAACATGTGCAGAGAGAGTTAGATTTGGGTATGTTATTTTGTTTCTGTGCAGGGTAAATACTGGCTGCTTTATTTTACACTGCAATTTAGATTGCAGATTGAACACACCCCACCCAAATCTAACTCTCTCTGCACATGTTATATCTGCCTCCCCTGCAGTGCACATGGTTTTGCCCAACTGCTAACAAAGATCCTGCTGCGATCAACTCAGAATTACCCCCCACTGTTCACTATACTCTCTAACTCTCTCTCAAACTACCGCCCTATCTCTCCGCTCCCTTGTCTCTCTAAGCTACTTGAGAGACTTGCCTACACTCGACTCACACACTTTCTTAACTCACACAATTTATTGGACCCACTTCAGTCAGGCTTCCGTTCCCAACACTCTACGGAGACAGCACTGACTAAAGTGGTTAATGATTTGGTCACTACGAAGTCTAAAAGCCATTACTCACTACTTATTCATCTAGATCTATCTCCTGCCTTTGATACTGTTGACCACTCTCTTCTCATACAAACACTACAATCCCTAGGTCTTAAAGACACAGCCCTTCCTTGGTTCCTATCCTACCTATCTAATCGCTCTTTCTGTGTTCGCTTTTCTCAATCTACCTCCTCTTCACTACTTCTTTCAGTTGGAGTACCGCAAGGCTCAGTCTTGGGACCTCTGCTTTTCTCTATCTATCTATACCTCATCTCTTGGTAAACTAATCAGCTCTTTTGGATTTCAGTACCATCTGTATGCAGATGATACTCAAATCTACCTATCCTCCCCTGATTTGTCCCCATGTCACTGAATGCCTTTTTGCCATTTCATCTTGGACGACATCTCGCCACCTCAAACTTAATATTTCAAAAACAGAGGGGGTCATTCCGAGTTGATCGCTCGCTAGCAGTTTTTAGCAGCTGTGCAAACTAATTGTCGCCGCCCACTAGGGAGTGTATTTTTGTTTTGCAGAAGTGAGAACGCTTGTGCAGCAGAGCGCCTGCAAAATCTTTTTGTGCAAAACAAGACCAGCCCTGTAGTAACTTTGTGTGCGTTGATTCTAATGACGGAGGGACGGCTTGTGACGACACACACACCCGCCTAGCTAACGCCCAGCCACGCCTGCATTTTTTCTGACACGCCTGCGTTTTTCTAAGCACTCCCTGAAAACGGTCAGTTGCACCCAGAAACACCCTTGTTCTGTCAGTCTCCTTGCGGCCGGCTGTGCGATTGGAATCGTCGCTAGAACCAGTGCAAAACCACAATGGACTTTGGGGGTCATTCCGAGTTGTTCGCTAGCTGCTTTCGTTCGCAGCGCAGCGATCAGGCAAAAAATCTGCACTTCTGCGCATGCGTATGATGCGCATGCACAACGTACTTTCACAAAAGCCGATGCAGTTTTACACGACGCTTTTCAGTCGCACTGCTGATCGTTGAGTGATTGACAGGAAGTGGGTGTTTCTGGGTGGTAACTGACCGTTTTCGGGGAGTGTGCTGAAAAACGCAGGCGTGCCAGATAAATCGCAGGAGTGGCTGGGAAAACAGGGGAGTGGCTGGCTGATCGCAGGGCGTGTTTGTGACGTCAGAACAGGAACTAAATAGTCTGAAGTGATCGCAAGGTAGGAGTAGGTCTGCAGCTACTCTGAAACTGCACAATTTGTTTTTGTAGCAGCGCTGCGATCCTTTCGTTCGCACTTCTGCTAATCTAAGATACACTCCCAGAGGGCGGCGGCTTAGCATTTGCACTGCTGCTAAAAGCAGCTAGCGAACGAACAACTCGGAAAGAGGGCCTTTGTACCCTTACGATGAGCGTGCGCATTGCGGAGCATACGCATGTGCAGATTAGCCGATTTTCTCACTGACCGCTACGCAGCGAACAACGGCAGCTAGCGATCAACTCGGGATGACCCCCAGAGTTAATTATATTTCCACCGCCCAATAGTAGGTACCACCCTGATATCTCTATCACTGTTGAAAACTTGACAATCTACCCTACCCCACAAGCTCGCTGCCTCACATTCAATCTGTCTCAAAATCGTGTTACATGCATCTAAAAAACATATCCAGAATACGACCATACCTTACACAAGACACTGCTAAAACTGTAATCCATGCTCTCATTATCTCCTGCATTGATTATTGCAATAGTCTCCTAAATGGTCTTCCTAAAACGAGACTCTCATCACTACAATCCATTCTGAATGCAGCTGCAAGGCTAATCTTCCTCGCTAGACATTCATCATCTGCAGATCCACTCTGTCAGTCCCTCCGTATTCATTATAAAATACTTTTACTCACACACAAGGCCATTAACCAAACTACACCAACGTACATCACTTCGCTTATCTCAAAATATCTCCCAACCCGGCCTCTTCACTCTTCACAAGATCTACGTCTCTCATCCACACTCATTACTCGCTCCGACTCATGATTGCAGGACTTTCTTTGTGCTGTACCCACTCTGTGGAATGCCCTACCACGTACAATAAGACTCTCCTCTATTCTCCAAACCTTCAAGCGTTCCCTGAAAACTCACCTCTTCAGGCAAGCGCTTCAAATTCCAGAACCGCCCACATAACTTTCATAAACCATCCTATCAAATTGTATCCACTCTGCACAGTCCACACACATCCTCACATGTCTTCTCGTTCGTCACTTTCCCTTCCTCTCGACCCCGGTTCATCATTGCTGTATGACCATATCATACAGTCCACCAAAAACCTTTGCAATCTGGTGGACAACTATGCAATAGATCGAACCTATCCTTGTGTATACATGCCTATTTCCCTATAGATTGTAAGCTTGCGAGCAGGACCTTCCTACCTCTATGACTGTTTGTTGTTACCCAGTTTTGTTATATTATTGTTATTTCCAATTGTAAAGCACAACGGAATTTGCTGCGCTATATAATAAACTGTTAATAAATACATAAATAAATAATATACTGTAAACAGTAGGCGCATAACAATATCATGACAACCGTCGGAACAGCCCATGCGTCTGCTATGGCCCCTTGCAATATTGGGCCACATATTCATGGCCAAATTTTGCTTCAGAGATTGTGTGCTACGCACATAGTACTTAGTAATATTAATAGTCATGTAATAAAGTTGCCTATTTCTGAAGCCGGGGAACATAGCACACGTGATACCACATAGTGACACTTAAACTGGGTAGACACTCGGTGATAAATCGGGCGTTCGATCAAACAGACGTAATATTGCAAGCGGGTTTTGCAGGTGTTTCACAGACATATCATACCGGCCCTGCAGCACAGCTGACACATAACATAAATTAAGAAATATCGGGGCAGCTGGTGACTCTGTGTACGGTGGACCGCACCATCACTTGCTGCAATTTCAAATGCCCGCCGAGCTGTGATGGGGTGTGGTATGGAAGGTAGATAGTAACTAGGTCGACCACTATTGGTCGACACTAACTAAGTCAGCAGGGTCTCTAGGTCGACAGGTCAAAAGGTCGACATGAGTTTTCAATGGGTTTTTTGTGTCGTTTTCTTCATAGAGTGACCGGAAACCCCAGTTAGTGCACCGTGTCGCCTCGCATGGCTCGCTTCACTCGCTATGCTTCGGGTAAGGTGCCTCGCTCCACTACCGCTGCGCTCGTTACAGGTTACCATTCCCAATTGTTGACCACGTGGATCGTTAAGTATGAAAAGGTTCAAAAAAAGAAAAAAATCGTGACAAACTCATGTTGACCTTTTGACCTGTTAACCTAGAACACGTCGACATAGAGACCCTGTCGACCTAGTTGCTGTCGACCAATAGTGGTCGACCTAGATTGTGTCGACCCAGCTACTGTCGACCTAGAGACCGGATCCCCTGTGATGTGAGTACGGACATATTGAGAGTCTGATTGGTAAGTGTGTATGCATACCTCCCAACTTTAGCTTCCACAGAAGCGAACCTATCGTGATCCAAAAAATGGGTGTGGCCTCGGCCATGAGGGCGTGGTCTTGTCCAAGTGGGCATGGCCTCGCCAAATGGAGCATTTTCCAGCCTTCTGGGGGCATGTCCAGTGCTCCCCGAGCAGCTGGGCAGCCCCCTGCTCCCCTCCTAGCACTGAACACGTGCTGTGCGCGTACACACAGCATGTATTCAGTGATCACCGGCTGTTTTGCAAAGCAGAGCAGCGGGTGATCAAAGCCTCCCCCCAATTGCCCCTCCCCGCCCGCGGAACACTGCTGCCCGCAGGAGGGACAGTGTCCGAATAGTGGGACTGTCACGCTGGAGTCAGGGCCAGTTCGGAGGTCCCGCTGGAATCGGGAAAGTTGGGAGGTATGTGTATGCTGACCTGAATCGGCATCTCTGTCGGCACAATGTTGGCACCGCTGTCATGCCGGCGTAGTGTGTACCCAGCTGTAGCTGATTTTAACAACATTGTGCAACCATGATCCCATATCTACAAAACAGAGCAATGTGCGAATGTGACATAGTGTACTGTGGCTTTGAGAACATACTGTCTTATTTTTAAAATCAGACAACATGTGTAAGTGTGTTGGATGTACAGTATAACCATTACATGTTTTTGAAATGTGTTTTTGGAATGTGATGTGGGGAAACACTTGCTAGGATGTGTTCTTGTGGGGGTGACCTGTGAATGAATCTCAGTGCCAGCTTGTATAGGTCCTAATGTTGTCTTTATCTGAGATCTGTGCAGGCAACTACTCTTGAATTTGTGTTACCCCTCTTCATCTCTTTATGTAGAAGTTTAACTGTAAGGATTTAAAAAAGAAAAAGAAAAAAAAAGATATATATACTGTTTATATCTCATTTTTTCTTTGCATTTTTTTTTTTTTTTGTTTGGAGCCGACAAAAACATTAATGTAGTTTTCAGAAAAGGAATATACATAATTAATATATGAAGGTTATTCTTAAATTGACTTGCTCTGCTGTTAAACACCCCCTCCCCCTTCCCCCCAATCTCTCCTCCACCCTCCCCAACTGTTCTATTAAATGCATCCATTAAAGCAATTTCTGGAAACATCACCCTTGCTCCTTCCCAAGGATTCCTGCGGGAGCACAAGAGCAGCGCTATTGGAGTAATTACATGTGTAGCCATTTCCCCACAGGGCAGGTTTGTTTCCCTCACACGCTGCTTATGCAAGGCACTACTCTGTGATGCAGGATGCCAAATACATCCAAGGGACTGAAGAGCTGCTGTGTGCTGCCGGCTATTGGCAGGAGGTGACCATCTTCTAGCTGTAATCAGAATTACTTTTAGTGGGTCTTGTCAGGGGTGTAAGCAGTGTTTTGCTATGTCTTTCCCTTGTGGGAACTGAAAGCTACATCCAGAATCAAGTGATGTGCTTCTTTTAGGGATCCGGTCTGAAGGTCGACAGTGTCTAGGTCGACCACTATAGGTCGACAGTCACTAGGTCGACATGGACGGAAGGTCGACAGGGTTTCTAGGTCGACATGTGCTAGGTCGACAGGTCTAAAGGTCGACATGAGTTTTTCAAAAAAAAAATTCTTTTTTTGAATTTTTTCATACTTAACGATCCACGTGGACTACGATTGGAACGGTAAAGTGTGCCGAGCGAAGCGAAGGCACCATGCCCGAAGCATGGCGAGCGAAGCGAGCCATGCGAGGGGACGCGGTGCACTAATTTGGGATCCCGGTCACTCTACGAAGAAAACGACACAAAAAAACACACCTCATGTCGACCTTTAGACCTGTCGACCTAGCACATGTCGACCTAGAAACCCTGTCGACCTTCCATCCATGTCGACCTAGTGACTGTCGACCTATAGTGGTCGACCTAAAACATTGTCGACCTAGACACTGTCGATTTGATGAACCACACCCCTTCTTTTAGTGTTTTTTGTTGTTGTTACTATTAATCCTATTAATACAATGTTTCACTCATATTAAATAACGACATAATACATAAATATCTTGGGGCTGATTAAGTTGGGAGCAAAGCAAAAAAGAGCGAGTAACTTTGCTCCTTGGTAAAACCGGGTGTGGTATGGAAGGTAGATAGTAACTAGGTCGACAGTGTCTAGGTCGACCACTGTTGGGCGACAGTAACTAGGTCGACAGGGATGCTAGGTTGACCGGGTCTCTAGGTCGACATGTTCTAGGTCGACAGGTCAAAAGGTCGACACAAGTTTTTTATGGGGGGGGTTTGTGTCGTTTTCTTCGTACAGTGACCGAGAACCCCAATTAGTGCACCGTGTCCCCTTGCATGGCTCGTTTCGCTCGCCGTGGTTACCGTTCCCAATTGTTGTACACGTGGATCGTTAAGTATGAAAAGGTAAAAAAAAAAAATCGTGAAAAACTCTTGTCGACTTTTTGACCCACTGCCTGGGGCCCACCAGTGGTTTCCCCTGTACACCTCTGGGCCAGTCCAACCCTGGGTCTATCTTTCATCCAATAGCAGTGTATTTGGATAGCTTCTTGCAACCAATAGTGCAGGAATCCTATTCTTTTCTTTTTTTTTTTTTTAAGGGATTCCACTACACTGCTAAATATTTTGTATGATGTTAGAGACATTCCACATCATTTATTATTGTGCACAGCAGATATCAGAAGCTTATACACAGTGATATCACATGGAGAGGCACTAAAAGCAGTACACAAATGAATTGCACAGAGCACTTCATACAAAGGACCAGATGTAAACTTGTTAGATCTTCTTGAACTAACGCTTACAATTTATTTTTATTTTTTTTACTTTGTTGCTCATTATTTTTTCCAAACAGCGGGTGTGCTATGGGTTCCACAGTAGCATTGTTACTAGCCAATTGTTACATGATTCAAACTGAATGCAATATTTTTTTTTTCTAATCTAGATATCTACAGGCATTTGTTCATATACAAGCGCCACATTGATGATCTTATTATCTTTTGGGCAGGTCCACAGATAGGGGTATATTTACTAAGATGGGAGTTCTATTTAAGATGCAACCAATCAGATTCTACTTCTCATTTATGTAGCACCGTCTAGAACAGTGTTTCCCAACCGCGGTCCTCAAGGCACACTAACAGTCCTGGTTTTAGTGATATCCAGGCTTGAACACAGGTGACTTAATTAGTACCTCAGTTATTTTGATTTAACCATCTGTGCTGAAGTCTGGATATCACTAAAACCTGCACTGTTGGTGTGCCTTGAGGACCGCGGTTGGGAATGCCTGGTCTAGAAGATAATACCTGGAATCTGATTGGCTGCTATGAGCAACGTCCCATCTTAACTAGAACTCCAATCTTAGTAAATTGACCCCATAGAGTTAAATACTCAATCCAATTAAATTCACTAGGGAAGGCAGTGCAGACCAAGTAAATTATTTGGATATTACCATCAAGAGACATGGCCAAACATTTCAAACAGACAGTTATGTAAAACCGACCAATAGAAATAATTTGCTCTTAAACAGGGACTTCCATATTTCCAGTGCTTGATGTAGGGCGGTGATGGCTAACCTTGACACTCCAGCTGTTGTTGAACTACACATCCCAGCATGCTCTGCATCACTTTTAGCATGGCCAAATAGCAAAACTGATGCAGGGCATGCTGGGATGTGTAGTTCAACAACAGCTGGAGTGTCAAGGTTAGCCATCACTGATGTAGGGTCACTAGTGATCAGACTCATTTACATTCCCAGTTAGATACTATGATGTCTACATTTATAGAACGGGGATATAATAACCAAGAGACCTTAAACAAACAAAGGAAACGAGCTTTGTCACATCAAAGAATCTCATTACTTACTACACAGAAAAGTAAAGGATAACCAATGCATTGCATGGGTTAATAATTTTAACCCTTTGAGTACTACAATTCGAGGGCAGATTAAAAAACTATGGCCCATAGTAACATCTGACCCAGATTTGCCCAGTTTTAAACAATCACAGAGCGATGCAATGTTTCACTAGGGGTAAAAACCTTAGGGACATGTTGGTAAGAACAGATGTTACTGAACTAAATAAATCAAAATCAACATCTTTAAACACACACAAAATGTATTAAATGCCCTAATTGCATGACATGTCGTTCCATGATTAGTGGGGATACTTTCAGACATCTCCGCACTGGAAAAGCATACAAAGTTCCCCATCTGGTGACGAGCACGACACGTTATGTAATTCATATGATTACGTGTCCGTGTGGCCTAAACTATATAGGCAAGACAGAAACTATGATTAAGGAGCGTATTGCGAACCATAGAAGTGCCATCAAAAACGCATTAATAATAAAACCACAAAAAAAACCACATAGTGATCCACCGGTCGCTAAGCACTTTTTAAATCCACCCTTAGATATCGCATAATAGATCATGTTCCCCCAATGAAAAGGGGTGGAGACCGGGCTAATGCTTTGTTACGTCTAGAGGCTAGATGGATTTTTACATTATAGACCTTAGCTCCTTTTTTTCACTCTGGTAGGTTATTTTAAATCAGGGGTGGGGAACTTTTTTTCTACCGAGGGCCATTTGGATATTTATATAATCCTTCGGGGGCCATACAAAAATTCTCAACTTAAAAAATTACCCTGCCCCCCAGTAGGTCTGCCCCTTAGAGGCACTGTGTGTGCGCGCCGGAGGCGCGCACGCGCCAAAAAAATTGGTGTGGCCAGTTAAAATGGGACGTGATACACATATGCCCCCAATAGTGCGGTGCCAGATCCACAATTGCCCCCATAGTGCCAGGTATACAAATGTCCCCACAGTGCCAGGTATACAAATGCCCCTCACAGTGCCAGGTATACAAATGCCCCTCACAGTGCCAGGTATACAGATGTCCCCACAGTGCCAGGTATACAGATGCCCCCACAGTGCCAGGTATACAAATGCCCCTCACAGTGCCAGGTATATAGATGTCCCCACAGTGCCAGGTATACAGATGCCCCCACAGTGCCAGGTATACAGATGCCCCCACAGTGCCAGGTATACAGATGTCCCCACAGTGCCAGGTATTCAGATGCCCCCACAGTGCCAGGTATACAAATGCCCCTCACAGTGCCAGTTATACAGATGCCCCCACAGTGCCAGGTATACAAATGCCCCCCACAGTGCCAGGTATACAAATGCCCCCCACAGTGCCAGGTATACAAATGTCCCCACAGTGCCAGGTATACAGATGCCCCCACAGTGCCAGGTATACAAATGCCCCTCACAGTGCCAGGTATACAGATGTCCCCACAGTGCCAGGTATACAGATGCCCCCACAGTGCCAGGTATACAGATGCCCCCACAGTGCCAGGTATACAGATGTCCCCACAGTGCCAGGTATACAGATGCCCCCACAGTGCCAGGTATACAAATGCCCCTCACAGTGCCAGGTATACAGATGCCCCCACAGTGCCAGGTATACAAATGCCCCCACAGTGCCAGGTATACAGATGCCCTCCCCACTCCCCTCTCCCCTCCGTGCTGCTTACCGTGGGACACGGAGGAGAGCGTGGTTGTCGGGTGGGAGCGGTGGCGTGTAGTACTTCAAACCAGCCGCCGGTTCGAGAGCCAATCAGAGCTCGCGGACCGGCAGCCGCGGCTCCTGATTTGCTGCCGGTCCGCGAGCTCTGATTGGCTCACGGACCGGCGGCTGGTTTGAAGTACTACACGCCGCCGCTCCCACTCGACAGCTGCGCTCTCCTCCCTGTTCTGACAGCTGAGACACGCTGCCGCGGGACTGAGCGGCAGCGTGTCTCACTGACACAAGCTGGTGGGCCGGACCAAACGGCTTCGCGGGCCGGAGGTTCCCCACCCCTGTTTTAAATGAACAAGTGGCCATATGTGTACAGTTTACATGTTCTCTCTATATGTGGTTTATATGTTCTCTCTACAGATTGTTTAACAGGTTATATGGTGTACATGTTCTGATTGTGCTACAGATAAACTCACACTTCTCTTTCACATAGCTTGATTATTTCTAGATAAGTAATTAAACATTGGTTTGTAGTTTATATGTTCTCTCCATAAGATGTTGATATGACCTTTCCTGATATGGCCCATTGGGTTATATCTGATACGTGTTCCCGATTGCACTACTGATTACTCTATGTCTATTTATTATTCTGCGTAAAGATATGTCTGTATGCGTGATTTTTTTTTTCTTTTATATTTGGAACTGTCTATAGACACCTAGATCAAGTGGTACACTCTGTAATTATTGCAAATATTCTACATATACAGCAAAAATTATGTTTTAACTTATTTTAGACAAATATTCTTGATTTAGTTCTTATTACAGAGATACCATCGCTGACTCACACGGCTTGAGCGCATTTCCACAACCTGGTCCGTGTTTTTATCACTTTTTATTATAACTTTGCACTACATTGGATTAATAATTCCGCTGCACATTATTTATATTAATGTTATATTGTTTGCATTTGTTATTATATACCGTACTGCACTTGATTTGTATTTATATCTCTATAACTACTTCTGGTCTTTTGGACAGAGAGCTGGAGCCAAACTGATTGATTGTCACATTTAAACACTTACCACACACTGATTGTATCCTGACGAAAGAGTGTAAGATATATATATATATATATATATATATATATATATATATATATATACACACACATACAGTGGGGCAAAAAAGTATTTGGACAGCCATCGATTGTGCAAGTTGACCCACTTAAAAAGATGAGAGAGGTCTGTAATTTCCATCATAGGTACACTTCAACTGTGAGAGACAGAATCTGGAAAAAAAAAAAACACTAGGAAACCACATTGTATGATTTTTTTTAAACAATTTATTTGTATATTCTTGTGGAAAATAAATATTTGGACAATAAAAAAGTTTAACTCAATACTTTGTAATATAACCTCGGTTGGCAATTACAGAGGTCAAACGTTTCCTGTAGTTCTTCACCAGGTTTGCACAAATTGTAGCAGGTATTTTCTTGTCCCACTCTTCCATGCAGATCTTCTCTAGATCTGTCATGTTTTGGGGCTGTCGCCGGGCAACACAGACTTTCAACTCCCTCCACAGAGCAGCAGCATAAGACATCTATGTTCTATTCATTTTGCAACTCATGTGATAAATAGAAGTCAGTTTTCATGTAAAACACAAAACTGTCTGGGTGACCCCAAACTGTGTATGCGTGTGTGTGTGTGTGTGTGTGTGTGTGTGTGTGTGTGTGTGTGTATATATATATATATATATATATATGTATATATAGTGGTTATTTATCAGAGTTGCAAAAAAATGATTATCGTCTTTCAGGCCAAGGGTGGCAGTATTCTGACACAGCGCAGTTTGTGAACTGTTTGCGTGCTGCTGTGGTGAAGGCGTATCGTGACTGGACAAATGGCATCATTGCGAATAACTGATGTGGAAACTGCGGGACACCACGTGACATCGTTGTGAGAGGTGAATGAAGCCGTGGGCCGTCCGACATTACGGAGGAGCAGCTCACCATCACAATAAACCCATGCCAACCTACCAGCACCTCATTATCTTATTGAGTCACTCCCAGCCTGTCTAGCTGCTGTCCATTCTGCATACAGCGGTTACTCTGGCTATTAGCTGGTGGTCCTAATAATGTGACTTGCCCTTGTGTATGTATGTATATGTATATATATATATATATATATGTCTATATATATATATATATATATATATATATATATATTGTAAGCGTGCATGAACATAGTAACATAGTATTTGAGGTTGAATAGAGGCAAATTGCCCATCGTGTTCAACCTGTATTAAGTTGTGATGATTCTACATGCTCGCCGGAGTAACCACGTTGATATTTTAAGTATTATAACCTTGGATAGCTTTTTAATTCAGAAATTTATCCATTCCTTTTTTAAATCCAATTACAGAGTCCGCCATTACCACCTTACCTGGCATGGAATTCCACATCCTGATTGCCCTAACAGTGAAGAACCCTTTCCTCCGTTGCATTCGGAACTTTCTCTCCTCCAGTCTCAGCGAGTGCCCACGTGTCCTAAACTGTGTTCTTTTAATAAATAATTCCTCTGATAACTCTTTGTGATGTCCCTTTACATATTTGAAGATATTAATAATATCTCCTCTTAGGCGCCTCTTTTCTAGTGTATACATATTCAGCCTAGTAAGTTTTTCCTTATAGTTCAGTCCTTCTAGGCCTTTAATCAATTTAGTAGCTCGCCTTTGAACACTTTCGAGTTCACTGATGTCTTTTTTATACAATGGTGCCCAAAACTGAACACAATATTCCAGGTGCGGACGTACCAATGCCTTATACAGCGGCATGAGTACATCCGAATCCCTTGTCTCATTCCCCTTTTTATGCACGCTAGCACCTTACTTGCCTTCTTTACTGCGTTTTGACATTGTGTACAGTTATTAAGCCTATTATCAATGGATACCACCCAAATCTTTTTCCAAGTCTTTTTCCCCTAGGCGTTCCCCATTTAATATGTAGGATGTAAGTTTGTTTTTAGTCCCAAAGTGCATAACCTTGCATTTGTCTGTATTGAACCTCATTTTCCATTTAGACGCCCAGAGTTCAAGTTTAGATAGATCATTCTGCAAGGACTCCACATCCAATTCTGAACTAATTACCTTACACAGTTTAATATCATCTGCAAAGATTGACACTGTGCTATCCAGGCCTATTTCTAGGTCATTGATAAATATGTTGAACAGTAGTGGTCCGAGTACGGACCCTTGTGGTATGCCGCTGACTACTGGGGACCAGGTTGAGGACTTCCCGTTGACCACTACTCGCTGTACCCTGCTATCCAACCAGCTGCTTATCCATGTGCAAATAGTTTTTCCTAGGCCAAGCTCCTTTAATTTGATCATCAGTCTCCTGTGAGGACCTGTATCGAAGGCTTTTGCAAAATTTAGGAAGACCACATCCACTGCTTTTCCTTGATCAAGATTATTGCTCACTTCTTCTTAGAAGCTAATTAAGTTAGTCTGACATGACCTGTCCCTCACAAACCCATGCTGGTTCTTGCTAATAATCCTAGTGGACTGTAGATACTCCTGTATGCCGTCCCTTAGAATTCCTTCCAATATTTTCCCCACTATAGATGTTAAACTAACTGGTCTGTAGTTTCCCGGAAGATTTTTGGATCCCTTTTTAAATAATGGCACTACCCCAGCTATATGCCAGTCCTTCAGTACCATGCCTGATCTAATAGAACTATTGAAAATCAAGTATAGGGGTCGTGCTAGTTGTGAACTAAGCTCCATAAGAACCCTCGGGTGAAGTCCATCAGGACCAGGTGATTTATTAATCTTAATTTTGCTTAGTCTCTCACTGACTACTTCTTCGCTTAAACAAGTATCTAACCATGAATCATTACTGTCACAATTGTTATGCTCTACTCCCACCATCAGTTCTTCACTGGTGAATACTGATGAAAAGAATTTGTTCAGTATTTCCGCTTTTATTTCGTCATCATTTATCAATTCTCCTAATTCATCTTTTAATGGACCTATATTCTCCTTTTTTAAACCTTTGCCGTTTATGTATTTAAAAAAACTTTTTAGGATTGGTTTTACTCTGTATAGCGATTTGCTTTTCATTTTCCATTTTAGCTGCTCTTATTGCTTTTTTGCATTTCTTATTACACGCCTTGTAATACTTGAAAGACTCCTCCTTTCCATTAGATTTTAATACTTTGAAAGCCCGCTTTTTTTTTTTTATCCATTTCTGCCTTAACCTTCTTGTTAAGCCACATCGGTTTGAGTTTAATACTCCTGCGATTACTGCCCATGGGAATAAAGTTATGAATATTGCTATCCAGCAACCCTTTTAAAACATCTTACATTTCCGAAGTGTTCTTGTTATTAAACAGAACCTCCCACTGTATGTCACTAAGTGCACATCTAAGCATACTGAAATTAGCCTTCCTAAAGTTAAAAGTTTTGGTGGAACCCCTGTAGCTATGTTTCCTGAAACTGATGTCGAATGTGATCATATAGTGATCACTGTTACCCAAAGTCTCCCCAACTTTAGTGTTTGATATAATGTCCACATTATTAGTAATTACTAGATCCAGGGTAGTTTTACCCCTCGCTTTAGCACATGAATCGTTACTCCAGTTTATATCTGGGTAATTAAAATCCCCAATCACAAGGATGTCCCAAAATCCCGCAGCCGTTTTGATTTGCTGCAATAGTTGTTCTTTCTCATGTATGCTAATATCTGGCTGTTTGTAGCACGTGCCTATGACTAGCTTTTTTGCATCAATTTCACCAATTGAGAATTCTACCCATAGGGACTCCACATTATCGCCAGTCTCCTCATAGATAACCTCCTTTTAGGTATGGTTTAAGTGATGGTTTAACATAAAGACATACACCTCCTCCTCTTTTGTTAGCCCTGTCCCTCCTAAAAAGAGAATACCCCTCCAAGTTAGCAACCCAGTTGTGAGAGTCATCCCACCATGTTTCTGTAATACCTATAATGTCATACTCAGTCTTTGATGCTAACAATTCCAATTCCCCCATTTTACCTGCTAGACTTCTTGCGTTTGCAAGCATAAATTTTAGTTTATCGGTTCCTTTATTTGTTTGTTTTCTTAAAGATTTCCCATCCTGGTTAACTAGTGCATCCGTAGAGTTACTGATACAGACTGTCCTTCTCGCTCCCTCTCCAACCCCACCGTACTTAGTATTGCCCACCTTACCTTTCTCTTTGGTCAACCCAATGTTCCCATCTAAATTCACCACCCTGACATAAGTATTTTCCCTTAAGTCCCGTACAACATTTTCTATATGCTGTAATGATGACCCATAATTGTTATTATTTAATGCTTTAGCAATACCTTTCTTAACACCCTTTTTGGAACCCATGTAAATGCCCTTACCGGCTGAACTTTCCCTCCCCCCTTCTCCACCCCCATTTATCTCACTACCACCATCCCTACTATACTCGCTGCATGACCCATAGTTTCTAGCTAAACAATCCCCCCAGGCTCCTAGTTTAAAAGCTCCTCCAACCTACTAACCATCCTACCCCCCAGCACCGCAGCCCCTTCCTCATTCAGGTGCAATCCGTCACGAGAAAAAAGATGGCGCCTGACTGAGATGTCCGCCCAGTGTTCCAAGAACACAATCCCCTCTTTCCTGCACCAGTCTCTGAGCCACACATTAACCTCCCTAATCTCCCTCTGTCTCCCTGGGCTAGCGCGTGGCACTGGTAATATTTTGGAGAAAATTACCTTAGATGTCCTTTTTTTTAGTTTCTGGCCTAAGTCCCTATAATCTTTCTTAAGGCCAACCCACCTACCACTAACTTTGTCGTTGGTGCCAACGTGCACCAAGACCGCCAGGTCTTTCCCAGCCCCTCCCAACAATCTATCTACCCGGTCCGCGATGTGCCGTATCCGAGCACCCGGGAGACAACAGACCGTACGGCGATCACTGTCCCGGTAGCAGATTGCCCTATCTGCCTTCCTAATGATAGAGTCCCCTATTGCCCTCTTCCCTTTTTGTTCCCTTTATCTTCTCTATATTGTAATGTTAATAATGTATCTGTGAGAATTTATGTACTGTACTTTTCTTGTTGCCAGTTTTATTTCCTTCTATGGCACTACGGAATCCTTGTGGCGCCTTATAAGTAAAAGATAATTATATACGCTATGCAAATTTTATTTATGTGTTCTCAATCCCATAATCAGTATGGTGCATTGCTGTTATACTACGGTATGAATCTATGGGGACACAGCTATCATAACAATGTGTGGCTGGACCCTTCTTGTTTAATTATGTATGGAGGCACTGATGATATTATCATGTGATGGGACTACAGTTAACACTGGAGGAGGTGTGGGTTGGGGTTGCACAAAGTGTGTCGTATCAAGGCATCCTGTGCTGTCCCTGTCCCCTAAACCCATTATATCATGTATAGGGGGCAGGGCTGCTGGCTCTAGAAGTACGGCGCTGGCTGCAAGCTCTAGGAAGTACTGCGCTGGCTGCAAGCTCTAGGAAGTACTGCGCTGGCTGCTGGCTGTAGGAAGTACTGCGCTGGCTGCTGGCTGTAGGAAGTACGGCACTGGCTGCAGGCTCTAGGAAGTACGGCACTGGCTGCTGGCTGTAGGAAGTACGACGCTGGCTGCAGGCTCTAGGAAGTACGGCACTGGCTGCTGGCTGTAATAAGTACAGCGCTGGCTGCAGGCTGTAGGAAGTATGGCACTGGCTGTAGGCTGTAGAATGTACGGCGCTGGCTGCAGGCTGTAGGAAGTACGGCACTGGCTGCAGGCTGTATGAAGTACGGCGCTGGCTGCAGGCTGTAGGATGTACGGCGCTGGCTGCTGGCTGTAATAAGTACAGCGCTGGCTGCAGGCTCTAGGAAGTACGGCACTGGCTGCTGGCTGTAATAAGTACAGCGCTGGCTGCAGGCTGTAGGAAGTATGGCACTGGCTGCAGGCTGTAGAATGTACGGCGCTGGCTGCAGGCTGTAGGAAGTACGGCACTGGCTGCAGGCTGTATGAAGTACGGCGCTGGCTGCAGGCTGTAGGATGTACGGCGCTGGCTGCTGGCTGTAGTAAGTACAGTGCTGGCTGCAGGCTCTAGGAAGTACGGCACTGGCTGCAGGCTGTAGTAAGTACGGCGCTGGCTGCAGGCTGTAGGAAGTATGGCGCTGGCTGCAGGTTCTAGGGAGTATGGTGTTGGCTGCTGGCTCTAGGAAGTACGGCGCTGGCTGGAGGCTCTAGGAAGTACGGCGCTGGCTGCAGGCTCTAGGAATTACGATGCTGGCTGCTGGCTCTAGGAAACACGGCGCTGGCTCTAGGAAGTACGACGCTGGCTGCTGGCTCTAGGAATTACGGTACTGGCTGCTGGCTCTAGGAAGTACGGCGCTGGCTGCTGGCTCTAGGAATTACGGTACTGGCTGCTGGCTCTAGGAAGTACGGCGCTGGCTGCTGGCTCTAGGAAACACGGCGCTGGCTGCAGGCTCTAGGAAGTATGGCACTGGCTGCAAGCTCTAGGAAGTATGGCACTGGCTGCTGGCTCTAGGAAGTATGGCACTGGCTGCAGGCTCTAGGAAGTATGGCACTGGCTGCAGGCTCTAGGAAGTATGGCACTGGCTGCAGGCTCTAGGAAGTATGGCACTGGTTTCTGGCTCTAGGAACTATGGCACTGGCTGCTGGCTCTAGGAAGTATGGCACTGGCTGCAGGCTCTAGGAAGTATGGCACTGGCTGCTGTCTCTAGGAAGTATGGCACTGGCTGCAGGCTCTAGGAAGTATGGCACTGGCTGCAGGCTCTAGGAAGTATGGCACTGGCTGCTGGCTCTAGGAAGTATGGCACTGGCTGCTGGCTGTAGGAAGTATGGCACTGGCTGCCTGGATCGCCCTTTGATGCTCCGGGTGGCTCTGCAGTTGCCAATACAGGCAGGTGCCGTGTGGCATTGACGGTACCAATCCCAGAGCTCTGTGATATGGCAGCACTAGTTACAGCCCTGTGCACAAAATTCTCCATATGCCTATTTTACGTTCTGCTCTAACCTCCGTATTCCTCTCCTTCATTGGTTAATTATATATCACAGTACCTCTGTCAATCAATGTTGTTAATTTCCTCCTGGGGGACATTTAATTACATTACAGGGTGCTTATTAAATGGCAACAGGGCTAGTTAAATGATGAAAGGATGCAAATTAAATTAGATTACGGCTTTTATTCTTACTCTCACGTGTAATGGGTTTCTCTAAATCTCATAGATTCAGAACATGCATTTTTAGCCAATGAAGTATTATGAGTGGGATTATCTGAGCTCAGTTAGGGAAGCATCACATTTGCTGTTGTGAGCCATGAGAAGAGGGCAGGAACTGTCAGGTTAGATTCTTTCTGGTTGACGAACAGTCTACTGTGAGTAAATCTGTTTAAAACAGCTTTCCAGTGTGATTTCATGCATGCTGCCAGGACTCTGAAATATTCATCGGATCACCGCTGCAGGGGCTACAGTTAATCTGACACCCACCATTGTGCATTTATCCCTGACATGGGCCTGACTGACTGAGCCCTCACTGTGTCACCACAATGCTGTAAAGAGAAACTGAAAGACTGAGGGTGTAAGTAAAATATGGGCGGATTAATTTCCAGTTATCAGGCGACGCTAACACTGCACCACCAAATCAGTCAATGCCAGTGATTCTGGCTACATTAAGGAGCACAACTCAGAAATAACCCCAGATGAACAAATTACAGATGTTGCTGTTATAAAAGTGATTTTGTTCTGCGCGATAATTGTTGTGCTATAAAATCTGCTAGGTCTTGGAAGCAATTATGTCCTCCAAACCGTCAACAGCTTTTCAGGCACATCTGGGTTGTGGCCAAAAAGGAGTACATAACAAGTCTCCAAAACAAAACGGTGGACAAATTTATTGCAGTATGGTCTTCATAGTCTCAGTTCTCAGGGTGTGACTCCTCCTAGCCTTTCCTAATCTATTGCTCTCTGCTTCCTCTACTGTCTTTCTCTATCTCTCTTCTGCTTTCCTTTTTTCTTTCCTGACTATGGCCCCCCTCTTTCTTTCTCTATCTAATCCCCAGCTAGTCCTCCCTCTTCCCATATCCTGTTTTTATTATTTTCTCTTCCCACTCATTTCTCTTTCTTTCTTTCTTTCTTTCTTTCTTTCTTTCTTTCTTTCTTTCTTTCTTTCTTTCTTTCTTTCTTTCTTTCTTTCTTTCTTTCTTTCCTTCTTTCCTTCTTTCCTTCTTTATTTTTCTTTTTCCTTTTCTGTTTTTCCTTTTCTCTTTTTTGAGTATGACTACTCTTCTTGCCAAAATTTTTGAAGATGTATTGTAAATACCCACAAGCTGTTATATATTACTACCCTTTGCTTGATTTTTCTTTTTTTTGTTGTTTTCACTCTCATTCTGGTAACATATATTATTAGCATTAACAAGTCATTACGCGTCATGTTTTATAGTAAAGTACGTTATCTTTGTTTGTAGACTATTTAAGATGCCTTTTGTCACCTAATTTTTCCCAGCGATTGGTTTTTGTTTTTTTCTGTCTATTGATTCCTTAATAAAAATTATACGATATATATATATATTTTTTTTAATAAAATCTGTTTGTGCGCTTGTAAATTGAGCCACAACATCATATCTGTATTGAAAATTATTCTGTGATGCACAAAAATGTATTGGTCTTCATAAAATGTACATTTGGAGACGAGGAATTGAGAACATTTAGAAAAATGTAATTGAGAGGGACATTTACGTGTTGTCACCAGCTAGTTTATATGAATTTATATTATTCCAAATGTACAATTAATACACAAATCAAATAAAATATTCTAAACCTGATTTTGTGGAAAGGCCACACTGCAAAATCCTGTCTTATATGTCTGCTGGTATGAAATTATTAATTTTAACATCAAGATTTTTCGCAGAATATTCTTTTCTTTCATGCAGACTATACATAGACAGGGATCTCTATGACGAAAGGGAGAACGAGCTGACGTATGAAACATTTAAAATCCAGGTCCTGTAGTATCTGAAGTATGCTGTATCAAAGTGCGTCTGCAATTGCTTTTGTGACGCACGTGCAGTCTGCTAATAATGGCGGAATGCGTTTGTACTTATACAGTGAAGACTTTGAATTTCAACGGTTTTCTTTCTTTTTATTACAGGATGCATGAAGATTAGGAGCAATAATAAGTCAATTTGTGATTGATAAAGCCAATATTTTAAAACCTTTGAGCACAGATAATATGTTGGACATGACCCTCGACAACCTTACTGCCACATGTATGATCTACTGTTCTAGAATCCGTGACACCATAAGTTCTGTCAATCCACTTTTGCCATTATTTACAGTTACACCTGGATCAAGCCATGTTCAAGTATAAATATGGACTTCCGGATTTCAGAATTAACTCCAAACTGGTGCACGGTGCACTGACTTATGCTGTTGCGATTCGCTGCGTGTCTTTGGGATGCCGCCAGTAGAGGGCAGTAGATGGAGTCTTCAAAAGGGCTTTGGCAGAAGGACCCTGTGCAGCTTGCTTGCGGCATTGTTAATAACTGCTTTGGTGGTTGCATCATATGTGCTGTCTGGAGGGAGATCCGATCTGGTCCAGGTGTTCTCTGCATTCTCATCTAGAGACTTTGCCTTCACATCCAACCAGTCTGGTATAGAGAGACCAAAGGGGGCTTCTCAGCTCATCAAGCCCAGTCCTTTAAACCTGACATACATCACCCCTCACATGGGGATTTTGTCTCAAGATGAAAGAGAGATTCACTTAGCAGGACGGAGGATTCCAGACACAGCAGAGCTGGAGCAATATGAACCACATGTAAGTGTATTTCATTCACAGACGTGTGTTTGATGTATATTGAGATGTGTGTGTTGTATTCCACTTTGTCAGTGGAGACCTCAGTAGATGATCATTTGATATACGT
The DNA here is from genome assembly GCF_028390025.1 of Pseudophryne corroboree. NCBI lineage: Eukaryota > Metazoa > Chordata > Amphibia > Anura > Myobatrachidae > Pseudophryne > Pseudophryne corroboree. Next base: position 714,974,667 of record NC_086446.1, on the reverse strand, counting down.
CTCCTAATAGCTAGGACCCCCATGTATCTGACTTTGTTCAGCACATAAAATCTAATTCTTTATGGTCTCCTCACTTATTTTGGTTATTTTTGTAAAAATGTGTAATAGAAACATAGAATTTGACCGCAAATAAGAACCACTTGGCCCATCTAGTCTACCCCTTATTTTAAGCCTTCAGATAACCTCAACCCTTTTTGATCCTTAGTTCTTTGTAAAAAATATCCTTATGTCTATCCCATGCATGTTTAAAGTGCTGTACAGTCTTAGCCTCTACCACCTCTGATGGGAGGCTATTCCACTTGTCCACTACCCTTTCCGTGAAGTAATTTTTCCTCAAGTTTTCCCTGAACCTACCTCCCTCCAGTCTCAGTGTATGTCCTAGTGTTCTATTATTTCTCTTCCTTTGAAGAATGTTTCCTTCCTCTACCTTGGTAAAATGCTTGGAATATTTGAAAGTCTCTATCATGTCCCCTCTTTCCCTTCTCTGCTCCAAACTATACATCTTAAGATCTTTTAGTCTTTCCAGATAAGTTTTGTGATGTAGGCCACACACCATTTCTCTAACGTCCTAAGTGGATGCTGGGGACTCCGTCAGGACCATGGGGTTTAGCGGCTCCGCAGGAGACAGGGCACAATAATAAAAGCTTCAGGATCAGGTGGTGTGCACTGGCTCCTCCCCCCATGACCCTCCTCCAAGCCTCAGTTAGATTTTTGTGCCCAGCCGAGAAGGGTGCAATCTAGGTGGCTCTCCTGAGCTGCTTAGAATAAAAGTTTAAGTTAGGTTTTTTATTTTCAGTGAGTCCTGCTGGCAACAGGCTCACTGCTACGAGGGACTTAGGGGAGAGAAGTAAACTCACCTGCGTGCAGGATGGATTTGCTTCTTAGGCTACTGGACACCATTAGCTCCAGAGGGAGTCGGAACACAGGTCTCACCCTGGGGTTCGTCCCGGAGCCGTGCCGCCGACCCCCCTTGCAGATGCCGAAGTTGAAGAGGTCCAGAGGTCCAGAAACAGGCGGCAGAAGACTTTCAGTCTTCATAAGGTAGCGCACAGCACTGCAGCTGTGCGCCATTGTTGTCAGCACACTTCATACCAGCGGTCACTGAGGGTGCAGGGCGCTGGGGGGGGCGCCCTGGGCAGCAATGTATTATACCTTTTTTATGGCTAAAATACATCACATATAGCCCTTGAGGCTATATGGATGTATTTAACCCCTGCCAGATCTCACAAACTCCGGGAGAAGAGCCCGCCGTTTTAGGGGGCGGGGCCTATTCTCCTCAGCACACGGCGCCATTTTCCTGCTCAGCTCTGCTGTGAGGAAGGCTCCCAGGCTCTCCCCTGCACTGCACTACAGAAACAGGGTTAAAACAGAGAGGGGGGGCACTTATTTGGCGATATGATTACATATGTGAAAATGCTATAAGGGAAAACACTTGTATAAGTGGTTGTTCCTGTATAATTATAGCGTTTTTGGTGTGTGCTGGCAAACTCTCCCTCTGTCTCCCCAAAGGGCTAGTGGGGTCCTGTCCTCTATCAGAGCATTCCCTGTGTGTGTGCTGTGTGTCGGTACGTGTGTGTCGACATGTAGAAGGACGATGTTGGTGAGGAGGCGGAGCAAATTGCCTGTATTGGTGATGTCACTCTCTAGGGAGTCGACACCGGAATGGATGGCTTATTTAGGAATTACGTGATAATGTCAACACGATGCAAGGTCGGTTGACGACATGAGACGGCCGGCAAACAAATTAGTACCTGTCCAGGCGTCTCAGACACCGTCAGGGGCTTGTAAAAACGCCCATTTACCTCAGTTGGTCGACACAGACACGGACACTGACTTCAGTGTCGACGGTGAAGAAACAAACGTATTTTCCTTTAGGGCCACACGTTACATGTTAAGGGCAATGAAGGAGGTGTTACATATTTCTGATACTACAAGTACCACAAATAAGGGTATTATGTAGGGTGGGAATAATCTACTTGTAGTTTTTCCTGAATCAGATAAATTAAAGGGTGTGATGATACGTGGGTTTCCTCCGATAGAAAATTATTGGAGGTATACCTTTTCCCGCCAGAAGTGAGGGCGAGTTGGGAAACACACCTTAGGGTGGATAAGGCGCTCACACGCTTATAAAAACAAGTGGCGTTACCGTCTCCAGATACGGCCGCCCTCAAGGAGCCAGCTGATAGGAAGCTGAAAAATATCCTAAAAAGTATATACACACATACTGGTGTTATACTACGACCAGCAATCGCCTCAGCCTGGATGTGCAGCGCTGGGGGGCTTGGTCGGATTTCCTGACTGAAAATATTGATACCCTTGACAGGAACAATATTTTATTGACTATAGAGCATTTTAAGGATGCATTTCTATATATGCGAGATGCGCAGAGGGATATTTGCATTCTGACATCAAGAGTAGATGTGATGTCCATATCTGCCAGACGATGTTTATAGACACGACAGTGGTCAGGTGATGCAGATTCCAGACGGCACATGGAAGTATTGCCGTATATAGGGGCGGTCCATCGGACCTGGTGGCCATGGCAACAGCTGGAAAATCCACTTTTGTTACCCCAAGTCACATCTCAGCAGAAAAGGACACAGTCTTTTCAGTCTCAGTCCTTTCGTACCCATAAAGGCAGGCGGGCAAAAAGGCCAGTCATATCTGCCCAGGGTTAGAGAAAAGGGAAGAAGACTACAGCAGGCAGCCCATTCCCAGGAACAGAAGTCCTCCACAGCTTCTGCCAAGTCCGCAGCATGACGCTGGGGCCATACAAGCGGACTCAGGTGCGGTGGGGGGTCATCTCAAGAGTTTCAGCACGCAGTGGGCTCACTCGCAAGTGGACTCCTGGATCCTACACGTAGTATCCCAGGTGTACATTGGAAATTCGAGACGTCTTCCCCTCACAAGTTCCTGAAGTCTGCTTTACCAACGTCTCCCTCCGACAGGGAGGCAGTATTGGGAAAAAAATTCACAGGCTGTATTCCCAGCAGGTGATAATCAAAGTACCCCTCCTACAACAAGGGAAGGGGTATTATTCCACACTATATTGTGGTACTGAAGCCAAACGGCTCGGTGAGATCTAAAAGATTTGAACAATTACATACAAGGGTTCAAATCAAGATGGAGTCACTCAGAGCAGTGATAGCGAACCAGGACGATATGGTGTCACTGGATATCAGGGACGCTTACCTACATGTCCAAATTTTGCCCTTCTCACCAAGGGTATCTCAGGTTCGTGGTACAGAACTGTCACTATCAGTTCAGACGCTGCCGTTTGGATTGTCCACGGCACCCCGGGTCTTTACCATGGTAATGGCCGAAATGATGATTCTTCCTAAAAGAAATATGGACGCTTTCCTGATAAGGGCAAGGTCCAGAGAACAGTTGGCGGTCGGAGTAGCACTATCTCAAGTAGTTCTACGACAGCACGAGTGGATTCTAAATATTCCAAAATCGCAGCTTTTTCCGACGACACGTCTAATGTTCCTAGGAATGATTCTGGACACAGTCCAGAAAAGGATGTTTTCTCCCGGAGAAGAAGGCCAGGGAGTTATCCGAGCTAGTCAGGAACCTCCTAAAACCAGGAAAAGTATCAGTGCATCATTGCACAAGGGTCCTGTGAAAAATGGTGGTTTCTTACAAAGCGATCCCATTCGGTAGATTTCACGCAAGAACCTTTCAGTGGAATCTGCTGGGAAAATGGTCCGGATCGCATCTTCAGATGCATCAGCGGATAACCCTGTCTCCAAGGACAAGGGTGTTTTCTTCTGCGGTGGCTGCAGAGTGCTCATCTATGAAAGGGCCGCAGATTCGACATTCAGGACTGGGTCCTGGTGACCACGGATGCCAGCCTGAGTGGCTGGGGAGCAGTCACACAAGGAAAAAATTTCCAGGGAGTGTGATCAAGTCTGGAGACTTCTCTCCACATAAATATACTGGAGCTAAGGGCAATTTACAAGGCTCTAAGCTTAGCAAGACCTCTGCTTCAAGGTCAGCCGGTATTGATCCAGTGGGACAACATCACGGCAGTCGCCCACGTAAACAGACAGGGCGGCACATGAAGCAGGAGGGAAATGGCAGAAACTGCAAGGATTCTTCGCTGGGCGAAAAATCATGTGATAACACTCTCAGCAGTGTTAATTCCGGGAGTGGAAACCTGGGAAGCAGACTTCCTCAGCAGGCATAACCTCCACCCGGGAGAGTGGGGACTTCAGCGGGAAGTCTTCCACATGATTGTAAACCGTTGGGAAAAACCAAAGGTGGACATGATGGCGTCCCGCCTGAACAAAAAACTAGACAGATATTGCGCCAGGTCAAGGGACCCTCAGGCAATAGCGGTGGACGCTCTGGTAACACTGTGGGTGTACCAGTCAGGGTATGTGTTCCCTCCTATGCATCTCATACCAAAAGTACTGAGAATCATAAGAAGGAGATGAGTAAGAACGATACTCGTGGTTCCGGATGGGTCAAGAAGGACTTGGTACCCGGAACTTCAAGAGATGCTCACGGAAGAACCGTGGCCTCTACCTTTAAGAGAGGACCAGCTCCAGCAGGGGCCTTGTCTTTTCCAAGACTTACCGCGGCTGCGTTTGACGGCATGGCAGTTGAACGCCGGATCCTGAAAGGGCATTCCAGATGAAGTCATCCCTACCCTGGTCGAAGCCAGGAAGGATGTAACCGCAAAACATTTTCACCGCATTTGGCGAAAATGTGTTGCGTGGTGTGAGGCCAAGAAGGTCCCTACAGAGGAATTCCAACTGGGTCGTTTCCTACATTTCCTGAAAACAGGACTGTCTATGGGCCTAAAATTAGGGTCCATTAAGGTTAAAATTTCGACCCTGTCGAATTTCTTCCAAAAAGAACTGGCTTCAGTGCCTGAAGTTCAGACGTTTGTAAAAGGGGTACTGCATATACAGCCTCCTTTTGTGCCCCCAGTGGCACCTTGGGATCTCAATGTTGTTTTGAGTTTCCTAAAGTCACATTGGTTTGATCCACTCACCACTGTGGAATTAAAATATTTCACATGGAAGGTGAAGATTCTATTAGCCCTGGCTTCAGCCAGGCGTGTGTCAGAATGGGCGGCTTTATCATATAAAAGCCCTTACTTAATTTTTCATTCTGACAGGGCAGAATTGAGGACTCGTCCTCAATTTCTCCTTAAGGTGTTTTCTGTTTTTCACATGAACCAACCTATTGTGGTACCTGCGGCTACTAGGGACTTGGAGGACTCAAAGTTACTTGACGTTGTCAGGGCCCTGAAAATATATGTTTCCAGGACGACTGGAGTCAGAAAATCTGACTCGCTGTTTAGCCTGTATGCTCCCAACAAGATGGGTGTTCCTGCTTCTAAGCAGACGATTGCTCGCTGGATTTGTAGTACAATTCAGCTTGCACATTCTGTGGCAGGCTTGCCACAGCCAAAATCAGTAAAAGCCCATTCCACAAGGAAGTGGGCTCATCTTGGGCGGCTGCCCGAGGGGTCTCGGCTTTACAACTTTGCCGAGCTGCTACTTGGTCAGGGGCACACCCTGACTGAGGAGGACCTGGAGTTCTCTCATTCGGTGCTGCAGAGTCATCCGCACTCTCCCGCCCGTTTGGGAGCTTTGGTATAATCCCCATGGTCCTGACGGAGTCCCCAGCATCCACTTAGGACGTTAGAGAAAATAAGAATTTACTTACCGATAATTCTATTTCTCGTAGTCCGTAGTGGATGCTGGGCGCCCATCCCAAGTGCGGATTGTCTGCAATACTTGTACATAGTTATTGTTACAAAAATCGGGTTATTCTTGTTGTGAGCCATCTTTTCAGAGGCTCCTTCGTTGTTATCATGCTGTTAACTGGGTTCAGATCACAGGTTGTACGGTGTGATTGGTGTGGCTGGTATGAGTCTTACCCGGGATTCAATATCCTTCCTTATTATGCACGCTCGTCCGGGCACAGTATCCTAACTGAGGCTTGGAGGAGGGTCATGGGGGGAGGAGCCAGTGCACACCACCTGATCCTAAAGCTTTTATTATTGTGCCCTGTCTCCTGCGGAGCCGCTAAACCCCATGGTCCTGACGGAGTCCCCAGCATCCACTACGGACTACGAGAAATAGAATTATCGGTAAGTAAATTCTTATTTTTAACCCATCTCTAATGTATTTATAACCTTCTGGATTGTCAATGAACTGTTTCAGAAAATGTAGATATTTAATGGCGGTGGTTGCGAAAGTTGTTATGGTGGATGGGTACATTAATATATGGGGCAGGATGCATAAAAAATGTGGTCAAACCTCCAAAAATGCAATTTTCGGAGGATTGGCCGCATTTCTCATGCACCAAACTCCATAATGCGATACATTCCTGAGCTTGGATGCGGTAGCCAATGTCATCTGTAGATGGCATTGCCTAACAGAAGCTTATAGGCTTCTTCTTGCATTGTTCCCTGAGAGGGATCCAATCGGATCCCTTCCAGTGTTGTCTGCGGTGCGTGCATCAGCCAACGCATGCGCAGATAGAACTCCTGGGTCATAAACCCAGAAGACATTTTATTCAAGTATATTGTGTTACTAAACACCGTTGTGCTTGCGATGAGTGGGCGATGCTTTAATCATCCTGCCCATGGTCTTTTACCAACATCTAATAGATTTCCTATAAGGCATAGAAAGATAGTGTACATGGATATGCTATAAGATAACCCTCCCGTCTTGCTGGCAAAGTTCAGTGTCTGCAGTCCGTTGGGTATCCTGGCTTCAGCCTAAATCTGGGTACACACAAAGAGATGGTATGACACGACGATGTGACGATACATCACACCACTGTACACACTAAATGATTTGCTGTGTGCTGCGCTATGTATTGTTACATGGACACAACACTGCGTCGGCCATGGAATCATCCTATTGGATGTGCAGCACATCAGATGGGACGATTCAATGAATGATGGGTGGGAACGACAGATCAGGGGTACACACTATCCAATCTGTACTCAACACTGCAGCTAGACTTACCTCTACTCCACACCTTCCTCCCTGCCTTGCTAAGTCTGTCACTGGCGCCGCTTCATCTGCAGACTCCTTTTCAAACTCCTTACTTTCGCATACAAGGCCCTCCCCAACTCTATTGTTCCCCTTATCTTCATCCTTGTGAACACAACCTCTCACCCTCTCCCGACGGCCAAAGAACTTTCCACCGCTTTGGTTACCACATCTCACTTCAGAATCCAAGATTTCTCCCCTGCTGCGCCCTTCTATTGGAACGATCTCCCTCCCTCCGTCAGACTATCCGCCAGCCTACAAGCGGACACTGCAACTCACCTGTTTATAAAAACATATTAGTCTACCACTTAACCATGTCACCATGTAGCCTACCTCACCTTCTCACACCCTCCAATTCTCCTACTCCGGCTTCCCGTCCTTAGCTTCCCTTTACTTGGATCACTCCTTATGTCTTGCGATAGTCTACCCCCCTTCCCTTTAGACTGTAAGCTTCACGAGCAGGGCCCTTCTTCTTCATGTTCTCATTACCTGCTTCTCTTGTACACCAGATAGACTCTATACCTCCTCCTCTTGAGCTCTCTGCCCCCGGATTACACTAATTCGTTGTTTTTTGTTTCTTCAGACGATTTAGACCTATTATCTGTCCACGCTAATAGGTACCGGTTTCAGCTTACACTGTATCTTGCACCCCTTGCATCAGTGACTGTGTTGAGAGTTGCAGTGCTATTTGTTACTTGTCTACTGTATTGTATGGTACTGTTTTCTCCAGTAGTGTCTTCTTGTTTTGCCTTCTGTATGGCGCTGCGGACCACTACGGCACCCTATAAATAAAGCATAATTATAATATTATACCATTCGCATCGGAATGATAGATCCTGCAATATATCTTAAAATGTTTATGTAGTTTAAGAGCTGCAATGCTCAACCTTGGACATTGTAGCACATCGGCTAAATCCAGCCACACAATGAATACATGGATGAGGAGACAGATCTTTCTTTAATAGCCAGCCAGATGGATTGCAGAAATCTCATTCTCAGAAATATGGTGAAGGCCTTTTTTTTTTTTTTTTTTACAGTGGTCTAGCTAAAGGACCCAGGGCTCCCTATGCAAATTATGACGTGCTCCCTGACCAGCTGAAACAACCAATCAGCTCAGATAAGTCGAGTCTTGGTACACACGGTGAGATCCTTGCTATGCCCAATTTTCACTTGCGATTTCCCTTGAACTCCCCGGAGCCCAGCACCACCGATTTTGACTGACTTTTCTTGAGATATGGACTATGTGTGCTTACGATTTTGGCTTATGTGAGATTTTGGCTTATGTGAGATGTCATTGACATGTGAGATGAACTAGATAGTACACCGATCTAGCAAGGATTGACTTGCCTGCACAGTCCATCTTTTCTTGCGATGCCGACCTGGCGGGACAGCGCATCGGGATCGAATCGGGATCACAAGGTGACTTTCACCTTGCGATCTGCACTAACTTTTCTTGCGATTTTGACTATATAGTCAAAATCGAAAGAAAATATCTCACCGTGTGTATACACCCTAAGTTCTTGCAGTGCTGTACTGACCAGTGTGTTCCAGGAAGCCTCCTGGATCCGTCACTGTCCATTCTGGTGCTTCCAGTACAATTGTGTAGATTACTACTTTTTAGGATAAACATTTGGGGTAGTACAGTAGTAAGAGCTCTGCTCTTTTAAAGAATAATTCATTGTGACCGCTGTCATATTACATTGCATCATATCGGTGAGATATTGTAACTTTGGCCCTCATTCCGAGTTGTTCGCTCGCTAGCTGCTTTTAGCAGCATTGCACACGCTAAGCCGCCGCCCTCTGGGAGTGTATCTTAGCATAGCAGAATTGCGAATGAAAGATTAGCAGAATTGCGAATAGAAATTTCTTAGCAGTTTCTGAGTAGCTCCAGACCTACTCACAAATAGCGATCAGTTCAGTCAGTTTCTTTCCTGGTTTGACGTCACAAACACACCCAGCGTTCGCCCAGACACTCCCCCGTTTCTTCAGACACTCCCGCGTTTTTCCCAGAAACGCCAGCGTTTTCCCGCACACTCCCGTAAAACGGCCAGTTTCCGCCCAGAAACACCCACTTCCTGTCAATCACACTCCGATCACCAGAACAATGAAAAATCTTCGTTAAGCCGTGAGTAAAATACCAAACTTTTGTGCTAATTTACTTGGCGCAGGCGCACTGCGAACATTGCGCATGCGCAGTTTGCGACTAATCGCTCCGTAGCGAAAAAAACTAACGAGCGAACAACTCGGAATCACCCCCTTTTTTGTTCATGCAATTTATAAATACTACAAAGCATTGATCCTTGCAGAACGCCATATATTTAAAGCTCGCGGAAAGGTCTCCCTAGTCATTTATATGGTGTATGCGCACTGACATATTATGAGGAGTGTGATACTGTACTCAGAGATGTTCTACGGGACCAACAAAACACTTTCCTTTGAGGCTCGCTCTGAGTTTTATCCTCAGCCTCAAGCATCTGTTCCTGGTCACCCAGAATCTCTTTCAAAAGAACAACTGCTACTGTGGAAGCTGAGATAAGTCATGTGGACTGCAGGATGCTCTGACTGAGATCCTTGAGGCACCACCCAGATAGGGGATTTGCTCACACTGGGTACATACCAGACAGAGAGGGTTTGAGATTCTGAGGGTTTGCTCCAGTTGGAACTCTGGGCTCTCCTCAAGTGGAAACTGAGATAAGTCATGTGGACTTTCTGACTGAGCACCTTGAGGCACTCCCCAGGTTGGTGATTTGCTCCCACAGTGTACAGACCAGACAGAGAGGGTTTGAGAGTCTGAGGGTTTGCTCCAGTTGGTACTCTGGGCTCTCCTCAAGTGGAAACTGAGATGTCTCAGGTGGGCTGTGGCTGGCAGACTGGTGGTACACTGAAATGTGAGCTGTGTGACATACATAGACCAGGGAGGAAGCAGGAGGAATATGGTCTCTTCTGTGTTATTATTTCTCACATAATGCAAAAAGTGCTTCTTGTGTGGGGAGACAAAGTGAACCAAAACTGGGGGGACTGCAGGAGAAGTCAGAGATATGTCTGTGGTAACCTACTTCTTGAATAGCATGATGTTGTGAAAAGCCCCTTTTACCACAGGTGATGGGTGACAAAGGGTTTGGGGCTGTGTGCTATTATGGCAAACTGGTGACAGTTTTTGGAAAATAGGGGGGACTCCACACCATCCCCCCATTTTTCAGTACCAGCCTAGACTCCGAGGTCCGGGTTTGGTTATGGATTTGAGGGAAAGACCTCCCCACCCTTTCCTTTTTTGTTTTCCTGTATTGGGTTCCTGTCTATAGACAGACAGTTAAAAGATAGACAGTCATTAGTTAGACACTATATGGTCGACAGTCAAAAGTCAGACAAGGTCAAAAGTCAGACAGTCAAAAGTCAGACAGGGTCAAAAGTCAGACAGTCAAAAGTCAGACAGGGTCAAAAGTCAGATAGGGTCAAAAGTCAGACAGTCAAAAGTCAGACAGGGTCAAAAGTCAGACAGTCAAAAGTCAGACACAAAAAAAGTTTGTTTTTTTCTGTTTTTTACAACTTTTGCCTCATTTACTATCCATGTCACACAAACTATTACCTTTTAGTAAAGTTGTGGTGAGCGAAGCGGAGCGGAATGAGACACCGAGCCTGAAGCGTGGCGAGCGGACAAATTTCACCAATTTTGGGTTAAAAATGTTTAAAAACACAAAAAAATATATTTTTTTGTGTGTCTTACTTATGACCCTGTCTGACTTTTGACCCTGTCTGACTTTTGACGGTCTGACATTTGACTTTCTGACTTTTGACCCTGTCTGATTTTGACCCTGTCTGACTTTTGACTGTCTGACTATTGACCCTGTCTGACATTTGACTGTCTGACTTTTGACCCTGTCTGACTTTTGACTGTCTGACTTTTGACCCTGTCTGACTTTTGACTGTCGACCATATAGTGTCTAACTAATGACTGTCTATCTTTTAACTGTCTATGAGCTATACCACACCCGTAATCCGATGCCTCTGCTGTTGATTAGATGTGGATGCAGACCAAAACACCCTTGCTACCTGGAATCTGGCTTGTCCCTTTGTTCTGGCTGGAGGTAGCTGCTGCTGCTGTTGTTCTGCGTCTTGTCCTTGCTGGGGGGTGAATGCACTCAGCCCCCCCGGCTCCCAGCATATAAACCTCCTGCTGCCCACTCCCCTGCAATTAAATCCTCTAACCCTCACTGGCCGTTATGATCAGCCAGGTGCTAAAAGGGGGACCGGTGTGCTGGCTGCTACCTCCCCCCCATCCCCCCTGCCTGGGGGGTTCCCTCCATTGCCCCCAGGAGCTGCCTTGCGCCCCTCCCCCTTATATGGCTTCGGGGGCCATCTTTGGCTACCTTTGCCCCTTAATTCCATATATCTTCCTGACAAACTATCATCACGAAGGTAGAACGCGTATCTCATCAGGAAGAACTCTGCAATGTCTCAGATCAGTAACAATCACTGTAGTAGTGAAATTGTAGTTGACCTGTGAAAAAATGACTGGACACTTGGGGGAAAACGTCGCTGACAACGAACGCCTTCAGGTATCAGAGTACAGGATTGTACAGTTCTAACATCTGCAGATTGTCCAATGACGTAGGTGTTTATGTAGGTAATATAGTCATAACGTTTTGACAGCTTGTAATAAGTTTTGTTGTTAAACCTCAACAGGAAACCTTGTCACTTGGTGGAAATGACCGCTACTTCCTCTGCTAATTGGCAAGCAACAACATAAACTCTGGGAGTTGCCTACTTAACCACGAATCCTCCTGTAATGTTGTTGTGGAGAACTCACACTCCCCACTAGTGTCTCATCTCCGAATAAAAAAAACTAAAATTATTATATTATTAAAAGCATACATACTGTATTGTGATTACAGTTTTTTTATGTGTTCTTTACAATATAAAAAGTGTGCGAGTTTTGTTGTTTATTGAGCTTTCTACGAGAATGCATGAAAAAGATTCCCCAAAACAAGTATAAGCTAAAATCGGGGAACCAGAGGAAATCAGGGCCTGATTCTGCTTTGGAAATAAAGCAAAAGAAGCAATTAACTTTGTATCCGGAACAAACGATGATTCAATGCAAGGGGAGCAAATCCAATTATATATTTTTCTGTGCAGAGTAAATACTGGCTGCTTTTGCATGTAGCTTACAAATGTTAGTCAGCCAAATCTAAAGCTCTCTGCACATGTTACATCCAGTGGTGCAAGTGGGCGGGTACGGGTAGGTACGGCGTACCCTTAAGAATGTAGCCGTGGGTACACCGTACCCACCACCGACGGGCCGCCACTCCTCGCCGCTCCCTCCCTCTGCTGCTCAACGCCGCTGCTGAGAGGGTAGGAGAGCGCAGCCTGCGCCTCTCCTGCCCCTCAGTGTCTTCCTTCAATTCAGCACCACCCGTGAGCCAATCAGAGCTCGCAGACCGGCAACTAAGGCTGCCGTACCGCGAGCTTTGATTGGCTCACGGATTAGCGCTGAATTGAAGGAAGACACCCGCACCGCCGCCGGAGACTGAGGGGCAGGAGAGGCGCAGGCTGCACTCTCCTCCCCTCACACACACACACACACACACACACACACACACACACATACACACACACACACACACACACACACACACACACACACACAGGACAGCAGCAGCAGCAGCGGTGAGCAGCAGGGGAAGGGGGGGGCATGTATATCTGGCACTGGGGGCATATCTGGCACTGGGGAGACGTGTATCTGGCACTGGGGGCATATCTGGCACTGGGGGTCATGTGTATCTGGCACTGGGGGCATGTCTGACACTGATGGCATATCTGGCACTAGGGGGACATGTGTATCTGGCACTGGGGGCATATCTGGCACTGGGGGGGACATGTGTATCTGGCACTGGGGGCATATTTGGCACTGGGGGGACATGTGTATCTGGCACTGGGGGCATATCTGGCACTGCAGGGACATGTGTACCTGGCACTGGGAGCATATCTGGCACTGGGGGCATATCTGGCACTAGGGGGACATGTGTATCTGGCACTGGGGGCATATCTGGCACTGCGGGGATATGTGTATCTAGCACTGGGGGCATATCGGACACTGAGGGCATATCTGGCATTGGGGGACATGTGTATCTGGCACTGGGGGCATATCTGGCACTGGGGGAGACATGTGTATCTAGCACTGGTGGCATATCTGGTACTGGGGGGACATGTGTATCTGGCACTGGGAGCATATCTGGCACTAGGGGGACATGTGTATCTGGCACTGGGGGCATATCTGGCACTAGGGGGACATGTGTATCTGGCACTGGGGGCATATCTGGCACTGGGGGGACATGTGTATCTGGCACTGTGGCCATATCTGGCACTGCGGAGATATGTGTATCTAGCACTGGGGGCATATCGGACCCTGAGGGCATATCTGGCACTGGAGGGACATGTGTATCTGGCACTGGGGGCATATCTGGCACTGGGGGGGGACATGTGTATGTAGCACTGGTGGCATATCTGGTACTGCGGGGACATGTGTATCTGTCACTGTGGCCATATTTGGCACTGAGGGCATATCTAGCACTGGGGGGACATGTGTATCTGGCACTGGGGGCATGTGTGGCACTGGGGGCATATCAGGCACTGTGGGGGCATTTCTGTATCTGGCACTGGGGGCCAATGTATATCTGACACAGTGGGGGGCAGTTGTTTATCAGGCACTGTGAGGGCATTTGTGTATCAGGCACAGTGAGGCAATGTATATCTGGCACTGTGGAGCAATGTGTATCTGGCACTGTGGGGCAATGTGTATCTGGCACTGTGGGGCAATGTGTATCTGGCACTCTGGGGCAATGTACATCTGGCACTCTGGGGGCATTTATGTATCTAGCACTGTGGGGCAATGTGTATCTGGCACAGTGAGGCAATGTATATCTGGCACTGTGGGGCAATGTGTATCTGGCACTGTTGGGGTCATATGTGTATCTTCCCCTCCCCCCCCATTTTTTAGCGCACGCACCTTCGGCGCGCGCACACAGTACCTATAAGACATTTTTTCTACTTGCACCACTGGTTACATATGCCCCATCTACAGTGCAACATGGTTTTGCCTAGGTGCACAGTTGTTTGTTTATTTGTTTTTTTTGCTTTACTTTCAAATCAGAATCAGGCCCTCAATGCAACATTAGCTTTGATCTGTTAGCTCTAATACGGGTAACATTGAAATGTGAGCATTGTGAGAAATGCTAGACTAGACCATAGAAAGCTTCAGTATACATTTATTATTATTATTATTATTATTATTATTATTATCATTTATTTATATAAGGCGCCACAAGGGATCTGCAGCACCCAATTACAAAGTACATAAATTAGCAAAAACAAGAAGACAGTGATTTACAATAAAATACAATATAGGGCAAGTACAGGGTATATAAACATGGCTGCGTCAGGAGAAAACACTGAAATCAGTATCAGGGTGGTAGCAAATCCAGGGGAGGGAAGAGTACCCTGCTCATGAAAGCTTACATTCTAAAGGGGAGGGGCACATAGACAGGGGTGACACAGATAGGGTAGACAGTGAGCGTGGGCCACAGAGGGCTTAGGGTGAGAGACACATTTAATGAACTTATCTCTGCACAAGCTGTGCTTTCGTATCGATAACAGGACATGCTCTGTACTTTTTTCAATTTAAATAAAATGTAGAACTATAAAGCAAACATTGTGCTCTAAGTGGGGTCAACAAGACTGTGCAACATATCTGGTGTCATGCTGAACTCTGCAAACCTCTCAGAATCGTTCCATGACTGATAAAGAATTTTGTGCTTCAAGTATTGTGCCAAACTTTCCATTATGCCCGCTCTTGTGCTGGACAGCCTGAAACATACCAGGTATCAAAGCGGTTAAGGTTCCACAAGCAGCAGATTTCTGTTCTTATGTCTCCTGATTATCTCTGGTTTGTGTAGTTGTGATTATATCACTCACTGCAGGAATCTGATCACACTACGAGCAGTTTTGTGCGAGTACAGGCTGAGTAAAGTGCGGCTTTTGCCGCGCTAACTGGCATTCGCGGAATTGGATTGACTTCATTGTATTTTCCCTGTGTTTGCATTTCCAAGTGTATCTTAACTGACAAGAGTATCCTGCATCAGTTAGTTCTCTGTATCCCAGAATAAATACCATTGTATGAATATGACTATTTTGTGCCTTTTTGTGCAACTGCATCCAGGGGGTTCAAACACAATGTGAACGATTGCATCCATGTGCCATAATGTGATGCGGAGTCACTACAGTGTGGCCTAATGTAAAGTGGGGGCACTACAGTGTTTCATAATGTGGGCTGGCAGGAACTTCATTGTGTAGCATAATGTAACTTGGGGCCTCTATACTGTAAGTTAACTGCTCTGAGGCCCCATAAACCTTATTCTAGCCCTTGTGTAGGTACAACATGAGACTGCCTGAATAAACAGTGAATCACTAACATGAGCTGAACCTGATTCTTAAGGGGGGTACACATGTAGCGATGTGCGCTTAATTTCTAAGCAATCTGACTAGATGCTTAGATATTAAGCACAGATCTCTGTGTGTATGCCCCATAGCGATAGTGATGCGCGGCCCTGTGCGTCGCTATTGCCGGTTCTAGATTGGCACACTTCATCGCTGGGTGAAGCGAGCATACCCCCCCTCACTCAGCACACATTGGGGCAAATGTATTAAGCCTGGAGAAGGCATAAAGAAGTGATAAACCAGTGATAAGTGCAAGGTGATAATGAACCAGCCAATCAGCTCATAACTGTAAATGTACATATTGCAGCTGATTGGCTGGTGCATTATCACCTTGCACTTATCACCGCTTTATCACTTCTTTATGCCTTCTCCAGGCTTAATACATCTGCCCCATTGCGCTGTGTGCTGAGCGGGGGGAGAGATGTGTGCTGAGCGGTCTGTGATAGATCACTCAGCACACATCTTCCCCGTGTTTACCCCCCTTTACTGTTTCTGATCTTCTAAGATCTTTACACAATATTGCTGATAAGTCTGTGACGTCACCCTAGAAGGTGATAGGTTGCCCTCATATGAATATTTGTCCAGCTCACAACAGGCGTGCCTCCTCTATGCATAGGTTACAGTTACAGTTTTGTGTTTGTTTCTTTTCCCAGCTGTTCTCTGTAATCCCACATCAGTTCCTCCATCTGAGTCGCAGCCCGTGCTGGTACCAGAAATATGATGGCAATCGCAGCAGTGATCCCTATGGGACAAACGCATATGCCTTATACGCCAAGCGCTTGCAGACCATATTGGAAGAGATGCGCCAAGGGTTCTGGGCAAGACTCCAACTTAGAAAGGGTCACCAGTACCGCTTGCGCTGTTTGCCCCACTTTTACATCATTGGACAGCCCAAATGCGGCACTACAGACCTCTATGACCGATTACGCCTGCACCCCAACATCCAATTCTCTGTCATCAAGGAGCCACACTGGTGGACAAGGAAACGCTTTGGTAAGATTGCATTGACTAGATTGATCAAATGTTCGAAATTTGCTAACGAATAGATCATATTTTTTTGTGCTAGATCATATTTTGTTGTTGTTGATATTAAGCAAATTAACACCACTGTAGTGGCCGCGACAGACATTTATAAACTGGAATCTTAGCTCCATTTGACGAATTCTTGAGCCTATTTGTGGGGTGAGATTTATCGACTATTGAGAGAGCCTGTAAAATAAGTTAGGCATTGATTGGTTGGTACTTTATCTCTCCCCAGTATTTGAGAAATCTCCCACTATATTATAAAAATAAATTTGGGACAGTAAAAGTGTTTGATAGATTGTATGTAACACATCATCCACAATTGTGTGCCAGTAATTGATGGATCCTCTATAATATTCCCACGCTGGATGAATTTCAATTTAACTGCTAATAATCTAGTCATGGGAGAGTTCCGTGTCCCAAAGCTGTGAGATACTCCTAAAGTGACTGTTTGTGACTCCGTTATGTAGCATGTGCTTACTGAATTGATTGACTATAATTGCACAACTTTCATTCACTTGTTTGCGTATGTCATCACTGCAACTTAATTATTTCTTAAAATATGGGGGACGGGGTGCATTGGACTGCACACACACCCTAACTGCAAACATAATGAGAGGGGCTATTATGCTGATACTTGTAGTTCTACTCAGAAAAAATAAAATGCAGATGCACGCTCTACACTGCTAATCAGAATAATTGTAATAAACTCTGCAGTCTAACACAGAACAGAACTGAGGTGCTTAGCATAATTTTTGCCCAAAAGTATATGGGCCCACCATCCACGACCAGGTGACCTCACTAAGGTTCAAGTCCAGGGCACAGGACCACCAAAGTCAGCACAGGCCAACTGTCCTATGGCATCACACTAGTAAGATGTTAAAGTGTTAGTAAGTGTTACATAAGAAGCAGAAGCTATGTGCTAAGTGTGTAACATGGGTAAGAGATAATAGAATGATAAAAGGTGTTACATAGGTAGATAATTAGGTGCTAAAACGTGCTAGATTAAGTGTTACAATGTGCTGCCCCAAAGCAGGTAGGCCACACCAACCTAGGGGCCCCGTTCCACGAACTGTTACCATCATAGTGTCTTTACGAATATGCAGTTAGTAATTGCCAAAGATCCATGCTAATTAAAAACACCCCTGGGTAGGTAGGAGGGGTTCTAATCCAAGCTGAAGGAGTCTCCGCCTTCAAGTGTACACATGTACACAGCATAGAATATATGGGGGGGGGACGACACCTTGGACCGCACACCCTAAGTCCAACCATATTAACAGGTGCTGGAGGAAGAGAAATGCAGATGCACACTCCTAGCACTAAGAGCACTGATAGTATGAATAATTGAAATCAGGGGTCAGGGAACTTTTTTACCTTTTACCCCAAAATATATTTAGATACGCCGACGTTACCCCCTTGATTCGAAAGGAAGGAAATCATATATTATTGTGCATATATACTGGTTATCACTGTTTATATGGCATTTCTGAGATGCTGTGTATATATGTATGTATGTGTGTGTGTGTGTGTATATATATATATATATATATATATATATCATTATTATTTTCGCCAATTATTTTTTAGCAATGAATTAACACTTTCTCCCAAAAACACCAGAATGAATGTAAGAAAGACGGATGAGGGGGGGAAGGAGGAGGGGGACACGACTTTTAGGAGACAGATGGTCACATCCTCACCTCAGTAATGTCAGTGGGAATTTCCCACTGTTATGTGGGCCACTGTCTGATCCTGCAGAACCCCATCAGCGGTCAGCCACAGAACACTTCAAGTTCTGTGTGTGGGCTGGCGGGCCATGGGCGGGAGGACAGGACAGCGCAGGATGGGCGGGTATGAGGGAGCACGGTGTGCCGTCAGCACGTCACACCGCGGGCAGGAACACAGCACAGGGCGGCCAGGAGCTCAGCGCAGGGCGGACAGGAGGGTGCGTGGTGTGACATCAGCACGTAACATCGCGAGCCAGCCAGTGCTGGGCGGGGCTGTGTCTCTGCAGCGCGACCGTCCATTACCCCCAGGAATTTCATTTTTACCCCATTTGGGGTAATTTACCCCTGTTCCCTGACCACTGATTTAAATAAACCCTCACAATTATATTAAGAGGTGCTGTCATGCTGACACCTGTAGTTCCACACATAAAATATTTCTTAATATGCCTCAGATGTTTTGGAGCCAGCAGAAAGTATAAAAGTGGAAAAATTGCCTATGGCAACCAATCAGCTTGTGACTATCATTTTATAAACTTTGCTAGATAAATGACAGTTGCAAGCTGATTGGCTGACCTAGGCAATTTCTCATTTTTATCTCATTAAGATTTGATACATCTCCCCCAAAGTTTAATACACCTGGGTGTTGAAAAAACACTAGTTTTAAAAGGTACATGGGAAATTGTATAATGAAACGTAAATGATTGTTCTATGGAACTCTGGAAAAGTTGCCCATAGCAACTAATGAGTTTCTGTCATGTATCTACCACATCTTGTGAAATGAGAGTTACAAGCTGATTGGTCTCTCCATAGGGTTGATACATCTCCCTCACAGGGTTCCATAGAACATCCACAGTAATTAAATGAACACTTGTTAAGATGTAAAATATTATATAATGAAAATAATATATACACATAATTATATTGCTTTGTTGATGTATGGTGAAAAGTACTTTAAGGGCTTGATTTAACTGTATGAACATGATCTGCTAATGTATTGGCCAAGTGTACGGGGTCTCCGAGACTATGGCTGGGTACACACTGGAGGGACGGGGAATTTGTTCCAACATATGAACGAATCCCCGTTAGCCCGAATTTCCTGTACACAATGGGGTGATTTTAATAAAGGACGGAACCTTCATTAACATAACACTAAATCTACACCCATTGAGCCGACACTGCTTTTCTAATCTGCATTTCTGCAATTCTTCAACTCTGAATTCCTTACAGCCTCCACTCCTACTTCCACTTTCCCTCAACCTATTTACCTACTAAACACTATGTCAAGGCTTTCTTATACTCCCCACATTACTCAGTGTCTACCTAATCATGCGTCTTTATCCTTCCCCCCTAGTCTCCTACACCTCCTGCTCCCTCCCCTCCTCTGTTTCCCTCCATCTCTCTGTAAACTTTCCCCTCCTTTCCTGTTACCCTACTTTCACTCACGTCTACCCCATGGTCCTGCTACCCCACAACTCAGCCCTGCTCCCTCTCTCCCTTCCCTGTCACCTCCCCACACCCCCATCCACATCACACTGACCTCTCTCCCTACCCACCTCCTGCAGTTTCCCCTCCTAGCTCTGGAACCCGCACCATCACTACTCTCTCATCATCCCTGCACTCAAAGTTAATCTCTCCTCATCGCTTCAGCAACCCTGATAATCTCATTCCCTTCTCTCCCACAAACCCATACCCCCTATCCTGTGCCCTGTGGAATGCCAGATCTGTTTGTAACAAACTGGTCCCCACTCATGGCCTTTTCATTTCCAACTCCCTACACCTACTAGCCATTACTGAAACTTGGATTACGCCCTCTGACACTACTTCTCCTGCTGCTCTCTCTGCTGGGGGCCTCGCATTCACACACACACCCCGACCTGGGGGTCGCCATGGGGGTGGTGTTGGGGTCCTTTTACCTTCTAGTTACTCCTACCAACTCATACCACCAGAACCATCCCTTACATTCTCTACATTTGAGGTCCATACTATACGCCTCTTCCAACCAGTCCATCTTAGAGTAGCTGTCATTTACCGCCCCCCTGGCGTTGCTTCCAAATTCATCGACAACTTTGCTTCCTGGCTTCCTCTCTTCTGACATTCCCTCCATTATCCTAGGCGATTTCAACATCCCTATTGACATCCCCACACAATCCCCTGCCTCTAAACTCCTTAACCTCACCTCTTCACTTGGTCTCTCCCAGTGGACCTCCTCACCCTCCCATGTGAATGGGAGCTCACTGGATCTGGTCTTCACTCACCGCTGTGATATTTCTGATTTTTCAAATTCCCCATTTCCCCTCTCTGACCACCACCTGCTCTCCTTTAACCTCTCTCTCTCGACTTCCCCATCTCTACCTCCCAAGGCTACCGTCACTAAGCGTAGCATTGAGGCTATTGACACCACATTCCTTTCCTCCCTGTTTGACTCATTTCTCTCTCCTATTCTCTCTCTCTCATGCCCTGAACAAGCCACCTCCATATACAATGCATCCCTTACTTCTGCTCTTGACTCTGTTGCTCCACCAACCACTATTCACCCTCGCAAATTAACACCTCAACCCTGGCACACCAAATGCACCAGATATCTGCAAAAATGCTCACGTACTGCTGAGCGACACTGGAGGAAATCACGCTCTAAGGCAGACTTCCTCCATTTCAAAGTTATGCTCTCATCCTTCAGTGCTGCCCTTTCTCTTGCTAAACAGTCATACTTCAAGAACCTCATCTCCTCCCAGTCTTCCAACCCCCGGCGCCTCTTTGCCACTCTCAACTCACTCCTCTGCCCACCTCCACCTCGTCTCCCTTCCTCACTCTCTGCTCTTGACTTTGCCACTTACTTCACATCCAAAATTGACTCCATACGTAAGGACATCACATCACACCAGACCATCAGTAGCCAGCTTTCCCCCATCCCTTACCACCCCTCCCCATCCCTCCCACCTACTCTGACCTCTTTCTCCCATGCAACTGGAGAGGAAGTCATGGCCCTCATTCGTTCCTGTCCCCTCACCACCTCCCCACTTGACCCTATCCCCTCCCACCTCCTCCGCTACCTCTCTCCTTCTGCTTGTTCTCACCTTTCCCACCTTCTCAATCTCTCCCTCTCATCAGGCACTGTCCCCTCTGCCTTCAAGCATGCACTCATCTCTCCTATTCTTAAAAAACCTACCCTTGATCCAAACACTCTCTCCAACTACCGACCCATCTCTCTCCTCCCTTTTGCCTCCAAACTCCTTGAGCGTATTGTCTACAACTGCCTTACTGCCTTTCTTTCCTCACACTCACTACTTGACCCATTCCAGTCTGGCTTCCGTCCTCTCCACTCCACTGAAACTGCCCTTATAAAAGTATGCAATGACCTCCATGCTGCTAAATCTAAGGGACACTACTCTCTACTTATTCTACTTGATCTCTCTGCTGCTTTTGACACTGTGGACCATCCTCTCCTACTGCAAATCCTTCACTCCATTGGTCTGCGCGACACTGCCATCTCTTGGCTGTCTTCCTACCTCACTGACCGTTCATTCTCTGTCTCTTCTCATGACTCCACCTCCCCCTCACTTCCACTAACTGTAGGTGTACCCCAAGGTTCTGTCCTTGGTCCTCTCCTCTTCTCTCTCTATACGTCCTCACTAGGTAAGCTCATTAGTTCTTTTGGTTTCCAATATCATCTCTATGCTGATGACACCCAAATCTATCTTTCCTCTCCAGACCTCTCCCCTGCTCTCCTCACTCGTATCTCCAACTGTCTCTCTGCTACCTCTTCCTGGATGTCCCAGCGCTTTCTTAAACTTAACATGTCTAAGACCGAACTGATCATCTTTCCTCCCTCCCGCATAACCTCACCTCCTACAATCTCATTATCTATTGATGGCACTACTATCTCCTCTAGCCCCCAAGTGCGCTGTCTTGGAGTAATCCTTGACTCCTCCCTCTCCTTCAAACCACACATTCAGCACCTCTCACAAACCTGCCGTTTTAATCTAAAAAATATTTCCAGGATCAGGCCCTTTCTGACCCAGGATGCTATTAAGACTCTTATCCACTCACTGGTCATCTCCAGACTGGATTACTGTAATCTCCTCCTGACTGGCATTCCTGACAAACACCTCTCTCCACTCCAATCTATCCTCAATGCTGCTGCCCGGCTCATTTTCCTCACCACTACGCACTACGTCTACCTCTCCTCTCTTACTAGACCTTCACTGGCTCCCCTTCCCTTTCAGAATCCATTTCAAGCTTCTCACACTCGCTTACAAAGCCCTCACCCACTCCTCTCCCATCTACATCTCTGATCTTATATCCCTTTACATTCCCACACGTCCTCTTCGCTCTGCTAATGCACGATGACTTTCCTGCCTACGGATCACCTCCTCCCACTCCTACCTCCAAGATTTTTCACGTGCTGCACCACTTCTCTGGAATTCCCTACCTCTCCCCCTCAGACTCTCCACCTCTCTACAAAACTTCAAACGGGCTCTCAAGACCCACTTCTTCACCAAACCCAGCCAAATCTCATCCTAACCCTCTGTTCTATTCTCTCCATGTACCCCATCTGTGTCACCCCTGTCTGTCTACCCCTCCCCTTTAGAATGTAAGCTCTCACGAGCAGGGCCCTCTTCCCTCATGTGCTTATCCTTTCTTACTTTAATAATCTTCAACTGCATCAACTCCAGCAGTCTTCTGCCACCTGATACTTATTCCAGTGTCATCTGCTGATGTAACTATGTTTATTTACCCTGTACTTGTCCTATACTGTCATCAACTGTAAGTTGCTGTTTTCCTGTTTGATTATTCATGCACTCTGTAATTGGGCGCTGCGGAACCCTTGTGGCGCCATATAAATAAAGGATAATAATAATAATAACAACACAGGACGCTAGCGGCGGATGCTTGGTTTGATGTGCAGAACATCAAACCAAGTGTCTATCACATGCCACCACGGGAGCGCGCAATCCTGGGTACACACTGCACGATATAAGCGATATGTCACAACAAAATGGCATTTCGGTGCGACATCACTCCAGTGTTTTCCCAGCTTATGGAGTACTGGCATTCTAGTTATACCCCTTTCACACCGCACAAATAACCCGGTATCGAGCCAGCATATTGCCGGGTCGACACGGGTCAGTGTGCGGTGTGAAAGCGCCATAGTCGAAATCCCGGGTAAATCCCAGTGTTATTCCCGGGTTGAATACCGGGTCAGTGGCAGCTTACACGGGCTCCCTGGTCGATGCCATCCGGGACCCGTTCACCACAACAGGGAGTGCGGCGCGGAGATGATCTCATCTCCCAGCGCCGGCTGCGCCCCCCCGCCGCTATGACAACCCGCCCCGGCATATTGCCGAGTCGGGGAAGCCAGCAGTAGCGTCCAGTGCCGGATCCCACCCGGAAAAGACCCGTTTCCAATTCCCGGGTGGGATCCGGCATTGGCGGTGTGAAAGGGGTATTACCGTATTATCAGTAGATACTTTATACATTGTTACATTGTTTCCACTATAGGAATTGTGAGGCTGAAAGAACCTTTCCACCAGCCTTTCCCAGTGGAAGATTATCTGGACCTCTTTGATTTGGCAGCACAAAATATTCAAGATAATCACAGAGGAGACACAGAATTAGAAGCAGGGTGGATGGATCCCATCCTCACAGGTAGGACACTGCGGAGGAACAGATACAGGAGCCGCATGATATACCTGTTAATGATTTAATAGTGGAAATTGCCGGCCAATGAAAGTCTTTCCTCCTCTTGATTCAGGAGAGGCCAGTGCATCCACCATGTGGGACAACAGTGCTTGGTCTTATTTCTATGATAA
This sequence comes from Pseudophryne corroboree, assembly GCF_028390025.1. NCBI lineage: Eukaryota > Metazoa > Chordata > Amphibia > Anura > Myobatrachidae > Pseudophryne > Pseudophryne corroboree. The sequence goes on along the minus strand of NC_086446.1, from coordinate 714,950,595 downwards.
TGTCACCAACACAGAACCTCCAGTGTTAATCCAAGACTTCATCCATTCCATCCAGCCACGGGCAAAGTTTATTGTCATGCTTCGGGATCCGGTGGAGAGGTCAGATAATGGTTAATGCTATTTTCCTAATGCTATGGTGGGTTTCCGAGACGGAGAAGCCAGCATGAAAACAAGTTTATTGCTGATTCTCGGAACCCTTAAAGAGTACCAGTCTCAGCTGTGTCTTTTGTGGCCTGGACTAATTTTTATAAATACGAGGCAGTGAAAGTACTACAAACACCGTGATGTCACCAAGGTGTCCACTTCATGCCCAATTTGTATGAATCATTGGTCGCTAGAGAATTAGCTTTGGGTGTATGAAATTATTTTTGTATGCTCATGTTCAGAAATGATTTTAAAGAAAGTTGATTTTCTCTCTTACTATATTTATAATTTATAACTGCATGTTGACCCAGAAAGTGAGTCGCAGGGGGGAATTCAATTGTTTACCCCCACGGCTGCCACTAGATGGTGCCTGAGGGAGCAATTCAATTGTTGCTCCAGTTGGGTGTGAATGCCGTGGGGGTAGTCACATTTCTGCTCCCAGCTTCCTGAGGTGGCGAGCAGAAATGTGAGAACACTCTGTGGTTTGGGTGCTCTAATCAGGAGTTTAGATGGGCTTAGCAGCTATACGCGGCTAAACCTGGTCTTATTAGATGTGACAAATGCAATATTGGGTGCCTGGGACAATTGAATTGCTCCACAGGGTGCTCATTAAGTATAGCAGTGCCCATAACAATTGAATCGTACCCATATTATTGGTTTGCTGCTGTACTCATTTGAAGTGTGCTTGACTGTAGTGTTGGATCTTGTATGCTACCAGGTATAGAGGAAACCTCTCATGAAGTCCTAGAGTGACCGACCTAGGTTACCCTGGAAGATTGTGCATCATTCTCAGTACATTTAAGTACACAGTGTAGCATCACATAGGTAAGAGATGGTTCTGTTTCCATAGTCACATCAGCAATATTTGGATATGCTTGCCAAGCAGGGGCAAAGCACTTGGCTAGATATACAGGATGAGCAGGGGAGGCGCTGGGTTAGATATACTGACTGAGCAGGGGGAGGTGTTGGGTTAGATATACTGCCTGAGCAGGGGAGGTGCTGGGTTAGATATACAGGCTGAGCAGGGGAGGTGCTGGGTTAGATATACAGGCTGAGCAGGGGAGGTGCTGGGTTAGATATACAGGCTGAGCAGGTGGAGGTGCTGGGTTATATATACTGACTGAGCAGGGGAGACGCTGGGTTAGATATACTGGCTGAGCAGGGGAGGTGCTGGGTTAGATATACAGGCTGAGCAGGGGAGGTGCTGGGTTAGATATACTGGCTGAGCAGGTGGAGGTGCTGGGTTAGATATACAGGCTGATCAGGGGAGGTGCTGGGTTAGATATACTGGCTGAGCAGGTGGAGGTGCTGGGTTAGATATACAGGCTGATCAGGGGAGGTGCTGGGTTAGATATACAGGCTGAGAAGGGGATGAGCTGGGTTAGATATACAGGCTGAGTAGGGGATGAGCTGGGTTAGATATACAGGCTGAGTAGGGGATGAGCTGGGTTAGATATACAGGCTGAGTAGGGGATGAGCTGGGTTAGATATACAGGCTGAGCAGGTGGAGGTGCTGGGTTATATATACTGACTGAGCAGGGGAGACGCTGGGTTAGATATACTGACTGAGCAGGGGAGGTGCTGGGTTAGATATACAGGCTGAGCAGGGGAGGTGCTGGGTTAGATATACAGGCTGAGCAGGGGAGGTGCTGAGTTAGATATACAGGCTGAGCAGGGGAGGTGCTGGGTTAGATATACAGGCTGAGCAGGGGAGGTGCTGGATTAGATATACTGGCTGAGCAGGTGGAGGTGCTGGGTTAGATATACAGGCTGAGTAGGGGATGAGCTGGGTTAGATATACAGGCTGAGTAGGGGATGAGCTGGGTTAGATATACATGCTGAGTAGGGGATGAGCTGGGTTAGATATACAGGCTGAGCAGGTGGAGGTGCTGGGTTATATATACTGACTGAGCAGGGGAGACGCTGGGTTAGATATACTGACTGAGCAGGGGAGGTGCTGGGTTAGATATACAGGCTGAGCAGGGGAGGTGCTGGGTTAGATATACAGGCTGAGCAGGGGAGGTGCTGGGTTAGATATACATGCTGAGCAGGGGAGGTGCTGGGTTAGATATACAGGCTGAGCAGGGGAGGTGCTGGGTTAGATATACTGGCTGAGCAGGGAGGTGCTGGGTTAGATATACAGGCTGAGCAGGGGAGTTGCTGGGTTAGATATACAGGCTGAGGAGGGGAGGTGCTGGGTTAGATATACTGGCTGTGCAGGGGCAGGTGCTGGGTTATATATACTGACTGAGCAGGAGAGGTGCTGGGTTAGATATTAGATATACTGGCTGAGCAGGGAGGTGCTGGGTTAGATATACTGGCTGAGCAGGGAGGTGCTCGGTTAGTTTGTAATGCGGATGCTAATTAAACATTTAGTATTCATAGTTCTGTCCGGGCTTGCGTTAGAAACTAACAACACCTCTTGCATGGTCATACAGTGTATGGAGCAGGGGTGGCCAACCAGTCAGTGGCAAAGAGCCATAAAAGATCTGTAGTCAAGAGTAAGAAACATTATCATGCAGTTGCTGAAGGTGTGCACGTGAAAATGGGGGCATGTCCTAGTTGTCACAAAGCCACACCCCATTTTTGTGCGCACACTTTTCTGTATGACATTTCTAGGAGTATGACCTTGTGTCATAACCCCGTTTTTAGTCTTGTTGTACAATTCCACATACATATAATGCCCCAGTACAGTGCCACAGACATATAAAAATGCAAAATAATGAGTGCCTCCACAGTGACAGATACATATATGCCCCCAGTGCCAGATACACATGCCCTCACAGTGCCAGATACTTATGCTCCCACAGTGCCAGATACATACTGTATATGCCCCCAGTGCCAGATACACATATCCTCACAGTGCCAGATACATAATGCCCCCACAGTGCCAGATACATAATGCCCCCACAGTGCCAGATACATAGTGCCAGATACATAATGCCCCCACAGTGCCAGATACATAATGCCCCCACAGTGCCAGATACATAATGCCCCCACAGTGCCAGCTACACATGCCCTCACAGTGCCAGCTACACATGCCCTCACAGTGCCAGCTACACATGACCCCACAGTGCCAGCTACACATGACCCCACAGTGCCAGATACACATGCCTCCACAGTGCTATCCCCCACAGTGCCAGGTACACATGCCCTCACAGTGCCAGCTACACATGCCCTCACAGTGCCAGCTACACATGACCCCACAGTGCCAGCTACACATGACCCCACAGTGCCAGATACACATGCCTCCACAGTGCTAGATACACATGCCCCCACAGTGCCAGATACACATGTCCCCCACAGTGCCAGGTACACATGTCCCCCACAGTGCCAGGTACACATGTCCCCCACAGTGCCAGATACACGTGTCCCCCACAGTGCCAGGTATACGTCCCCCACAGTGCCAGGTACACATGTCCCCCACAGTGCCAGGTACACATGTCCCCCACAGTGCCAGGTACACATGTCCCCCACAGTGCCAGGTACACATATGCCCCACAGTGCCAGATACACATGCCCCCACAGTGCCAGATAAATATATGCCCCCAGTGCCAGATACATATATGCCCCACATTACCAAATACATATATGCCCCCAGTGCCAGATACACATGTCCCCACAGTGCCAGATACATATATACCCCGCAGTGCCATGTACACATATGCCCCACAGTGCCATGTACACATATTCACCACAGTGCCAGATATATATATATATATATATATATATATATATATTTGCCCCACAGTGACAGATTCATACAGTATATGCCCCAAGTGCCAGATACACATGTCCCCCACAGTGCCAGATACACATGTCCCCCACAGTGCCAGATACACATGTCCCCCACAGTGCCAAATACACATGTCCCCCACAGTGCCAGATACACATGTGCCCCACAGTGCCAGATACACATATGCCCCAAGGTGCCAGATACGTATATGCCCCCATTGCCAGATACACATGTCCCGACAGTGCCAGATACATATATGCCCACACAGTGCCAGATACATATATGCTGTCGAAGTCAGAAAAATGTCTCAATGCACACTGCCATATTCGCACCGCACACTGGTCCGTGCTGCGCATGCGTATGCTCTCCCGTGGAAGCGCATACCCGCAATAGCGTGCACTCGCACGCGCAGTATGCGCATTTACGGTAGAGTTTATGTGATCGTAGCGTGCGACTCATTCGTTACAAAAGTTCACAATTAATGTCGTTTATAGATCATGTTCCCCTCAATAGTTTCTGTAAGTTTGGTTTAGATAGAATGTCCCTGAGCGGAGGAGTCCCTCTTTGTATTGCACGAAGGGTCTAACAGGAGTCATACAGCAGTATTTGGTACCCATCGGAAGAGTATTTAATTAGCAATATTCCGGTGTTGGTTTGGAGCGTATTAATCGCTCGTGCGAATAGTTATGAACATAAGAAGTTTATGTCCATTTCTATTATTTACCCATACTCAGGTATGCGGCGGGAAACCCAGTTTCCCACCCACCTGAGCCGTTTAAACTCAGCACAGCCCACCTGTATGAATCAACCTATGACCTTTGGTTACAGTACAGGGCCGAATTCCTGTGTCCAATAAACTGAAGGATTGTAGGACCAGGAGATTGCATTGTGTGTGGGGCATAAATAGGCAGGCCGACCACATCCAGCTCTCACTCTCTCATCAACGGTTATCTGCTGATAATCGGGAGCTGGATATCGAGGCGCAGGCGATCATACCCTTTGTGCGTAAGTTCTCTCCGTAATCATTGTCTTTCTGTGAGCCAATTCCTCTCTCTCCCTCTGTGTCTATTTCTCTCTCTCTATTTTCTCTTTTCTCTCGTAACTCCCCTAGACTAAACTTTATAGTATTGTATTGTATTGTGTTAGGCCAGGATAGTATTGTAGTTTATCCCTTAGTTAGGTGTTTGGTTAGGAAGTCTTTGTTATATTGTAGTGTATCATTTGTACTGTGTTACTCTTTTACAAGTATACTAGATATAATACAGATAATAGGCTTTGGAACCCTAAAACAGTATCTGTGTATTTACTATAGTGTTAAGTGTTCACTTGAGCGTCGGTGACGCTCAAACAGCTTTGTAGGTAGTCAGGCTACACAAAGTTGCATTTACACCCTGTACTCACATTAAAGGTATTCTGTGTGTTTCGTCGGTATAAGGTTTAATATCAAGGTATAGTGTTGTGAGCGTCTGCATCGCTGGTGACCTCCTCGTGGTCTCGAGTGTATGCTACGCCATAGCGAATCATTCCCCTAGACATAACCAATAACGTGTCCTGTGATCGCTGGGCCGTGAGCGAACGTGACGCTTGAGCGTCTCGCCTACGGCTGAGCGATCGTTACGCAAATAGCGTACCATTACGGTATTTCTTAAGTAAACAGCGTACAGTGTTCTTAGCTTCATAAGGGTTGTTTATACGACATAGGAATTTAGCATTGTCAATTGGGGACTCGTCCGATCCTTTTCACATCTGCACTAGGTAGATCAGCAGACATTATCCCCCAGCAAAAGGGTGGGAGGTTGTCTCGCAGTTGCTGACGGGATAAGCGTCTGCTTCACTTAGGTAAAGAGTGCTGAAGGAATCCGGTAACCGGAAGTAAGAACAAAACGCTTGTCTTTTAAAAACTGTTTATTTGTCTTTTGTCTTGCGTACGCACGCATATATCTGCATTTCTGTTCCATTTTTCGTATATCACTATTCCTGTTTGCCAAATTTTATAGTTGATAGAAAGTGCTAAAAGGAGATTTGCTGTTATTTAATAAATAGAGGTAATAGTTAAAGAATAGAACAACACACGGCTTGTCCGAGAGACGAGGCAGCCAGTGTGCAGTGTGGATTGCGGTAGATGATCAGGGATCATCTACATTGATAAAATATATATTGTGTTACGGTGGATCCTTTGCATTGCGTACACGTGTCGCTAACAAAGACTAGCGTACGCAATCCGAAAGGCAGACGCACGCAGCGTACATTACGCAACGTAGCGTCTGGTTACGCCCACGTAGCTCAAGTTGTGATAAAGTTGAATTAGCGCAAAAGCGATAAGTAGCGCAAAAGCGATAAGTGGCGCAAAGGCGATAAGTAACGCACAGCGGTAGATAACGCAAATCTATTTTTGGAAAATCTGAAATTTAGTTTAACAGATCCTGCTCCTAATTGGTAACACTCTTGGCCTGAAGACAATTTCTGCGCAGAAATAGATATAGAAACAAAAGTGTACATGTGTTGAGTGAGTGTGTTTTGTATACAAAAGTTTATATAACTTTAAGGTGGAACCAAAAGGAAAGTCGGGTACTCGTTAAGGAACATACGTGTAAGTGACATATACGGTGGCCAGGGAGGCATCTCTGGTTAAATAATATTTGAGCATTAGAGTATAGCGGACCATAAGGTAACAAGACCAGGAGGTCATAAGGTAACAAGACCAGGAGGTCATAAGGAACAAGACCAGGAGGTCATAAGGTAAAAAGGTCCGCTATAAAAGTCCAGTGGCACAACGCCTGGGGTGTTGGTGCAGAACCCATATAGGCCATTAAGCTCTGGCTGAAGGAATTCGCAGCCGAAATTTTCGATTCCACTGGTCGCTCCGCACATAAGATTAGTTGCTTATGTGCTGAACGATTGTACCGCACGTAATTGTGTGCATTAGTAAACCTGACCGGTACTATTTGTGTACGAAGGTCATAAACGCTATTTGTACATTCTGACGTGATTTGTGTAATTTTTTATTTTTGGAAGGGAAGTTCGCTGGTCACTCAGGAACTATCTAACAACCCCAACGTTTACTGGAAAGAGTAAGTGTCCTGCGGGTATCCCTCATATGTTCCAGTAAACTGAAGGTTCCATAGGGGCCCTGTATCGAGTACGCCAGCACCACGTCGGTGTGATCAGGTCGTATTGGTCGAGGTGGGCGAGTGAGTGGGGTACTCGGTAAACCGCCACCGCCGGCCTACTGCGGAGTAATTTGGTTGTCTGTAAAGGCTTGCTGAAAACCTTGATACAGAAAATCCAAGGAGGACTAAGCAACACCTACAGACGATGGGGGCCAGTTGCTCAGGTAGGGGGCGATCAACCCTGGTTCAGGTTGATTCTGTGAACCGACCAGTTGGGTCGGCACGATATGTAATGTGTGAAAAATATGGAATTCACACCGAATCTTTATGTGATGAATGGGAGAGAATGACTGTTCAAGACAGAGACAAGTTCCCAAGAATAGGTAGCTTCAGTCCGGAAGTGTTACAAAATTTAAGGAGGAGGATATGTCTCGTAAAATCATCAAAGAGACGAATTCAGCATCATGATTACTTACAGTTATGGCACCAGGAAGGTGAGATACAGAGAGGTTTGGCTCTGGCGGCAGGATCTGGGGCAGTCAGGAAGTTGATTGCCACAGCTCCTCCTCCACCATATATTGCAGGAGAGAAGTTGATTGCGGAGAGAAACGCACTGGGTTGTAAAACACAAACTCTTAGTAACAATGTAAATGTTAATGATGTTAACCAAATAACTCATGCAAGTATTAACCCGTGCAAGTTGTACCCTGTTTTGAACCTTCCTCAGGAGTGTGAACAAGAAGACGATTCGGCAACGATTTCAGCGCTCTCTCTAGCGGCCACCATAGCAGAGACCACAGTAGGCACAGCACCACCCACGAGATTAGTGAAGGCCCCTAGCGGAGGGATAGGTGAGGTCGTGTCAGCGGGTAAGTACGGCACCATGCATTACACTGAAACAATTGTACCACAAGTTGTAGAATCTACACAGAATGAAGTTGTTAGAATTGCTCCTGTAAAGGTGATAGTAGTTCCCAATGGGAAAACAGATGCATCAGGAGTCACACCCGTCAGGAACATTGCCATGTATTGCCCGTTAACTAGAATGGAATTGAGGACCATAGTGTCTGAATTCCCAGACCCCAGAAAGGATTTAGTGGCAAGCCAAAAATACATCAGGGATTTAGGAAACACTTTAGAGCCCAATAATAAGGATTGGCAGATAGTGTTAAGAGCTTGCTTACCTCCCAGTGTCGACTCAGTTAAATTCTTAGCTGATTGTCTATTAGATAAAGATGTACCACTTACAGATGTGTACGACCAGGATAATGTAAAAAGGATAAATTTGCAGCTAAAAGAATATTTCCCAGCCGTTGCTAAATGGAATAAACTATTCTCCATTAAACAAAAGGAGTCTGAAACGGCAGCAGAATATTTCCACCGGGCATTATCAGAAATGGCAAAATACACTGGTATAGAAGACATAAAGACCAACCCAAACCATCGAGAAGTAGCAGTATCTGTACTGATGGATGGTTTGAAAGAAACATTAAAGGCTAGGGTACAGACCACGCAGCCATGCTGGCGAGGTCTGTCAGTGTCCACTTTGAGAGAGGCTGCTGTTGATCACGACAAAAACATCACTAGGCACAGGGAGTCGCAAAGTGATAAGTTGATGTCCGTAAGTATACAGGCGCTGACCACAAGGCAGCCTGCGTATGTACCACCGAATCCTGTGGATAAGGCAAGTATGATAACATGTTTTTCTTGTAACAAACCAGGACATTTTGCACGAGACTGTAGAGTAAGAAATGTACAAAGATCTTTTCAACCCCCTAGACAACAACACCACACACGACATTGGGAGCAGGGTCCACAGAGGCGGAGTTTTGAGCCACATACAGGGGAAACAAAAAGATATCCCCCAAACAGAGATTGGCATGCCTCTGGTAGTTCCCAGCTAACCCCCGCACAAGTAGTTGCTGCCAATGGGATTCAGGGCGGTCAGCATACCCAATAGGGGTGTGGCCATACCTGTAATCTGCAACCAGTTAAATTGATTGCCAGTCTTGGAAGCGAACCAGAGATTGCAATCAATGTGGCTGGTAAAACTTTAAACTTTCTTGTAGACACAGGGGCGGCCAAGTCAGTGATAAATTCGACAGTGGGCATGAGAACCACTGGTAGGACAGTTCCAGCCATAGGAGTAACAGGAGTAGTCCAGCACTACCCTGTTAGCAAACCAGCCGAGATTACAATAGGGCCTCTGCACACCAAGCATTCCTTTTTGCTGGCTGCATCGGCACCGACCAATCTCCTGGGAAGAGACTTACTATGTAAAATGGGTTGCGTCATTTATTGTACTCCTGAAGGTGTATTCTTGGACATACCTGAGAATCACGCTCAAGAAGTACGAGATATGTTAGACTCCCCATCAAAATTAATGTCACATTCCATTATGACAAATAGGAATCCATCCCAGGTAGAAGAGATGACATCTCAGATACCAGATTCACTTTGGACAAAAGATGGACAAGACACTGGATTAATGGCAAACGTAGCTCCAGTAGTAGTGCAAGTAAAAGATGGTAGGATAGCTCCAAAAATCCCACAGTATCCTCTGAAGCCAGAGGTGGAGTTAGGAGTTTTTCCCGTAATAGAGCGCTTGCTACAACAGGGCATTCTAGTAAGAACGTCCAGCACAGCAAATAGTCCCATCTTCCCTGTTAAAAAGAGTGGGGGGAGGGGTTACAGGCTAGTGCAGGATCTAAGGGGGATTAACAAAATAGTCGAGAGTCAGTTCCCCGTAGTGCCTAATCCAGCTGTCATCCTAATGCAAATTCCTCCCACTGCCAAATTTTTCACTGTTATTGACCTCTGCTCCGCTTTCTTTTCGGTACCTCTGCACCCTGACAGTCAATATTTGTTTGCATTCACATACAGAGGAGTCCAATACACGTGGACTCGATTACCCCAAGGTTTCATAGATAGTCCAAGTATATTTTCTCAGGCTTTGCATGATTGTTTACAGTCTTTTCAACCAGAAAGTGGATCAGTGTTGATACAGTATGTGGATGATCTACTACTGTGTTCTGATTCATTGGAGGCATCCCTGAAAGATACGAAACAGCTCCTGTTTCATCTTTCAGACACAGGTCACAAGGTCTCCAAAGACAAGTTGCAATTATGCCAAGCTAAGGTAAAATATTTGGGACACTGTCTAACACAAGGACTGAGACACCTGACCGCTGATAGAATCCAAGCCATTAGAGACATGACACTACCACAAACCCAGCAACAGATCAGAACGTTTTTAGGAATGTGTGGGTATTGCCGTAATTGGATCCCAGGGTTTTCCATATTGGCACTACCTCTGCAGGAAATGGTCTCCTCAAACAAACCTGATCGGATTTCGCATACAGACGAATCTGAAACGGCATTTGAGAGACTCAAACAGTGTCTAACGCAGGCACCTGCACTAGGTATGCCAGACTATGGGAAACCCTTTGAACTATACGGAACAGAAAGTGCTGGGTGCGCAGCAGGTGTACTAACACAAAAACACGGTGACGCCAGCAGGCCAGTTGCATACTACAGCGCTCAGCTAGATACGGTAGCGCGGTCCCTCCCCACATGCTTGCGTAGCGTTGCGGCGATAGCATTGCTAGTGACGAAAAGCGAAGATGTCGTGCTAGGCCACAACCTCACAATCCATACACCACATGCAGTATCTGCCTTATTAAATTCTGCCCAAACCAGACATGTCTCATCAGCAAGGTTTACGAGATGGGAATTGGCATTAATGGCCCCAGTAAACATCACCATAAGGAGATGCAGCGCATTAAACCCTGCAACATTTCTCCCAGGTGTGCCTGGACAGGCACAAAGGGTGGGAGGTGAGAGTGATGGGGAAGGAGGATTTTATACAAAGGAGGATGCACATGATTGTATGGAATATTTGACCCAAAATTTTACCGCAAGGCCTGACATCAGTGACAATCCACTAGAAGATGCAGAACTCACGTTCTACACGGACGGTAGTTGTCACAGACAGTCAGACTCGGGAGACTTGTGTACTGGATACGCAGTCGTAGATGACCAAGACACCATAGAAGCGGAACCGCTAGGCCCACCTCACTCAGCCCAGGTTGCTGAACTGGTCGCCCTAACCAGAGCATGTGAATTGGCTAAGGGTAAGTCTGCCAATATCTACACCGATTCTAGATACGCGTTCGGGGTAGTCCATGATTTCGGAGCCCTATGGCGGCTCAGAAATTTCATGACGGCAGCTGGCACACCGATAGCGCATGCAGCGTATATAAAAAGGCTTCTAACAGCGATACAGGAACCCGACAGAGTGGCTGTTATCAAATGTAAAGCACATACGTATAGCCAAGACCCAGTATCCCTTGGTAACAGCCGAGCAGACGAAGCTGCAAAGCTTGCAGCTGCTACCCCCATACGGACAGACACCACACAGTTGATGGTATTTAATACCATCAACACACAGAAGTTGTGTGAGATGCAGAGTTTGTGTTCCACTCAAGAGAGAGCAGTCTGGAAGGCAAAGGGATATGGCCAGGAGCCCTCAGGGCTCTGGACGGATGGACATGGTAAACCAGTGGCCCCCAGGGCATACCTTCCATGTCTGGCTGAAGCAGCTCACGGGCTGACTCATCTAGGCAAGGAGGGGATGTGCAAATTGGTAAGAGCATACTGGTGCGCCCCAGGATTCTCCTCTCATGCTGGTAAAAGAGCAATGTCATGCCTTACCTGTCTGAGAAAGAATATTGGAAAGGCAATACCTACAGAACCCTCCCATATCCCACCTGCCGGCGGCCCTTTCCAAGTAATACAAATTGACTTCATCCAATTGCCCCCATGTAGAAACTTAAAGTATGTACTTGTCTGTATAGATGTTTTCTCGAATTGGGTCGAAGCTTTTCCAGCAGCTACAAATACCGCTATGTTTACAGCTAAGAAAATTGTGCAGGAATTTGTATGTAGATATGGTATCCCTAGAATCATTGAAAGTGATAGGGGTACCCATTTTACAGGTGATGTCTTTCAAGGAATGTGTAAGTTGATGGGAATTGATAGCAAGCTGCACACTCCGTACCGTCCACAGGCGAGTGCGAAGGTCGAAAGAGTGAACAGCACTATTAAAAATAAATTGAGTAAAGTAATGGCAGAGACAGGATTGACGTGGCCAGAAGCTTTACCCATTGTTTTGTATAGCATCAGAACCACTCCCAGGTCCCCTCTTAATCTGTCTCCTTTTGAAATTCTGTTTGGTCGACAACCGCATGTCATGATTAACCCTCAGGATGATTTGAAATGTAACAATGAAGTAACTGTAAAGTACTTGATTAACATGAGTAAGCAGTTGAGGAGTCAAAATGATAATCTGAAGTTGGTGATTCCTGATTTACCAGATAGTAATTGTCATGACATTGAACCTGGGGATTATGTAATGATACGAAATTTTCTACGCTCAGGTTGTCTTATTGATAGATGGGAAGGACCATACCAGGTCTTATTGACTAGCACCACAGCATTGAAGGTTGCTGAGAGAGAGACTTGGGTCCATTCATCCCACTGCAAGAAGGTTGCTGACCCAGAGAAGTCCCGTGATAAGGAACAGACGGTAGAGGTTGTATCACTGGAGTGTCTGTTCCAGGAGGACTGAGGCGGCACCTGAGCCTTGAAGATCGAAAGCAGTTGTCGACTCCCTTCTCCCTTGATATTTCTTTTTCCCCTTTCTCATTCTTCTCCATTTCCTCCTCAAAGATGGACTTGCCCAAAGAGACTGTGATCCGGATTTTGATGTTAACCATGATGTTGACCAGAGCAGTCTGTTCCGGCGAGAGTACCATAGAGGTCGAGAGAGGTTCTGGAATGGGTTCCGATTATGATGATGGAGGCGTAGTTTTCCAAGATCAACCAATCCAACAAGCAAAGGCGAGTATCAGAAAACGATCCGATAGAAGAAATTGTGATGGATTGTTAGCTGAGGAAAATTGTATCTGTAGGCTCTGTGGTAATCTGGTTGAAGATGGATGCATAAAGCAATGCCAATCTAGTTTTAATATCCATATGGACCGGCATCCATTGAGTGACTATCACTCTCTAGTGGGTAACGTGTTGAACCAAACAGATTGTTGGGTATGCTCTCAAGTACCTCAGGGTCACAGCAAATCAGGGCTAGTACCATTTCCTTTAACGTTAGGGGAGGTACTTGAGCTAAGTGGTGGGAGACCGGTGGACCGGAGGTTTAACATCTCCAGCCCTCCCAGTTTGAAGCTCCACCAATACCATGTGGATAGGTCCCTCTTATGTTTTAACATCTCCAATCCTAGAAAACCGGGAAATTGGGAAGTGTCATGGAGCAACCTTACCATGACCTTTTCACACAGAGCAGATAGAATGCCTACAGATACAGAGCTTGTACGCCACATAGCCAGTAGAGGAAAATCTTTCCGGTATAGGTATACCTTAGGAAATAGAATTACTAAAGTTGGAGAGGTATCACCAGGATACTGTGCACATATCGTACAAACCGATACATGTATTAGACAGATGGAAGAATTAGGGTCAGGAGATTTCACCTGGAAGGTTTGTAACATGGTCATGTCCTTCTCCGTCCCTTATGTTCTCCCCGATGATGCATATTTCATATGCGGGAGAAAGGCGTACAAGTGGCTTGCCCCAAACTCTGAAGGATTGTGTTATATTGGAAAAGTATTGCCTGAAGTGATGACTGTAACACATGACAAAATGAAAGACATACACCGTGGTGCCCAAGCTCCTTATACTCACACTCACTACGAGCACCTTGTTAAAAGACAACTGTCAGAAAGGTTAGAGCATCCGGCCTCTGATCTTATCCATGAATCCACCGGGATTCAGGTTCTGGTAGCGTTAGATTTCACTCGTACCGCTCGAGGAGTGATGAATTATAAATACATTTCCGCACTCGCCAATTTGTTAGATAATATCACTGAAATGTATGATGACACGTTTAGATACACTGGAAGAGAACTTCAAGCTTACAAAACAGAACTAGTTCAGCATAGGATGGTTCTTAATTACCTTACAGCAGTAACAGGCGGATATTGTGTTACATTGGCAACACAGTACGGTATAAAGTGTTGCACGTATATCACAAATAACACCGAGGATCCGGTAGAGGTCATAGACCAAAAGATGGACGATATTCTGCAATTAAAGTGGGAATTTCGTCGGAAACACAATCTCACCCTTGCTGCTGTAGGTAATGAGCTGACTGGTTGGGTGTCATGGTTGAACCCGCGAAATTGGTTCTCCGGTTTGGGAGAGTGGGCTCAAGGAGTCATAATGGATGTTGGAAAGTTTCTCCTATGTATCTTGGGTGTCGTTATATCTATTGGATTGATATTTAGATGCGGGCAGGCTTTAATGAGGTGCAAACAAAGTACAAAAGTGATGAGCTTGAGGAGCGAGGAAACTGTAATTAACCTGGATTTGATTTATGACCCAATGCTAGAAACCATGACGTAATGATGTAATGAGTATACGGTCCGTCTTTCACCCATTTCTATGTTTTCCTCCGAGGTACAAAGCCAAGGGGCCGACAACGGAAAGATGGAAAGAAGAAGAGCAGACGACCTGATATACAAGATTTTATGGACAATGCCATGGGTACCCCAGTTTCCCTAGGAACTTTAAAATCACGCTAGCCCAACATTTTTTGTAAATCCATGGACGTTGTTTGCTTTACTCACGATTTATGAGCAAAAGCACAAAGAAGAAGACTGCAATCAAACGACACCAATCAAGACCTCAATCGACGAACGTACATTAACCTGACATAGAATATCATTGCATTTTTCGTAAGTGTTCTTTATCTTCATCTCTGCAACCCTCAGGTAATAACACACATAGTCGATAGGGAATACAGGCACAGATAGCAGCAACCACATACCCCCCCAATTCATGTATCATCAACTAAAATGTGCATCCCCATTGTGTTACAACCACAGCCGAAATGAGCTCGGTAGAGTTTGACAGCCCATCCACAGACCTGTACCACAGGATAAGAAGGAATTCAAATGTATACTTCGCAATACCTCGAAGCTTGATTTACCACACGTACGGCACGATGATACATGACCCCCCCAAACATGGACTCATACCCCCCAAACATGGACTCATACACACATGCTCCTGCTTTCTCACTAGGTCATACTCTCTTCACACCTACTCCATTCTTCCTCCTTTCCCCACCATGGAAATCAATTAACCCCTGACTTACATTTTTCTCCTTAAATATTTTGTGGCAGTTATTATTGACTGCCAAAGGGTGGACTGTCGAAGTCAGAAAAATGTCTCAATGCACACTGCCATATTCGCACCGCACACTGGTCCGTGCTGCGCATGCGTATGCTCTCCCGTGGAAGCGCATACCCGCAATAGCGTGCACTCGCACGCGCAGTATGCGCATTTACGGTAGAGTTTATGTGATCGTAGCGTGCGACTCATTCGTTACAAAAGTTCACAATTAATGTCGTTTATAGATCATGTTCCCCTCAATAGTTTCTGTAAGTTTGGTTTAGATAGAATGTCCCTGAGCGGAGGAGTCCCTCTTTGTATTGCACGAAGGGTCTAACAGGAGTCATACAGCAGTATTTGGTACCCATCGGAAGAGTATTTAATTAGCAATATTCCGGTGTTGGTTTGGAGCGTATTAATCGCTCGTGCGAATAGTTATGAACATAAGAAGTTTATGTCCATTTCTATTATTTACCCATACTCAGGTATGCGGCGGGAAACCCAGTTTCCCACCCACCTGAGCCGTTTAAACTCAGCACAGCCCACCTGTATGAATCAACCTATGACCTTTGGTTACAGTACAGGGCCGAATTCCTGTGTCCAATAAACTGAAGGATTGTAGGACCAGGAGATTGCATTGTGTGTGGGGCATAAATAGGCAGGCCGACCACATCCAGCTCTCACTCTCTCATCAACGGTTATCTGCTGATAATCGGGAGCTGGATATCGAGGCGCAGGCGATCATACCCTTTGTGCGTAAGTTCTCTCCGTAATCATTGTCTTTCTGTGAGCCAATTCCTCTCTCTCCCTCTGTGTCTATTTCTCTCTCTCTATTTTCTCTTTTCTCTCGTAACTCCCCTAGACTAAACTTTATAGTATTGTATTGTATTGTGTTAGGCCAGGATAGTATTGTAGTTTATCCCTTAGTTAGGTGTTTGGTTAGGAAGTCTTTGTTATATTGTAGTGTATCATTTGTACTGTGTTACTCTTTTACAAGTATACTAGATATAATACAGATAATAGGCTTTGGAACCCTAAAACAGTATCTGTGTATTTACTATAGTGTTAAGTGTTCACTTGAGCGTCGGTGACGCTCAAACAGCTTTGTAGGTAGTCAGGCTACACAAAGTTGCATTTACACCCTGTACTCACATTAAAGGTATTCTGTGTGTTTCGTCGGTATAAGGTTTAATATCAAGGTATAGTGTTGTGAGCGTCTGCATCGCTGGTGACCTCCTCGTGGTCTCGAGTGTATGCTACGCCATAGCGAATCATTCCCCTAGACATAACCAATAACGTGTCCTGTGATCGCTGGGCCGTGAGCGAACGTGACGCTTGAGCGTCTCGCCTACGGCTGAGCGATCGTTACGCAAATAGCGTACCATTACGGTATTTCTTAAGTAAACAGCGTACAGTGTTCTTAGCTTCATAAGGGTTGTTTATACGACATAGGAATTTAGCATTGTCAATTGGGGACTCGTCCGATCCTTTTCACATCTGCACTAGGTAGATCAGCAGACATTATCCCCCAGCAAAAGGGTGGGAGGTTGTCTCGCAGTTGCTGACGGGATAAGCGTCTGCTTCACTTAGGTAAAGAGTGCTGAAGGAATCCGGTAACCGGAAGTAAGAACAAAACGCTTGTCTTTTAAAAACTGTTTATTTGTCTTTTGTCTTGCGTACGCACGCATATATCTGCATTTCTGTTCCATTTTTCGTATATCACTATTCCTGTTTGCCAAATTTTATAGTTGATAGAAAGTGCTAAAAGGAGATTTGCTGTTATTTAATAAATAGAGGTAATAGTTAAAGAATAGAACAACACACGGCTTGTCCGAGAGACGAGGCAGCCAGTGTGCAGTGTGGATTGCGGTAGATGATCAGGGATCATCTACATTGATAAAATATATATTGTGTTACGGTGGATCCTTTGCATTGCGTACACGTGTCGCTAACAAAGACTAGCGTACGCAATCCGAAAGGCAGACGCACGCAGCGTACATTACGCAACGTAGCGTCTGGTTACGCCCACGTAGCTCAAGTTGTGATAAAGTTGAATTAGCGCAAAAGCGATAAGTAGCGCAAAAGCGATAAGTGGCGCAAAGGCGATAAGTAACGCACAGCGGTAGATAACGCAAATCTATTTTTGGAAAATCTGAAATTTAGTTTAACAGATCCTGCTCCTAATTGGTAACACTCTTGGCCTGAAGACAATTTCTGCGCAGAAATAGATATAGAAACAAAAGTGTACATGTGTTGAGTGAGTGTGTTTTGTATACAAAAGTTTATATAACTTTAAGGTGGAACCAAAAGGAAAGTCGGGTACTCGTTAAGGAACATACGTGTAAGTGACATATACGGTGGCCAGGGAGGCATCTCTGGTTAAATAATATTTGAGCATTAGAGTATAGCGGACCATAAGGTAACAAGACCAGGAGGTCATAAGGTAACAAGACCAGGAGGTCATAAGGAACAAGACCAGGAGGTCATAAGGTAAAAAGGTCCGCTATAAAAGTCCAGTGGCACAACGCCTGGGGTGTTGGTGCAGAACCCATATAGGCCATTAAGCTCTGGCTGAAGGAATTCGCAGCCGAAATTTTCGATTCCACTGGTCGCTCCGCACATAAGATTAGTTGCTTATGTGCTGAACGATTGTACCGCACGTAATTGTGTGCATTAGTAAACCTGACCGGTACTATTTGTGTACGAAGGTCATAAACGCTATTTGTACATTCTGACGTGATTTGTGTAATTTTTTATTTTTGGAAGGGAAGTTCGCTGGTCACTCAGGAACTATCTAACAACCCCAACGTTTACTGGAAAGAGTAAGTGTCCTGCGGGTATCCCTCATATGTTCCAGTAAACTGAAGGTTCCATAGGGGCCCTGTATCGAGTACGCCAGCACCACGTCGGTGTGATCAGGTCGTATTGGTCGAGGTGGGCGAGTGAGTGGGGTACTCGGTAAACCGCCACCGCCGGCCTACTGCGGAGTAATTTGGTTGTCTGTAAAGGCTTGCTGAAAACCTTGATACAGAAAATCCAAGGAGGACTAAGCAACACCTACAGACGATGGGGGCCAGTTGCTCAGGTAGGGGGCGATCAACCCTGGTTCAGGTTGATTCTGTGAACCGACCAGTTGGGTCGGCACGATATGTAATGTGTGAAAAATATGGAATTCACACCGAATCTTTATGTGATGAATGGGAGAGAATGACTGTTCAAGACAGAGACAAGTTCCCAAGAATAGGTAGCTTCAGTCCGGAAGTGTTACAAAATTTAAGGAGGAGGATATGTCTCGTAAAATCATCAAAGAGACGAATTCAGCATCATGATTACTTACAGTTATGGCACCAGGAAGGTGAGATACAGAGAGGTTTGGCTCTGGCGGCAGGATCTGGGGCAGTCAGGAAGTTGATTGCCACAGCTCCTCCTCCACCATATATTGCAGGAGAGAAGTTGATTGCGGAGAGAAACGCACTGGGTTGTAAAACACAAACTCTTAGTAACAATGTAAATGTTAATGATGTTAACCAAATAACTCATGCAAGTATTAACCCGTGCAAGTTGTACCCTGTTTTGAACCTTCCTCAGGAGTGTGAACAAGAAGACGATTCGGCAACGATTTCAGCGCTCTCTCTAGCGGCCACCATAGCAGAGACCACAGTAGGCACAGCACCACCCACGAGATTAGTGAAGGCCCCTAGCGGAGGGATAGGTGAGGTCGTGTCAGCGGGTAAGTACGGCACCATGCATTACACTGAAACAATTGTACCACAAGTTGTAGAATCTACACAGAATGAAGTTGTTAGAATTGCTCCTGTAAAGGTGATAGTAGTTCCCAATGGGAAAACAGATGCATCAGGAGTCACACCCGTCAGGAACATTGCCATGTATTGCCCGTTAACTAGAATGGAATTGAGGACCATAGTGTCTGAATTCCCAGACCCCAGAAAGGATTTAGTGGCAAGCCAAAAATACATCAGGGATTTAGGAAACACTTTAGAGCCCAATAATAAGGATTGGCAGATAGTGTTAAGAGCTTGCTTACCTCCCAGTGTCGACTCAGTTAAATTCTTAGCTGATTGTCTATTAGATAAAGATGTACCACTTACAGATGTGTACGACCAGGATAATGTAAAAAGGATAAATTTGCAGCTAAAAGAATATTTCCCAGCCGTTGCTAAATGGAATAAACTATTCTCCATTAAACAAAAGGAGTCTGAAACGGCAGCAGAATATTTCCACCGGGCATTATCAGAAATGGCAAAATACACTGGTATAGAAGACATAAAGACCAACCCAAACCATCGAGAAGTAGCAGTATCTGTACTGATGGATGGTTTGAAAGAAACATTAAAGGCTAGGGTACAGACCACGCAGCCATGCTGGCGAGGTCTGTCAGTGTCCACTTTGAGAGAGGCTGCTGTTGATCACGACAAAAACATCACTAGGCACAGGGAGTCGCAAAGTGATAAGTTGATGTCCGTAAGTATACAGGCGCTGACCACAAGGCAGCCTGCGTATGTACCACCGAATCCTGTGGATAAGGCAAGTATGATAACATGTTTTTCTTGTAACAAACCAGGACATTTTGCACGAGACTGTAGAGTAAGAAATGTACAAAGATCTTTTCAACCCCCTAGACAACAACACCACACACGACATTGGGAGCAGGGTCCACAGAGGCGGAGTTTTGAGCCACATACAGGGGAAACAAAAAGATATCCCCCAAACAGAGATTGGCATGCCTCTGGTAGTTCCCAGCTAACCCCCGCACAAGTAGTTGCTGCCAATGGGATTCAGGGCGGTCAGCATACCCAATAGGGGTGTGGCCATACCTGTAATCTGCAACCAATTAAATTGATTGCCAGTCTTGGAAGCGAACCAGAGATTGCAATCAATGTGGCTGGTAAAACTTTAAACTTTCTTGTAGACACAGGGGCGGCCAAGTCAGTGATAAATTCGACAGTGGGCATGAGAACCACTGGTAGGACAGTTCCAGCCATAGGAGTAACAGGAGTAGTCCAGCACTACCCTGTTAGCAAACCAGCCGAGATTACAATAGGGCCTCTGCACACCAAGCATTCCTTTTTGCTGGCTGCATCGGCACCGACCAATCTCCTGGGAAGAGACTTACTATGTAAAATGGGTTGCGTCATTTATTGTACTCCTGAAGGTGTATTCTTGGACATACCTGAGAATCACGCTCAAGAAGTACGAGATATGTTAGACTCCCCATCAAAATTAATGTCACATTCCATTATGACAAATAGGAATCCATCCCAGGTAGAAGAGATGACATCTCAGATACCAGATTCACTTTGGACAAAAGATGGACAAGACACTGGATTAATGGCAAACGTAGCTCCAGTAGTAGTGCAAGTAAAAGATGGTAGGATAGCTCCAAAAATCCCACAGTATCCTCTGAAGCCAGAGGTGGAGTTAGGAGTTTTTCCCGTAATAGAGCGCTTGCTACAACAGGGCATTCTAGTAAGAACGTCCAGCACAGCAAATAGTCCCATCTTCCCTGTTAAAAAGAGTGGGGGGAGGGGTTACAGGCTAGTGCAGGATCTAAGGGGGATTAACAAAATAGTCGAGAGTCAGTTCCCCGTAGTGCCTAATCCAGCTGTCATCCTAATGCAAATTCCTCCCACTGCCAAATTTTTCACTGTTATTGACCTCTGCTCCGCTTTCTTTTCGGTACCTCTGCACCCTGACAGTCAATATTTGTTTGCATTCACATACAGAGGAGTCCAATACACGTGGACTCGATTACCCCAAGGTTTCATAGATAGTCCAAGTATATTTTCTCAGGCTTTGCATGATTGTTTACAGTCTTTTCAACCAGAAAGTGGATCAGTGTTGATACAGTATGTGGATGATCTACTACTGTGTTCTGATTCATTGGAGGCATCCCTGAAAGATACGAAACAGCTCCTGTTTCATCTTTCAGACACAGGTCACAAGGTCTCCAAAGACAAGTTGCAATTATGCCAAGCTAAGGTAAAATATTTGGGACACTGTCTAACACAAGGACTGAGACACCTGACCGCTGATAGAATCCAAGCCATTAGAGACATGACACTACCACAAACCCAGCAACAGATCAGAACGTTTTTAGGAATGTGTGGGTATTGCCGTAATTGGATCCCAGGGTTTTCCATATTGGCACTACCTCTGCAGGAAATGGTCTCCTCAAACAAACCTGATCGGATTTCGCATACAGACGAATCTGAAACGGCATTTGAGAGACTCAAACAGTGTCTAACGCAGGCACCTGCACTAGGTATGCCAGACTATGGGAAACCCTTTGAACTATACGGAACAGAAAGTGCTGGGTGCGCAGCAGGTGTACTAACACAAAAACACGGTGACGCCAGCAGGCCAGTTGCATACTACAGCGCTCAGCTAGATACGGTAGCGCGGTCCCTCCCCACATGCTTGCGTAGCGTTGCGGCGATAGCATTGCTAGTGACGAAAAGCGAAGATGTCGTGCTAGGCCACAACCTCACAATCCATACACCACATGCAGTATCTGCCTTATTAAATTCTGCCCAAACCAGACATGTCTCATCAGCAAGGTTTACGAGATGGGAATTGGCATTAATGGCCCCAGTAAACATCACCATAAGGAGATGCAGCGCATTAAACCCTGCAACATTTCTCCCAGGTGTGCCTGGACAGGCACAAAGGGTGGGAGGTGAGAGTGATGGGGAAGGAGGATTTTATACAAAGGAGGATGCACATGATTGTATGGAATATTTGACCCAAAATTTTACCGCAAGGCCTGACATCAGTGACAATCCACTAGAAGATGCAGAACTCACGTTCTACACGGACGGTAGTTGTCACAGACAGTCAGACTCGGGAGACTTGTGTACTGGATACGCAGTCGTAGATGACCAAGACACCATAGAAGCGGAACCGCTAGGCCCACCTCACTCAGCCCAGGTTGCTGAACTGGTCGCCCTAACCAGAGCATGTGAATTGGCTAAGGGTAAGTCTGCCAATATCTACACCGATTCTAGATACGCGTTCGGGGTAGTCCATGATTTCGGAGCCCTATGGCGGCTCAGAAATTTCATGACGGCAGCTGGCACACCGATAGCGCATGCAGCGTATATAAAAAGGCTTCTAACAGCGATACAGGAACCCGACAGAGTGGCTGTTATCAAATGTAAAGCACATACGTATAGCCAAGACCCAGTATCCCTTGGTAACAGCCGAGCAGACGAAGCTGCAAAGCTTGCAGCTGCTACCCCCATACGGACAGACACCACACAGTTGATGGTATTTAATACCATCAACACACAGAAGTTGTGTGAGATGCAGAGTTTGTGTTCCACTCAAGAGAGAGCAGTCTGGAAGGCAAAGGGATATGGCCAGGAGCCCTCAGGGCTCTGGACGGATGGACATGGTAAACCAGTGGCCCCCAGGGCATACCTTCCATGTCTGGCTGAAGCAGCTCACGGGCTGACTCATCTAGGCAAGGAGGGGATGTGCAAATTGGTAAGAGCATACTGGTGCGCCCCAGGATTCTCCTCTCATGCTGGTAAAAGAGCAATGTCATGCCTTACCTGTCTGAGAAAGAATATTGGAAAGGCAATACCTACAGAACCCTCCCATATCCCACCTGCCGGCGGCCCTTTCCAAGTAATACAAATTGACTTCATCCAATTGCCCCCATGTAGAAACTTAAAGTATGTACTTGTCTGTATAGATGTTTTCTCGAATTGGGTCGAAGCTTTTCCAGCAGCTACAAATACCGCTATGTTTACAGCTAAGAAAATTGTGCAGGAATTTGTATGTAGATATGGTATCCCTAGAATCATTGAAAGTGATAGGGGTACCCATTTTACAGGTGATGTCTTTCAAGGAATGTGTAAGTTGATGGGAATTGATAGCAAGCTGCACACTCCGTACCGTCCACAGGCGAGTGCGAAGGTCGAAAGAGTGAACAGCACTATTAAAAATAAATTGAGTAAAGTAATGGCAGAGACAGGATTGACGTGGCCAGAAGCTTTACCCATTGTTTTGTATAGCATCAGAACCACTCCCAGGTCCCCTCTTAATCTGTCTCCTTTTGAAATTCTGTTTGGTCGACAACCGCATGTCATGATTAACCCTCAGGATGATTTGAAATGTAACAATGAAGTAACTGTAAAGTACTTGATTAACATGAGTAAGCAGTTGAGGAGTCAAAATGATAATCTGAAGTTGGTGATTCCTGATTTACCAGATAGTAATTGTCATGACATTGAACCTGGGGATTATGTAATGATACGAAATTTTCTACGCTCAGGTTGTCTTATTGATAGATGGGAAGGACCATACCAGGTCTTATTGACTAGCACCACAGCATTGAAGGTTGCTGAGAGAGAGACTTGGGTCCATTCATCCCACTGCAAGAAGGTTGCTGACCCAGAGAAGTCCCGTGATAAGGAACAGACGGTAGAGGTTGTATCACTGGAGTGTCTGTTCCAGGAGGACTGAGGCGGCACCTGAGCCTTGAAGATCGAAAGCAGTTGTCGACTCCCTTCTCCCTTGATATTTCTTTTTCCCCTTTCTCATTCTTCTCCATTTCCTCCTCAAAGATGGACTTGCCCAAAGAGACTGTGATCCGGATTTTGATGTTAACCATGATGTTGACCAGAGCAGTCTGTTCCGGCGAGAGTACCATAGAGGTCGAGAGAGGTTCTGGAATGGGTTCCGATTATGATGATGGAGGCGTAGTTTTCCAAGATCAACCAATCCAACAAGCAAAGGCGAGTATCAGAAAACGATCCGATAGAAGAAATTGTGATGGATTGTTAGCTGAGGAAAATTGTATCTGTAGGCTCTGTGGTAATCTGGTTGAAGATGGATGCATAAAGCAATGCCAATCTAGTTTTAATATCCATATGGACCGGCATCCATTGAGTGACTATCACTCTCTAGTGGGTAACGTGTTGAACCAAACAGATTGTTGGGTATGCTCTCAAGTACCTCAGGGTCACAGCAAATCAGGGCTAGTACCATTTCCTTTAACGTTAGGGGAGGTACTTGAGCTAAGTGGTGGGAGACCGGTGGACCGGAGGTTTAACATCTCCAGCCCTCCCAGTTTGAAGCTCCACCAATACCATGTGGATAGGTCCCTCTTATGTTTTAACATCTCCAATCCTAGAAAACCGGGAAATTGGGAAGTGTCATGGAGCAACCTTACCATGACCTTTTCACACAGAGCAGATAGAATGCCTACAGATACAGAGCTTGTACGCCACATAGCCAGTAGAGGAAAATCTTTCCGGTATAGGTATACCTTAGGAAATAGAATTACTAAAGTTGGAGAGGTATCACCAGGATACTGTGCACATATCGTACAAACCGATACATGTATTAGACAGATGGAAGAATTAGGGTCAGGAGATTTCACCTGGAAGGTTTGTAACATGGTCATGTCCTTCTCCGTCCCTTATGTTCTCCCCGATGATGCATATTTCATATGCGGGAGAAAGGCGTACAAGTGGCTTGCCCCAAACTCTGAAGGATTGTGTTATATTGGAAAAGTATTGCCTGAAGTGATGACTGTAACACATGACAAAATGAAAGACATACACCGTGGTGCCCAAGCTCCTTATACTCACACTCACTACGAGCACCTTGTTAAAAGACAACTGTCAGAAAGGTTAGAGCATCCGGCCTCTGATCTTATCCATGAATCCACCGGGATTCAGGTTCTGGTAGCGTTAGATTTCACTCGTACCGCTCGAGGAGTGATGAATTATAAATACATTTCCGCACTCGCCAATTTGTTAGATAATATCACTGAAATGTATGATGACACGTTTAGATACACTGGAAGAGAACTTCAAGCTTACAAAACAGAACTAGTTCAGCATAGGATGGTTCTTAATTACCTTACAGCAGTAACAGGCGGATATTGTGTTACATTGGCAACACAGTACGGTATAAAGTGTTGCACGTATATCACAAATAACACCGAGGATCCGGTAGAGGTCATAGACCAAAAGATGGACGATATTCTGCAATTAAAGTGGGAATTTCGTCGGAAACACAATCTCACCCTTGCTGCTGTAGGTAATGAGCTGACTGGTTGGGTGTCATGGTTGAACCCGCGAAATTGGTTCTCCGGTTTGGGAGAGTGGGCTCAAGGAGTCATAATGGATGTTGGAAAGTTTCTCCTATGTATCTTGGGTGTCGTTATATCTATTGGATTGATATTTAGATGCGGGCAGGCTTTAATGAGGTGCAAACAAAGTACAAAAGTGATGAGCTTGAGGAGCGAGGAAACTGTAATTAACCTGGATTTGATTTATGACCCAATGCTAGAAACCATGACGTAATGATGTAATGAGTATACGGTCCGTCTTTCACCCATTTCTATGTTTTCCTCCGAGGTACAAAGCCAAGGGGCCGACAACGGAAAGATGGAAAGAAGAAGAGCAGACGACCTGATATACAAGATTTTATGGACAATGCCATGGGTACCCCAGTTTCCCTAGGAACTTTAAAATCACGCTAGCCCAACATTTTTTGTAAATCCATGGACGTTGTTTGCTTTACTCACGATTTATGAGCAAAAGCACAAAGAAGAAGACTGCAATCAAACGACACCAATCAAGACCTCAATCGACGAACGTACATTAACCTGACATAGAATATCATTGCATTTTTCGTAAGTGTTCTTTATCTTCATCTCTGCAACCCTCAGGTAATAACACACATAGTCGATAGGGAATACAGGCACAGATAGCAGCAACCACATACCCCCCCAATTCATGTATCATCAACTAAAATGTGCATCCCCATTGTGTTACAACCACAGCCGAAATGAGCTCGGTAGAGTTTGACAGCCCATCCACAGACCTGTACCACAGGATAAGAAGGAATTCAAATGTATACTTCGCAATACCTCGAAGCTTGATTTACCACACGTACGGCACGATGATACATGACCCCCCCAAACATGGACTCATACACACATGCTCCTGCTTTCTCACTAGGTCATACTCTCTTCACACCTACTCCATTCTTCCTCCTTTCCCCACCATGGAAATCAATTAACCCCTGACTTACATTTTTCTCCTTAAATATTTTGTGGCAGTTATTATTGACTGCCAAAGGGTGGACTGTCGAAGTCAGAAAAATGTCTCAATGCACACTGCCATATTCGCACCGCACACTGGTCCGTGCTGCGCATGCGTATGCTCTCCCGTGGAAGCGCATACCCGCAATAGCGTGCACTCGCACGCGCAGTATGCGCATTTACGGTAGAGTTTATGTGATCGTAGCGTGCGACTCATTCGTTACAAAAGTTCACAATTAATGTCGTTTATAGATCATGTTCCCCTCAATAGTTTCTGTAAGTTTGGTTTAGATAGAATGTCCCTGAGCGGAGGAGTCCCTCTTTGTATTGCACGAAGGGTCTAACAGGAGTCATACAGCAGTATTTGGTACCCATCGGAAGAGTATTTAATTAGCAATATTCCGGTGTTGGTTTGGAGCGTATTAATCGCTCGTGCGAATAGTTATGAACATAAGAAGTTTATGTCCATTTCTATTATTTACCCATACTCAGGTATGCGGCGGGAAACCCAGTTTCCCACCCACCTGAGCCGTTTAAACTCAGCACAGCCCACCTGTATGAATCAACCTATGACCTTTGGTTACAGTACAGGGCCGAATTCCTGTGTCCAATAAACTGAAGGATTGTAGGACCAGGAGATTGCATTGTGTGTGGGGCATAAATAGGCAGGCCGACCACATCCAGCTCTCACTCTCTCATCAACGGTTATCTGCTGATAATCGGGAGCTGGATATCGAGGCGCAGGCGATCATACCCTTTGTGCGTAAGTTCTCTCCGTAATCATTGTCTTTCTGTGAGCCAATTCCTCTCTCTCCCTCTGTGTCTATTTCTCTCTCTCTATTTTCTCTTTTCTCTCGTAACTCCCCTAGACTAAACTTTATAGTATTGTATTGTATTGTGTTAGGCCAGGATAGTATTGTAGTTTATCCCTTAGTTAGGTGTTTGGTTAGGAAGTCTTTGTTATATTGTAGTGTATCATTTGTACTGTGTTACTCTTTTACAAGTATACTAGATATAATACAGATAATAGGCTTTGGAACCCTAAAACAGTATCTGTGTATTTACTATAGTGTTAAGTGTTCACTTGAGCGTCGGTGACGCTCAAACAGCTTTGTAGGTAGTCAGGCTACACAAAGTTGCATTTACACCCTGTACTCACATTAAAGGTATTCTGTGTGTTTCGTCGGTATAAGGTTTAATATCAAGGTATAGTGTTGTGAGCGTCTGCATCGCTGGTGACCTCCTCGTGGTCTCGAGTGTATGCTACGCCATAGCGAATCATTCCCCTAGACATAACCAATAACGTGTCCTGTGATCGCTGGGCCGTGAGCGAACGTGACGCTTGAGCGTCTCGCCTACGGCTGAGCGATCGTTACGCAAATAGCGTACCATTACGGTATTTCTTAAGTAAACAGCGTACAGTGTTCTTAGCTTCATAAGGGTTGTTTATACGACATAGGAATTTAGCATTGTCAATGCTCACACAGTGCCAGATACACATGCCCTCACAGTGCCAGATACACATATGCCCCACAGTGCCAGATACACATATGCCCCACAGTGCCAGATACACATATGCCCCACAGTGGCAGATACACATGTCCCCACAGTGCCAGGCACATACATGCCCCCAGTGCCAGATACATATATGCCCCACATTACCAAATACATATATGCCCCCACAGTGCCAGATACACATGCCCCCACAATACCAGATACACATGCCCCCACAGTGCCAGATACACATGCCCCCACAGTGCTAGATACACATGCCCCCAGTGCCAGATACACATGCCCCCAGTGCCAGATACACATGCCCCCACAGTGCCAGATAAATATATGCCCCCCAGTGCCAGATACATATATGCCCCACATTGCCAAATACATATATGCCCCAGGTGCCAGATACACATGTCCACACAGTGCCAGATACATATATACCCCGCAGTGCCATGTACACATATGCCCCACAGTGCCATGTACACATATTCACCACAGTGCCAGATATATATATATATATATATATACACACAGAGTAAAAACCACAGCACTCACCGCACCAGAAGCGGGGCACAGCTATGCACTTACCACTCACAGGGTGGGGTGCATGTAACACTGCACTCTCCACCACAGAAGCGGGGTACACAGCTGTACTTACCACTCACAGGGCGGGGTGCATGTAGCCCATGACCACATCACTCTAATAAATACAAACAGAGAACCCAGCACTCACCAAAGTAAACTCACTTATCCTCAACAATTCAATAAATAAATGATGGGGGTTTAGTTGGTGGATTGGCCAATGCACGGAAGCCTGTATACCGATTCAAGGTACCCCACCTTCATACAGGTCCTACACTATCACAGAGTCTTAAAACCTGACTACCACACTGCTGCATCATCTGCCTGCTAGATGTAATGTGTACCTGCCACAGACTTTATGGCTTTTAAAGGCACACTAGTCACCTATTGCACTGGCTCAAAGATGATTGCTAAAAAACAGCTGAGACAGGTTCAGGATAATAAAGTCCACACAGGGGTGCATGAGAAAGCTAGTGGCCACGGTTAATAAGAGCTAACCATAGATTAACCCCTTCATATACACACAGAGTAAAAACCACAGCACTCACCGCACCAGAAGCGGGGCACAGCTATGCACTTACCACTCACAGGGTGGGGTGCATGTAACACTGCACTCTCCACCACAGAAGCGGGGTACACAGCTGTACTTACCACTCACAGGGCGGGGTGCATGTAGCCCATGACCACATCACTCTAATAAATACAAACAGAGAACCCAGCACTCACCAAAGTAAACTCACTTATCCTCAACAATTCAATAAATAAATGATGGGGGTTTAGTTGGTGGATTGGCCAATGCACGGAAGCCTGTATACCGATTCAAGGTACCCCACCTTCATACAGGTCCTACACTATCACAGAGTCTTAAAACCTGACTACCACACTGCTGCATCATCTGCCTGCTAGATGTAATGTGTACCTGCCACAGACTTTATGGCTTTTAAAGGCACACTAGTCACCTATTGCACTGGCTCAAAGATGATTGCTAAAAAACAGCTGAGACAGGTTCAGGATAATAAAGTCCACACAGGGGTGCATGAGAAAGCTAGTGGCCACGGTCTCAGCTGTTTTTTAGCAATCATCTTTGAGCCAGTGCAATAGGTGACTAGTGTGCCTTTAAAAGCCATAAAGTCTGTGGCAGGTACACATTACATCTAGCAGGCAGATGATGCAGCAGTGTGGTAGTCAGGTTTTAAGACTCTGTGATAGTGTAGGACCTGTATGAAGGTGGGGTACCTTGAATCGGTATACAGGCTTCCGTGCATTGGCCAATCCACCAACTAAACCCCCATCATTTATTTATTGAATTGTTGAGGATAAGTGAGTTTACTTTGGTGAGTGCTGGGTTCTCTGTTTGTATTTATTAGAGTGATGTGGTCATGGGCTACATGCACCCCGCCCTGTGAGTGGTAAGTACAGCTGTGTACCCCGCTTCTGTGGTGGAGAGTGCAGTGTTACATGCACCCCACCCTGTGAGTGGTAAGTGCATAGCTGTGCCCCGCTTCTGGTGCGGTGAGTGCTGTGGTTTTTACTCTGTGTGTATATGAAGGGGTTAATCTATGGTTAGCTCTTATTAACCGTGGCCACTAGCTTTCTCATGCACCCCTGTGTGGACTTTATTATCCTGAACCTGTCTCAGCTGTTTTTTAGCAATCATCTTTGAGCCAGTGCAATAGGTGACTAGTGTGCCTTTAAAAGCCATAAAGTCTGTGGCAGGTACACATTACATCTAGCAGGCAGATGATGCAGCAGTGTGGTAGTCAGGTTTTAAGACTCTGTGATAGTGTAGGACCTGTATGAAGGTGGGGTACCTTGAATCGGTATACAGGCTTCCGTGCATTGGCCAATCCACCAACTAAACCCCCATCATTTATTTATTGAATTGTTGAGGATAAGTGAGTTTACTTTGGTGAGTGCTGGGTTCTCTGTTTGTATTTATTAGAGTGATGTGGTCATGGGCTACATGCACCCCGCCCTGTGAGTGGTAAGTACAGCTGTGTACCCCGCTTCTGTGGTGGAGAGTGCAGTGTTACATGCACCCCACCCTGTGAGTGGTAAGTGCATAGCTGTGCCCCGCTTCTGGTGCGGTGAGTGCTGTGGTTTTTACTCTGTGTGTATATGAAGGGGTTAATCTATGGTTAGCTCTTATTAACCGTGGCCACTAGCTTTCTCATGCACCCCTGTGTGGACTTTATTATCCTGAACCTGTCTCAGCTGTTTTTTAGCAATCATCTTTGAGCCAGTGCAATAGGTGACTAGTGTGCCTTTAAAAGCCATAAAGTCTGTGGCAGGTACACATTACATCTAGCAGGCAGATGATGCAGCAGTGTGGTAGTCAGGTTTTAAGACTCTGTGATAGTGTAGGACCTGTATGAAGGTGGGGTACCTTGAATCGGTATACAGGCTTCCGTGCATTGGCCAATCCACCAACTAAACCCCCATCATTTATTTATTGAATTGTTGAGGATAAGTGAGTTTACTTTGGTGAGTGCTGGGTTCTCTGTTTGTATATATATATATATATATATGCCCCACAGTGCCAGATACACATATGCCCCACAGTGCCAGATACACATATGCCCCACAGTGCCAGGTACACATATGCCCCACGGTGCCAGGTACACATATGCCCCATGGTGCCAGATACACATATGCCCCACGGTGCCAGGTACACATATGCCCCACAGTGCCAGGTACATATATGCCCCCATTGCCAGATACACATGTCCCGACAGTGCCAGATATGCACCCAGTGCCAGATACAGATGTACCGACAGTGCCAGATACATATGTGCCCCCAGTGCCAGATACACATGTCCGCACTGTGCTTCTTCCCCCCCAAGTGCTTCTCACCGCACTGCTGCTGTTTGTGAGGGCAGGGAGGAGAGCGCAGCATGCATCTCTCTTGACCCTCAGTCTCCGGTGGTGGTGTTTATCTTCAGTTAGGTGCCGGTCCGTGAGCCAATCAAAGCTCACGGTCCGGCAGCCAATCAGGAGCCTTAGCTGCCGGTCCGCAAGCTTTGATTGGCTCATGGGCCGGCGCCGTTAGAGACACTAAGAAGTGTGTCAGGCAGCGGGAACCGGGAGCTGACCGAGCTGCATGCAGAGCTTGAAAGAGCTGCATGCAGCTCAAGAGCCGCGAGTTGTCCACCGCTGGTATAGAGGATACATTTCATCGCTAGCGGGGGTGAGTTCTGGTTTGCTGCAAGTCACCATTATCAGTGAGTTCTGTTCAGAACACAGTTTAAGACCTGGAGGGGGGCGGGAATGGGCGTCGACCCCATTTTGTGGACATTGACACTCCATTTAGGGGCGTGGTCCAGACAACGGAAGTGTATCCAGACCGATGGAGGGGTGCGCCGCGGGTAGCTGCGTGACATCACACGCAGCCGCTGCAACCCTTAACATGGTGGGTAGCCGTCTACTGTCAGAGGGCCACTTGAAACATGTGAAAGCATCGCCGCCGTATGATGCTTTCGCGTGTGTGCGGGGGGGTCAGGATCCGACATGCGGGCGGACTTGCCCTGTGCTGGGTGTCCCCCCCGCATGTAAGAGAAATTGATCGTAGGTGTGCGTTTTCTTGCACTTCTACGATCAAGTCTGAATTTGGCGCTATGTGCGTGCCAACACATTCTGAGCACACGCAGTGCAAATAGACGTGTAGATGTGCTCTGCAAACTGAATGAGATTGAATGTTTGGTGTGGAAATACAGCGGTCAGGGAGTGGATTATGGTTTTTGTTTGCTATGTAATGTACTGCTTACTGTGATTGCTGTGCTTTCTCCTCGCAGGTTGTATTCAGATTATCTGTACTTTGTGATTGCAAACAAGTCGGTCGAAGACTTTAACGACAAAGTGAACGAGTCGCTGCAGATGTTTGAGAGCTGCCTGCAGGGTTCCTCCCTCCGATCCTGCGCTTACAACACTACCTTTGCAAACACACTTCCGGTACGTGCAGCCCCTGGGGATTCAGCATGTGCAGAGCCAGGCAAGCATTACACCTGTTCTGATCAGTACCTGGAGATGGTGGCATATGGTTTGGCTGTAGGGATTTAATGAGATGTACTTCATAAGCCCTCTGTTACTTACTCCCAACACAATTTAATATTCCCAGAGATGGTCCTTGCATCAGGAATCTCCAAATGGTGAATTGCAATCTAAAAAAACAACCATTATTTACTCTACCCTTTATTCTGCAGATCTGACTGCAATTCTGCTGTCAATAGTAGATCACTATGATCTAATAATAATATCACTATGAACTGTGCAGGCTTTGTTTCATTAATGTGGTTAAAAAGAAAAGGTGGAGGATCCATCTTACATCGATAACCAGGCCTGGGCCTCTGAGCCTCGTCTGAGCCTATTTTCCAGTAACCAGCACTAGGCTGAACCAGCTGGGAGGTGGCACTATAGCAGGGGGACACACATTCAGGAGGGGTGGTATTTAGGTTGCCGGCTGTTGGGATCCCGGCGCACAGTATACCAGCGCCGGAATCCCGACACCCAGCATTCCGACACCTTTTCTCCCTCTTGGGGGTCCACAAGCTCCCTGGAGGGAGAATAGATAGCGTGCCCGCAAGGGGCTCATTTGCGCTCGCCCAGCTGTC
The DNA here is from genome assembly GCF_028390025.1 of Pseudophryne corroboree. Lineage (NCBI taxonomy): Eukaryota > Metazoa > Chordata > Amphibia > Anura > Myobatrachidae > Pseudophryne > Pseudophryne corroboree. Next base: position 714,917,583 of record NC_086446.1, on the reverse strand, counting down.
GGTATGCCGACGGTCAGGATTCCGGCGCTGGTATGTTGTCCGCCGGGAGCCCGGCCACTGGCATACCATACTACACCCATTGAGGAGACTTCCTGCTATAATTTCAGCATACTTACCTACTTTCCCAGAATGGCTCTCCCAGCACCCCGGAAGAGAGGGCAAGTCTCCCGGCCAGCCGCCACCTGCCCACACCTCCCCCTCAGCTGCACACAGTGTCCGGCAGATGGGGCACAGATGACGTGATTCGCGGTGAATCGCTTTGTCGTGGCCTGCCCCCTGCCTCACAATGTCTGTAATAGCGGCATTGTGTAGCTGGGGGTGACTCCGCGATGATGCAATTTTACGGACACGCCCCCGATCAGCCCCTATCTAGCATCACTCCCCCTCCATCATGCCCACAATAAGGCGGGCCACGCCCCCCGCCATGCCAAATAGCGGAAAGTATGAATTGCAGCTAGACCCAAACTGGTCAGCTCAGAGCTGGAATCCCTTGGGAAGTGGGGACCTAGTGCTGCTTATGGGTTAATAGAGAGGCACCTCCTCCCCCTCCCCCCCCCCCCCCCCTTCCTAATTTATAATACTGCTGATTGAATTGGGAGGGTGTGGGGCCCACACTGCATTTTTTAAGCTTATTAATAAAAAATAAAGCCTGATTTTTCAAAATATTTATAAAATAGGTAAAAATCACATAATTCGTTCCTCTTTTGTTCCTACAAATTTATTAACATCAATAACATTAATTTCCATTGAATTTTGACCACAATATTGTTCACCAACATAGGCCAAAGGCTATCTGGCTATACTGAGCACAGAGCAGCGGCACAAACACACGGCAGTTTATTTCTGTTTAAAAATGTTTAGCAATTTAGTAATGTATTAGCAACAGCCAATGAAATCAGTTCGCAAATACTTTCAATAGAAAACAAGACAACACAGAAACTTGCTTAGAATCGGGTGTGGAATATCTTTGCTCTAAAGTAATAGTTGTTAGCAACAGCAAACAAAAAAACACTAAACCATGTGTAAAATGGCAACAGCAGATGTGGATGTCCCCTACACATGTGCACCTGCCCCCAACATATACCTATTCTCAGTGCCCAATCTCTCCTTGGGGCAGAGGTGCTTTAAGAGAGGATGGGGCCAGTGTGCAGTCTCCGATTGGGCCCCCTATCCTCCGGCCATGCAGTAAATTCTGGTATTGTGCCAGAGTCTGCTGCAACATTTTCCAAGTGATATTTGCTTCTCTGCAGCCAACACCGGGCCCTCCCTGGATCCAGGGGCCCGTAGGCACCACACACCTTGCACCCATTATATGCCAGTGCATTGGGGCCCTGGGCCACTGATGACTGTGCTCCTCACAATTTCCCCAACCATGAATGTATATAATTCCTGATGATACAGAGTCGTACACAGCTCGATCGCATTCCCCATTTGCGACTGACGGAGTGTCACAGGGTGGTAACAGGACATTCGTGGTAGGCTCAGTTTATCAAGAGAATGTCAACTAAATTGTGGAATATCCAGAGTTGTGTATGAGCCCAAGTACGCCTGTTCTTAGTATGCAGGGCACCCACCGTGCTCATTTTGCCTGTGCGACAGCCTAACCCAATGCCCCAAAATATCCACGAGACCACCCAAGTAGCAGAACACTTTGAATATGGAGATATGTGCTGGGGGGGAGGATGAAGTGTAACAATCTCTATACAGAATACAGGGCCATAACTAGGGGGGGGCCTAAGGGGGCATGTGCCCCGGGTGCAGGATTTGAGGGGGCGCCAAGGAGTTACAGAGGAGCAGGATTTTTTTGTTTAGTTTTTTTACCGGCAGTGCTGTGCTGCTCCAGTGAGACAGCAGACAGCTCCCAGGGCAATGTATCTGACTCACCTGTCTGCCCGCAGCTAACTCCGACGCTGTGCGGGTGAGCTCCAGTACCTGGGATCTCTCCCATGTTGGCTACTGTCTTAAACTCTTCTTTGCCATGCAGTGCTGCGACTAGCATGCGGTGCACCGTACAAGCTACTATAGAAGCGCACTGTGCTCCCAGTTAGCAGTATCAACCTACGCTTTGCCTCCCAGATGGGGGAATTTGGTGTAGCTTATAGGGGGGTGTAGTGCAGTGATGTTGTTTACCATATAGGGTGGGGTGGGCAAAATACGGCCCGCGGGCCGGATGCGGCCCGCAAACCGATCCTGCCCGGCCCACTGCCTCCCACCAGCGAGCAATGACAAGCGGCCCGACCGGCTGAGCTGCTTGTCATTGCTCTGCGCTGCAGTATCTCCAAGCTGCCAGCGGCGCCTCTCTCCCCTGCTGCTCCTGCTGCTGCGTTGTAGCAGCCTCCTCCAGAGTCCCCAGTGACAACGGCTGTGTTCAGCCGAGAAGGGGGCGGGGCTACACGGGATGTCAGGGGGCGGAGCTACACGGGACAAGAGCCGGACTGCTACAGATCCATCCTTCCTGCCACTGCCAGCAGGATCAGTAAGTTAATGGGAAAAGTGAAAGAAAGTGTGTGTGTGTGATAGTCTGCATATGTTTGTGTGTGCGGGCAGTGGCGTCAGACTGTTTTTAGGTTTGGGGGAGAGATCTTTAGGTCTCGCTGTACCAACCCCTCCCGTGTTCTGTCACCATGTCACCCCCATGTTCTGTCACTATGTCACCCCCCCCCGTGTTCTGTCACTGTGTCACCCCCCCGTGTTCTGTCACTGTCACCCCCACCGTGTTCTATCACCCCCCCTCCCAGTGTTCTTTCACTGTGTCACACCCCCCGTGTTCTGTCACCGTGTCACACATCCGTGTTCTGTCACTGTCACCCCCACCGTGTTCTGTCACTGTGTCACACCCCCCGTGTTCTGTCACTGTCACCCCCCTCCCCGTGTTCTGTCACCGTGTCACCCCCACCATGTTCTGTCACTGTCACCACCCCCTCCCCGTGTTGTGTCACACCCCCCATGGGCAGTGGCGTCAGACTGTTTTTAGGTTTGGGGGAGAGATCTTTAGCTCTCGCTGTACCAACCCCTCCCGTGTTCTGTCACCATGTCACCCCCATGTTCTGTCACTATGTCACCCCCCCCGTGTTCTGTCACTGTGTCACCCCCCCCGTGTTCTGTCACTGTCACCCCCCCGTGTTCTGTCACCGTGTCACCCCCACCGTGTTCTGTCACTGCCACCCCCCCGTGTTCTGTCACCGTGTCACCCCCACCGTGTTCTGTCACTGTGTCACACCCCCCGTATTCTGTCACTATGTCACACCCCCCGTGTTCTGTCACTGTGTCACACCCCCGTGTTCTGTCACTGTGTCACCTCCACGTGTTCTGTCGCTGTCAACCCCACCATGTTCTGTCACCATGTCACCCCCCCCGTGTTCTGTCACTGTCACCCCCACCGTGTTCTGTCACCCCCCCTCCCCGTGTTCTTTCACTGTGTCACACCCCCTGTGTTCTGTCACCGTGTCACACATCCGTGTTCTGTCACTGTCACCCCCACCGTGTTCTGTCACTGTGTCACACCCCCCGTGTTCTGTCACTGTCACCCCCCTCCCCTTGTTCTGTCACAGTGTCACCCCCACCATGTTCTGTCACCCCCCCTCCCCGTGTTCTTTCACTGTGTCACCCCCCCCCGTGTTCTGTCACCGTGTCACACATCCGTGTTCTGTCACTGTCACCCACCCCTCCCCGTGTTCTGTCACTGTGTCACCCCCACCGTTTTCTGTCACTGTGTCACACACCCGTGTTCTGTCACTGTCACCCCCCCTCCCCGTGTTCTGTCACTGTGTCACCCCCACCGTGTGCTGTCACCGTGTCACACACCCGTGTTCTGTCACTGTCAGCCACCCCCCCCCCCCCCCCCCCCCTCGACATGAGGATATTTTTTTTTTTTTGGTGTTGTTTTCTTCGTAGAGTGACCAGGATCCCAAATTAGTGCACCGCTTCGCTCGCCATGCTTCGGGCATGGTGCCTTCGCTCCGCTACCGCTTCGCTCTGCACAGATTACCGTTCCAATCGTAGTCCACGTGGATCGTTAAGTATGAAAAAATTCAAAAAAAGAAAAAATATGTGAAAAACTCATGTCGACCTTTAGCCCTGTCGACCTAGCACATGTCGACCTAGAAACCCTGTCGACCTTCCATCCATGTCGACCTAGTGACTGTCGACCTATAGTGGTCGACCTAAACATTGTCGACCTAGAAACTGTCGATCTTCAGACCGGATCCCGTAGCATATAAGGTGATGTAGTGTAGTGATGTAGTGTAGCATATAGGGTATGTAGTGCAGTGCATAGGGGCATGTAGTGTAGTCAGGCCTGTCGCTACCCACTCAGCAAGGTCCTGCAAAGCAGGGAGGCGCAGGGTCAGAGAGGCGCTCTCCCCGCTCTGCGACCTTGCTCTGATGTGCGCTGTTGATGCCGGCTGCCAGCGCCTGTCACTCTGACAGACATCAGCAGCGGCGCCAGCAGCATAAACAGCGGCTCCCCTCTCCCTGCCTCCTCACTGATGGAGCCGCCCAGCGCTGTGAAGGGGCCCGCAGCCAGCAGCAGTGTAGTGAGTCACACTGACTCATTACACGCTGCCGCCACTGAGCTACAAGTTCTAACAGTGAAAGGCTCACTGGCGCAGTGAGAGGGTGATCAGTCACATCACCCTTCATCTCTGCACCGCACTGCTGCTGCAGCTCTCAGCTTCCTGTTCTCTGTGTGTGTTGGCCCTCCACTGCATGCTGGGACATACAGGGGAGGGAGGAGAGGGAGTCACGGCAACAGTGTGTTAGTACAGATTACAGAAGAGTGAGGAGACGTCAGTGCACTCAGCCCCTGCAGTGAGGAACCTTACTGGAGCCAGAGCCAGGAGGTGCACCAGTGTGAAAGTGTGGAAAAAGAAAACACATGTAAAGTAAAGAGTGTGTGTTTAGCTATGGGTGTGTGTGTTTCTGTATATACTGTATATGTATTTTCCTATGTCTGTTTAGGTGTGTGTGTGTGTGTGTTTAGCTATGTGTGTGTTTTTCTGTGTATACTGTATATGTATTTTGCTATGTGTTTAGCTGTATGTATGTGTTTGTGTGTGTGTTTTCAGTGGGTGTGTCTGTGTATATGTGTTTTGCTGTGTGTGTGTTTTACTATGTATGTGTATATCCATATCTACAGATGTAGCCACACTCATCCATCTCGTGATGCGTACGCATCGCGGCATAGATAGCGCCACTAGTGTGCCCATGTCTATGAAGCGCGCATGTGTACTTCTATGGAGTGAACGGAGGCTGCGAATAGCCGCAGCACGGCGTTAACTGCTGCTTGCCATGATGCGTATGCCGGTTCCTACACATTGCTGCAACAATGAGGCTGGCCACATCTCCTATCTATCTATCTATCTATCTATCTATCTATCTATCTATCTATCTATCTATCTATCTATCTATCTATCTATCTATCTATCTATCTATCTATCTATCTATATCATTCCCGGTAGTAAATGTTGACGTGTGCATCTCTCTACTGTGTGGCGTATCGTGTATAAGGCTCTCTACTGTGTGGCGTACCGTTTATTAAGATCTTTACTGTGTGGCGTACGGTGTATGAGGCTCTCTACTGTGTGGCGCAACGTGTATAAGGCTCTCAACTGTGTGGCGTACCGTGTATAAGCTTCTGTACTGTGTGGCGTACCATGTATAAGCTTCTGTACTGTGTGGCGTACCGTGTATAAGCCTCTCAACTGTGTGGCGTACCGTGTATAAGGCTCTCAACTGTGTGGCGTACCGTGTATAAGGCTCTCAACTGTGTGGCGTACCGTGTATAAGCTTCTGTACTGTGTGGCGTACCGTGTATAAGCTTCTGTACTGTGTGGCGTACCGTGTATAAGCTTCTGTACTGTGTGGCGTACCATGTATAAGGCTCTCAACTGTGTGGCGTAACGTGTATAAGCTTCTCTGCTATAGGGGGTATTCAATTATGTGCCACATTGGACCATGGGTATTCAATTGCGTGCATTTTGAGCCTGATTTTGAATCCCTTTTCGCCCATGAATTTCCCCCCTTTTTTTTTTTTCGAATCGGCATGGGCGAAAACGCCCCCAAATTCGACAAAACTCGTAGATCATCTTCAAATTCGCAGATTCACGTGGTTTTTGCCAGTGCCGGACTTTTCAACAAGTCGAAAAATCGGCACAGGCATTGAATAGGGCGAATCTAATTTGTCCTAAAAACGGACGATAAATTGCCGATTTTTCGACTGGTCGAAAAATCTGGCAATAATTGAATGCCCCCCTATGTGTTGTAACATGTATAATCTTCTCTATTGTGTGGCGTACCCTGTATAAGGCTCTAAACTGTGGCGCAACATATATAAGGCTTTCTACTGTGTGGCGTACCATGTATAAGCTTCTCTACTGTCTGGCGTACCCTGTATAAGGCTCTCTACTGTATGGTGCAACGTGTATAAGGCTCTCTACTGTGTGGCATACGGTGTATAAGGCTCTCTGCTGTGTGGTGTAACGTGAATTAGGAGTACTATTGTGTGGCGACACTCCTTGTTAGTGAGACAAACCATATTTTGGGGGATGCCATTTCCCTATTTTTAATATGGGATGGGGCTCAATGCATATTGTTGCACCTGGGCCCACTATTCTCTAGTTCCGCCACTGCGCTTGTCTGCCCAGGAAGACCACCGCACGTGTCCCTGCCCTCACCCTCTCTGTAACTTCCCCTCAACGTCCCTGTCCTCACCCTCCCTGTAACTCCCCCTCAGCATCCCTGCACTCACCCTCCTTGTAACTCTCCCCTCAGCGTCCCTGCCCTCACCCTCCCTGTAACTCTCCCTCAGCATCCCTGCCCTCACCCTCTCTCTAACCCCCCCTCAGCGTCCCTGCCCTCACCCGCCCTGTAACTTCCTGTCAGTGCCCATGCCTACACTCTCCCTGTAACTCCCCGTCAGCATTCCTGCCCTCACCCTCCCTGTAACCACCCTTCAGCGTCCCTGCCCTCACCCTCCCTGTAACCACCCTTCAGCGTCCCTGCCCTCACCCTCCCTGTAACCACCCTTCAGCGTCCCTGCCCTCACCCTCCCTGTAACTCCCTGTCACTGCCCCTGCCTTCACTCTCCCTGTGAATCCCCCTCTTTTGTGACGCACACTGACTCTTTATGAGTTAAGGGAGGGAGGGCACAATTTTATAGTTTGCAGGAGGGCGCCGAACACCAAGGCACCGGCCCTGAGTCTAGTGATGTAGTTCAGCATGTAGGGGATGTAGTATGGTGATGTAGTGCAGTGGATAGAGGAATGTAGTGCAGTGATAAAGTGTTATGATATAGTGCAATGTATGGGGGGACACAGAGGAGCATGTAGTTGAACACGCTGGCAGGGCATGTGACGCATAGGGCATTTGAGGCACAAACATAGTAACATAGTATCTGAGGTTGAAAAAAGACAATTGTCCATCGAGTTCAACCTATTTGTGGTCTCCTATGCATGATGATTTGACTAAAATTTCTGACTGATGCTGCTGTCAGCCGTTGCATTTTATCCCTATTTATAGTAACTATAATGCATGACTATGCACCATACCCCTGGATATCCTTATCCATTAGGAATTTATCTAACCCATTCTTAAAGGTGTTGACAGATTCCGCCATTACAACTCCCTCAGGGAGGGAATTCCAAACACGTATTGTCCTTACCGTAAAAAAGCCTTTACGCCGTATTGTGCGGAATCTCCTCTCCTCTAACCTGAGCGAGTGTCCACGAGTCCTCTGTGTTGATCTAACCAAAAACAGGTCCCGCGCAAGCTCTGTGTATTGTCCCCTTATATATTTGTAGAGGTTGATCATATCCCCTCTTAGTCTCCGCTTTTCCAATGTAAACATGCCTAGTCTTTCAAGCCTTTCCTTGTATTCCATCGTCTCCATCGTGTCCAGTAGTATCCCCTTTTTTCAAAATGTTTGCTAATCTGAATATTTTAGTCTGATATGTATTTTTTGTGTGAGGGGGGGGGGCTCCAAATTACTGCCTTGCCCCGGGTGACTAAAATCCTAGTTTCGGCACTGCAGAATATAACCCATTGGATAGTCATGGTGAGAACACTGTCTTAGGGGGCTTTTAGGTCCTATTCCCATTCATCAACATCCACGTTGGGCATATCCTGATCTATCCATAGTGACAGCTTATGAACCCTAGGTCAGATAATTAGAATACTGCCACAATAATTGTCACTTGTGTGTAGTTCTGCTATGGAGTGGGAGGTTTTGATAAACCGCCCCTTAGTAAATCTACCCCTTGATCTGGGTAATGACTGCCCCTCCTGATTGCATGAAACCGGCACATTTTTTAATCCGGACCATTATTTAGCTGAAACCAGTCATTAATGTTGCCAGTTCCTTGTTGGTAGGAGGCACAGTTTTAGGAGTATAGTATATCCCTTGCTCTTATTAGTGGGCTGTTGTATACAGGGGCCTATGCATCTATTGCATATTGGGGGTCATTCCGACTCATTCGCATGCAGCGTTTCTTCGCTGCGGTGCAAACGGGTCAGGACTGTGGCTGCACAGCACCTGCAATGCGCACGCGCGCCGCCGGCGCAGAAAGTGATTGCAGCAGCGATCGCTAGAAGATTGGTGGCGGGGAGGCATTCCGTTTTCCAGGCGTGGTGAGGTGAACGCAGGCGTGTCCAGCCGTTTGGAGGGCGGATGTCTGATGTCAATCCCGGGACCTTCGTCGCTGGATCCGTCACACAGGGTAAGTAACTCTTACCCTGGTCTTGTTTTGCTGCACAAGCGAACGCAGCCCTGCTATGCTAAAATACACTCCCACATAGGTGGCGTCAAATTGATCGCACGAGCAGCAAAAAGTTGCTACATGCGATCAACTCGGAATGACCCCCATTATTGGTAGAATTTGTAGAGTACATTTTGTAAGTGTGTGTATGTATAATATTAATAATACTTTGTATATGTAATAATGCATGCACCACACATCCTGTGTCCTCAGGTGCGGCTACAAGTCGGCCTTTATGTGGTCTATTTGTGGGACTGGCTGTCCGTGTTTCACCTGGATCAGTTTCTCATTCTCCGACTGGAAGATCATGCCGCTAATATCTCACAAAGCATGAGGCTGGTGTACACGTTCCTCGGTCTGGGTATGTGCAGAGCTTGTTTTGGGCAACAAAATCTCCACATTCATGTGAAACCAGGTTACAGGGACTTTCTAAGGACTTTTTGTATTCATCTAAAGTAATCCTATAGGGGGGGATCTATAAAAAGCTTCATGTTATAGAATTTGACGTAATACGATGGTGCTAGTAACTCTGCTTGCAGAATTGTAAAATACTAATAGTAAAAATAGGACTCACAGTGGGCAATTTAATTGCACGCAATGTTCAGCTGTACGGCTTGGGTCTGATGTGCCAGCGTTTGGGATGCCGGCAGTCAAAATACTGATCGGGGCAGCTTGATGTTGAGAATCCCGAACAGTAGAAGGGAAGTATACTTACCTTTCACCAGTGCCCGCATGATACTCCCTTTCTGCAGCCTAAACCTAACCCCCCCATCCTCCGCGACTTAACCCTATCCCTCCCCCTGCAGCTTAAACCTACCCCCCCTCCCCCCCCCCCCCCTCCGCGACTTAACCCTATCCCTCCCCCTGCAGCTTAAACCTAACCTCCCCTCGCGGTTTACCTCTCTGGTGGCCCAGCAAACAGTCATTCAGGACCCCAGTGGTCAGGATTCCGGTGCTAAGTGGAGAAAGGGAATCAGAGTACTTAGGGTGTTCCCTGTTTGTAGGGACTGTATATCCCAAATATGTTTTCGTGTAGAGGGACTTTTTGGGATCCGGTCTGAAGATCGACAGTGTCTAGGTCAACAATGTTTAGGTCGACCACTATAGGTCGACAGTCACTAGGTCGACATGGATGGAAGGTCGACGGGGTTTCTAGGTCGACATGTGCTAGGTCGACAGGTCTAAAGGTCGACATGAGTTTTTCACATTTTCTCTGACGTCCTAGTGGATGCTGGGGACTCCGTAAGGACCATGGGGAATAGCGGCTCCGCAGGAGACTGGGCACAAAAGTAAAGCTTTAGAACTACCTGGTGTGCACTGGCTCCTCCCCCTATGACCCTCCTCCAAGCCTCAGTTAGATTTTTGTGCCCGAACGAGAAGGGTGCACACTAGGTGGCTCTCCTGAGCTGCTTAGTGAAAAGTTTAGTTTTAGGTTTTTTATGTTCAGTGAGACCTGCTGGCAACAGGCTCACTGCATCGAGGGACTAAGGGGAGAAGAAGCGAACTCACCTGCGTGCAGAGTGGATTGGGCTTCTTAGGCTACTGGACATTAGCTCCAGAGGGACCGATCACAGGCCCAGCCATGGATAGGTCCCAGAGCCGCGCCGCCGGCCCCCTTACAGAGCCAGAAGACAGAAGAGGTCCGGAAAATCGGCGGCAGAAGACGTCCTCTCTTCAACAAGGTAGCGCACAGCACTGCAGCTGTGCGCCATAGCTCTCAGCACACTTCACACTCCGGTCACTGAGGGTGCAGGGCGCTGGGGGGGGGGGCGCCCTGAGACGCAATAAAAACACCTTGGATGGCAAAAAAAAAATGCATCACATATAGCTCCTGGTCTATATGGATGAATTTAACCCCTGCCAGAATACACAGAAAAACGGGAGATAAGGCCGCCGAGAAGGGGGCGGAGCCTATCTCCTCAGCACACTGGCGCCATTTTCCCTCACAGCTCCGTTGGAGGGAAGCTCCCTGGCTCTCCCCTGCAGTCACTACACTACAGAAAGGGTTAAAAAAGAGAGGGGGGCACGAATTACGCGCAGTATTAAAAATACAGCAGCTATAAGGGGAAAAACACTTATATAAGGTTATCCCTGTATATATATAGCGCTCTGGTGTGTGCTGGCAAACTCTCCCTCTGTCTCCCCAAAGGGCTAGTGGGGTCCTGTCCTCTATCAGAGCATTCCCTGTGTGTGTGCTGTGTGTCGGTACGTTTGTGTCGACATGTATGAGGAGAAAAATGATGTGGAGACGGAGCAGATTGCCTGTAATAGTGATGTCACCCCCTAGGGGGTCGACACCTGAGTGGATGAACTGTTGGAAGGAATTACGTGACAGTGTCAGCTCTGTATAAAAGACAGGGGTTGACATGAGACAGCCGGCTACTCAGCTTGTGCCTGTCCAGACGTCTCATAGGCCGTCAGGGGCTCTAAAGCGCCCGTTACCTCAGATGGCAGATATAGACGCCGACACGGATACTGACTCCAGTGTCGACGGTGAAGAGACAAATGTGACTTCCAGTAGGGCCACACGTTACATGATTGAGGTAATGAAAAATGTTTTACACATTTCTGATAATACGAGTACCACCAAAAAGGGGTATTATGTTCGGTGAGGAAAAACTACCGTATATACTCGAGTATAAGTCGACCCGAATATAAGCCGAGGCACCTAATTTTACCACAAAAAACTGGGAAAAATTACTGACTCTAGTATAAGCCTAGGGTGGGAAATGCACGGTGCCAGGGGTTTTCATGCTCACGGTGTCATGCTCGTTGCCAGGGATTTCATGCTGTAGGTGTTATGCTTGTTGCCAGGGGGTAATGTTTGTTTCTAGGGTTGTGCCCCCAGTGCCACATATACTCCCAGTGACAGATATCTCCCCACAGTGCCAGATAAAAACATGCCCCCGTTGCTTTGCCCCCAGTAGTTATGCCCCTTCTTTGCCCCCAGTAGTTGTGCCCCCTCTTTCATTGCCCCCAGTAGTTATGCCCTCTCTTTCATTGCCCCCAGTAGTTATGCCCTCTCTTTCATTGCCCATAGTAGTTATGACCCCTCTTTCTTTGCCCCAGTAGTTGTGGTGCCCCCTTTCTTTGCCCCCAGTAGTTGTTGTGCCCCCTTTCTTTGCCCCCTGTTACTGTGCCCCCGTTGCAGCTTACAAACACACACTAAAACAATACTTACCACTGCCCCGCTCCTGCTTCCCGACCGCTTCTTCTGCTGCTGCGCTGCTCCGCTCCGTCTGTCCACCCGCTCCGTCTGGCCGCCGCTCCATCTGTCCACCCGCCGCTCCGTCTGGCCGCCGCTCCATCTGTCCACCTGCTCCGTCTGGTCGCCGCTCCGTCTGGCCGCCCGCGCCGGCGCCCGCTTCCCGGCACCCGATCATCTCTATGGGAGAGACGTCATGACGTCTCTCCCATAGCAACGCCGCACAGACACTAGAGGTCAATAATGACCTCTAGTGTCTGTCCCTGGAGCCGGCTGCAGCGGACGCCCACACAGCCCACGGCGTCTGCTGCAGCCGTTGACTCGAGTATAAGCCGAGGGGGGCTTTTTCAGCATAGAAAAATGTGCTGAAAAAGTCGGCTTATACTCGAGTATATACGGTACCTGTAGTTTTCCTGAATCTGAGAAATTAAATGAGGTGTGTGATGATGCGTGGGTTTCCCCCGATAACAACTGATAATTGCTAAAATGTTATTGGCATTATATCCTTTCCCGCCAGAGGTTAGGGTGCGTTGGGAAACACCCCCTAGGGTGGATAAAGCGCTCACACGCTTGTAAGAACAAGGGCTCTACCCTCTCCTGAGATGGCCGCCCTTAAGGATCCTGCTGATAGAAAGCAGGAGGGTATCCTAAAATGTATTGACACACATACTGGTGTTATACTGCGACCAGCAATCGCCTCAGCCTGGATGTGCAGTGCTGGGTTGGCGTGGTCGGATTCCCTGACTGAAAATATTGATACCCTAGATAGGGACGGTATATTATTGCCTATAGAGCATTTAAAAGATGCATTTCTATATATGCGTGATGCACAGCGGAATATTTGCCGACTGGCATCAAGTCTAAGTGCGTTGTCCATTTCTGCCAGTAGAGGGTTATGGACACGACAGTGGTCAGGTGATGCGGATTCCAAACGGCATTTGGAAGTATTGCCTTATTAAGGGGAGGAGTTATTTGGGGTCGGTCTTTCAGACCTGGTGGCCACGGCAACAGCTGGGAAATCCACGTTGTACCCCAGGTCGCCTCTCAACATAAGAAGACGCCGTATTATCAGGCGCAGTCTTTTCGTGGGCAAGCGGGCAAAAGGTTCCTCATTTCTGCCCCGTGACAGAGGGAGAGGAAAAAGGCTGCAGAAATCAGCCAGTTCCCAGGAACAGAAGCCCTCTCCCGCCTCTGCCAAGCCCTCAGTATGACGCTGGGGCTTTACAAGCAGAATCAGGTACGGTGGGGGCCCGTCTCAATGAATTTCAGCGCGCAGTGGGCTCACTCGCAAGTAGACCCCTGAATCCTTCAGGTGATATCTCAGGGGTACAAATTGGAATTCGAGACGTCTCCCCCTCGCCGTTTCCTAAAGTCGGCTTTACCGATGTCTCCTTCTGACTGGGAGGCAGTTTTGGAAGCCATTCACAAGCTGTATTCCCAGCAGGTGATAATCAAGGTACCCCTCCTGCAACAGGGAACGGGGTATTATTCCACACTGTTGTGGTACCGAAGCCGGACAGCTCGGTGAGACCGATTCTAAATCTAAAATCTTGAACACTTACATACGGAGCTTCAAATTCAAGATTGAGTCACTCAGAGCAGTGATTGCGAACCTGGAAGAAGGGGACTACATGATGTCTCGGGACATCAAGGATGCTTACCTTCATGTCCCAATTTACCCTTCTCACCAAGGGTACCTCAGGTTTATGGTACAGAACTGTCACTATCAGTTTCAGACGCTGCCGTATGGATGGTCCACGGCACCCCGGGTCTTTACCAAGGTAATGGCCGAAATGATGATACTCCTTCGAAGGAAGGGAATTTTAGTTATCCCTTACTTGGACGATTCCCTGATAAGGGTAAGATCCAGGGAACAGTTGGAGGTCGGTGTAGCACTATCTCAGGTAGTGTTGCGGCAGCACGATTGGATTCTCAATATTCCAAAATCGCAGCTGATTCCGACGACTCGTCTTCTGTTCCTAGGGATGATCCTGGACACAGTCCAGAAAAAGGTGTTTCTCCCGGAGGAGAAAGTCAGGGAGTTATCCGAGCTAGTCGGGAACCTCCTATAACCGAGCCAAGTCTCAGTACATCAATGAAATGGTTCTGGGAAAAATGGTGGCTTCCTACGAAGCAATCCCATTCGGCAGATTCCACGCAAGAACTTTCCAGTGGGACCTGCTGGACAAATGGTCCGGGTCGCATCTTCAGATGCATCAGCGGATAACCCTGTCACCAAGCACAAGGGTGTCTCTCCTGTGGTGGTTGCAGAGTGCTCATCTTCTAGAGGGCCGCACATTCAGGACTGGGTCCTGGTGACCACGGACATAAATATCCTGAAGCTAAGGGCCATTTACAATGCTCTAAGCTCAGCAAGACCTCTGCTTCAAGGTCACCCGGAGTTGATCCATTCGGACAACATCACGGCAGTCACCCACGTAAACAGACAGGGTGACACAAGAAGCAGGAGGGCAATGGCAGAAGCTGCAAGGATTCTTCGCTGGGCGGAAAATCATGTGATAGCACTGTCAGCAGTATTCATTCCGGGAGTGGACAACTGGGAAGCAGACTTCCTCAGCAGACACGACCTCCACCCGGGAGAGTGGGGACTTCACCCAGAAGTCTTCCACATGTTTATAAAACTCGACAAGTATTGCGCCAGGTAAAGGGACCCTCAGGCAATAGCTGTAGACGCTCTGGTAACACAGTGGGTGTACCAGTCAGTGTATGTGTTCCCTCCTCTGCCTCTCATACCCAAGGTACTGAGAATTATAAGATGGAGAGGAGTAAGCACTATATTCGTGGCTCCGGATTGGCCAAGAAGGACTTGGTAACCGGAACTTCAAGAGATGCTCACGGAGGATCCGTGGCCTCTACCTCTAAGAAGGGACCTGCTCCAGCAAGGACCCTGTCTGTTCCAAGACTTACCGCGGCTGCGTTTGACGGCATGGCGGTTGAACGCCGGATCCTGAAGGAGAAAGGCATTCCGGATGAAGTCATTCCTATCCTGATCAAAGCCAGGAAAGATATAACCGCAAAACATTATCACCGCATTTGGCGAAAATATGTTGCGTGGTGCGAGGCCAGTAAGGCCCCGACGGAGGAATTTTCAACTAGGTCGATTCCTACATTTCCTGCAAACAGGAGTGTCTATGGGCCTGAAATGGGGGTCCATTAAGGTTCAAATTTCGGCCCTGTCAATTTTCTTCCAAAAAGAACTAGCTTCAGTCCCTGAAGTTCAGACGTTTGTGAAAGGGGTACTGTATATACAGCCTCCTTTTGTGCCTCCAGTGGCACCTTGGGATCTAAATGTAGTTTTTGGGTTCCAAAAGTCACGTTGGTTTGAACCACTTAAATATGTGGAGTTAAAATATCTCACATGGAAAGTGGTCATGCTGTTGGCCCTGGCCTGGGCCAGGTGCGTGTCAGAATTGGCGGCTTTATCCTGTAAAAGCCCTCATCTGATTTTCCATTCGGACAGGGCGGAATTGAGGACTTGTCCTCAGTTTCTCCCTAAGGTGGTTTTCAGCGTTTCACCTGAATCAACCTATTGTGGTGCCTGCGGCTACTAGGGACTTGGAGGACTCCAAGTTGCTAGACGTTGTCAGAGCCCTGGAAATATAGGTTTCCAGGACGGCTGGAGTCAGAAAATCTGACTCGTTGTTTATTCTGTATGCACCCAACAAGCTGGGTGCTCCTGCTTCTAAGCAGACTATTGCTCGTTGGATTTGTAGTACAATTCAGCTTGCACATTCTGTGGCAGGCCTGCCACAGCCAAAATCTGTAAAAGCCCATTCCACAAGGAAGGTGGGCTCATCTTGGGCGGCTGCCCGAGGGGTCTCGGCTTTACAACTTTGCCGAGCAGCTACTTGGTCAGGAGCAAATACGTTTGTAAAATTCTACAAATTTGATACCCTGGCTGAGGAGGACCTGGAGTTCTCTCATTTGGTGCTGCAGAGTCATCCGCACTCTCCCGCCCGTTTGGGAGCTTTGGTATAATCCCCATGGTCCTTACGGAGTCCCCAGCATCCACTAGGACGTCAGAGAAAATAAGAATTTACTTACCGATAATTCTATTTCTCGTAGTCCGTAGTGGACGCTGGGCGCCCATCCCAAGTGCGGATTGTCTGCAATACTGGTACATAGTTATTGTTACCAAAAAATCGGGTTATTGCTGTAGTGAGCCATCTTTTCTAGAGGCTCCTCTGTTATCATGCTGTTAACTGGGTTTAGATCACAAGTTATATGGTGTGATTGGTGTGGCTGGTATGAGTCTTACCCGGGATTCAAAATCCTTCCTTATTGTGTACGCTCATCCGGGCACAGTATCCTAACTGAGGCTTGGAGGAGGGTCATAGGGGGAGAAGCCAGTGCACACCAGGTAGTTCTAAAGCTTTACTTTTGTGCCCAGTCTCCTGCGGAGCCGCTATTCCCCATGGTCCTTACGGAGTCCCCAGCATCCACTACGGACTACGAGAAATAGAATTATCGGTAAGTAAATTCTTATTTTTTTCTTTTTTTGAATTTTTTCATACTTAACGATCCACGTGGACTACGATTGGAATGGTAAAGTGTGCCGAGCGAAGCGGTAGCGGAGCGAAGGCACCATGCCCGAAGCATGGCGAGCCATGCGAGGGGACGCGGTGCACTAATTTGGTATCCCAGTCACTCTACGAAGAAAACGATACAAAAAAAAAAAAAAATCCTCATGTCGACCTTTAGACCTGTCGACCTAGCACATGTCGACCTAGAAACCCTGTCGACCTTCCATCCATGTCGACCTAGTGACTGTCGACCTATAGTGGTCGACCTAGACATTGTCGACCTAGACACTGTCGATTTGATGAACCACACCCGGACTTTTTATAGTTACTCAGGGCGTGCTGGTGATTTAGAGTCACGCAAATAAATCTTATAACTCCCAACATTCCCTTGGCATGAAAGTGTGATCTCTTGCCGAAGGCGTGCACCACAGATAAGGGGGTAGAGCCTTGCAGTCAAGGGGCAGGGCCTCAATGTGAAAGGTGGGGCCTCGTGTCAAACCCCCGTATACTTCAGTATGGGGGCGTGCCCAGTACTCTTTGAGATGCTGGACAGCCCCCAGGCGCTCCCTGCTCTTTGATTAGATGCTGCGCACATCACATGGCATCTATTCCATTCATACGTTGCTGTGCTATGCAGATCAGCGGTGACAGTGCTCACACCTAACTTCCTCACACCATGGGAGGGACAGCAGGACTGTCCCAATTAAACAGGGCAGCTGGGAGATATGAAATCGGTATGTATCTAGAAAAGTGAAGGTATTGTTGGATCATATTCTGACCAAAATAGTTAAACTTGCAATCTATCTTCCCTGTTCCTCATATGTGCAAGTCCTACACTGACATCAGCTTCACACAGCACTGACGTACAGTACAATCTTACACTCACCTCTCAGATAAGGAATGTAATAAATGAATGGTTTCCAATAGTCTTTAATAGGCTGGACGGACAGCAGCTAAGACAATATTAAGCAATATACTGTATGAAAACAAAATAGAAAATAAAGAAGCTGCACTTCGTTAATCCCAATGTCCAAGGTGCCAGCTTATAAATGTTTTATATCTCTATATGATATTCTTATCCTGCAAATAACATGTTCACTAGGTCGACATGGAAAAATGTCGACATGAGTTTTTCACATTTTTCTTCTTAATTTTTTGTACTTTTTCATACTTTACGATCCACGTGGACATGACCGGGAATAGTAACCTGTGCCGAGCGCAGTGGCAACGGAGCCAGGCATCTTGCCCGAAGCCACGGTGCACCAATTGGAGTTCCCTTACGAAGAAAACGACACCAAAAAGTTTTAAAAAAAAACTCATGTCGACCTTTTTCCATGTCAACCTAGTACACATCAAACTAATGACCATGTCGGAAAAAACTACCTAGGTAGATTGGCGCTGACAGGTGTTGTAGATCCTCAAGCTGCTGAATAAAAAGGGCTAGTTAGACCCTTAAATGGAACAGAAAAGGTAAAGACATTCAGCGCTAGGAACTAATTGAATGTATATTAGAAAATTTATTAAGAACATACATCATCAATTTCATACATAATTAATATATACTGTTGCAACAGGTATTTAAAAAATATTGAAAATATGTGGTAAAAGAACCCACAATAAAAAATATAGGGCCAAAAAACAACACTGCTAATTAGTGTAAAAATCTTGAAATGCTGGGCATATTTCGAGGTATATAATGAGAAAAGGTCTTGACCTTGAAAAAGCTGCGCTAGCAGTGAAACGCGTTGGTGATAAGACTGGGACCTTTATACTACATGATTTGCCTGCTATCCGAAAATTGGGAACGGTGATCCTTAAAGGACAATTTCTGGGAAGATAAACACATCAGGACCTTGCCACGGTCCAATTCCCCCATCAGTACCAGCACGGGACATATCCAAACAAGTGAGAGGATCTCCTTTTCTACGGAGTGCTAACCGACTGGAGGACTCACTACAGTGAACTGGTAACACCGTACAACAAAACCATTTTCCCTAGGATAAGGCTTCTCATTATATACCTCGAAATATACCCAGCATTTCAAGATTTTTACACTAATTAGCAGTGTTGTTTTTTGGCCCTATATTTTTTATTGTGGGTTCTTTTACCACATATTTTCAATATTTTTTAAATACCTGTTGCAACAGTATATATTAATTATGTATGAAATTGATGATGTATGTTCTTAATAAATTTTCTAATATACATTCAATTAGTTCCTAGCGCTGAATGTCTTTACCTTTAATGACCATGTCGGCCTAGTGACCATGTCCACCTAATGCATGGTGACCAATAGTGGTCGACCTAATGACTGTCGACCTAATGACCCATACCCCGGACAGGGCTGCTGTAGTAAAATCAGGATATCATCCTACACTACCGACGCGACAATGTTATATAGAAAAGCACAATTCAAGCAGTGTAAAACAAATAAAAAAAATGTAAAAACTGCATCAAAGATTGGAGAGAGATAAAGTGGACAGAGATAAAGTATCAGCCAATCAGCTCCTAACTGCCGTGTTACAGGCTGGGTTTTAAAAATGACAGATGCTGATTGGTCTCCACTTTATTTCTCTCCACTTTATCTCTCTCCAATGTTTGATACATCTTGCCCTGAGTATCTAGAAAACAACCTTTATGTGAAACATTTCATATCTACACTTAGGAGAGCTAGACTTTGGTTGGTGGAATGGGTTGGGTTTGGGTGACTGGCGGTTGGGGTGGGGGGCGAGTGCAACGAAGCACCTTGTGATGTCGTGGACACCCAGAAGTGGGAATAGTCCCTATTGGTCGGCATGCCGACCGACGGGCTATTCAGCGTTCGGGTTCATAGCGTCGGTAATGTGACCGGCGGTCACATAACCGCATCCCGGTGGAACATGGTAGGACTTCGAAAATAAAATATGACAACAGGAAGGGTACCGACAGGTCCATCTAAGGGGGATATCCAGTTATCCCCAGTAAAACATCGGGTCCGAAAAATGGCCATTTTTCAGACTTTTTTCTGATGTTTCACTGATTATTATTTTTTTCATACGCTATCCAGATGGATCGCCTGTAAAAAAACAAACAAATTCTCCTGAAAACACAGGTTCAATGAAACCTGTGTGTTTTCGTGTGAAACAGCCCCGTTTTGCTGTTTCTGGGGATTCTGCTTCGCCTGCCGGAGGCAAGTGAAACAAAAGCCCAGATAAGCCGCCGCATACCGCGGCTTATCGGGGCTAATTAGCTAGCCCCCGGCGGGACAATTTACCGGGGATAATTGAATATCCCCCTAAATCTGCCCTGTGTCTTTGTTCTGTTCTGAATAAAACCTGTTCTACTCTATGACTCTCCACCACCACTGACTAACTTGCAAGGCTGTAACACTGCAGGTTACCCTAATACGTGCTGTCCTTATACTTGCAGGGCCATTGAGTGATGAACAGGCGGCCTCCATAACGCACAAACAAGCTTCCAACAGCCGTCGCCCAGAAGACTGCAGCCTTGGACCTATGCTTCCTCACACCAGACAGCTCCTGTTGGATTTCTACAGACTCTACAACCAGAAGTTGTCTCAGGTGCTTGCGAACAATGCTTATTTGTGGGAAACGTAATAAAAAAGGATTATCTAAATAAATATATATTTTTACCACTGCTGCATGATCAACTGCATATAAAGGTTTCGCTCTGACATCTAGTGGCTGATGTGGAAGTTGCATGCATCAGGCAGAAGCACGACTTACACGCCCTCTTTGGACCAAACTATGGAACTGCAGTTTGATGTGACGTCTGTTCTAATGCAGCACTGGATTACTTTGCAGATGTGTTATTCCTTTAATGGAATCTAATATACTTTTTATGACTATATGGACCACAGCCAAGAAAACTGACCAAGCGTCACAAAGCCAAAAACAAATAAAATTTGTCAGAATGAGCAAGCCTTCGTGGTGGGAGAAAGAGGATTCTTAACGCACAGAAAATTATTTTTGTTCTCAAGCTGCACAGAAGATTAAATTAATATTTAATTTGGATGTTTTTGTATTTTTAAAATTGGTTGCAAGGTATGTCTACATTAGACAGCATACTGTAGGTGTATTTTATCAGTGATCATCCATCCTGAAAGATCCCGGGTAACACTATTGATTGTATCTGAGTTCCTGCAGGGGACCTGGGTGACACATTACATCAGAATGATCAAATTAGGGGCCTGATTCAGAGATGTATGCAATCCCGATATTTTTGTCGTTGAGAATTGTCGGTAGTCTGCATATGGAGTCAAAGTCTCACTGTGCATGGTCTTATGATGGCGGTCGCAGAGATGATTTATTTGCAAAGTGATCGACTGTCAGACACCATTTCTGGGAGGTAACGGGGGATTAGCTGCTAAAATGCAGGCGTGTCACAACCATTTTGGTTGCGTGTTACTGCTTCTGACTGTGATCATGTATGACGTTACAACGGCTCTGGCATCTTACTTCCTGCATCCATGCTGCACCACTATTGGGGTTCTCAAAACTGTGGTCATCGGCTGATATGGTGGGTGCTGCGCCTTTGTATGCAGGCGCTGGGATTTACAAAGCCGCTGGTGGGAGTTTCAATAAAAATCCAGATGGCAGAGACAAATTGGCAGCTGCAAATGCATTACCGTACATCTCTGGATCAGGCCCTAAAAGCCGAAGAGTAAATTGTTGCATTTAAAAAAAAAAAAAAGTATATATTTTTATAACAAAGGATACACTTGTAGCATAAACCCGTGGCCACGTTATTAGGTACATCAGCTTGATAATGCAAATATCTATTCAGCTAGTCACGTGGAAGCAACTCAAGGCATAAAAGTATATATACTTGGTCAAGAGGTTCAGTTGTTGTTCAGACCAAACAATGGATAAAGAATGGATAAGAAATGTCCTCTAAGTGACTTTAAATGTGGAATGACTGCCATATGGGGTGGCTTGAGTATCTCAGAAACTGCTGATCATCTGGGATTTACACACACACAACAGCTTCTAGATGTTAGAAAGAGAGGTGCCCTATACATAAAACATCAAGAGGTTTATGCAGAGTGAAATACATGTTCATTTGTGGAACGTACCGTGTGTGTTTTTGCATAGCGCATGCTCCGCAATTTGCAAGGACGGGCAAAGCAGAGTTGTATACAAGCCAGTTGCATCACCACTTGTGACTGCAGCAGTGTAACTGGGCAGCACTGGGGCGTTCGCACATAGGGCCTAATTCAGACCTGATCGAGTCACACAGACATGCGGGGGGACGCCCAGCATAGGGCTAGTCAGGCCCGACCCCCCCCCGCACAAGTACAATGGCATGTACTTTAGGAGTAGCTCCCTACCAGCGCAGCTCCTGCGCACTGGCAGGAGCTACTCATCGCTGTGAGGGTAGCAGCGGCTGCATGTGACGTCATGCAGCCGCAGTGGCCCGCCCCTGCACGGTCCGGGCACGCCTGTGTATCCTGGGCCACGCCCCTAAAACGGCGGCCAAACACCGCCAGCCCACCCCCTCCTGCCCAGCGACCGCGAGGCAGAGGCGATCGCAGGGCTAAGATGGCTGTCTGGCATGCATTGGCGCACTGCGGTACCAGCGCATGCGCAGTTCAGACCTGATCGGCTGCTGTGCGACAACGCACAGCACCGATCAGGTCTGAATTAGGCCCATATATGTGTCTATGGTAGTGTGCGGTAGGCATAGTTGTGCGTCTCTATAAATATGCCTGCATTCAGGCCAATCATATGCCTGGTGCACGCGCCCAGTGATGATGATAACGTCTATCACACTAAGTGTCTGATAGTGGTCTACAGAGATGTGCCCAACTGTGTATATTGGTGAATATACCTATTTGTGTCTGTGCGCGCAGTGGGTTAGCAGTAACGGATGACTTGCATTCAAGTTCCCCCCCAGTGAGCCTTGTTACTGAGAAATGTAACAGGAGAATGGCCAGACTACTCCAAGCTGGTAAGAAGCTAACAGTAGCTCCAATAACTGCATCACAACAGTGGAATGCAGAAGAGCATTTTTGAATGCACAGAACAACCAGGGCTGGATTAAGGGAGGGGCGAAAGGGGCGGTCGTCACACATTTGGGGCTCCCACACCCAGGAGCGTAGTAGTCTCCCCCCTCCCGGCGGCTCAGCTCAGCTGTTCATTAACAGCGCCGCCGAGGAGGTGTTCCTTGCACAGCATTTCACAGTCTCGCGGGATTTCAATGCAGCATCCCGCAAGACTATTAAATGCTGTGCAAGGAACACCTCCTCGGCGGCGCTGTTAATGAACAGCTGAGCCGCCGGGATGGGGGAGACTACTACGCTCCTGGGTGTAGGGGCCCTGACTCCTGCATCCGCTGCTCCGCCGGACGGACAGGTAGCGTGCGTGCATATGTGTGTGTACGTCTGTGTGTGTGTTGTGTGTGTACGTCTGTGTGTTGTGTGCAGCATGGGTGTATGTGTGTTGTGTGCAGCGTGTGTGTGTGTGTTGTGTGCAGCATGGGTGTGTGTGTGTGTTGTGTGCAACATGGGTGTGTGTGTGTGTGTGTGTGTGTGTTTGTGTGTGTGTGTAAGTTGGGGCCTAGGGGTCTGTCATCTAATGTAGTGGGGGCCCCCACAATTTCATTGCCCGGTGCCCCCACCATACTTAATCCGGGTCTGAGAACATCGAACCTTGATGTGGACAGGTTACAGCCGCAGAAGATTACACTGGGTTCCACTCCTGTCATGTAAGAACAGGAGACTGAAGCTACAGGATGGCGCAGGCTCACCAATATTTACATTTGAGAAAAGAGACAGGTATATGTTAATCAGATTTTTTTGTGAAAGCAAACTGGTTGGGTTTATATATGTGAAAGAGGACAGGAAATTGCTTTATGCAGTTATTTAACTCCTTTGAAATATAATATATATTTTTCTGCAGTGGGGTACACTGGTATTCCACAGGTAATAACATCGGGGTGTAGAGTTGGATATTGATCCAAGGCACCAACAGGCTAAAGCTTTGACTGTTCCCAGGATGCATTGCACTGCCTCCTCTATAACCCCGCCTCCAGGCACTGGAGCTCAGTTTGTAAGTTGGTTCCTGCAGTGCAGGTCTCTAACAGGTGGGGCTGCACTAGGCAGCCCTGAAAAGAGTTTTTTAAGAAGACTTAAAGGGCCGCAGTAATATTTATGTCAGTCTGACATTCTGTGCTGCGGCTCCCTCACCTACCCAGCAGCACTGCATACACTCGCGGCCGGGTTCCCGGGTACTTGCAGCGGAGGCGCCCCAGTCATCAGGCACACCACCGCTGACTATCTCCAGGATTGCGTGGCTGCACATCAGGGAGGAGGTAAGAGGGTCCTGCCGGTTAATCACGGTCTGGTCACGGTCCCAGGAGATGGACCGCGCCGCTGGCGTGGACACTTTACTGCACAGGGACCCCACTATATCCACCAGGGCAAGGGAGCACAGGTCGGATTTACTAAAATCCGTTTGATATAGGCTCCACAGTACCCGGTGGTGAGGAACAGCAGCCATAGGGGATAAGGCGCTGACCTGTAGCCCATCTCCCAGCTCCGGGTGCCATCTACTGCTGGTGTTCCCGCCCTGGAGCTGCATTTCACTCTCCCTCACTCCCTGACAGAGATTTTGGCGCCATCTTCACTACTAGCTGGGCTGATCTCCGGGACTGCAGGGCTTTGTCTCCTCTGTAAAGCCGCTTGTCTCATCAGCGCTGTGCATTTACAGGAACTTAAGTACTGTATTCTACATGTCATTTTAGACAATGTTAGTTAAGAAAAAGTGTACTGCTATCTGAATATTTAGTACAAGTATTCTGTGATATACATCCAGTATCTACTGTGCATTGTTATATCTATACTCATACATATTTATATGTAGTTATACTAGTCCAGTGCAGTTTTATCATTTATATGTAATAACTTCTGCATTGTACATGTGACTGAGTGTGCCTGTAGCTATTGTGTGGGATTCCATTCTCCTGTATCACATATTGCTATCACTATATTCTGTACCCTGAGGGGCTAGGTGCTTCAGGGTCCAATATATAATATAGTGTTACACAGAATATAAGATTTGGTATTTTTAATGTGTGTTTCAGTCGCCTCATACCGCTTAAATCCTCTGTTTTGTGTTCTGTGTTTACTGTCACATAACAAGGGGGTTATTTGCAGGTATTGTGTTTGTCTGGCTATATTGTACTGTTACGCCCTAAGGCTACATTCCCTATAATGTCTGCCACACAGGGTGGGATATCCATGGACGCTTCTGCATCCTGCAGTACTAACACCACGGATTTACCTGAGAGAGAAGTTCAATCAGGACCCACCTTGGGCAGCGTTCTCAAGTATGCTGACTACACTTGTAACATGTTTACGCCCCCTGTGGGACCTCCTGTGCCATTGCAGCCACATATTGTCTATGTAGTTAATCCGCCCTGGGCGGATACTCTGTCTTCCCAATTACAACAATTAGATCAATCTTTGGTTAGACAAAAGTCTACCCCACGCCCCTCTGGAGCCAAGGGGTCATCTAAACGGGCCATTTCTTCCTCAATCCACTAATTTATCGGATAATTCTTCCAATGAGGATCGGGCATATACTGATCCGTCAGACACTGATACAGTTGCTTCTGATGAGGAATATACAACCCAGGTGGATGTTCCTGACCTGGTGGAGGCTATTAAACTAATTCTTCAGATAGATGATGACAGTGAGCCTACTACTGCGTCTAAGAAACCTGATAAGTTCAAACGTCAGAAGGTTGCTAAAATAGTCTTACCACATTCTGATCATTTAATTGACATACGTCAGGAATCCTGGTCGTCTCCGGGAAAGAAATTTTCCCTGTCTAAATGGATGCTAGCTCGTTATCCTATCCCTGCAGAGTTGAGTAACAAGTGGGAAACTCCACCGCCGGTGGACTCTCATGTCGCCTGTCTTGTGGTGTCATCTACTCTGCATGTCACCACTGTCACCTTACTGAAGGAACCGACGGATAAGCGTGTGGAGGGATGCCTGAAGTCTATTTACTCCCTTACTGGTGTTGTACATAAACCCACTATGGCGGCCTTCTGGGCTGCGAAAGGAATTGAAGCATGGGTTCAGGCAATCGAGGATGAACTGCCTCAGGATTTCTCATACGTCCTAGAGGATGCTGGGGACACCATAAGAACCATGGGGTATAGATGGGATCCGGAGACATGGGCACTTTAAGACTTTGAAAGAGGTGTGAACTGGCTCCTCCCTCTATGCCCCTCCTCCAGACTCCAGTTTAGAATCTGTGCCCAGGCAGACTGGATGCACACTGAGGAGCTCTACTGAATTTCTCGGAAAAGACTTTATGTTAGGTTTTTTATGTTCAGGGAGCATTGCTGGCAACAGTCTCCCTGCATCGTGGGACTTAGGGGAGAGAAGTCAGACCTACTTCTGTGAGTTTCAAGACTCTGCTTCTTGGCTACAGGACACCATTAGCTCCTGAGGGTTTGGAACACTAGGTATGCCTAGGGGTTCATTCCCAGAGCCTGCCGTCACCTCCCTTGCAGAGCCAGAAGTCAGAAGACAGGTGAGTAGAAGAAGATAGAAGACTTCAGTGACGGCTTCTGAGGTACCGCACAGCGATCGCGCTGCGCGCCATGCTCCCACACACAGCGGCACTGCAGGGTGTAGGGCGTGGGGGGGGGACGCCCTGGGCAGCATAAAAATCCTCTTTTGAGACTGGCAAAAGTGCAATTGGAGTGCCTAGGCACTAAATTCTTACCCCCGCCAGTATAATTAGTTTGAAAAATAGCAGGCTGAAGCGCGCCATGAAGGGGGCGGGGCTTAGCCCTCACAGCTCTCATCTGCGCCATTTTCTCTCCACAGAGCTGCAGAGACGCTGGTCCTTCCTCACCACTGCTATAACAAGTAACAGGGTGCAAAATGGGGGGGGGGGGGGGCACAGCAAATTTGGTGCTAAAATAGGTTATTATAAAAGCTCTGCAGGGTCTGAGGCATTATATTAAGGTTTCAGAACCGGGATAAGCGCTGGGTCGTGAGCTGGCAAACTCCCTCTGTGTTTCTCTGACAGGCTTTACTGTGGGTCTGTCTCCTTTTGGCCCAGTGTGTCTGTGGGTGTCGGTACAGGTGTGTCGGCATGTCTGAGGTGGAGTGCTCTTCCCAGGAGGAGACTGTGTTAGGGGCAGAAACGGCTGTGGGAGTGACCCTGTCGGCATCGCTGACTCCTAACTGGGTAAATGTGTTGAATGCTTTGAATGCTAATGTGGCTCTTATTAACAAGAGATTAGATAAATCTGAGTCTCAGAACCAGGTATGGAAGAAATCTGTGGAGGATGTGTTGTCACATAAACGTTCGTTTGCTCAGTTAGCAGACACAGATACCGACACGGACACTGACTCCAGTGTCAACTATAGTGATACCAGATTAGACCCAAAATTGGCAAAGAGCATTCAGTACATGATTGTGGCAATAAAAGACGTGTTGCATATCACCGAGGACCCTGCTGTTCCTGATACTAGGGTCTGTATGTATAAGGGAAAGAAACCTGAGGTAACGTTTACTCCCTCTCATGAACTGAATACCCTTTTTGAAAAAATGTGGGAAAATCCTGACAAAAAGTTTCTGAGTCCCAAAAGGATTCAAATGGCGAATCCGTTCCCCTCTGGGGATAGAGAAAAGTGGGAGTCACCTTCCATTGGGGACAAGGCGCTATCACAGTTGTCTAAAAAGGTGGCTTTACCGTCTCCTGACACGGCAGCCCTTACGGATCCTGCGGATTGTAGACAGGAAATTACGCTAAAATCCATTTACGTCACCACAGGTACACTACTCAGACCAGCTATTGCATGTGCGTGGGTGAGTAGTGCTATCGAAAAGTGGGCAGATAACTTGTCACCTGATATAGATACCCTAGATAGGGATACCATCCTTTTAACGCTGGGTTATATCAGGGACACTGCAGCCTACCTAAAGGAAGCGGCGAGAGATATTGGCCTCTTGGGATCAAGGGCCAATGCCATGGCAGTCTCAGCTAGGAGAGCATTGTGGATTCATCAATGGAATGCTGATGCTGACTCTAAGAAAGCTATGGAGTCTCTACCGTATAAAGGTGGTGTATTGTTTGGTGAAGGTCTCGCTGATTTGGTATCTACGGCTACCGCGGGTAAGTCGTCATTTTTGCCTTATGTTCCTCCACAACAAAAGAAAGCTCACCACTTGCAGATTCAGTCCTTTCGGCCAAATAAATACAAAAAAGGCCGAGTTTATTCCTTCCTTGCTAATAGAGGAAGAGGAAAAGGTAAAAGATCTCCGGCCGTGGCAGGTTCTCAGGAGCAGAAGTCCTCCCCGGCTTCTGCCAAATCCACCGCATGATGCTGGGGCTCCTCTGCGGGAGTCCGCACCGGTGGGGGCACGTCTCAAGCTCTTCAGTCAATTCTGGGCTCGTTCGGCCCTAGACCCATGGATTTTAGAAATAGTGTCCCAGAGGTACAAACTGGAGTTTCAAGACGTTCCCCCTCAACGTTTTTTCAAATCAGCCTTACCAGCTTCTCTTCCAAACAGGGAGGTAGTATGCGATGCAATACAAAAGTTGTGTCTGAATCAAGTCATTGTCAGGGTTCCCCCGTCACAACAGGGAGAAGGCTTTTATTCAAGCCTATTTGTGGTCCCGAAGCCGGACGGCTCGGTCAGACCAATTCTGAACCTAAAGTCCCTCAGTCTTTACCTAAGAAAATTCAAATTCAAGATGGAATCTCTCCGAGCAGTGATCTCCAGTCTGGAGGAAGGGGATTTCATGGTGTCGGTCGACATAAAGGATGCCTACTTACACGTCCCTATATATCCTCCGCATCAGGCTTACCTGAGGTTTGCTATTCAGGATTGTCATTACCAATTTCAGACGTTGCCGTTTGGTCTGTCCAAGGCTCCGAGGATTTTCACTAAGGTAATGGCGGAAATGATGGTTCTCCTTCGCAAGCAAGGAGTCACAATTATCCCTTACCTGGACGATCTCCTGATAAAGGCGAGATCCAAAGACAAGCTGGAGCAGGACATTGCGCTCTCACTGACAGTTCTGCAACAACATGGTTGGCTCCTGAACTTGCCGAAGTCACAGTTGAATCCGACAAAGCGGCTGTTGTTTTTGGGAATGATTCTGGACACGGAATTACAGAGGGTTTTTCTTCCAGAAGAGAAGGCTCTGGAAATTCAGAGGTTGGTCAAACAAATTCTGAAACCAGCGAGAGTATCAATTCATCAATGCAATAGGTTGCTGGGGAAGATGATGGCGGCCTACGAGGCCATTCAGTTTGGCAGATTCCATGCCAGAGTGTTCCAGTGGGACCTATTGGACAAGTGGTCCGGGTCCCATCTGCACATGCACTGGAAAATAATCCTATCCTCCAAGACCAGAATCTCACTCCTGTGGTGGCTGCACAGCTCTCACCTCCTAGAGGGACGCAGGTTCGGGATCCAGGACTGGAACCTAGTAACCACGGATGCGAGTCTCCGAGGCTGGGGAGCAGTAACACAGGTGGAAACCTTCCAGGGAAAATGGTCAAGCCAGGAAGTTTGTCTACACATAAACGTTCTGGAGTTGAGGACCTTTTACAATGGCCTTCTTCAAGCGGAACGTCTTCTTCGCAACCTGCCCGTCCTAATACAATCGGACAATATAACAGCAGTAGCGCACATAAACCGTCAGGGCGGAACAAAGAGCAGGGCGGCAATGGCAGAGACCACAAAAGTTCTCCGCTAGGTGGAAAGACATACAAGCACTCTGTCAGCGATCTTCATTCCAGGAGTGGACAACTGGGAAGCAGACTTCCTCAGCAGACACCATCTCCATCCAGGAGAGTGGGGGCTTCATCAAGAGGTCTTTGCAGAAGTGACAAGTCTTTGGGGAATTCCTCAAATAGACATGATGGCGTCTCGCGTCAACAAGAAACTTCAGAGATATTGTTCCAGGTCGAGGGACCCTCAAGCAATAGCGGTGGATGCGCTGGTAACACCATGGGTGTTTCAGTCGGTGTACGTGTTCCCTCCGCTTTCACTCATTCCAAAGGTGCTAAAGATCATAAGAAAAACAAAGGTTCAGGCGATCCTCATTGCTCCGGACTGGCCAAGAAGAGCTTGGTATCCAGATCTTCAGGAATTACTCATAAGAGATCCCTGGCCTCTTCCTCTACGAGAGGATCTGTTACAGCAGGGGCCGTGCGTGTATCACGACTTACCGCGGCTACGTGTGACGGCTTGGCGGCTGAACGCCGGATCCTAGCCCAAAAGGGTATTCCCAGTGAAGTTATTCCCACACTTCTTCAGGCTAGAAAAGGAGTAACTTCTAAACATTATCACCGTATTTGGAGAAAATATGTGTCTTGGTGTGAATCCAAGAAGGCTCCTACGGAAGAATTTCAGCTAGGGCGTTTTCTCCATTTCCTGCAAGCAGGTGTGGATGCGGGCCTAAAGTTAGGCTCTATTAAAGTACAAATTTCGGCCTTATCGGTTTTCTTTCAAAAACAATTGGCCTCTCTTCCAGAAGTTCAGACTTTCGTGAAAGTAGTTTTGCACATCCAACCTCCATTTGTACCCCCAGTGGCACCATGGGATCTTAACATGGTGTTGTATTTCCTTCAATCAAATTGGTTTGAACCTTTACAGAAGGTTGAGTTGAAATTTCTCACTTGGAAGGTGGTCATGCTATTGGCCTTAGAATCCACAAGGCGGGTGTCTGAGTTAGCGGCTTTGTCTCACAAGAGTCCTTATTTAATCTTCCATGAAGATAGAGCGGAGTTGAGGACTCATCAACAATTTCTGCCGAAGGTGGTCTCATCGTTCCACATGAACCAGCCTATTTTGGTACCGGTGGCTACTGATGCCTTCGCGGAGTCAAAATCTCTCGATGTGGTCAGGGCCTTAAAGATTTATGTCGCCAGAACGGCTCAACTTAGGATAACGGAAGCTCTGTTTGTCCTGTATGCTGCCAACAAGATTGGAACGCCTGCTTCCAAGCAGACTATTGCGCGCTGGATCTGTAATATGATTCAGCATACTCATTCTACGGCTGGATTGCCGTTACCGAAATCTGTGAAGGCCCACTCTACCAGAAAGGTGGGCTCATCCTGGGCGGCTGCCCGCGGGGTCTCGGCATTACAACTCTGCCGAGCAGCTACTTGGTCGGGTTCAAACACTTTTGCAAAATTTTACAAGTTTGATACCCTGGCTGATGAGGACCTCATGTTTGGTCAATCGGTGCTGCAGAGTCATCCTCACTCTCCAACCCGTTCTAGAGCTTTGGTATAAACCCCATGGTTCTTATGGTGTCCCCAGCACCCTCTAGGACGTATGAGAAAATAGGATTTTAATACCTACCGGTAAATCCTTTTCTCTTAGTCCGTAAAGGATGCTGGGCACCCGTCCCAGTGCGGACTCTTTCTGCAGTTACTAGTTATGTTTACACACGGGTTGTGTTATGTTATAGTCAGCCTATTGCTGACGTTGTTCATGCTGTTGACTGGAGTTCTGTTAAATGCCATGTTGTACGGCGTGTTTGAGGTGTGAGCTGGTATGTGTCCCACATTAGTTAACAATAAATCCTTTTCCTCGAAATGTCCATCTCCCTGGGCACAGTTCCTATAACTGTAGTCTGGAGGAGGGGCATAGAGGGAGGAGCCAGTTCACACCCCTTTCAAAGTCTTAAAGTGCCCATGTCTCCTGCGGATCCCGTCTATACCCCATGGTTCTTATGGTGTCCTCAGCATCCTCTACGGACTAAGAGAAAAGGATTTACCGGTAGGTATTAAAATCCTATTTTTTCGGACACTGCCAGACAATATCTGTCTTATATTACCACAGCCTCCCACTATATTCAGGAAGCGGCCTCTGATGCAAGTGTAATGGGGGCCAAGGCATCTACTACGTCTATCCTGGCTCGTCGAATTATGTGGTCCTGGACTCCAAAAAGACCTTGGAGGTGCTCCCTTTTAAAGGAGACATCTTATTTGGGGAGGATCTGAACAAGATTGTAACTGACTTGGCTACTGCCAAGACTGAGTGTCTCCCAAATACTAATCCTTCTGCTTCGAAGGCTAAGAGTACCACCTTTCGTTCCTTTCGACCTCCAGGGAAAGCAAAGGGTCAAGCGTATCAGCGACAGGCTCGTGCTTCCAAAACCACTAAGCCTAAATCTAAACAATCCTGGGCCACCCGTCAGCCTGCTTCCAAACAAGACAAGCCTGCTGCATGATAGGGCGGGCCTCCCCCTGGGGGACCCCAGGGTGGGAGGCCGAC
Organism: Pseudophryne corroboree; assembly: GCF_028390025.1. NCBI lineage: Eukaryota > Metazoa > Chordata > Amphibia > Anura > Myobatrachidae > Pseudophryne > Pseudophryne corroboree. The sequence goes on along the minus strand of NC_086446.1, from coordinate 714,885,814 downwards.
TTCTGCAGTTCGCCCAGGCCTGGTTAAAGACCACTTCGGACACCTGGGTGCGGGAAGTTGTCTTTCACGGGTACGCAATCTCTTTCAAGAGATGTCCCCCTCGCCAGTTTTGCACAACAGTTATCCCTGCGGATCCGTTAAAAGCGCAAGCGCTACACTTGGTTGTACAATCCCTCCTATATACAGGAGTGGTAGTGCCGGTACCTCTGTCTCAGAGAGGCAGGGGATACTATTCGACCCTGTTTCTAGTTCCGAAGCTAAATGGGTCCTTCCGGCCTATACTCAACCTCAAATCATTGAACAAGTTTGTGAGAACATCCAAATTCCATATGGAAACTCTGTGCTCTATAGTGCTGGCCCTGGAACCCAAAGATTATATGGTTTCCCTGGACATACAGGATGCTTACCTGCACATACCTATTGCCATGTCACATCAGCAATATCTGTGGTTCGCTATTGGCAACTTACATTATCAATTCCAGGCCCTGCCTTTTGGATTGGCCACGGCCCCTCAGATCTTCACCAAGGTCATGGCTGCAATGATGGCTCTTCTCCACCGTCAGGGAATCAGGATCCTGCCGTATCTGGACGACTTGCTGATCCTGGCGAACTCCCAAGAGGTTCTCCTCAGTCATCTGGAACTGACGATCCAATTCCTACAAGCCCACGGGTGGCTCATCAACTGGAAAAAGTTCTCTCTGGTCCCTGCTCGAAGCATCGTGCACCTGGGGGCACTACTGGACACACACAGCCAACAATTGTTTCTGTCTCCAGAGAAAGTCCTGAAACTTCAGGACAGGATCAGATATTTCCTCTCTCGCCCAAGAGTGTCGATACACTCGGCGATGCAAGTACTAGGCCTCATGGTGTCGGCTTTTGACATGGTAGAGTACGCTCAATTTCATTGCCGCCCTCTGCAGAGGTTAATCTTTTCCGAGTGGCCCTGCCTCATTGGATCAGTTCTCAAATGATCTCCTTGACTCCGGAGGTTCGTCTGTCACTAAGCTGGTGGCTACAGGACCAACAGTTGAGCAGGGGCCATCCCTTCTGGATCTCCAACTGGGTCCTCCTGACAACGGATGCCAGTCTGCGGGGTTGGGGCACGGTGTTGGAGCAACACTCTCTCCAGGGTCGGTGGACCAGGGAGGAATCTCTCCTCCCGATAAACATTCTGGAATTGCGGGCAGTGTTCAATGCGTTGACACTGGCCCTGCCTCCAGTACAGAACAGGCCTGTTCAAGTACAATCAGACAACGCCACCACGGTGGCGTACATAAATCATCAAGGCGGCACTCGAAGCCGCATGACAATGTTGGAAGTATCAAAAATCCTCCATTGGTCGGCACGCCATCTGCCAGCAATATCGGCAGTGTTCATCCTCGGAGTCCTCAACCAGGAAGCTGATTTCATCAGTCGTCAGGACGTTCACGCCGGAATTCTTTCAACTCGTAGTAGACAAGTGGGGCCTACCAGATGTAGACCTGATGGTGTCTCGACACAATCGCAAGGTTCCGGTCTTTGGATCAAGGACAAGGGATCCTCAAGCAGCTTTCGTGGACGCACTGGCAATTCCATGCAACTTTCGGCTGCCATACGTGTTCCCTCCAGTGTCTCTCCTGCCCAGGGTTCTACTGAAGTTCACGCAAGAAAGAGGAATACTACTTCTAGTCGCTCCAGCGTGGCCCAGACGGCATTGGTTCTCAGACTTGCAGGGTCTATCGATAGAGCTTCCTCTTCTACTTCCTCAATGCCCAGACCTGCTCGGACCTGGCCAGACTGGCTTTGACGGCGTGGCTCTTGAAGCTTCACTCCTGAGGGCCAAGGGATTCTCCAAGGCGGTTATTCAAACTATTTTGAAGGCCCGCAACCCGGCTTCAGAACAGATTTATTACACGGTCTGGAACTCTTACTTCACATGGTGTGCTGCTAAGAATTATGATGCCTCTTCGTTCAGAACTTCTAGGCTTTTGGCCTTTCTGCAGCAAGGCCTAGATTTAGGCCTTCATCTGGCCTCCCTCAAGGTTCATATATCTGCCTTGTCGGTGTGGTGTCAGAGGAAAATTGCGTCTATTCCTGACGTTCATACTTTCACTCAGAGTGTTTTACGGATTCAGCCTCCCTATGTCCCTCCTGTGGCTCCATGGGATCTGTCTGTTGTCTTAAATGCCCTACACAGTCTCCATTTGAACCTCTTGAGTCTGTGGATCTTAAATGTCTTACACTTCAGGTCATGTTTTTACTGCCTATTGCCTCTGCTAGGAGGGTATCGGATTTAGGCGCTTTGTCCTTTCTTCCACCCTTTCTGATTTTTCACCGTGACCGGGCAGTTCTTCAAACTCGCCCTGGCTATCTACCTAAGGTGGTATCATCTTTTCATCTTAGCCAAGAGATTGTGGTTCCGGCCTTTATCTCTTCTGGTTTGTCCTCCAAAGAGCAGTCTTTGGATGTGGTACAGGCGCTTCGTATTTACATAGAGAGGACTGCTTCCTTCAGGAGGTCAGATACCCTTTTTGTACTTTTTGGTTTTCACAAACGTGGCTGGCCTGCGAATAAGCAAACCTTGGCCAGATGGATTAGAATGGTGATTGCACAATCTTATGCACAGGCTGGTGTTCCAGCTCCTGCTGCTATTAAAGCCCATTCAACACAGTCTGTTGGACCTTCTTGGGCAGCCCGCCGAGGCGTGTCCGCTGAACATTTGTGAAAGGCGGCTAGGTGGTCCACTGTGAAAACGTTCATCAGGTTCTATGCCTTTGATACTTCTGCCTCCCAGGATGCTTCCTTTGGACGCCGAGTTCTTGTGCCCGCTACAGTTCGTCCCCTCCCATGCGGAACTGCTTTAGGACATCCCCGGTGTTATTCCCTGTGGAATACCAGTGTACCCCGCTGCAGAAAAGGAGATTTATGGTAGAATTACCATAGTTAAATCTCTTTCTGCGAGGTACACTGGATTCCACAGGGTGCCCACCCTGACGCACTTAGCTTCTTTGGGTTTGTATGGCATTAGCCGCTAGTCCCTTCTCCTGTCATGAGAATGTGGTTCTATGTGACTAAAATCTACCATCTCTTTTCCTGCTACTGCATTGGACCGGTTAACGAAACTAAGCTCCAGTGCCTGGAGGCGGGGTTATAGAGGAATCGGTGCAATGCATCCTGGGAACAGTCAAAGCTTTAGCCTGTTGGTGCCTTGGATCAAGATCCAACTCTACACCCCAATGTTATTCCCTGTGGAATCCAGTTTACCTCACAGAAAGAGATTTAACTATGGTAAGTCTACCATAAATCTCCTTATTTATATTTTGTGAGATAGCCTGATTGATTAAAGAGACCATAGGGTGGAATTACCCCCTTTGGTTTTGTGTGTGGGATTGAGATAAAAAGGAAACCTGCATGCCTCAGAGTGTATGCTGTAACATCTGTATGCTGTATCCCTTTTGTAAAAGGAGATGAGTCTTTTTTAAGACTATTTGAGCAATAAACATCTTGCCTTCAAGAAGACTGCCCTTTCATCTCTTGACCAACAGGAATGCACAAACAGTCCTGTTCTCCACTTGTTCTAGGTTGAGCCCAGTGTCTCCAAGCTCCAACCTCTGCCAGCTTTCATGGAGGGCCTGGTCCAGGTCAGTGACCAGTGGGAGTCAACCGATGCCAGTCAGGAGGTGTGGCAGCAGTGTATCTATGCATACACAGCAACAAGCAGGATCAGGAGCCAGTAGTAGGAGCCTGGTGGTGGCAGCAAAATACCCGCCCACTGCTCAGTGGGTGGAGTCAGTAACAGGCAGTTACTAATAAGAAGAGGGAATCCCCTATTGGCCAGGTCCCGTGAGACCCAAACCAATCTGTGATTGCTTGGTGTGAGCAGTGAGGCACGTCCTGTCCCAGTGGTGTAATAGTGTTTTTTTTGGCACACATTAGGACTAGCACTGCGTAAATGCCACAGGCTGAGTATTGTGGCTGATCATGTGCATTTATTTATGACCACATGTTGCCCATCTTCTGATTACTTCTTCCAGCAGGATAGCACACCATGTTACAAAGCACACGCCATCTCATTCTAGTTCCAGGGGCTTGACAAAGGATTCAAAGTACACCAATGGCCTCATCAGTAACCAGCAACCACCAACAGCTGTGCAACAACTGTGTTATGCCATCATGGCAGGTATAACAGTGTTGACCCCAGAATGTCAACATTCAACGTGAACATTCACAATGTTGCCATATTGTAGCTGACGACCTGTGTCGAAGACACCCGGTGCGGCCAATAGCACCCCCCTCACGCAGCAGAAAAGGGGGTGAGGCCTTGTGGGAGTCCCCCACTCCACCACCAAGATGATGTGACCACACCCTTCGGTAGCTCCCCTAAAGCTGGCCATACACCAGATCAACTTTCTTTATCCATCCAAGTGGTTGTCTGATTGGAATGAATATTTAGTAATACATGGGAGTAAATGATAATCAACAATTTGCTCACAAACACTGGAAAACAGACTTAAACGGTCATTCAGAAAAGTCGGCTAAGTCTGTTCGATCTATTTTCGTACGTTTTCTGGTGTTTAAGAGCAATTGGCAGATTTTCAATCAATCAACAAATCAATCACATTCTTTATCCAGGTTGGTCAGAAGACCAACACCGGGATCCCAACATCGATCACAATTCCGACGCTGGAATCCCGACTGGCGCCATCCCAATCGTAAGTATGCCAGGGCGGGTTAGGCTACGGGGGGTGGGGGGGTTATGTTTAGGCACCAGAGGGAGGGTTAGGGTTAGGCAGCGGGGGGAGGGTTTTTTTTTGGTTAGGCAATAAAAAGGGAGGGTTGAGATTAGGCACTAAGGGGGGAGGGTTAGAGTAAGGCTGCAGGAAGGGAGGATTGGGCACTAAGCGGGGAGGGCTAGAGGGGTAGGTGGGGAGGGTTGGAATACTTACCTAGCAGGTGTCAGGATTCTGCCCGTCAGGATGCCGCTGTCAGTATTCTGACCATCGGCATCCCAAGCACCAGGATCCCGATACCATCTCCACCGGTAAAAGACAGATGGTACTGTAGCTTGCACATAACAATGGGGTAATAATGAGGGCGGATTCAGAACTTGTATTTATATATATATATATATATATATATATATATATATATATATAACTATAGCTAGTTGCAAATCTCCATTTAGATATGTGTCAGGTCTTGGTGATTTACGCTCTACAATTCAGATTTGTATGCAAACCCGATGGTTTTCATACGATGTTTGTGGGTCTGCGCAGGAAGATGCAGAATGGGTCTTGCAAAGTTGCTTGCAGGCCTCTGTCAGCCGCAGCATAATTGACATGCTGTGATGTTTGGGGGGGGGGGGGGGGGGGGGTAAGGACGGCACCCGTCACTGTTCTTCAAAACGGGAAAATGTCGCCCCCATTTTGAAGGTGTGACGGGTCCAGGGTGTCTGGATCCTACGGCCAGCCTGAGCAAGCTTCAGCTCACACAGGCTGGATGGTGCCTATGACTATCGCAAATCGCGACTGATTGTTATCAGAGGCTGCATCCTCAGACGGAACACTCGGATCCCGGAGCTTTCTAGCTATCGCCCCACTGCCGGCATTCTGGCGGCCGGGATCCAAGCATCGGTATTCTGACCGCAGGGATTCCGTACCCAACCCGGTAGGAACAGGTAGTGATTGAACAATGTGGGCCAGCTGTAGAGTTAGATGCAGTTCATGTCAACTATGTAGGGGTAAATTACTTCCCTTTAAAAGTGTTCTTTTTTCAGCATCTGTTCATCACACACTACAAGCCCAAGTGGGACATGAATACTAGGGCATGCTGACACTTGTAGTTGTACAAGCACAGACATATCATGGGAATCATGGGTATGCTAGTGCCAACCATACCCAAATAGTTCAGGGTGAACATGGCATGCTGATATCAGTAGTACATAGATCCATCTCATACCTGCAGCTGCTGGTTTTAAAGCAGTAGTGTCACCAGCCTTTCCTAGCATTGCCTAGTCTATTTCAGGGGGATCCCAAATTGTGTGTGTGTGTGTGTGTGTGTGTGTGTGTGTGTGTGTGTGTGTGTGTGTGTGTGTGTGTGTGTGTGTGTGTGTGTGTGTGTGTGTGTTGGTTGGGGGGGGGGAGTGGGGACTTCTTTTATTATTTATATATTTTTTATTTTCCAGCTGTTGGAAGGTCCAGTTGTCACCACTGTCCCAGATCATGCGCGGAGGGGAAGCAGCACTGAGCACGCCCTTACATTACTAGCTGTGCAAGCTTGCCCCTGCCTTTGCTTGTTCTTGTTCCATCTAGACTGCATATGGAGTTGGATATACTGTACACCCTTTGAGGGCTGATTTTAAGTAGGGAGAAAAGCAAAAAAGCAGGTAACCTGGAGCAAACCATATAGAAATGCAAGCAGTGCCAGTACGTTTATCATTATTTTTTGCATGCAGGGTAAATACTGGCTGTTTTTGCATGTAGCCCACAAATGTTAGACAGCTTTATTGTTACACTGCAATGTACATGTGAGTTTCGACACGCCCCTCTAACATCTAGCTTTCTCTGCACCAGTTGCATCTGCCCCACCTGTAGTGCAGCGTGGTTCTACCAGATAAAATGTGCTTGCTTTTTATTTTATTTTTTGCTCCGAACCCAGCCCCTCACAGTGCACATTTTGCGCTTAAAGGTTGGATGTTCGTCATACTTGCCGAAATTTGTGCTGCTCCGTCTGGGAGAGGACAGCCAGGTTGAGGGAGGCGTGGCACGGCAGTAAGTAGGCGGTTCTGGGGTCGTGGTGATACAGTTGTGTCATTATGGCCCCTCTCAGCTAGCATTGTTGCAGATACCACAATGGTGCATTTTGACGATAATTGTATCATCAGCCGCCTGTATGGCCCACTTCACTCGGGTAGCAGGCCGTGGGTTGTGGCCGTCTACAGAAGATTTGCTCATTTACCCAATTTTCGGAAGCCTCCTGGTCACTCCGGGAGGATAGGCAAGTATAATGTGCGTCCATCTCTACATGAGCCTCTTTAACGTACCCTAAAACAGGCTAACTTAGGGCCTAATTCAGGATGTATCGCAAAACGCGATCCAACTGCAAAAATGCTAATGCGGGTGCATGTCCGCAGGGGGACGGAGTGTTGCGGGGGCGGAGGCTCTCCAAATGGGGGCGTCGTCGGTGAAACGGTAGGTGTGGTGTGGGCATGATCACGGCGACTGATGTCGCACGCAGCCACCACGATCAGAATCATGGCGGTGGACCACAAAATCTATGATGGAGCCAAAATTGTGATGCAATCCAATTTCTGCTTCATCAAGGGGGGAGGCGGCGGTCAGCATGCTGGGCGTTCTCGCCCTGCGATGGGCGGCCCCCAGCATGCAATCAAAAGGATTGCTAAATTAGCAGAATTTTCAATCCTTACTGAATTAGGCCCATAGTGTAGCCCTATGTGACAATTTGGGTGTGTTTGTCACAGTGCTTTGCAGTAATGGGCACCACCATTTCACAAAGTGGTGTATGGGCCTGAGCAAGTCTCCCCACTCCCCAGGATACTCGAGCACCCGGCGTTCTGTCTGCTGGTGCACTCTGTGTGCACTCTAACAACTGCCGCCCGTACACAATTCACCAATGCAGATGCTTTGGAATGTTCGTACTACTGCGGCAGCAAGCGCCAACAAAAATGGCCAAAGTCCCACAGATTGTATTGTTTGCCCATAGTGTCATGAGTAATGCATTTAATTAGTCTCTGCATGGGATGCGGTCAAGATCTCGCCAGACGGGATCCCGGCGGTCGGAATACCGACACCGGGATCCCGACCGGCACAATCCCGACATATTCCCCCTCTGTGGGTGTCCACGACACCCATAGAGGGAGAATAAATTAGTGTGCCGAGTGTAGCGAGGCACCGTGCCCGCAGCATGTCGAGTGCAGCGAGCCCACAAGGGGCTGCATTGCGCTCGCCCCCTATTAGGATTGGGCCAGTCGGGATCCCGGTGTCGGGATCTCGTACTGATCCCCTCTGCATATCTTCACCTTTCTGTTCTTATACATTCAGACCATACTTGCCTACTCTCCAGGAAGCTCCCGAAAATCGGGTGGCGCTCCTGGCCTCCCAGAAGATTGGGCAAATCTCCCGGCTGGATGCCATCCAACCCCATACCCCTGCATCTGTTAGCAATCTGTTGGCATTGCATAGTGGATGCGGGGTCATGATGACATAGTCATGCAGTCATGCCCCCTTTCCGCCACCCTATTCCACATTATTTCTCCTGCCATGCCACCTCATGCCATGCCATGCCACACCCCCTGCTGTGTCGACATGGCTACCCCCTCCCGAAGGGGTTAGGCAGAATGTCGGCAAGTATGATGAAGACATGCTATGTCAGCATCGCCCGCAGAACAGTTACTTTTCTTAAGTCAATGGTGGATCAAAATAATTTGGCCGCTCAGTGTACAGTGCTGTTTCAGTGTATACCAGTGGTTCTCAAACTGTGTGCCGTGGCATCCTGGGGTGCCTCGGGACACTTGCAGGGGTGCCCTGGGTTGGTGATCCAGGACCAATTCAAATTATTTATGGTCAATGTAAGAGGCAAAACCAGTGCTGGTGGCTGCCAGTCATAAAATATGTGGCCAAACAGAAGCAAATCTTGTCCCTCTCCACACAACTGACCCTAAGGATGACATATAAAAATAATTTACTTCACGGGGTGCCGTGAAAAAAAATCTGATACTCTTGGGTGCCGTGATTCAAAAAAGTTTGGGAACCACTGGTGTAAACAGTATGTGTCATGTTATATCCAGTTCTGTACTCTGTGCCAACCACCTCATGGAGATCAAATATATTTTTTTTTACATAGGGCCTTATTCTGAGTCAGGTGCAAACCCAAGAACTCACGATGATTAAACTCACGATTATTAGCAAATAAACTCATGATTATTAGCAGACTGCACTGCAACGAGCAATTGCATACTACGCAGCCATGCAGTAATATTGGCAAATCATCTTTCATAAGGAGGAACACCACTCCCACTGTATCTAGGAGAACATACTGGTTTTTATATGGGAAACAGAGACTGTAGTTACATAAAGGAAAATACAGCTTTCCATGAGCCTGTGGAATGAACCTATTTATTTTAATGGTCTTAATCATTTTACAAAACTGTAAGCAGTAAATTTGTCCTATAAATTAGCATATTCATACACATGCCTACTTTTCTTTTCTCCTTTCCAGGAGAAGAGAAAGAAGCGCCAGGTGATGGGAGTGGGGCCAGACAGTTCACATCATTAGGCCCCACCCCCACAGGTAAAATGCTGCGAACATGAAGACGGGGCCGAGCCAAATGATGTATTAATCTTAGAAACATGTCATATTAGCCTTGTCCCCTCCATACAAACCTGCAATTACCGGCAGTGGCAAACGCAGGATTTCTTGAGGGGGGTTTCCAAATGCAGTCCACAGTCTCTTGCTCTGGAGAACATTGGAGAATGTGCAGGAGTCTGGGAGAGCAGTAGAAGAACCTAGTAACGACCCTGGACATTAACGTAAACATTGGTCTTTTTATACACTGGTACTGTATGGAATACAGTATTAATATTTAACACTGTAGATGGTCTCTAGTTTAGGCTGTATCAAACATTTAAATAATATAATTAAGTGGTCAGGAAAAGGTTAAACAAACCATAATAAATAGACAAGCATAATAGAACCAGTACTTAACACTAGAGATGAGCGCCTGAAATTTTTCGGGTTTTGTGTTTTGGTTTTGGGTTCGGTTCCGCGGCCGTGTTTTGGGTTCGAACGCGTTTTGGCAAAACCTCACCGAATTTTTTTTGTCGGATTCGGGTGTGTTTTGGATTCGGGTGTTTTTTTCAAAAAACACTAAAAAACAGCTTAAATCATAGAATTTGGGGGTCATTTTGATCCCAAAGTATTATTAACCTCAAAAACCATAATTTACACTCATTTTCAGTCTATTCTGAATACCTCACACCTCACAATATTATTTTTAGTCCTAAAATTTGCACCGAGGTCGCTGTGTGAGTAAGATAAGCGACCCTAGTGGCCGACACAAACACCGGGCCCATCTAGGAGTGGCACTGCAGTGTCACGCAGGATGTCCCTTCCAAAAAACCCTCCCCAAACAGCACATGACGCAAAGAAAAAAAGAGGCGCAATGAGGTAGCTGTGTGAGTAAGATTAGCGACCCTAGTGGCCGACACAAACACCGGGCCCATCTAGGAGTGGCACTGCAGTGTCACGCAGGATGTCCCTTCCAAAAAACCCTCCCCAAACAGCACATGACGCAAAGAAAAAAAGAGGCGCAATGAGGTAGCTGACTGTGTGAGTAAGATTAGCGACCCTAGTGGCCGACACAAACACCGGGCCCATCTAGGAGTGGCACTGCAGTGTCACGCAGGATGTCCCTTCCAAAAAACCCTCCCCAATCAGCACATGATGCAAAGAAAAAGAAAAGAAAAAAGAGGTGCAAGATGGAATTGTCCTTGGGCCCTCCCACCCACCCTTATGTTGTATAAACAAAACAGGACATGCACACTTTAACCAACCCATCATTTCAGTGACAGGGTCTGCCACACGACTGTGACTGATATGACGGGTTGGTTTGGACCCCCCCCAAAAAAGAAGCAATTAATCTCTCCTTGCACAAACTGGCTCTACAGAGGCAAGATGTCCACCTCATCTTCACCCTCCGATATATCACCGTGTACATCCCCCTCCTCACAGATTATCAATTCGTCCCCACTGGAATCCACCATCTCAGCTCCCTGTGTACTTTGTGGAGGCAATTGCTGCTGGTCAATGTCTCCGCGGAGGAATTGATTATAATTCATTTTAATGAACATCATCTTCTCCACATTTTCTGGATGTAACCTCGTACGCCGATTGCTGACAAGGTGAGCGGCGGCACTAAACACTCTTTCGGAGTACACACTTGTGGGAGGGCAACTTAGGTAGAATAAAGCCAGTTTGTGCAAGGGCCTCCAAATTGCCTCTTTTTCCTGCCAGTATAAGTACGGACTGTGTGACGTGCCTACTTGGATGCGGTCACTCATATAATCCTCCACCATTCTATCAATGTTGAGAGAATCATATGCAGTGACAGTAGACGACATGTCCGTAATCGTTGTCAGGTCCTTCAGTCCGGACCAGATGTCAGCATCAGCAGTCGCTCCAGACTGCCCTGCATCACCGCCAGCGGGTGGGCTCGGAATTCTGAGCCTTTTCCTCGCACCCCCAGTTGCGGGAGAATGTGAAGGAGGAGATGTTGACAGGTCGCGTTCCGCTTGACTTGACAATTTTGTCACCAGCAGGTCTTTCAACCCCAGCAGACCTGTGTCTGCCGGAAAGAGAGATCCAAGGTAGGCTTTAAATCTAGGATCGAGCACGGTGGCCAAAATGTAGTGCTCTGATTTCAACAGATTGACCACCCGTGAATCCTTGTTAAGCGAATTAAGGGCTGCATCCACAAGTCCCACATGCCTAGCGGAATCGCTCCCTTTTAGCTCCTTCTTCAATGCCTCCAGCTTCTTCTGCAAAAGCCTGATGAGGGGAATGACCTGACTCAGGCTGGCAGTGTCTGAACTGACTTCACGTGTGGCAAGTTCAAAGGGCATCAGAACCTTGCACAACGTTGAAATCATTCTCCACTGCACTTGAGACAGGTGCATTCCACCTACTATATCGTGCTCAATTGTATAGGCTTGAATGGCCTTTTGCTGCTCCTCCAACCTCTGAAGCATATAGAGGGTTGAATTCCACCTCGTTACCACTTCTTGCTTCAGATGATGGCAGGGCAGGTTCAGTAGTTTTTGGTGGTGCTCCAGTCTTCTGTACGTGGTGCCTGTACGCCGAAAGTGTCCCGCAATTTTTCTGGCCACCGACAGCATCTCTTGCACGCCCCTGTCGTTTTTTAAAAAATTCTGCACCACCAAATTCAAGGTATGTGCAAAACATGGGACGTGCTGGAATTTGCCCATATTTAATGCACACACAATATTGCTGGCGTTGTCCGATGCCACAAATCCACAGGAGAGTCCAATTGGGGTAAGCCATTCCGCGATGATCTTCCTCAGTTGCCGTAAGAGGTTTTCAGCTGTGTGCGTATTCTGGAAAGCGGTGATACAAAGCGTAGCCTGCCTAGGAAAGAGTTGGCGTTTGCGAGATGCTGCTACTGGTGCCGCCGCTGCTGTTCTTGCGGCGGGAGTCCATACATCTACCCAGTGGGCTGTCACAGTCATATAGTCCTGACCCTGCCCTGCTCCACTTGTCCACATGTCCGTGGTTAAGTGGACATTGGGTACAGCTGCATTTTTTAGGACACTGGTGACTCTTTTTCTGAGGTCTGTGTACATTTTCGGTATCGCCTGCCTAGAGAAATGGAACCTAGATGGTATTTGGTACCGGGGACACAGTACCTCCAACAAGTCTCTAGTTGGCTCTGCAGTAATGATGGATACCGGAACCACGTTTCTCACCACCCAGGATGCCAAGGCCTCAGTTATCCGCTTTGCAGTAGGATGACTGCTGTGATATTTCATCTTCCTCGCAAAGGACTGTTGAACAGTCAATTGCTTACTGGAAGTAGTACAAGTGGGCTTACGACTTCCCCTCTGGGATGACCATCGACTCCCAGCGGCAACAACAGCAGCGCCAGCAGCAGTAGGCGTTACACGCAAGGATGCATCGGAGGAATCCCAGGCAGGAGAGGACTCGTCAGAATTGCCAGTGACATGGCCTGCAGGACTATTGGCATTCCTGGGGAAGGAGGAAATTGACACTGAGGGAGTTGGTGGGGTGGTTTGCGTGAGCTTGGATACAAGAGGAAGGGATTTACTGGTCAGTGGACTGCTTCCGCTGTCACCCAAAGTTTTTGAACTTGTCACTGACTTATTATGAATGCGCTGCAGGTGACGTATAAGGGAGGATGTTCCGAGGTGGTTAACGTCCTTACCCCTACTTATTACAGCTTGACAAAGGGAACACACGGCTTGACACCTGTTGTCCGCATTTCTGGTGAAATACCTCCACACCGAAGAGCTGATTTTTTTGGTATTTTCACCTGGCATGTCAACGGCCATATTCCTCCCACGGACAACAGGTGTCTCCCCGGGTGCCTGACTTAAACAAACCACCTCACCATCAGAATCCTCCTGGTCAATTTCCTCCCCAGCGCCAGCAACACCCATATCCTCCTCATCCTGGTGTACTTCAACACTGACATCTTCAATCTGACTAACAGGAACTGGACTGCGGGTGCTCCTTCCAGCACTTGCAGGGGGCGTGCAAATGGTGGAAGGCGCATGCTCTTCACGTCCAGTGTTGGGAAGGTCAGGCATCGCAACCGACACAATTGGACTCTCCTTGTGGATTTGGGATTTCGAAGAATGCACAGTTCTTTGCTGTGCTGCTTTTGCCAGCTTGAGTCTTTTCATTTTTCTAGCGAGAGGCTGAGTGCTTCCATCCTCATGTGAAGCTGAACCACTAGCCATGAACATAGGCCAGGGCCTCAGCCGTTCCTTGCCACTCCGTGTGGTAAATGGCATATTGGCAAGTTTACGCTTCTCCTCCGACAATTTTATTTTAGGTTTTGGAGTCCTTTTTTTACTGATATTTGGTGTTTTGGATTTGACATGCTCTGTACTATGACATTGGGCATCGGCCTTGGCAGACGACGTTGCTGGCATTTCATCGTCTCGGCCATGACTAGTGGCAGCAGCTTCAGCACGAGGTGGAAGTGGATCTTGATCTTTCCCTAATTTTGGAACCTCAACATTTTTGTTCTCCATATTTTAATAGGCACAACTAAAAGGCACCTCAGGTAAACAATGGAGATGGATGGATTGGATACTAGTATACAATTATGGACGGGCTGCCGAGTGCCGACACAGAGGTAGCCACAGCCGTGAACTACCGCACTGTACTGTGTCTGCTGCTAATATATAGACTGGTTGATAAAGAGATAGTATACTCGTAACTAGTATGTATGTATAAAGAAAGAAAAAAAAACCACGGTTAGGTGGTATATACAATTATGGACGGGCTGCCGAGTGCCGACACAGAGGTAGCCACAGCCGTGAACTACCGCACTGTACTGTGTCTGCTGCTAATATATAGACTGGTTGATAAAGAGATAGTATACTCGTAACTAGTATGTATGTATAAAGAAAGAAAAAAAAACCACGGTTAGGTGGTATATACAATTATGGACGGGCTGCCGAGTGCCGACACAGAGGTAGCCACAGCCGTGAACTACCGCACTGTACTGTGTCTGCTGCTAATATATAGACTGGTTGATAAAGAGATAGTATACTCGTAACTAGTATGTATGTATAAAGAAAGAAAAAAAAACCACGGTTAGGTGGTATATACAATTATGGACGGGCTGCCGAGTGCCGACACAGAGGTAGCCACAGCCGTGAACTACCGCACTGTACTGTGTCTGCTGCTAATATAGACTGGTTGATAAAGAGATAGTATACTCGTAACTAGTATGTATGTATAAAGAAAGAAAAAAAAACCACGGTTAGGTGGTATATACAATTATGGACGGGCTGCCGAGTGCCGACACAGAGGTAGCCACAGCCGTGAACTACCGCACTGTACTGTGTCTGCTGCTAATATATAGACTGGTTGATAAAGAGATAGTATACTCGTAACTAGTATGTATGTATAAAGAAAGAAAAAAAAACCACGGTTAGGTGGTATATACAATTATGGACGGGCTGCCGAGTGCCGACACAGAGGTAGCCACAGCCGTGAACTACCGCACTGTACTGTGTCTGCTGCTAATATAGACTGGTTGATAAAGAGATAGTATACTCGTAACTAGTATGTATGTATAAAGAAAGAAAAAAAAACCACGGTTAGGTGGTATATACAATTATGGACGGGCTGCCGAGTGCCGACACAGAGGTAGCCACAGCCGTGAACTACCGCACTGTACTGTGTCTGCTGCTAATATATAGACTGGTTGATAAAGAGATAGTATACTCGTAACTAGTATGTATGTATAAAGAAAGAAAAAAAAACCACGGTTAGGTGGTATATACAATTATGGACGGGCTGCCGAGTGCCGACACAGAGGTAGCCACAGCCGTGAACTACCGCACTGTACTGTGTCTGCTGCTAATATATAGACTGGTTGATAAAGAGATAGTATACTCGTAACTAGTATGTATGTATAAAGAAAGAAAAAAAAACCACGGTTAGGTGGTATATACAATTATGGACGGGCTGCCGAGTGCCGACACAGAGGTAGCCACAGCCGTGAACTACCGCACTGTACTGTGTCTGCTGCTAATATATAGACTGGTTGATAAAGAGATAGTATACTCGTAACTAGTATGTATGTATAAAGAAAGAAAAAAAAACCACGGTTAGGTGGTATATACAATTATGGACGGGCTGCCGAGTGCCGACACAGAGGTAGCCACAGCCGTGAACTACCGCACTGTACTGTGTCTGCTGCTAATATATAGACTGGTTGATAAAGAGATAGTATACTCGTAACTAGTATGTATGTATAAAGAAAGAAAAAAAAACCACGGTTAGGTGGTATATACAATTATGGACGGGCTGCCGAGTGCCGACACAGAGGTAGCCACAGCCGTGAACTACCGCACTGTACTGTGTCTGCTGCTAATATAGACTGGTTGATAAAGAGATAGTATACTCGTAACTAGTATGTATGTATAAAGAAAGAAAAAAAAACCACGGTTAGGTGGTATATACAATTATGGACGGGCTGCCGAGTGCCGACACAGAGGTAGCCACAGCCGTGAACTACCGCACTGTACTGTGTCTGCTGCTAATATATAGACTGGTTGATAAAGAGATAGTATACTCGTAACTAGTATGTATGTATAAAGAAAGAAAAAAAAAACACGGTTAGGTGGTATATACAATTATGGACGGGCTGCCGAGTGCCGACACAGAGGTAGCCACAGCCGTGAACTACCGCACTGTACTGTGTCTGCTGCTAATATAGACTGGTTGATAAAGAGATAGTATACTCGTAACTAGTATGTATGTATAAAGAAAGAAAAAAAAACCACGGTTAGGTGGTATATACAATTATGGACGGGCTGCCGAGTGCCGACACAGAGGTAGCCACAGCCGTGAACTACCGCACTGTACTGTGTCTGCTGCTAATATATAGACTGGTTGATAAAGAGATAGTATACTCGTAACTAGTATGTATGTATAAAGAAAGAAAAAAAAACCACGGTTAGGTGGTATATACAATTATGGACGGGCTGCCGAGTGCCGACACAGAGGTAGCCACAGCCGTGAACTACCGCACTGTACTGTGTCTGCTGCTAATATATAGACTGGTTGATAAAGAGATAGTATACTCGTAACTAGTATGTATGTATAAAGAAAGAAAAAAAAACCACGGTTAGGTGGTATATACAATTATGGACGGGCTGCCGAGTGCCGACACAGAGGTAGCCACAGCCGTGAACTACCGCACTGTACTGTGTCTGCTGCTAATATATAGACTGGTTGATAAAGAGATAGTATACTCGTAACTAGTATGTATGTATAAAGAAAGAAAAAAAAACCACGGTTAGGTGGTATATACAATTATGGACGGGCTGCCGAGTGCCGACACAGAGGTAGCCACAGCCGTGAACTACCGCACTGTACTGTGTCTGCTGCTAATATAGACTGGTTGATAAAGAGATAGTATACTCGTAACTAGTATGTATGTATAAAGAAAGAAAAAAAAACCACGGTTAGGTGGTATATACAATTATGGACGGGCTGCCGAGTGCCGACACAGAGGTAGCCACAGCCGTGAACTACCGCACTGTACTGTGTCTGCTGCTAATATAGACTGGTTGATAAAGAGATAGTATACTACTAATATTATATATACTGGTGGTCAGGTCACTGGTCACTAGTCACACTGGCAGTGGCACTCCTGCAGCAAAAGTGTGCACTGTTTAATTTTAATATAATATTATATACTCCTGGCTCCTGCTATAACCTATAACTGGCACTGCAGTAGTGCTCCCCAGTCTCCCCCACAATTATAAGCTGTGTGAGCTGAGCAGTCAGACAGATATATAATATATATAGATGATGCAGCACACTGGCCTGAGCCTGAGCAGTGCACACAGATATGGTATGTGACTGACTGAGTCACTGTGTGTATCGCTTTTTTCAGGCAGAGAACGGATATATTAAATAAACTGCACTGTGTGTCTGGTGGTCACTCACTATATAATATATTATGTACTCCTGGCTCCTGCTATAACCTATAACTGGCACTGCAGTAGTGCTCCCCAGTCTCCCCCACAATTATAAGCTGTGTGAGCTGAGCAGTCAGACAGATATATATAATATTATATATAGATAATAGATGATGCAGCACACTGGCCTGAGCAGTGCACACAGATATGGTATGTGACTGAGTCACTGTGTGCTGTGTATCGCTTTTTTCAGGCAGAGAACGGATTATAAATAAAACTGGTGGTCACTATCAGCAAAACTCTGCACTGTACTGAGTACTCCTAATGCTCCCCAAAATTAGTAAATCAAGTGTCTCTCTAATCTATTCTAAACGGAGAGGACGCCAGCCACATCCTCTCCCTATCAATCTCAATGCACGTGTGAAAATGGCGGCGACGCGCGGCTCCTTATATAGAATCCGAGTCTCGCGATAGAATCCGAGCCTCGCGAGAATCCGACAGCGTCATGATGACGTTCGGGCGCGCTCGGGTTAACCGAGCAAGGCGGGAAGATCCGAGTCGCTCGGACCCGTGAAAAAAAACATGAAGTTCTGGCGGGTTCGGATTCAGAGAAACCGAACCCGCTCATCTCTACTTAACACCTCAACCCTGGCACACCAAATGCACCAGATATCTGCAAAAATGCTCACCTACTGCTGAGCGACACTGGAGGAAATCACGCTCTAAGGCAGACTTCCTCCATTTCAAACTTATGCTCTCATCCTTCAGTGCTGCCGTTTCTCTTGCTAAACAGTCATACTTCAAGAACCTCATCTCCTCCCAGTCTTCCAGCCCCCGGCGCCTCTTTGCCACTCTCAACTCACTCCTCAACCCACCTCCACCTGGTCTCCCTTCCTCACTCTCTGCTCTTGACTTTGCCACTTCACATCCAAAATTGACTCCATACGTAAGGACATCACATCACACCACACAAGACCATCAGTAACCAGCTCTCTCCCATCCCTTACCAACCCTCCCCATCCCTCCCACCAACTCTGACATCTTTCTCCCATGCATCTGGAGAGGAAGTCATGGCCCTCATTCGTTCCTGTCCCCTCACCACCTCCCCACTTGACCCTATCCCCTCCCGCCTCCTCCGCTACCTCTCTCCTTCTGCTTGTTCCCATCTTTCCCACCTTCTCAATCTCTCCTTCTCATCAGGCACTGTCCCCTCTGCCTTCAAGCATGCACTCATCTCTCCTATTCTTAAAAAACCTATCCTTGATCCAAACACTCTCTCCAACTACTGACCCATCTCTCTCCTCCCTTTTGCCTCCAAACTCCTTGAGCATATTGTCTACAACCGCCTTACTTCCTTTCTTTCCTCACACTCACTGCTTGACCCATTCCAGTCTGGCTTCCGTCCTCTCCACTCCACTGAAACTGCCCTTACAAAAGTATGCAATGACCTCCATGCTGCTAAATCTAAGGGACACTACTCTCTACTTATTCTACTTGATCTCTCTGCTGCTTTTGACACTGTGGACCATCCTCTCCTACTGCAAATCCTTCACTCCATTGGTCTGCGTGACACTGCCCTCTCTTGGCTGTCTTCCTACCTCACTGACCGTTCATTCTTTGTCTCCTCACATGACTCCATCTCCCCCTCACTTCCACTAACTGTAGGTGTACCCCAAGGTTCTGTCCTTGGTCCTCTTCTCTCTCTATACGTCCTCACTAGGTAAGCTCATTAGTTATTTTGGTTTCCAATATCATCTCTATGCTGATGACACCCAAATCTATCTTTCCTCTCCAGACCTCTAACCTGCTCTCACTCGTATCTCCAACTGTCTCTCTGCTACCTCTTCCTGGATGTCCCAGCGCTTTCTTAAACTTAACATGTCTAAGACCGAGTTGATCATCTTCCCTCGCTCCCACATAACCTCACCTCCTACAATCTCATTATCTATTGATGGCACTGCTATCTCCTCTAGACCCCAAGTGCGCTGTCTTGGAGTAATCCTTGACTCCTCCCTCTCCTTCAAACCACACATTCAGCACCTCTCACAAACCTGCCGTTTTCAGGATGCTACTAAGACTCTTATCCACTCACTGGTCATCTCCAGACTGGACTACTGTAATCTCCTCCTGACTGGCATTCCTGACAAACACCTCTCTCCACTCCAATCTATCCTCAATGCTGCTGCCCGGCTCATTTTCCTCACCAAACGAACTACGTCTACCTCTCCTCTCTTACTAGACCTTCACTGGCTCCCCTTCCCTTTCAGAATTTATTTCAAGCTTCTCACACTTGCTTACAAAGCCCTCACCCACTCCTCTCCCATCTACATCTCTGATCTAATCTCCCTTTACACTCCCACCCGTCCTCTTTGCTCTGCTAATGCACAACGACTCTCCTGCCTACGGATTATTTCCTCCCACTCCTACCTCCAAGATTTTTCACGTGCTGCTCCACTTCTCAGGAATTCCCTACCTCTCCCCCTCAGACTCTCCACCTCTCTACAAAACTTCAAACGGACTCTTAAGACCCACTTCTTCACCAAACCCAGCCAAATCTCATCCTAACCCTCTGTTCCACGTTCTCTATGTACCCCATCTGTGTCACCCCTGTCTGTCTATCCCTCCCCTTTAGATTGTATGCTCTCAAGAGCAGGGCCCTCTTTCCTCATGTGCTTATCCTTTGTCTTACTTTAATAATCTTCAACTGTACCACATCCAGCAGTCTTTTGCCACCTGATACTTATTCCAGTGTCATCTGCTGATGTAACTGTTTATTTACCCTGTACTTGTCCTATACTGTCATCAACTGTAAGTTGCTGTTTTCCTGTTTGATTATTTATGTTTGATTATTTATGTACTCTGTAATTGGGCACTGCGGAACCCTTGTGGCGCCATATAAATAAAGGATAATAATAATAATAATTGGGCATGTGCAGCAGCTCTGCTTTGTCCCTTAAACTGCATGATGCGGCGGCAGCTGTCATAATTGCATTATATACCATCACTATTTTTGTCATAATTTGAACCACTTGCCAAGAGGAGGGGGGTTTCCAGGCAACCAGAAACCCCCCCTGCGTTTGCCTATGACCGGCATTAATCTCCCCATCCTGGCCACTTCACTGGAGAGTGCGCTGGATGCAGGACTCTTCTGGGGGTGCGGAGGACTACCCAAAAATTGGGAGTCTCTTGCAGGTCCCGGGAGAGTAGGCAATTGTGGTTTAATTGCAATTTTCCCTATATTTTTCTTATTAACATTGGTATTAGCCACCAGGGGGCAGCATGGTTGGTGTAAAGCAGTGGTTCTCAAACTTTTTTGAATCACGGCGCCCTAAAGTATCAGAATTTTTTCGCAGCACCCCTAGGCCAAAAGTTTATTATTGAGAAATTTAGGCAGAAATAATAAATTAAGTAAACTGTGTTCATATGTCATCCTTAGTGTGCTGAGGAATCGGATTTAATTCTGTTTGCCCACATATTTTATGACTGACAGCCACCAGCACTGGTTTTGCCTATTAAATTGACCATAAATAATTTAAATTGGTCCTCGACCACCAATCCAAGGCACCCCTGCAGTTGTCCTCAGACACCCCTGGTGTAAAGGTTAACATTACTGCCTCACAGCACTGTGGACCTGGGCTTCAGTCCCACCAAGGCTCTATCTGTGAGTAGTTTATATTTTCTCCCCGTGCTTGCATGGATTTACTAAGGATGCTTCGGTTTCCTTGCACACTCCAAAAACATACTGGTATGTTAACTGCATTCGGACACGAAATGAAACCTAGTCTATGTACAGTATGTGTGTTCATGTGGTAGGGTCCGGGACACTGGCGTTTCTATAATGGGTGCAGTGTGTGCGGTGCACTCGGGCCCCTGAGTCCAGAGGGGGCCCCCACCGCACACACTGCACCCATTTTTTAAATACTCACCCCTCTGAAGTCCAGCGCCGGCATCCGCAGCGCTGTTAGAACACAGTGAAAATGGCTCAGCGGCCATTTTCACTGAGTTCTGCGCATGCACAGTAGAGAAATCTCAGGGAAAGTGGCCGCCGCACCCTTTTCCCGGAGATCTGCGCATGCGCAGTAGAGTCTGAGCCCTCTAGTGCTCAGACTCTACAGCACTCCGGGCAGAGAGGAGGGGGCCCGAACGGAGGAGGCTGAACACGGGCCTCCTCCTCTCTTAAAACGCCCCTAGTCCGGGAATATAGATTGTAAGCTCATTGGGGCAGGGACTGATGTGAATGGCCCAATATCCTCTGCAGAAATGGTGTGCAGTATATAAATAGCAAATGATAATAGCTGCTGGCCTAAACAAATCCTCTATTCTAAAACAAATGCAAATTCTGCATTAATGAGGCATGAAATGAGAACACATACCAAAAATAACCTGATAAATAATGAATTGCTCTTTTCCTAAGAATGTTTTGTGTAGACAGCAGCTGCCACTGCAAAGCGGCACTGTAAGCGGCACTGCAAAGACAAACTCTTAAAATAGAAATCATATGTTATTTTATAGATGTATAAGAATCTGTGACCCCTGCAGTTCCCCGGTGCCCCTCCTAATTCTAGCGTGGCCGAGACAGAAGAATAAGTTCTTTGGCTACATGTGATAATAATTATTGATGAACTACAGGAGCAAATGAGTCTTCTTCCCAGAATGCACAGCTTTCATGCTTTGGCGCTGTACACTTGTGTTATGTCATCATCTGCCTAGCAGCGATGTTCTAGCGGTGAGTGCAGATGGAGAGGCGACCACTTGTCCTCTGCTCACACTTACTGCATTTGTTGATGATCAAATGTTGGCATCTGTTTAAGGGAATTTTTCTAGCTCCCATCTGTGCTTTGTAGAGAGGATGTCCCCCCTGGCTTTTTTCTGTCCTTTTCATCTCGGAAAGAATGTGCCAAAGAGCCATCCAAGTTTCCTGGACACCGTAAGGGGCAGGAGACTGCTGCTTGTTCGTTGCAAAAGTGTTTAAAATGCCACTGTTACTCGGCTGACTTCTCATGATGGGTTATATGTGCATAAGTGACTCTAGCAAAAGTTTCTATGATGTTTATTAAAACCACATTCCCATGGTGGAGGGGGGATTTCAACATAAATCACCATTTTACTTGGTTTGTCTCTTCAGGCTGCTATTAATGACATTCCACAGTTTCATGAGACTACCATGACAACCACAGTCACATGGCACATGATGTAATGACCAGAAAGGTTTTGACATGGCCGTCTGAGACCACTTTACCATCGTATGAGATGCTGAGAGAAAGAGAGAGAAAAATATATTTTTTTGTGTGTATGTCTGTAAGTCATTCTGCTTTTTGGGGTGGATTTCAAACTGCATATCCTCCAACATGACGCATTCCATTCGGTACAAAATGCTCTGCAGCGCAGTGCAACATTCACATAGGGGAGCCGCACCAACTGCCAGTGAGTCCTGGCCAGTGCCGTATTTTTCGGACCATAAGACGCACTTTTTCTCCCCAAAAATGTGGGGGGAAAAGTACATGCGTCTTATGGTCCGAATAGAGCAATAAAGACCTTATGGAGCGCTCTCAATGTGCTGGGTGGGAGCGCACTGGGGGGGAGAGGCAGCAGTTATCGGGTGCGGGTAGCGGCGGGTCCTGTCTGCTGCTGCTGCTTTGCCGTCATCTCAGAGCCCGTCATCTGAGAGCGCCGGCATCACGTGACTCCTCCGCTCCCTCCCCTCACCTCCGACGATTCCTTCCTGCTTTGGGCAGCGTAAACTGACAGGCTGTGACAGGCAATAAAGTGAGTCCCCCCGCTCTCCCCCCCTCACCTCTTCCTTTCTCAGAGCCTGTAAAGCTGATGTCTGTGTCTACAGTATAGATTGTAAGCTTGCAGCAGGGCCCTCTTACCTCCAAGTCTGTCTGTTGTTACCCAATTTGTTTTATCTCGGTTTACAATTGTAAAGCGCAATGGAATTTGCTGCGCTATATAAGACAATGTAACAGAATCTATTTGGTTCAGAATATTTTTTTTTCCTGTTTTCCTCCTCTAAAAACTAGGTGCGTCTTATGGTCAGGTGCGTCTTATGGTCCGAAAAATACGGTACATAGTTGTTGAGGTTGAAAAAAGACAAATGTCCATCGAGTTCAACCTGTATTATAATTTTTATATTAATTAAATGCTGTATCCTTGGATATTTTTTTTCTGCTAGGAATTTATCTAATCCATTTTTAAACTTATTGATTGAGTCCACCATTACTACCTTCTCTGGCAGAGAATTCCAAATCCTTACTGCTCTTACTGTGAAGAACCCTTTTATCCGTTGTGTATGGAATTTTTTTCTTCTAACCTCAGGGGGTGTCCTCGTGTCCCATGTAGTGTTTTTTTGATAAACAAATCATTTGATAAATCCTTGTATTGTCCCTTAATGTATTTATAAATATTAATAATGTCCCCTCTCAGTCACCCTTTTCCAGTGTGAACATATCTAACCTTTTAAGTGTTTCCTCATAATCCAGTGCCTCTAACCCCTTAACCAGTTTAGTGGCTCGCCTCTGAACCCTTTTGAGCTCCAAGATATCTTTTTTATAGTGAGGTGCCCAGAACTGTACACAATATTCCAGATGTGGCCGCACCAATGATTTATACAGTGGCAGGATTACACTCTCATCCCTTGCCTCCATTCCCCGTTTTATGCATGCTAACACCTTATTTGCTTTTGTTGCTGCATTTTGACATTGTGTACTGCTACTAAGTTTATTATCGATGAGCACTCCCAAATCTTTTTCAACTACCGTTATCCCTACATTTTCCCCATTTAGTTTATAGGCTGCCTGATTGTTCTTAGTCCCAAAGTGCATAATTTTACATTTGTCTGTATTGTCTTAAATGTATCCGTCCAGACCTCAAGTCTAGATAAGTCATTCTGTAGAGACTCAACATCCTTGTCTGAATTAATTACTCTACATAGTTTAGTATCATCTGCGAAAATTGACTCTGTTCTTTCCAGTCCCTGTCCTAGGTCATTAATGAATATGTTAAACAGTAATGGTCCGAGTACTGAACCCTGCGGTATTCCACTGAGCACTGAAGCACATTCAGAGTACTTCCCATTAATCCCATTAATCCCCATTAATAGTGTTTTCTACCCCAAACTCTCTTAATTTGAGAATTAGTCTCTTATGTGGAACTTTGTCAAATGCCTTAGCGAAGTCCAAAAAGATCACATCCACTGCTTGACACTGATCAATATTATCGCTCACTTTCTCGTAGAAGCTTATTAAGTTAGTTTGACATGACCTGTCCTTCACAAAACCATGCTGATTTCTAGTAATAACCTTGGAGGTATCCAAGTACTCTAGTATGCAATCCCTTAATGTGCCTTCTAGTATTTTCCCCACTGTAGATGCCAAACTTACCGGTCTATAGTTACCGGGGTGAGTTTTAATACCCTTTTTAAATATTGGGACTACCTCTGCTATACGCCAGTCCTTTGGTATCATTCCTGATCTAATTGACTTGCTGAAAATCAAATATAGGGGTCTCGATATCTCTACGTTAAGTTCCATAAGAACCCTGGGGTGGAGTCCATCCAGCCCAGGAGATTTATTTATCTTAATTTTACTTATTCTCTTCCGGACTACTTCCTCTTTTTACCAAGTACCTAGCAATGGGTCGTTATTACAGCTTATGTTATGCTCTACTCTCGTCAATATGTCCTCTTTCGTGAATACTGATAAAAAGAATTTATTAAATAAATCCGCTTTTCCCCTATCATCATTAATCAAGACATCCAACTCGCCCTTTAAAGGCCCAATATTTTCCATTTTTAACCTTTTACCTATACTTTTTTTTTTTTTTATATATATATATATATATACTTAAAGAACTTTTGGGGGTTTGTTTTACTCTCTTTTTCAATTTGTTTTTCGTTTTCTATTTTAGCTGCTCTAATTTCTTTTTTGCATTTTTTGTTATATTCCTTGTAGAACTGGAATGATTCCACTATTCCGTCAGACTTAAATGCTTTGAAAGCACGCCTTTTTTTTTATCCATTTGTTCCTTGACCTTCTTATTAAGCCACGTCGGTTTGAATTTACTACTCCTGTTTTTGTTGACTTTGGGAATATACAAATGAGTGTACTTATTGAGCGCAGTTGTAAAAACATCCCACATTTCAGCAGTATTCTTACCATGAGATACAATTTCCCAATTGATGTCCTTCATTGCTTGTTTCAGCAATATGAAATTAGCTTTCCTAAAGTTAAAAGTCTTAGTTAGACCCTTATATTGTTGTTTTTGGAAGCTGATATAGAATGTGATCATATTGTGATCCCTATTTCCCAAGGTCTCCCCTACTCCCCTCCCCGGTGATATTTGGCAGTGTTGAGGTGCCAGTTGGTGTCACTTCCCTATTTGAATTTTGGACAGTGCTGTAGCCCCACCTCTGTAACTGCCACTGGCAAGGAAATCCAGGAACAGAGCATGTTGTACCTAATCGAATGGATCATGTAGGAGGGTATGATGCTCAGTGACGTTTCTTGCGGCGGGCGAGCCGTGCAATCGTACGTGGCGCCCGCCGCGACACCTGCCAGCTACATTAGCTACTCCCCCTCCTTGCGTCTGCAGTACTCCGCTCGGGGGGTGGAGCTTCGCGATATTAGGTGGTTGCGCCGTGACGTCACAACGCCATCGCATCATTTCGCAAAGCTCCGCCCACCCAAACGGAGTACTGCGGAGTGGATGAGCAGCTCATATGCGCGCGCTTGTCTGTGTTGACCAGCATAAGTGCAGGAGCGGAAGGGGGGAGACCGGTTTACAGAGTGCTCGCAGCTGGCTGTGCACTGCAGCCTGTGCCGTTTGTTTATGGAGCTCAGAGGGGGAGAATGAGCATATGTGTGTGTTTATAAATATGCTATGTGTGTGTATATCATGCCATATGTGTGTATATGCCTTGTTTGTGTTTATAATGCTGTATGTGTACCTATATGTATGTATGTTATGTGTACGTGTATGCCCTGTGTGTGTTTTGTAAGTATGCTGTGTGTATGTATGCAAATTCAGTGCCATTTCTTCCCAGAGTAATCCGCTTGGGAGGCGGAGTTTCGCGGAATGACGCGATTGCGTCGTAATGTGTAAAATGGGGACTCTTGCCTGCCGTAATGTGTAAAATGGGACTCTTGCCTGCCATAATGTGTAAAATGGGGACTCTTGCCTGCCATCATGTGTAAAATGGGGACTCTTGCCTGCCATAATGTGTAAAATGGGGACTCTTGCCTGTCGTAATGTGTAAAATGGGGACTCTTGCCTGCCGTAATGTGTAAAATGGGGACTCTTGCCTGCCAAAATGTGTAAAATGGAGACTCTTGCCTGCCGTAATGTGTAAAATGGGGACTCTTGCCTGTTGTAATGTGTAAAATTGGGGACTCTTGCCTGCCGTAATGTGTAAAATGGGGACTCTTGCCTGCCGTAATGTGGGGATTTAATGTATCAAGGGCATTGCGATGTGTGGCATAATATGGTGCAGGAGGCATTACTGTGTGGGGCTTAATATGGTAGTTTTTTTTTTCCTATGGTGACCGTGATCTGTTGGTGCAGGGTCAAAAACTGGGGTGTAAGGTAGTCTTCTCAGACGAGGCCACACCCCTTGCCGGGAGTGCGCGTGCCACGTTTTTTTTCTTATATCTATTGAGAGGGTGCGCATTTTTTTTTATGTCAATGTGGGGGGGGGGCATTTTTAAATCTCGCACTGGGAGCCAAATTGGCTAGAAACAGCCCTGATGATGCTGTATTATGGGTAATTGTTTCTGTATACATTAATATTCATATACTTCCCTTTAGTTTCTACTGGACTAGTATAGTGTATTTCTCTGACGTCCTAGTGGATGCTGGGGACTCCGTAAGACCATGGGGAATAGCGGCTCTGCAGGAGACTGGGCACAAAAGTAAAGCTTTAGAACTACCTGGTGTGCACTGGCTCCTCCCCCTATGACCCTCCTCCAAGCCTCAGTTAGATTTTTGTGCCCGAACGAGAAGGGTGCACACTAGGTGGCTCTCCTGAGCTGCTTAGTGAAAAGTTTAATTTTAGGTTTTTTATGTTCAGTGAGACCTGCTGGCAACAGGCTCACTGCATCGAGGGACTAAGGGGAGAAGAAGCGAACTCACCTGCGTGCAGAGTGGATTGGGCTTCTTAGGCTACTGGACATTAGCTCCAGAGGGACCGATCACAGGCCCAGCCATGGATAGGTCCCAGAGCCGCGCCGCCGGCCCCCTTACAGAGCCAGAAGACAGAAGAGGTCCGGAAAATCGGCGGCAGAAGACGTCCTGTCTTCAACAAGGTAGCGCACAGCACTGCAGCTGTGCGCCATTGCTCTCAGCACACTTCACACTCCGGTCACTGAGGGTGCAGGGCGCTGGGGGGGGGGCGCCCTGAGACGCAATAAAAACACCTTGGATGGCAAAAAAATGCATCACATATAGCTCCTGGGCTATATGGATGAATTTAACCCCTGCCAGAATACACAGAAAAACGGGAGATAAGGCCGCCGAGAAGGGGGCGGAGCCTATCTCCTCAGCACACTGGCGCCATTTTCCCTCACAGCTCCGTTGGAGGGAAGCTCCCTGGCTCTCCCCTGCAGTCACTACACTACAGAAAGGGTTAAAAAAGAGAGGGGGGCACTAATTACGCGCAGTATTAAAAATACAGCAGCTATAAGGGGAAAAACACTTATATAAGGTTATCCCTGTATATATATAGCGCTCTGGTGTGTGCTGGCAAACTCTCCCTCTGTCTCCCCAAAGGGCTAGTGGGGTCCTGTCCTCTATCAGAGCATTCCCTGTGTGTGTGCTGTGTGTCGGTACGTTTGTGTCGACATGTATGAGGAGAAAAATGATGTGGAGACGGAGCAGATTGCCTGTAATAGTGATGTCAGCCCCTAGGGGGTCGACACCTGAGTGGATGAACTGTTGGAAGGAATTACGTGACAGTGTCAGCTCTGTATAAAAGACAGTGGTTGACATGAGACAGCCGGCTACTCAGCTTGTGCCTGTCCAGACGTCTCATAGGCCGTCAGGGGCTCTAAAGCGCCCGTTACCTCAGATGGCAGATATAGACGCCGACACGGATACTGACTCCAGTGTCGACGGTGAAGAGACAAATGTGACTTCCAGTAGGGCCACACGTTACATGATTGAGGCAATGAAAAATGTTTTACACATTTCTGATAATACGAGTACCACCAAAAAGGGGTATTATGTTCGGTGAGGAAAAACTACCTGTAGTTTTCCTGAATCTGAGAAATTAAATGAGGTGTGTGATGATGCGTGGGTTTCCCCCGATAACAACTGATAATTTCTAAAATGTTATTGGCATTATATCCTTTCCCGCCAGAGGTTAGGGTGCGTTGGGAAACACCCCCTAGGGTGGATAAAGCGCTCACACGCTTGTAAGAACAAGGGCTCTACCCTCGCCTGAGATGGCCGCCCTTAAGGATCCTGCTGATAGAAAGCAGGAGGGTATCCTAAAATGTATTTACACACATACTGGTGTTATACTGCGACCAGCAATCGCCTCAGCCTGGATGTGCAGTGCTGGGTTGGCGTGGTCGGATTCCCTGACTGAAATTATTGATACCCTAGATAGGGACAGTATATTATTGCCTATAGAGCATTTAAAAGATGCATTTCTATATATGCGTGATGCACAGCGGAATATTTGCCGACTGGCATCAAGTCTAAGTGCGTTGTCCATTTCTGCCAGTAGAGGGTTATGGACACGACAGTGGTCAGGTGATGCGGATTCCAAACGGCATTTGGAAGTATTGCCTTATTAAGGGGAGGAGTTATTTGGGGTCGGTCTTTCAGACCTGGTGGCCACGGCAACAGCTGGGAAATCCACGTTTGTACCCCAGGTCGCCTCTCAACATAAGAAGACGCTGTATTATCAGGCGCAGTCCTTTCGTGGGCAAGCGGGCAAAAGGTTCCTCATTTCTGCCCCGTGACAGAGGGAGAGGAAAAAGGCTGCAGAAATCAGCCAGTTCCCAGGAACAGAAGCCCTCTCCCGCCTCTGCCAAGCCCTCAGTATGACGCTGGGGCTTTACAAGCAGAATCAGGCACGGTGGGGGCCCGTCTCAATGAATTTCAGCGCGCAGTGGGCTCACTCGCAATTAGACCCCTGGATCCTTCAGGTGATATCTCAGGGGTACAAATTGGAATTCGAGACGTCTCCCCCTCGCCGTTTCCTAAAGTCGGCTTTACCGATGTCTCCCTCTGACAGGGAGGCAGTTTTGGAAGCCATTCACAAGCTGTATTCCCAGCAGGTGATAATCAAGGTACCCCTCCTGCAACAGGGAACGGGGTATTATTCCACACTGTTGTGGTACCGAAGCCGGACGGCTCGGTGAGACCGATTCTAAATCTAAAATCTTGAACACTTACATACGGAGGTTCAAATTCAAGATTGAGTCACTCAGAGCAGTGATTGCGAACCTGGAAGAAGGGGACTACATGATGTCTCGGGACATCATGGATGCTTACCTTCATGTCCCAATTTACCCTTCTCACCAAGGGTACCTCAGGTTTGTGGTACAGAACTGTCACTATCAGTTTCAGACGCTGCCGTATGAATGGTCCACGGCACCCCGGGTCTTTACCAAGGTAATGGCCGAAATGATGATACTCTTTCGAAGGAAGGGAATTTTAGTTATCCCTTACTTGGGCGATTCCCTGATAAGGGTAAGATCCAGGGAACAGTTGGAGGTCGGTGTAGCACTATCTCAGGTAGTGTTGCGGCAGCACGATTGGATTCTCAATATTCCAAAATCGCAGCTGATTCCGACGACTCGTCTTCTGTTCCTAGGGATGATCCTGGACACAGTCCAGAAAAAGGTGTTTCTCCCGGAGGAGAAAGTCAGGGAGTTATCCGAGCTAGTCGGGAACCTCCTATAACCGAGCCAAGTCTCAGTACATCAATGAAAGGGTTCTGGGAAAAATGGTGGCTTCCTACGAAGCAATCCCATTCGGCAGATTCCACGCAAGAACTTTCCAGTGGGACCTGCTGGACAAATGGTCCGGGTCGCATCTTCAGATGCATCAGCGGATAACCCTGTCACCAAGCACAAGGGTGTCTCTCCTGTGGTGGTTGCAGAGTGCTCATCTTCTAGAGGGCCGCAGATTCGACATTCAGGACTGGGTCCTGGTGACCACGGATGCCAGCCTGCGAGGCTGGGGAGCAGTCACACAGGGAAGGAATTTCCAGAGCTTATGGTCAAGCCTGGAGACATCACTTCACATAAATATCCTGAAGCTAAGGGCCATTTACAATGCTCTAAGCTCAGCAAGACCTCTGCTTCAAGGTCACCCGGAGTTGATCCATTCGGACAACATCACGGCAGTCACCCACGTAAACAGACAGGGTGACACAAGAAGCAGGAGGGCAAGGCAGAAGCTGCAAGGATTCTTCGCTGGGCGGAAAATCATGTGATAGCACTGTCAGCAGTATTCATTCCGGGAGTGGACAACTGGGAAGCAGACTTCCTCAGCAGACACGACCCCCACCCGGGAGAGTGGGGACTTCACCCAGAAGTCTTCCACATGTTTATAAAACTCGACAAGTATTGCGCCAGGTCAAGGGACCCTCAGGCAATAGCTGTAGACGCTCTGGTAACACAGTGGGTGTACCAGTCAGTGTATGTGTTCCCTCCTCTGCCTCTCATACCCAAGGTACTGAGAATTATAAGATGGAGAGGAGTAAGCACTATATTCGTGGCTCCGGATTGGCCAAGAAGGACTTGGTAACCGGAACTTCAAGAGATGCTCACGGAGGATCCGTGGCCTCTACCTCTAAGAAGGGACCTGCTCCAGCAAGGACCCTGTCTGTTCCAAGACTTACCGCGGCTGCGTTTGACGGCATGGCGGTTGAACGCCGGATCCTGAAGGAGAAAGGCATTCCGGATGAAGTCATTCCATTCCTGATCAAAGCCAGGAAAGATATAACCGCAAAACATTATCACCGCATTTGGCGAAAATATGTTGCGTGGTGCGAGGCCAGTAAGGCCCCGACGGAGGAATTTTCAACTAGGTCGATTCCTACATTTCCTGCAAACAGGAGTGTCTATGGGCCTGAAATGGGGGTCCATTAAGGTTCAAATTTCGGCCCTGTCAATTTTCTTCCAAAAAGAACTAGCTTCAGTCCCTGAAGTTCAGACGTTTGTGAAAGGGGTACTGTATATACAGCCTACTTTTGTGCCTCCAGTGGCACCTTGGGATCTAAATGTAGTTTTTGGGTTCCAAAAGTCACATTGGTTTGAACCACTTAAATATGTGGAGTTAAAATATCTCACATGGAAAGTGGTCATGCTGTTGGCCCTGGCCTGGGCCAGGTGCGTGTCAGAATTGGCGGCTTTATCCTGTAAAAGCCCTCATCTGATTTTCCATTCGGACAGGGCGGAATTGAGGACTTGTCCTCAGTTTCTCCCTAAGGTGGTTTTTCAGCGTTTCACCTGAATCAACCTATTGTGGTGCCTGCGGCTACTAGGGACTTGGAGGACTCCAAGTTGCTAGACGTTGTCAGGGCCCTGGAAATATAGGTTTCCAGGACGGCTGGAGTCAGAAAATCTGACTCGTTGTTTATTCTGTATGCACCCAACAAGCTGGGTGCTCCTGCTTCTAAGCAGACTATTGCTCGTTGGATTTGTAGTACAATTCAGCTTGCACATTCTGTGGCAGGCCTGCCACAGCCAAAATCTGTAAAATAGAATTTAGACAAGTGACAGGGCGCTGCTTACAGCTGCTAGTTAAGATACCATAAAAGAGGTTTCTCCTCCCTCAAATCAAAACAGACAAGCACACAACATATATGATACCACTGAACCAGCGCTGTATAGGGGTCAAATCAGATCGTATTCCTGTGGTTTTCCTTATTTCTCAGTTTGTACCGCTTCAGCCGAGGAGTCTTTAATGAAGAGTATCCTCCGTCCGCTAGGCAGCGGCTCCCTCCGGCAGACTTTAGAGTGTACACCACAGCAACACCAGACGTGCACTTCTTTACGTGTTTCTCCGCCTTTACGTCAAGCCGTTGACGTTTATAGGCGGAGAAACACGTAAAGAAGTGCACGTCTGGTGTTGCTGTGGTGTACACTCTAAAGTCTGCCGGAGGGAGCCGCTGCCTAGCGGACGGAGGATACTCTTCATTAAAGACTCCTCGGCTGAAGCGGTACAAACTGAGAAATAAGGAAAACCACAGGAATACGATCTGATTTGACCCCTATACAGCGCTGGTTCAGTGGTATCATATATGTTGTGTGCAAAATCTGTAAAAGCCCATTCCACAAGGAAGGTGGGCTCATCTTGGGCGGCTGCCCGAGGGGTCTCGGCTTTACAACTTTGCCGAGCAGCTACTTGGTCAGGAGCAAATACGTTTGTAAAATTCTACAAATTTGATACCCTGGCCGAGGAGGACCTGGAGTTCTCTCATTTGGTGCTGCAGAGTCATCTGCACTCTCCCGCCCGTTTGGGAGCTTTGGTATAATCCCCATGGTCCTTACGGAGTCCCCAGCATCCACTAGGACGTCAGAGAAAATAAGAATTTACTTACCGATAATTCTATTTCTCGTAGTCCGTAGTGGATGCTGGGCGCCCATCCCAAGTGCGGATTGTCTGCAATACTGGTACATAGTTATTGTTACCAAAAAATCGGGTTATTGCTGTAGTGAGCCATCTTTTCTAGAGGCTCCTCTGTTATCATGCTGTTAACTGGGTTTAGATCACAAGTTATATGGTGTGATTGGTGTGGCTGGTATGAGTCTTACCCGGGATTCAAAATCCTTCCTTATTGTGTACGCTCGTCCGGGCACAGTATCCTAACTGAGGCTTGGAGGAGGGTCATAGGGGGAGGAGCCAGTGCACACCAGGTAGTTCTAAAGCTTTACTTTTGTGCCCAGTCTCCTGCGGAGCCGCTATTCCCCATGGTCCTTACGGAGTCCCCAGCATCCACTACGGACTATGAGAAATAGAATTATCGGTAAGTAAATTCTTATTATCCATAACAAAAATTCCAGCGGGGATCTAAACCTATATAAACATATATAGTATACCCCAACTGTCATGGGGTGGGGGGTGGCACTCTCATACCACTGCTCTGCATAGCCAAGATTTCAAAAGGCTTTTATCCTACTGCCCAAACCTGACTGACCTATGGTTCTATATCCAGTAGATGGTGCTAAAACATCACTGTATTACATGTTTTGTAACCTGCGCTTTGTTCATTTATACATAACGGTGACACTTTGTCAAAGTGGAAATCTCACCTTGATTTCTCACAACACGCCTTTATACTTTCAAGTCATTTCTGAAGTTCTGTTTGACTTTTGTGTAGTAAAATGCATTAAGCTTTCCTTAATAATTTCTGATTTCCAGACGTGGTCCTACTTATTACCAATTACTTATACGGTACTAGCCAGTGACGTGCGGTGATGCTTTGTATTAATCCAAATATTTTTATAGTAAAAACCCTGGAGTAGAAAGTCTATGACAGGTGAGGCAGTGCCCCTCACCTGCCTATCTTATCCGCACATCTCTAATTAAAACTCCCCAAGTTAGCATATACTGCTGTACCTGTGTATACTGCCCGCATGTATATACTGCTGCACCTGCGTATACTGCCCACATGTATATACTGCTACACCTGTGTATACTGCCCACATGTATATACTGCTGCACCTGCCATTTACCTCACTGCATGTCCCTGGCATCAACATATTACTTGTAGCTGCACAAATAATATTTAAATCATTCATATCAGTCCAAAGTCTTAATTATTTTCCACAGACAATTGGGACTATCTCTGTCAGCAGCCAGGGAACTTACCAAAAACCCATGCAATCACTGGGTGAACCTAACTCAGTGTTTTGGTCGGAACATTTTGTACTTGTCAACCTTTTCCTGTGTCAATATTTTGTACTTGTCAACCTTTTCCTGTGTCAACGTCTCATAGGTTGACCTTATGTCAACCTTTTGTCAGTGTCAACCTAATGCCTGTCGACCTAGACAATGTAAATGTTCTATGCCACACCCAATAAGCGGCCTAATTCAGACCTGACCGCAGCAGCAATTTTATTCTCTAATGGGCAAAGCCATGTGGGGGGGGGGCAGATATAATATGTGCAGAGAGAGTTAGATTTGGGTGGGGTGTGTTCAAACTGAAATCTAAATTGCAGTGTAAAAATAAAGCAGCCAGTATTTACCCTGCACAGAAACAATATAACCCACCCAAATCTAACTCTCTCTGCACATGTTACATCTGCTCGACAGCAATGCACATGGGGGCTCATTCTGACCCGATCGCATGCTGCAGTTTATCGCAGTGGCGCGATCGAGTCAGAACTGCGCATGCGCCGGCCGTCGCTGCGCTACGTTCAATCAGGCAGAGGCGGTCGCTCGTTTTGTGGGCGCGGTCCGGCCAATGCAGGCGTGGCTGGACCGTGCCGGGGGCAGGCCGTAGCGGCTGCGTGACGTCACACGCAGCCGCTGCGGGCTGGGGAGCGACAAGTTGCTCCCGGCCAGCACGCTAAAGCTGCGCTGGCCGGGAGCTACTCCTCAAGTGCAAAAGCATCGCCGCTGTGCGATGCTTTTGCACTTCTGCGGGGGGGGGGCAGCACTGACATGCGGGGCGGGTTAGCCCTGTGCTGGGCGTCCCCCCGCATGTCTATGGACATGATCGTAGCCCTGCAAAATTTTGCAGGGCTACGATCAACTCGGAATGACCCCCGTGGTTTTGCTGCGATCAGGTCTGAATTAGGCCCCAGGTCACATGGAGATTTATACTTGGAACTTTGGATTCAGAGCCCAAATACACCCTGGAACTCTGTCAGTTCTGTGTTTTAATAATGTGTCCCTGGAAATGTCCCTACTTTTTAATACTGATCAACTATGAGGAATCATTTGCATTATAACAATCTCTTCTGGGTGTGGTAACTTAATATTCGTTAAGACAAGCACATACAATGAATGCCTGTGTGCACTTTTTCCAAGTCCACTATAGGTTTGGGGCAGTCCCTATTTTTAAGTATTCGCCAAATGCAGGATGCAATTTATGTTCTTATTTGTGTATTAAAATGAATACATTGTTTACAATACAATGAAAATTATTTCTTTATATAGTGGGCGGTGAATGTGTCAGGAGGAGAGCTGTAGTATACAAAAATGAGGAAAGTCTGCATAGTGCTTCCATTCCTAGCAGCAACACGTTCCTGGAAATGAAAGTGAGAGTAAACTAGCAACAAGAACATCCAAGTATCTATGTAACAAGAGCACCCAATCAATGAAGGTATCTACAGTATGTAAGAAGGGAATCACACCAATGAGATTATGTATGCAACAAGGACATCCCAGAGTATCTATTCAACAAGTACATTCCACAAATGAGAGTATCTATGCAATAAGGATATCCCAGTGCAGAGGCGGGCGTGGTTGCCCAGGGCGCCCCCACACTTTGACGGCCCAACACAGTTGCAACCATTCCCATAGTCTATAGGCACTTCAATAGCTGCTTTCCCAGTCCCCTGACTGGCACCAGTGCCAGGTCTTGGAATGGCACCCAATAGCCCTTAATATCAGCCCTCCCAGTCCTCCAATGGTACTGCTAGCTCCTGTGTCGGCCCTGGCAGTATTGCAGACAGGGTTTAACTACATTGTGATGCTGCATGCCGGTCAGTGTGGAGACTGGAGGGGCCTGCAGAGCTGAGCAGTCCAGAGACAGAAAAGCACAGCACAACTGAAGGGTAAAGTAATCACAACCTCCCGGGCATGGGGACTACTATATGATATGGCGGTGGCAGGGGGAAGTGGACAGATGTGCAGGATTAAAAACATAGAGGAGGGCAGTCTTATTGGTGCCCTCCCCCCAAGTTACCCTAGGGCCCCCACAACCTTGATCTGGCCTTGTACCAGAGTAACTATGCAACAAGCACCTCCCATCAATGAGAGTAATTATGCAATAAAAACATCCCACCAATGAGAGTATCAATGCAATAGGAACATCCCACCAATGAGAGTATCTTTGCCATAAGAACATCCCACCAATGAGAGTATCTTTGCCATAAGAACATCTCGCCAATGGGAGTATCTATGCAATAAGAACATGCCACCAAAGAGAGTATCTATGCAATAGGAACATCCCACCAATGAGAGTATCTATGCAATACGAACACCCCACCAATGAGGGTATATATGCATTAAGAACATCCCACCAATGAGGGTATCTATGCAATAGGAACATCCCACCAATGAGGGTATCTATGCAATAAGTACATCCCACCAATGAGGGTATATATGCAATAAGAACATCCCACCAATGTGGGTATCTATGCAATAAGAACATCCCACCAATGAGGGTATATATGCAATAAGAACAGCACTTTACAGAGAATATTTGGCCATTCACATCAGTCAGAGTATCTATACAATAGGAACATCTCACCAATGAGGATATCTATGCAATAGGAACATCCCACTAATGAGGGTATCTATGCAATAAGTACATCCCACCAATGAGGGTATATATGCAATAAGAACATCCCACCAATGTGGGTATCTATGCAATAAGAACATCCCACCAATGAGGGTATATATTAGAGATGAGCGCCGGAAATTTTTCGGGTTTTGTGTTTTGGTTTTGGGTTCGGTTCCGCGGCCGTGTTTTGGGTTCGACCGCGTTTTGGCAAAACCTCACCGAATTTTTTTTGTCGGATTCGGGTGTGTTTTGGATTCGGGTGTTTTTTTCAAAAAACCCTAAAAAACAGCTTAAATCATAGAATTTGGGGGTAATTTTGATCCCAAAGTATTATTAACCTCAAAAAACATAATTTACACTCATTTTCAGCCTATTCTGAACACATCACACCTCACAATATTATTTTTAGTCCTAAAATTTGCACCGAGGTCGCTGTGTGAGTAAGATAAGCGACCCTAGTGGCCGACACAAACACCGGGCCCATCTAGGAGTGGCACTGCAGTGTCACGCAGGATGTCCCTTCCAAAAAACCCTCCCCAAACAGCACATGACGCAAAGAAAAAAAGAGGCGCAATGAGGTAGCTGTGTGAGTAAGATTAGCGACCCTAGTGGCCGACACAAACACCGGGCCCATCTAGGAGTGGCACTGCAGTGTCACGCAGGATGGCCCTTCCAAAAAACCCTCCCCAAACAGCACATGACGCAAAGAAAAAAAGAGGCGCAATGAGGTAGCTGACTGTGTGAGTAAGATTAGCGACCCTAGTGGCCGACACAAACACCGGGCCCATCTAGGAGTGGCACTGCAGTGTCACGCAGGATGGCCCTTCCAAAAAACCCTCCCCAAACAGCACATGACGCAAAGAAAAAAAGAGGCGCAATGAGGTAGCTGACTGTGTGAGTAAGATTAGCGACCCTAGTGGCCGACACAAACACCGGGCCCATCTAGGAGTGGCACTGCAGTGTCACGCAGGATGTCCCTTCCAAAAAACCCTCCCCAAACAGCACATGACGCAAAGAAAAAAAGAGGCTTTTTACTGATATTTGGTGTTTTGGATTTGACATGCTCTGTACTATGACATTGGGCATCGGCCTTGGCAGACGACGTTGCTGGCATTTCATCGTCTCGGCCATGACTAGTGGCAGCAGCTTCAGCACGAGGTGGAAGTGGATCTTGATCTTTCCCTAATTTTGGAACCTCAACATTTTTGTTCTCCATATTTTAATAGGCACAACTAAAAGGCACCTCAGGTAAACAATGCAGATGGATGGATTGGATACTAGTATACAATTATGGACGGGCTGCCGAGTGCCGACACAGAGGTAGCCACAGCCGTGAACTACCGCACTGTACTGTGTCTGCTGCTAATATATAGACTGGTTGATAAAGAGATAGTATACTCGTAACTAGTATGTATGTATAAAGAAAGAAAAAAAAACCACGGTTAGGTCACTGGTATATACAATTATGGACGGGCTGCCGAGTGCCGACACAGAGGTAGCCACAGCCGTGAACTACCGCACTGTACTGTGTCTGCTGCTAATATATAGACTGGTTGATAAAGAGATAGTATACTCGTAACTAGTATGTATGTATAAAGAAAGAAAAAAAAACCACGGTTAGGTGGTATATACAATTATGGACGGGCTGCCGAGTGCCGACACAGAGGTAGCCACAGCCGTGAACTACCGCACTGTACTGTGTCTGCTGCTAATATATAGACTGGTTGATAAAGAGATAGTATACTCGTAACTAGTATGTATGTATAAAGAAAGAAAAAAAAACCACGGTTAGGTCACTGGTATATACAATTATGGACGGGCTGCCGAGTGCCGACACAGAGGTAGCCACAGCCGTGAACTACCGCACTGTACTGTGTCTGCTGCTAATATATAGACTGGTTGATAAAGAGATAGTATACTCGTAACTAGTATGTATGTATAAAGAAAGAAAAAAAAACCACGGTTAGGTCACTGGTATATACAATTATGGACGGGCTGCCGAGTGCCGACACAGAGGTAGCCACAGCCGTGAACTACCGCACTGTACTGTGTCTGCTGCTAATATATAGACTGGTTGATAAAGAGATAGTATACTCGTAACTAGTATGTATGTATAAAGAAAGAAAAAAAAAACACGGTTAGGTCACTGGTATATACAATTATGGACGGGCTGCGGAGTGCCGACACAGAGGTAGCCACAGCCGTGAACTACCGCACTGTACTGTGTCTGCTGCTAATATATAGACTGGTTGATAAAGAGATAGTATACTCGTAACTAGTATGTATGTATAAAGAAAGAAAAAAAAACCACGGTTAGGTGGTATATACAATTATGGACGGGCTGCCGAGTGCCGACACAGAGGTAGCCACAGCCGTGAACTACCGCACTGTACTGTGTCTGCTGCTAATATATAGACTGGTTGATAAAGAGATAGTATACTCGTAACTAGTATGTATGTATAAAGAAAGAAAAAAAAACCACGGTTAGGTCACTGGTATATACAATTATGGACGGGCTGCCGAGTGCCGACACAGAGGTAGCCACAGCCGTGAACTACCGCACTGTACACTGGTTGATAAAGAGATAGTAGTATACTCGTAACAACTAGTATGACGACGGTATAAAGAATGAAAAAAAAACCACGGTTAGGTGGTATATAATACAATTATGGTTGGACGGACTGCCTGCCGAGTGCCGACACAGAGGTAGCCACAGCCGTGAACTACCGCACTGTACACTGGTTGATAAAGAGATAGTAGTATACTCGTAACAACTAGTATGACGACGGTATAAAGAATGAAAAAAAAACCACGGTTAGGTGGTATATAATACAATTATGGTTGGACGGACTGCCTGCCGAGTGCCGACACAGAGGTAGCCACAGCCGTGAACTACCGCACTGTACACTGGTTGATAAAGAGATAGTAGTATACTCGTAACAACTAGTATGACGACGGTATAAAGAACGAAAAAAAAACCACGGTTAGGTGGTATATATTATAATACAATTATGGATGGACGGACTGCCTGCCGAGTTCCGACACAGAGGTAGCCACAGCCGTGAACTACCGCACTGTACACTGGTTGATAAAGAGATAGTAGTATACTCGTAACAACTAGTATGACGACGGTATAAAGAACGAAAAAAAAACCACGGTTAGGTGGTATATATTATAATACAATTATGGATGGACGGACTGCCTGCCGAGTTCCGACACAGAGGTAGCCACAGCCGTGAACTACCGCACTGTACACTGGTTGATAAAGAGATAGTAGTATACTCGTAACAACTAGTATGACGACGGTATAAAGAACGAAAAAAAACCCACGGTTAGGTGGTATATATTATAATACAATTATGGATGGACGGACTGCCTGCCGAGTTCCGACACAGAGGTAGCCACAGCCGTGAACTACCGCACTGTACACTGGTTGATTAAGAGATAGTAGTATACTCGTAACAACTAGTATGACTATGACGACGGTATAAAGAAAGAAAAAAAAAACCACGGTTAGGTGGTATATAATACAATTATGGATGGACGGACTGCCTGCCGAGTGCCGACACAGAGGTAGCCACAGCCGTGAACTACCGCACTGTACTGTGTCTGCTGCTAATATAGACTGGTTGATAAAGAGATAGTATACAATACTACTAATATACTGGTGGTCAGGCACTGGTCACCACTAGTCACACTGGCAGTGGCACTCCTGCAGCAAAAGTGTGCACTGTTTAATTTTAAATTAATATAATATTATGTACTCCTGGGGGCTCCTGCTATAACAACCTGCAGTGCTCCCCAGTCTCCCCCACAATTATTATAAGCTTTGCCTTTTATACATTGATGTGCAGCACACTGGGCTGAGCTGAGTGCACACAGACTGAGTCACACTGTGTGACTGGCTGCTGCTGTGTATCGTTTTTTTTCAGGCAGAGAACGGATATAGCAGAGAACGGATATATTATATTAAAATAAATAAAAGTTAACTAACAACAACTGCACTGGTCACTGTGGTAAACTCTGTCTGACTCTGCACAATCTCTCTCTCTCTTCTAATCTAATTTCTAATGGAGAGGACGCCAGCCACGTCCTCTCCCTATCAATCTCAATGCACGTGTGAAAATGGCGGCGACGCGCGGCTCCTTATATAGAATCCGAGTCTCGCGAGAATCCGACAGCGTCATGATGACGTTCGGGCGCGCTCGGGTTAACCGAGCAAGGCGGGAGGATCCGAGTCTGCTCGGACCCGTGAAAAAAACATGAAGTTCGTGCGGGTTCGGTTTCAGAGAAACCGAACCCGCTCATCTCTAGTATATATGCAATAAGAACAGCACTTTACAGAGAATATTTGGCCATTCACATCATTCAGAGTATCTATACAATAGGAACATCCCACCAATGAGAGTATCTATGCAATACGAACACCCCACCAATGAGGGTATATATGCATTAAGAACATCCCACCAATGAGGGTATCTATGCAATAGGAACATCCCACCAATGAGGGTATATATGCAATAAGAACATCCCACCAATGAGGGTATATATGCAATAAGAACATCCCACCAATGAGGGTATCTATGCAATAGGAACATCCCACCAATGAGGGTATCTATGCAATAAGAACATCCCACCAATGAGGGTATATATGCAATAAGAACATCCCACCAATGAGGGTATATATGCAATAGGAACATCCCACCAATGAGAGTATCTATGCAATAAGAACATCCCACCAATGAGAGTATCTATGCAATAAGAACATCCCACCAATGAGGGTATCTATGCAATAAGAACATCCCACCAATTAGGGTATATATGCAATAGGAACATCACACCAATGAGAGTATCTATGCAATAAGAACATCCCACCAATGAGAGTATCTATGCAATAAGAACATCCCACCAATGAGGGTATATATGCAATAAGAACATCCCACCAATGAGGGTATCCATGCAATAGGAACATCCCACCAATGAGAGTATCTATGCAATAAGAACATCCCACCAATGAGAGTATTATTATTTTAGTATTATTTATTTATTATCAGTTATTTATATAGCGCACACATATTCCGCAGCACTTTACAGAGAATATTTGGCCATTCACATCAGTCAGAGTATCTATACAATAGGAACATCTCACCAATGAGGATATCTATGCAATAGGAACATCCCACTAATGAGGGTATCTATGCAATAAGTACATCCCACCAATGAGGGTATATATGCAATAAGAACATCCCACCAATGTGGGTATCTATGCAATAAGAACATCCCACCAATGAGGGTATATATGCAATAAGAACAGCACTTTACAGAGAATATTTGGCCATTCACATCAGTCAGAGTATCTATACAATAGGAACATCCCACCAATGAGAGTATCTATGCAATACGAACACCCCACCAATGAGGGTATATATGCATTAAGAACATCCCACCAATGAGGGTATCTATGCAATAGGAACATCCCACCAATGAGGGTATATATGCAATAAGAACATCCCACCAATGAGGGTATATATGCAATAAGAACATCCCACCAATGAGGGTATCTATGCAATAGGAACATCCCACCAATGAGGGTATCTATGCAATAAGAACATCCCACCAATGAGCGTATATATGCAATAAGAACATCCCACCAATGAGGGTATATATGCAATAGGAACATCCCACCAATGAGAGTATCTATGCAATAAGAACATCCCACCAATGAGAGTATCTATGCAATAAGAACATCCCACCAATGAGGGTATATATGCAATAGGAACATCCCACCAATGAGAGTATCTATGCAATAAGAACATCCCACCAATGAGAGTATCTATGCAATAAGAACATCCCACCAATGAGAGTATCTATGCAATAAGAACATCCCACCAATGAGGGTATCTATGCAATAAGAACATCCCACCAATTAGGGTATATATGCAATAGGAACATCACACCAATGAGAGTATCTATGCAATAAGAACATCCCACCAATGAGAGTATCTATGCAATAAGAACATCCCACCAATGAGGGTATATATGCAATAAGAACATCCCACCAATGAGGGTATCCATGCAATAGGAACATCCCACCAATGAGAGTATCTATGCAATAAGAACATCCCACCAATGAGAGTATTATTATTTTAGTATTATTTATTTATTATCAGTTATTTATATAGCGCACACATATTCCGCAGCACTTTACAGAGAATATTTGGCCATTCACATCAGTCAGATAGGAACATCTCACCAATGAGGATATCTATGCAATAGGAACATCCCACTAATGAGGGTATCTATGCAATAAGTACATCCCACCAATGAGGGTATATTGCAATAAGAACATCCCACCAATGTGGGTATCTATGCAATAAGAACATCCCACCAATGAGGGTATATATGCAATAAGAACATCCCACCAATGAGGGTATCTATGCAATAAGAACATCCCACCAATGAGGGTATATATGCAATAAGAAAATCCCACCAATGAGGGTATCCATGCAATAGGAACATCCCACCAATGAGAGTATCTATGCAATAAGAACATCCCACCAATGAGAGTATTATTATTTTAGTATTATTTATTTATTATCAGTTATTTATATAGCGCACACATATTCCGCAGCACTTTACAGAGAATATTTGGCCATTCACATCAGTCAGAGTATCTATACAATAGGAACATCTCACCAATGAGGGTATCTATGCAATAGGAACATCTCACCAATGAGGGTATCTATGCAATAAGTACATCCCACCAATGAGGGTATCTATGCAATAGGAACATCTCACCAATGAGGGTATCTATGCAATAGGAACGTAGACTCTCCCCTAGTCTCCAAACCTTCAAACGTTCCCTGAAAACTCACCTCTTCAGGCTAGCTCATCACATTCCAGAACCGCTCACTCAACCTTCATAAGCTTTCCTATCCGATTATATCCCCACTGTACAGTCCTCACATATCCTCCACATATTATGTATTATATATATTTATGTATTGTATACAGTATTATCTTATCTGTTCATTTTTAAACTTCAAAGGATAAATATTGTACTTTCAGGATAATTTAATGGTGTACATTCAGTAAAGCAGGGGCCGCAGTTTTTCTCCAAAGAGTACGTTATTTCTCTGCATAATCCCATTATTCATATTAGCGATAACAGTCACACTGCGTGCTTGGTAAAGGTAAAATAAAATATTATCCATAGCCTGCAATAAATGGTGTCATATATTAGCATGACAATGACATAACGCATGAATGATTTTGCCAAGTTTATAGAGAATATATCAGCAGGCAATCTGCCATTAGAAAAAGAATCTGAAGACAATGAAGAGATTAACAGGTTGCTTAGACAATAAAGAAATTTAAACACGGCCCTGTTTCCTATTTCTTCTGGCTCATGGTTCCGTCTACACTTCCGGAAATATGGTTCCCAGCTGATAAAGAGCCCAGTGCAGAGTCACAGCTGGCAAGGAATCCAGACTTCCAAGAAATACGTAGATTAAAACATAGAAGCAAATATTAACCCTTTCACCCGTCTGACACAGTCCACAGTTT
The DNA here is from genome assembly GCF_028390025.1 of Pseudophryne corroboree. Taxonomy (NCBI): domain Eukaryota; kingdom Metazoa; phylum Chordata; class Amphibia; order Anura; family Myobatrachidae; genus Pseudophryne; species Pseudophryne corroboree. The sequence continues at coordinate 714,841,576 of NC_086446.1, read as the reverse complement.
ATTGCATATTTTTCAATTTCCATTCTCCTGTATTAATTAAGGAAGACAAATAAAATGAACAATTTTTTATTGCAAACTTTTTTTGTTTCTTTTTTGCTGATTGAGCGATGGCTGAAAGACTTAAATAATGAAGTATTGTATAAGTATTGAAATGGTGGCATCCCTAATACAGACATACTGTACATTAAACAATTATTTTTTACTGATTTCAGGGATTCAGAGATGGCAAATGAATGCACTGAAGTTATGTTAAGTTGTTTTTTAAACTTCTATTAAAACTTTAAAAATAATCAACAAATTGGATTCATAATTTTGTTTCATATTAAGGTGCGTTTAAAACAACAAAGTAAACACGTTAAACTGACAGGAACTCCGCATCATTACTCTGGACTGCTGGGGACCTCTCACTTTCCAATAACTAGAACACTGGGCTTGATTTATTAGTCATTTGTGTTAATTGGTAATTATCATAATGCATTGCTTCGTTTCTTTGCGATATATTTAATTTCCCCTTTTAATGTATTTATTTTTAAGTGAAAATAGTACAATGTTGACACATGAAATTAGGGCTGGGGTTAGGCAACAATTAGACTTAGAGTTAGGCTACAATTAGTGTTATGATTACATAGTAACATAGTTACTGAGGTTGAAAAGAGACAAAATGCCCATCAGGTTCAACCTGTATTCTGTATTAAGATGAGCTCACTACCATGTCCCTGCTGAAGTAAAGTTTTTAGGATTAATTAACAACTATAATTCATGCACCTCCCAGTCTATCAATGTCAATTTTTTAATTTTTTTTTCAAATGCTGTAACCTTGGATATATTTTTTAGTTAGAAATTTATCTAATCCGTTTTTTTATGTATTTTCCGAGTCCGCCATTAACACATTCTCTGGCAGGGAGTTCCACATCTTTATTGCCCTAACTGTGAAGAACCCTTTCCTACGTTGTGTGCCAAATTTTTTCTCCTCTAGCCTCAGCAAATGCCCACGTGTCCTATACAGAGTTTTTGTAATGAACATATCTCTTGATAACTCCTTGTATTGTCCCTTTACATATCTGAAGATATTAATAATGTCTCCTCTTAGACGCCTCTTTTCTAGAGTATACAGTACATATTCAACCTAGTAAGTCTTTCTTCGTAATAAAGTGCCTCTATCCTTTTAATCAATTTAGTAGCTCACCTTTGAACTCTTTCAATTTCCCAGATATCTTTTTTATAATGCGGTGCCCAAAACTGAACACAATAGGTCTAGGTTCAGGTGCTGACGTACCAATGATTTGTACAGTGGCAGGATTACACTCTCGGCCCTTGCCTCAATGCCCCATTTTATGGGGGTCATTCCAACCCGTCCATACGCAGCAGTTCTTCGGTGCGGTGTGAATGGGTCCGGAATGCGCATGCGTGGCGACGTACGCTGACAACGAAGAAAGTGGTCGCATCGGCGACCGCAAGCAGATGGACAGCAAGAGGGCGTTCCAGGGCGTCACCTTACCGTTTCCTGCCGTTTTTGGGGAGTGGTAAGTAAAATGCCGGTGTGTCCCAGTGAATGGAGGGCGGAGGTGTGACGTCAAAGCCGGCCCCATCATCGCTGGATCCGTCACACAGGGTAAGTATAACAAGACTTGCTCTTGAGCTGCACAAAACTTTTTTTTAGCTTAGCAGGGCTGCACAAGGGAACACAGTCCTACTAAGCTAAAATACACTCCCCCATAGGCGTGGATTAGTTGATCGCACCAGCAGCAAAAAGTTGCTTGCTGCGATCAACTCGGAATGACCACCTACGCATGCTAGCACTTTACTTGCCTTCTTTGTTGCACTTTGACATTGTGTACTGTTATTAAGCTTTTTATCTATGAGTACCCCCAAGTCTTTTTCCACTAATGTTACCCTTAGATTTTCCCCATTTAATGTGTAGGATGCTAGTTTATTCTTTGTCCCAAAATGCATAACTTTGCATTTTTCTATATTAAACTTCAATCTCCATTTGGATGCCCAAATTTCAAGTTTAAATAAGTAATTCTTTAGAGACTCCACATCGATTTCCGAATTAATTACCCTACACAGTTTAGTATCATCAGCAAAGATTGACACTGTGCTTTCCAGGCCTGTTCCTAGGTCATTAATAAATATATTGAACAATAGTGGCCCTAGTACGGACCCTTGTGGTATTCCGCTGACTACTGTTGCCCAGCTGGAGAACATCCCATTGATTACTACTCGCTGTTCACTGTTATCCAGCCAATTACTTATCCATAGTTTTTCCTAGGCCAAGCTCCATTGATTTTACAATCAGTCTCCTTTGCGGCACTGTATCGAAGGCTTTTGCAAAATCTAAATAGACCACATCCACAGCTTTCACCTGGTCGAGATTGTCGCTCACTTCCTCATAGAAACTAATTAAGTTAGTTTGGCATGATCTGTCCCTCACAAACCCATGCTGGTTAATGCTAATAATCTCTGCAGTCTGCAGATAACCCTCTATGCTATCTCTTAAAATTCCTTCCAATATTTTCCCCAATATAGATGTCAAACTAACTGGTCTGTAGTTACCAGAATGATTTTTTACTTCCCTTTTTAAATAATGGCACTACCTCCACTATACGCCAATCTTTTGGTACCATGCCTGATCGAATTTAACTATTGAAGATCAAGAATAGGGCTCTTGCTAGTTGTGACTTAAGCTCCATAAGAATCCTTGGATGAAGTCCATCTGGGCCCGGTGATTTATTTATCTTGATTTTGCTTAGTCTCTCCCAGACTATATCCTCACTTAAGCAAGTATCTAGCTACGTGTCATTTTCGTCACTTTCGTTATGGACTACTCCCACCGTCTGTTCTTCTCTGGTGAACACTGATGAAAAAATTTGTTCAATATTTCTGCTTTTATTTTGTCATCATTAATCAAGACTCCCAATTCATCTTTTATTGGACATATGTTCTCCTTTTTTAACCTTTTACTGTTTATGTATTTAAAAAAGTTTTTAGGATTGGTTTTACTCTCTATAGCTATTTGCTTTTCATTATCTATTTTAGCTGCTCTTAATACTTTTTTGCATCTTTTATTGCATTCCTTGTAGTACTGCAATGACTCCACTCCATTCCGTTAGCTTTAAATGCTTTGAAAGCATGCCTCTTTTTGACCATTACTTCCTTTACCTTCTCATCAAGCCACATGGGTTTGATTTTAGTACTCCTGCGTTTACTGGCCATGGGAATGAATTTGCGAATGTTGCTATTGAGCAATCCTTTTAAAGCCTACCACATTTCCATAGTATTCTTACCATGAAACAAAACTTCCCGGTCAATGTCATTTAGTGCACGTCTCAGCATACTGAAGTTAGCTTTTCTAAAGTTAAATCTTTTGGTTGATCCCTTATAGCTATGGGGGTCATTCTGACCTGAACGATCGCTGCAGTTCTTCACAGCTTAGCATTCAGGTCAGAATTGCGCATGCGCCGAAGCCACAGTGCGCCAGTGCATGCCAGATAGACAACGGCCGTCGTTGTCTAACGATCACCTCTGCCTGATTTACAAGCAGAGGCGACCGCTGGATGGAAGGGGACGGCAATGCGACATTTGGCCGCCGTTTTCAGGGCGCGGTACGGCCAACGCAGGCATGGGCGTGACATCACACGCAACCGATGCGACCCGGGCAGCAACAAGTAACTCCCGGCCAGCGGCAGGAGCTGCGCTGGCTGAGAGTTGCTCTACAAATACAAAAGCATCGTTGCTGGGCGATGCTTTTGTACTTGTGCGGGGGGGGGGGGGGGGGAGGACCGGCCTGACATGCGGGGTGGACTAGCCCTGTGCTGGGCAGCCCCCCGCATGTCAGGGAAGATTATCGTAGCTGTGCTAAATTTAGCACAGCTACGATCAACTTGGAATGAGGGCCTATGTTTCTTGAAACTGATGTCAAATATATAGGGATCACTGTTTCCCAAGGTCTCCCCAACTTTCGTGTTTGATATAATGTCCACATTATTGGTAATTACTAGATCCACAATAGTATTACCTGTAGTCGGGTCCTCGATAAATTGAGACAGGTAGTGATCCTTTAAAGTATTTAAGAACCTGTTACGCCTAGCTTTTACACATGAATCGTTATTCCAGTTTATATCAGAATAATTAAAATCCCCAATCACTAGGACGTCCCCTAATCCCGCAGATTTTTCAATTTGCTGCAAGAGTTGTTCTTCCTCTTGTATTCTAACATCTGGCTGTTTGTAGCACGTGCCTATGACAATCTTTTTAGCATCAGTACCCCCACTTGAGATTTCAACCCATAGTGTCTCCACGTTATCTCCTGTCCCTTCATAAATAACCCCCTTTAAGTACGGTTTTAGAGATGGTTTACCATAAAGACATACACCTCCTCCCCTTTTGTTAGCCCTGTCCCTCCTGAAAAGAGTATATCCCTCCAAGTTTGCAACCCAGTCGTGAGAGTCGTCCAACCATGTTTCTGTTATACCTATAATATCATACTGATCCTTTAATGCAAGTAATTCCAATTCCCCCATTTTACCTGATAGGCTTCTTGCATTTGCAAGCATACATTTTAGTGTACTATTTCCCTTGTCCGTTTGTTTTTTCAATGGTATACTATCGTTATTTATTAATGCCTTCCCGTACTTACTCTTACTGACAGTTATTCTCCTCCTTCCCTCTCCACCCCCATCATACTAAATACAGCCCTCTTTACTAATTTCTCTGATAGATCCATCAAGTCCTATGAAACTCCCCCCCCCCCCCCCCCACCATAAGTGTGTTCCCTTGTGATAAGGCCATAATTTTCTTTATGCCGTAGTGCTGACCCATAGTCGTCGTTAGTTAACGTCCTGGCAATACCTTTGGTACTATCCTGGTTAGAACCCATGTTAATATCCTTACTGGCTGCTCTTTCCCTCCCCCCTTCTCTACCCCAGTTTAGTTCGCTACCTCCATCCTTACTATTCTCACTGCATGACCCATAGATTCTAGCTACGCCCTCCCCCAGGCTCCAATTTTAAAAACTCCTCCAACCTTGTAACCATCCTTCCCCCCAGCACCGCAGCCCCCTCCTCACTCAGGTGCAATCCGTCACGACAAAAGAGATGGCGCCTGACTGAGAAGTCCGCCCAGTGTTCCAGGAACACAAACCCCTCCTTCCTACACCAGCAGCTAAGCCACACATTTACCTCCCTAATCTCCCTCTGCCTCCCTGGGCTAGCGCGTGGCACAGGTAATAATTCGGAGAATATTACCTTAGATGTCCTTGCCGTTAGTTTCTGACCTAAGTCCCTATAATCTTTCTTAAGGACATTCCACCTTCCACTAACTTTGTTGTTGGTGCCAACGTGCACCCAGACCGCCGGGTATTTCCCAGCCCCTCCCAACAATCTATCTACCCGGTCCGCGATGTGCCATAACTGAGCACCCGGGGGACAACAGACTGTATGGCGATCATGGTCCCGGTAGCAGATTGCCCTGGCTGGGTTAGGCAACAATCAACCATAGGGATAGGCTGCAATTAGGGTTAGCATCAGGGTTAGGCTGCAATTAGGGTTATAATTAGGGTTAGACAACAATTAGCCATAGGGTGAGGCTGCAATTAGGGTTATAATTAGAGTTAGGCAACAATTAGCCTTAGGGTTAGGCTACAATTAAGGTTATGCAGAAGTTAGGGTAGGATTAGGCTGCAATTAGGGTTAGTTTTAAGCTACTATAGTTCTGTCGACTTTCTGACTGCCAACATTCAGAATATTGACAATATGAAAATGTCGACATTATATCAGTGTCTTCTGTTGACATTCTGGGTGTTATTCAATTGTTAATGTGGCCCGATCTCCCATCTAAAGTGACGGGAAATCGCAGGGAGCGATATTCAATTAATGCTCGTTATCACGTTTATCACACTCATTAGTGTCGGATTGAGCCGCGTAAAGTAGCTACACCCAACTAAACTAATGGGCGTGATCACTTTTCAGATCACTCTTTGCACATTTCAGTTCGCCATGCCTGGAGGGGTGTAAGATGAAATGCTGGTGCTGGCAGCTGTTTGTGTCCGACAGGAGCAACAATTGAATAGCTCTGTTGGGCGCAAATTAGAGACAGCTGCCGATGCTGACAACTGAATAGCGCCCTTTGTGTCTACAACGCTGACATTCTGCATGTAATCATATCATACCCAACCCCTCCGCATACACTCCTCTCCTAAGCTAAATAACTTTCATTCTACTCCAGTACTCATAGTAAATGTTGAAGGAGTGCCAAACAAACACCTTTGGAAGCTATTGGGTTAAGCTAAGTAGAGAGACATATAGAACAAGATACACTGGACAGATCACACCAGGCTCTTGCATGACCTAATCTTATATAGCAGTGGTTTCCAAACTTTGTAGAATCACTGCGCCCTAGAATATTAGATTTTTTTTCACGGCACCCCTAGGCCAAAAATTTCTTATTGAAAAATTTAGAAAGAAATATTACATTAAGTAGATCGCGTTTATATGTCATCCTTAGGGTCAGTTGTGTGGTGAGGGACAAGATTTGCTTCTGTTTGGCCAGCACTGGGTTTCCCTATTATATTGACCATGAATAATTTGAATTGGTCCTGGACCACCAACCCAGGGCACCCCTGCAAGTGTCCCGAGGCACCCCAGGGAGCCACGACACACAGTTTGGGAACCTCTGTTATATAGGGTTTATAAAAACAGGGTAATTACCTTTCCTTTGAAAAGAGATTCACTCCCAGGATTCTGAGCAATGCAATGAGACCACCATCAGCTGTGTCCTATTAAACGTCCTTCCCTCATACTGTAGCTTGTGTGTGAATACTTAGAGATGATGCTACCGCGCTGCCAGAGGTTGTGTACATAGTTACATACTGTAGTTACATAGTTAGTGAGGTTGAAAAGAGGCAAAATGCTCATCCGGTTCTACCTGTATTCTGTGTTAAGATGTTCATATTATAATTAGAGATGTGCGGCGGGCACTTATCGTGTTTTGGTTTTTGATCTGGATCATCGCTTGTGTTTTGGATCTGGATTGGTTTTGCCAAAACCACCCTTTCGGGTTTCGGTTTTGGTTTTAGATCTGGATGATTTTTGAAAAAAACACAAAAACAGCTAAAATCACAGAATTTGGGGGTAATTTTGATCCTACGGTATTAATAACCTCAATAACATACATTTCCACTCATTTCCAGTCTATTCTGAACACCTCACAATATTGTTTTTAGACCAAAAGGTTGCACAGAGATCTCTGGATGACTTTGCTAAGCGACACAAGTGGGCGGCACAAACACGTGGCCCATCTAGGAGTGGCACTGCAGTGGCAGACAGGATGGCAGATTTAAAAAAATAGGCCCCAAACAGCACTTCATGCAAAGAAGAAAAAGAGGTGCAATGAGGTAACTGGATGGCTAAGCTAAGCGACACAAGTGTGCGGAACAAACACCTAGCCCATCTAGGAGTGGCACTGCTGTGTCAGACAGGATGACACTTTTAAAAAATAGGCCCCAAAGAGCACATCATCCAAAGAAAAAAAAGAGGTGCACCGAGGTCTCTGGGGGACTAAGCTAAGCGACACAAGTGTGCGGCACAAACACCTGGCCCATCTAGGAGTGGCACTGCAGTGTCAAACAGGATGGCAGATTTAAAAAATAGGCCCCAAAACAGCACATCATGCAAAGAAGAAAAAGAGGTGCAATGAGGTAGCTGGATGGCTGAGCTAAGCGACACAAGTGTGCGGCCCAAACACCTGGCCCCTCTAGGACTGGCACTGCAGTGTCAGACAAGATGGCACTTTTAAAAAATAGGCCCCAAAGAGCACATCATGCAAAGAAAAAAAAGAGGTGCAATGAGGTAGCTGGATGGCTAAGTACCCCTGAACTTATACGACAGTACCCCTGAACTTATACGGCAGTACCCCTCAGTGGCATACGTTCATGCCAGATGCCGGAAGACAAAGTAGTCGATGGTGCCCCCCACCGTACACACACAGCCACATATATACACACACCCACATATATACTTATACACACACAATCACACGTGTACATATATATATATACACACACACACACACACACACACACACACACACACACACACACACACACACACAGCCACAACCACATGTATACTTATACCCCCTTCAGGCCACCAGCTTTGAACATGGGTTATTGGCACATGAGCGCGCATAACCCGTGTTCCTGGGCGGTCTGAAAGATGCCAGAGGAAATGTACCGTGTCGAACGACCCGGTATTTCAACCTGGCTTGCTGTGTGGTGTTAATGGGAGCCGGGTTGATGCAACCCGTTTCCCGTTCACACTGTGTGGATGGGCGGCTCTTGGAGATCATGTGATCTCCAAGCGCCGCCCCCACTGCTGTCGTCACCAATGTAACTATATGCCAGGTTGCAGACAGCAGTGGCGGGGGCCTGAGGCAAGTCGCAACCTGAGAGCTTCCGTATCATGCTCCCGGGTGCGACCCGCCTCAAGTGGTCTGAAAGGGGTATTATACAATCAGCACATCATGCAAAGAAGAAAAAGAGGTGCAATGCGGTAGCTGGATGATTATGCTAAGCGACACAATTATGCGGCACAAACACCTGGCCCATCTAGGAGTGTCATGCAGTGGCTGAATGTTGAAAGTGGCCCGCAATTTTTCGGGCCACCGACTGCATCTCCTCCCCCCTGTCATTTTTCAAAAAATTCTGCACCACCAAATTAATTGTATGTGCAAATCATGGGATGTGCTGGAATTTGCCCAGATGTAATACACGCACAAAATTGGTGGACTTATACGGCAGTACCCCTGAACTTATACGGCTGCACCACTGGACTGGACTTATACGGCAGTAACCCTGAACTTATACGGCAGTACCCCTGAACTTATATGGCTGCACCACTGGACTGGACTTATACGGCAGAACCCCTGAACTTATACGGCTGCACCACTGGACTGGTCTTATACTGCAGTACCCCTGAACTTATGCGGCTGCACCACTGGATTGGACTTAAACGGCAGTACCCCTGAACTTATACGGCAGTACCACTGGACTTATACGGCAGTACCCCTGAACTTATACGGCAGTACCCCTAAATTTATATGGCTGCACCACTGAACTGGACTTATTCGGCAGTACCCCTGAACTTATACGACAGTACCACTGGACTTATACGGCAGTATCCCTGAACTTATATGGCAGTACCCCTGGATTTATACGGCAGTACCCCTGAACTTTTATGGCTGCACCACTGGACTGGACTTATACGGCAGTACCCCTGAACTTATACGGCAGTACCCCTCAGTGGCGTACGTTCATGCCAGACGCCCGGAGGCAAAATAGTCGATGGTGTTCCCCACATATATACTTATACCCCTTTCAGGCCACCAGCTTTGAACACGGATTATTAGCACATGAGCGCGCATAACCCATGTTCCTGGGCGGTCTGAAAGATGCCAGAGGAAATATACCAGGTCGAGCGACCTGGTATTTCAACCTGGATTGCTGTGCGGTGTTAATGGGAGCCGGTCGATGCAACCCGTTTCCTGTTCACACTGTGTGGACGGGCGCCTTTTGGAGATCATGTGATCTCCAAGCGCCGCCCCCACAGCTGACGTCACCAGTGCGGCTATATGCTGGATTGCAGACAGCAGCGGCGGGGCACCTGAGGCGGGTCGCACCCTGGGAGCTCCCGCGTCGGGCTCCTGGGTGCAACCCGCCTCAGGTGGTCTGAAAAGGGTATTATACACACACAACCACATATATACATATACACACACAGCCACATATAAACACACAGACACATATATACTAGTGATGTGCACCGGACATTTTTCGGGTTTTGTGTTTTGGTTTTGGATTCGGTTCCGCGGCCGTGTTTTGGATTCGGACGCGTTTTGGCAAAACCTCACCGAAAATTTTTCGTCGGATTCGGGTGTGTTTTGGATTTGGGTGTTTTTTACAAAAAACCCTAAAAAACAGCTTAAATCATAGAATTTGGGGATCATTTTGATCCCATAGTATTATTAACCTCAATTACCATAATTTCCACTCATTTCCAGTCTATTCTGAACACCTCACACCTCACAATATTATTTTTAGTCCTACAATTTGCACCGAGGTCGCTGGATGGCTAAGCTAAGCGACACAAGTGGCTGACACAAACACCTGGCCCATCTAGGAGTGGCACTGCAGTGTCAGGCAGGATGGCACTTCCAAAAAATTGTCCACAAACAGCACATGATGCAAAGAAAAAAAGAGGCGCACCAAGGTCGCTGTGTGACTAAGCTAAGCGACACAAGTGGCCGACACAAACACCTGGCCCATCTAGGAGTGGCACTGCAGTGTCAGGCAGGATGGCACTTCAAAAAAATTGTCCCCAAACAGCACATGATGCAAAGAAAAAAAGAGGCGCACCAAGGTCGCTGGATGGCTAAGCTAAGCGACACAAGTGGCCGACACAAACACCTGGCCCATCTAGGAGTGGCACTGCAGTGTCAGGCAGGATGGCACTTCAAAAAAATTGTCCCCAAACAGCACATGATGCAAAGAAAAATGAAAGAAAAAAGAGGTGCAAGATGGAATTGTCCTTGGGCCCTCCCACCCACCCTTATGTTGTATAAACAGGACATGCACACTTTAACGAACCCATCATTTCAGCGACAGGGTCTGCCACACGACTGTGACTGAAATGACTGGTTGGTTTGGGCCCCCACCAAAAAAAGAAGCAATCAATCTCTCCTTGCACAAACTGGCTCTACAGAGGCAAAATGTCCACCTCATCATCATCCTCCGATTCCTCACCCCTTTCACTGTGTACATCCCCCTCCTCACAGATTATTAATTCGTCCCCACTGGAATCCACCATCTCAGGTCCCCGTGTACTTTCTGGAGGCAATTGCTGCTGGTGAATGTCTCCACGGAGGAATTGATTATAATTCATTTTGATGAACATCATCTTCTCCACATTTTCTGGAAGTAACCTCGTACGCCGATTGCTGACAAGGTGAGCGGCTGCACTAAACACTCTTTCGGAGTACACACTGGAGGGAGGGCAACTTAGGTAGAATAAAGCCAGTTTGTGCAAGGGCCTCCAAATTGCCTCTTTTTCCTGCCAGTATACGTGCGGACTGTCTGACGTGCCTACTTGGATGCGGTCACTCATATAATCCTCCACCATTCTTTCCATGGTGAGAGAATCATATGCAGTGACAGTAGACGACATGTCAGTAATCATTGGCAGGTCCTTCAGTCCGGACCAGATGTCAGCACTCGCTCCAGACTGCCCTGCATCACCGCCAGCGGGTGGGCTCGGAATTCTTAGCCTTTTCCTCGCACCCCCAGTTGCGGGAGAATGTGAAGGAGGAGATGTTGACGGGTCAAGTTCCGCTTGACTTGACAATTTTCTCACCAGCAGGTCTTTGAACCTCTGCAGACTTGTGTCTGCCGGAAAGAGAGATACAACATAGGTTTTAAATCTAGGATCGAGCACGGTGGCCAAAATGTAGTGCTCTGATTTCAACAGATTGACCACCCGTGAATCCTGGTTAAGCGAATTAAGGGCTCCATCCACAAGTCCCACATGCCTAGCGGAATCGCTCTGTTTTAGCTCCTCCTTCAATGTCTCCAGCTTCTTCTGCAAAAGCCTGATGAGGGGAATGACCTGACTCAGGCTGGCAGTGTCTGAACTGACTTCACGTGTGGCAAGTTCAAAGGGTTGCAGAACCTTGCACAACGTTGAAATCATTCTCCACTGCGCTTGAGTCAGGTGCATTCCCCCTCCTTTGCCTATATCGTGGGCAGATGTATAGGCTTGAATGGCCTTTTGCTGCTCCTCCATCCTCTGAAGCATATAGAGGGTTGAATTCCACCTCGTTACCACCTCTTGCTTCAGATGATGGCAGGGCAGGTTCAGGAATGTTTGGTGGTGCTCCAGTCTTCTGTACGCGGTGCCTGAATGCCGAAAGTGGCCCGCAATTCTTCGGGCCACCGACAGCATCTCTTGCACGCCCCTGTCGTTTTTTTAAATAATTCTGCACCACCAAATTCAATGTATGTGCAAAACATGGGACGTGCTGGAATTTGCCCAGATGTAATGCACGCACAATATTGCTGGCGTTGTCCGATGTCACAAATCCCCAGGAGAGTCCAATTGGGGTAAGCCATTCTGCGATGATCTTCCTCAGTTGCCGTAAGAGGTTGTCATCTGTGTGCCTATTCTGGAAAGCGGTGATACAAAGCGTAGCCTGCCTAGGAACGAGTTGGCGTTTGCGAGATGCTGCTACTGGTGCCGCCGCTGCTGTTCTTGCTGCGGGAGGCAATACATCTACCCAGTGGGCTGTCACAGTCATATAGTCCTGAGTCTGCCCTGCTCCACTTGTCCACATGTCCGTGGTTAAGTGGACTTTGGGTACAACTGCATTTTTTAGGACACTGGTGAGTCTTTTTCTGAGGTCTGTGTACATTTTCATTATCGCCTGCCTAGAGAAATGGAACCTAGATGGTATTTGGTACCGGGGACACAGTACCTCAATCAAGTCTATAGTTGCCTCTGAATTAACGATGGATACCGGAACCACGTTTCTCACCACCCAGGCTGCCAAGGCCTGAGTTATCTGCTTTGCAGCAGGATGACTGCTGTGATATTTCATCTTCCTCGCAAAGGACTGTTGGACAGTCAATTGCTTACTGGAAGTAGTACAAGTGGTCTTCCGACTTCCCCTCTGGGATGACGATCGACTCCCAGCAGCAACAACAGCAGCGCCAGCAGCAGTAGGCGTTACACTCAAGGATGCATCGGAGGAATCCCAGGCAGGAGAGGACTCGTCAGACTTGACAGTGACATGGCCTGCAGGACTATTGGCTTTCCTGGGTAAGGAGGAAATTGACACTGAGGGAGTTGGTGGTGTGGTTTGCAGGAGCTTGGTTACAAGAGGAAGGGATTTAGTGGTCAGTGGACTGCTTCCGCTGTCACCCAAAGTTTTTGAACTTGTCACTGACTTATGATGAATGCGCTGCAGGTTACGTATAAGGGAGGATGTTCCGAGGTGGTTAACGTCCTTACCCCTACTTATTACAGCTTGACAAAGGCAACACACGGCTTGACACCTGTTGTCCGCATTTGTGTTGAAATAATTCCCCACCGAAGAGCTGATTTTTTTTGTATTTTGACCAGGCATGTCAATAGCCATATTCGTCCCACGGACAACAGGTGTCTCCCCGGGTGCCTGACTTAAACAAACCACCTCACCATCAGAATCCTCCTTGTCAATTTCCTCCCCAGCTCCAGCAGCACCCATATCCTCATCCTGGTGTACTTCAACAGTGGCATCTTCAATTTGACTATCAGGAACTGGACTGCGGGTGTTCCTTCCAGCACTTGCAGGGGGCGTGCAAATGGTGGAAGGCGCAAGCTCTTCCCGTCCAGTGTTGGGAAGGTCAGCATCGCAACCGACACAATTGGACTCTCAGATATTAATGTCACTATGCTAAATGCTATAACCCTGGATACTTTTTCCAGTTAAAAATGTGTCCAATCCGTTTTTAAATACATTTACAGAGTCTGCCATTATTACCTACTCCGTCAGCGAGTTCCAAATCTCTATTGCCCTTATCGTGAAGAACCCTTTCCTACGCTGTGTATGGAATTTTCTATCTTCTAGCCTCGGTGAGTGCCCCCATGTCCTGTACAGAGTTCTTTTAATAAACAGATCCCCTGCTTACTCCTTGTAATGACCCTTTACATATTTGAAGATATTAATGTCTCCTCTAGTGAGCCTTTCCTCGTACTCCAGTGTCTCAAACCTTTTAATCAATTTATTAGCTCGCCTTTGACCTCTTTCTAGTTCCTGATATCTTTTTTATAATATGGTGCCCAAAATTGAACACAATATTCAAGGTGTGGACGTACCAATGATTTGTACAGTGGCAGGATTACAGCCTTGTCCCTTGTCTCAATGCCCCGTTTTATGCACGCAAGCACTTTATTTGCCTTTTTTTTGCTACATTTGACATACTAAGCCTATTATCTATGAGCACCCCCAAATCTTTTTCCTCCACGGTTACCCCTATATTTTCCCCATGTAGAGTGTAGGATGTATGTGTGTTTTTTGTCCCAAAATGCATAACTTTGCATTTTTCTATATTGAACCTCATTCCTCATTTAGACGCCCAGGATTAAAGTTTAAATAAGTCATTCTGTAAAGACTCCACATCGCTTTCTGAATTAATTACCTTACACAGTTTAGTATCATCTGCAAAGATTGACACTGTGCTTTCCAAGCCTATTCCTAGATCATTGATAAATATATTGAACAGTAGCGGGCCAAGTACGGACCCTTGTGGTATTCCGCTGACTACAGGTGCCCAGCTGGAGAACATCCCGTTGACCACTACCTGTTGTACTCTGTTATCCATCCAATTACCTATCCATGTGCAAGTAGTATATTCTAGGCCAAGTTCCCTTATTTTGATGATCAGTCTCCTGTGAGGCACTGTATTGAAGGCTTTTGCAAAATCTAAAAAGACCACATCCACTGCTTTTCCCTGGTCAAGATTCTCGCTTACTTCCTCGTAGAAGCTGATTAAGTTAGTTTGACATGATCTGTCCCTTAGAAACCCATGCTGACTTTTGCTAATAATCTTATTGACCTGCAATAATCCTGTATGCTAGCCCTCAAAATACCTTCCAATATTTTACCTACTATAGAGGTTAAACTAACTGGTCTATAGTTACCAGGATTATTTTTAGTTCCCTTTTTAAATAAAGTCACTACCTCAGCTATGCGCCAATCCTTTGGTACCATGCCTGATGTAATTGAACTATGGAAAATCATGTATAGGGGTTTTGCTAGCTGCGACCTAAGCTCCATAATAACCCTCGGATGAAAACCATCTGGGCCTGGTGATGTATTAATCTTTATGTTGCTTAGTCTCTCCAGGTCTACTTCCTCACTTAAGCAAGCATCAAGCCAGGAGTCATTACCTTCACTATCGTTATGCACTACTCTCACCGTCTGATCCTCCTTGGTGAATACTGAGGAAAAAAGTTTGTTCAGTATTTCAGCTTTTATTTTATCAATGTTTATCAAAGCTCCCAATTCATCTTAAAGTGGGCCTACGTTCTCCTTCTTTAACCTTTTACTCTTTATGTATTTATAAAACTTTTTAGGATTGGTTTTACTCTCTATAGCAATTTGTTTTTCATTTACAATTTTAGCTGCCCTTATTACTTTTTTGCATTTTTTATTGCGTTCCTTATAATGCTGGAATGACCTCTCCCCTTTAATAGATTTAAATGTTTTGAAAGCATGCCTCTTTTTAGCCATTGCTTCTCTGACCTCCTTATTGAGCCACATTGGCTTGTGTTTAGTACTCCTGCGTTTACTGCTCATGGGAATAAATTTGTGAATATTGCTATCAAGCAACCCTTTAAAAGCTACCCACATTTCTTTACCATGAAACAAAACGTCCCAGTCAATGTCGTTTAGTGAGTGTCTCAGCATATTCAAGTTAGCTTTTCTAAAGTTACATGTTTTAGTTGTTCCCTTATAGCTATGTTTCTTGAAACTGATGTTGAATGTGATCATATAGTGGTCACTGTTTCCCAAAGTCTTCCCCAACTTTAGTGTTTGATATAATGTCAACATTATTGGTAATAACTAGGTCCAGAATAGTTTTACCTCTAGCTGGGTCCTCGACTAATTGAGTCATGTATTGATCCTTTAATGTATTTAAGAACCTGCTGCTCCTAGTTTTTACACATGAATCGTTACTCCAATTTATATCCGGATAGTTAAAATCCCCTAACACTAGGATGTTGTTACGCACACCAGTGCTAACAGGAGTATACCGGTGTATGCACAGAGAGGGAAGCGAAGCAAACGAACTCACAGACAGTATAACATAACATACACAGGAGGTGATGGAATAACTAATAAACACAAAGTGAACGGAGAAGCCCAAAGGCTCAGGAATTGGGTGTCTCCCTAGTGTCAGGAATGCTCAGATGGAATAGAGCGGACAATGAAGCGATGTGTAGTTATTTAACATGTGGAGCACCTGAAATGATGTTGCTAAGAGCAACAGAGAAAACCCCAAAGGGTTACCAACGGGTGTGGGAATAAACTCCTTGGTCAGAGATAGAAATATAGACACAAGGAGAGTATCCACAATCCTAACCCCCACTTGCAGGGCACAGGTTCAGCTTACTGCCACTAAACTGACACCTGGACACCCTGCACAGTGAGGGAGGATTAAGCAAGCAGGTCTGAGAGTACAGCCGCAAACCTGCTGGGTTCACAGAATAGCAAAAGAACCCCAGCAGGTCAAACAACTGACTCCAGTCTTACTGCTAGGTCCGGATTGGCAGAATGAAGTACCGAATCCCAAGGCCTATTCGCAGTAAGCAACAAGTAAATACAAAGTCACACAGTACTAGCTAACTCTCTGGAACTGACTAACAAACAAAGATTCAGCAGCATTTGCCTAGCCTGAGAGGATGGTTTATATAGCAGGTGCTGTCCACGCCCCACTCAGACCTCACAGACTGTGAGCACAAAACCAGCGCCGGATTCCCTGCCGTGCACAGAGCCTGTAACCACTACACAGTAAAAACCCGGACCGGAGTATCAGCTGCGCTCAGGTTACTTCGCTAACACTTGCCTCCCGGTTGCCATGGCGACGTGGCAGCACAGAGCAGGAGATCCTAACAGATGTCCCCCATTCCCGCAGTTTTTTCAGTTTGCAGTAAGAGTTGTTCCTTGTCATGTATGCTAATATCCGGTTGCTTGTAGCACGTGCCAATGACTAGTTTCTTTGCTTCTGTGCCCCCACTTGTGATCTCAACCCATAGTGATTCCAGTCCCCTCGTAAATACCATCTATTGAGTTTGGATATAGAGATGGTTTAACAAAGAGACATACCCCTCCTCCCCTTTTGGTAGCCCTATTCCTCCTGAAAAGAGAATATCTCTCCAAATTCGCAACCTAGTCGTGAGGGTCGTCCCACCGTGTCTCCGTAATACTTATAATATCATACTGAGATTTTGATATAAGCCATTCCAATTCCCCCATTTTACCTGATAGGCTTCTTGCGTTCGCAAGCATACATTTTAGCTTAGCACCTCCCTTGCCCATTTGTTTTAATGGCATCTTATCTATATTTACAAGTGCCTTTCTAGACTTGCCGACTGTTATTCTCCTCCCTCCCTTTCCACCCCATCATACTTAATACAGCCTTCCTCACTACTATCTTTATTTGACCTATTAAGACTTTCTAAACCCCCCCCCCCTCCCCCCATGTTAGTATCTTCCCTTATGCTATGGACATCATTTTCTATATACCGTATTGTTGAGCCATATTTGTCATTAGATGAAAAATTGGGAACACCTTGGGCAATACCTGTGTCAGTATTCCCAGTGTCAATACCCATGCAAATACCCTTGCCCTTGCCGGCTGATCTTTCGCTCCCCCTTTCTCCACACCCAAATTGTTCACTACCCCCATCCTTACTGTTCTCACTGTTTGACCCGTAGTCTCTAGCTAAACCCTCCCCCCAGGGTCCTAGTTTAAAATCTCCTCCAACCTTCCAACCATCCTGCCCCCAGCACCGCAGTCCCCTCCTCATTCAGGTGCAATCCATCATGACAAAAAAGATGGCACCCTTCCTTCCTATACCAGTCCCTAAGCCACACATTTACCTCCATAATCTCCCTCTGCCTCCCTGGGCCAGCGCGTGGTGCTGGTAATATTTCAGAGAATATTACCCCAGATGTCCTTGCCTTAAGTTTCTTGCCTAATTCCCTATAGTCTTTCTTAAGGACATCCCACCTACCACTAACTTTGTCATTGGTGCCAACATGCACCAAGACCTCCGGGTCTTTATCAGCCCCTCCTGACAATCTATCTACTCGGTCTGCGATGTGTCGTACCCGAGCACCCGGAAGACAATAGACTGTACGCCGATCACGGTCCCGGTAGCAGATTGCCCTGTCTGTCCTCCTGATAATAGAATCCCCTACTACCACAATCTGACTTGGTACCTCACTAACTCTTTTCCCATCTGTACCTGGGGGACCGCTCCTCTGGTTGCTAGAGGGAACAGTCTCCTCCGGTTCCGTCATTTCCTCACTTCCATCCTCAGAATCTTCATCCAATTGGGCAAATTTGTTGGGGTGTGGCAGATCGGAGATGTCCTGTCTCCCCCTCTTCTTCTTCCTTCTAACTGTGACCCAGCTGTCTACCTGATCATCCTCATCTACCAGTGATCCCCCCTGCAACTCCTCCACAGTTCTATCTAAACTTTGCTTGAGATTGTGAATACTCCTCAGTCGCGTAACGGTCCGCTCTAGATCAGTTACCTGGGCTTCCAGGGCAGCCGTTCACTCACATCTCATACAGATGTACCCACACTCAGACTGTTGTGCCAGGTGCGCATACATCATGCACGCACTGAGTGAGATTCTCAATCACGTCCACCCCCATGTTTAATTAGTACTAACTCCCTGTTACCTTCAGAAAATAAAAAAAGAGGGGGACAACTATATATAAGACAATGTATAAGGGACAATAAGGGACAATAAATAAATAAAGGCCAATTAAAGGATAAATTAAGTACAAATTAAGTACAAATAAAATATAGTTAAGGACACAATCTATGCAATACAATACAGTACTATAGCCTAGCTGTGAAGAGAAGCAATATTCAACAACAGAACAGTAATTAATAATACAATCAAGGACAAGGGAGGACAGTAAAAAAACACCAAAAAAAAACAACAACCCCCCCCAAAAAACAAAAACAAAAAACAAACAGTCACTTATACAGTAATATAGTTAAGCTTATACTTATCTATCCTTGTGCGCCCCCTGATCTTTTTCTTTATCGCAGCAGTAGTCCCCGGCTCTCTGCAGCAAGCTCTTTAAGTAGTAGCAGCAGCAACGGCAGCAGTCTCCAGCCCCCTCCGTCACGCTTCTCTGATAGCCGCAGCAGCAATCTCCGGCCCCCTTGTGCAGCTCCTACTGGCAGCAGCAGTAGTAGGTTCTGATCCCTCAGGCAACCTGTGGGGGCAGCAATTTGCGTCTCGGCCGCAGCAGCGTCCCCGGGCAGCCGCCAGTACACACTCACACAAAAACGCAGCTCTTCTTAACTCACATACAGAATCGCAGTCACTCACACAAAAAACAAAATTCAGCCTCTCAAACACACACAATATCTCAGTCCCTCACTCACCCAAAAGACGCAGCCCCTCACACAATAACTCACTCCCTCACACACACACACAAATGCAGCCCCTCATACCCTCACACAATATCTTAGCCTCTCACACACACACACAAAACACACACACTGTTATGATTCCAGCACTCTGGTCAGAGGAGATCTTATGGCAAGGACCGGAGCACTGGAACGGAATGCTGGGGAAGGGAGCAGGACAGGAAAATAGCCCCTGGCGCCCTAACTCTGTTGTCTCACCCGTGTTGTCAGAAATCCCCTGCGAGACTATGGTTTCTTGAGCCCTTGGCAGCCGCGTTTGAAGGGCGGATTATGTCTGCCCAACTTCGATGCCCCCCGGTCTTAATGAGAGACAAAGGGAAACCCGAGACAGGGTGATAACAAGAGGCCCTCTAACTAAACAACCAGGCCAGGGGCTAAGCAAACTCAAAACTATAATATGTGCGGAGAAACCTCCAGGGAAAAGGACAACCAAAATATCCACTTGTCCAATTCTCCTACCCGGCACCGCCGAGTACCAGAGAGGACTTGTGGAAGCGGAACCCTCCGCAAATGCTCCAAACACAAAATATAAAAGGTAAAGCGGCTGAGCCGCAACACACGGCAGAGCCGCAACTCACCACTGGATATAAAACGGTGATCAGTCAGGACTCCAGGGAACCAAACGACCTCTTGGGATGAGATGACAACTCCCGAATACCGGACTTCTGAGGACTGGAATGACCGGATACAGCAGGACTGGAAACAGACTCTCAGCAAACAAAGGCAGCATGCAGGAAGCTATTACCGGCGTCTGTGAGAAGCCCTGGGAGTGTATTAAACAAGGAGTCCTCCAATCAGCTGCTAAATGCTGATTAGAATAAATGCCGTGCAGCTGCCTTGCTGCACGGCCAGAGAGCAGGTGAATATCTTAATTTCCTAAAGCCTAGCAACGGGGAACGCGGTCCGCCAGTGGCGTCCCCGTTGCTAGGGTCCGTGCGGCTCAGCGCGCCCGGCGTCTAGCGTTGCTAGGGAGCCGGCGGCTGTACGCGCACGGCGTCTCTAGTTGCTAGGCGCCGGGCCGCGCAGACAAGCGGACCCCGGCGCCTAACACACACAAAACACAGCCCCTCACACACTCACTCAATATCTCAGCCGCTCACACACTCACACACTTACAAAGTATCTCAGCCCCTCACACAAAATGCAGCCCCTCACTCAACTCTCCTACTCTTGCTGCACGCTTCGCTCAGCTCCTCTCAGCACTGGTCCCCACTCTGGTACACAGGCACAGGCACCCACTCTCCCCTCACCGACACCACTCTCCCACACGTGCACCCGTCAACTTCTGTCAACTTCCTGTTCCAGTTTCCGCGTCACCTCCTCCTCCCAGCACATCTCCCTCCTCCTCTCAGCCTGTACAGTGACTCATTCCTGTACAGTGTACACACATTGGGGTATATTCAATTGAAGTAGAAAGCTGCTGTCTGTCGAAAAGACGGCAGTTTTCAACTTTTTTAGGTCGGAAGGGGTTTCGACCTATTCAATCTAACCCCAAATTATTCGACAAGTCTAGGAATTCGACTTGTCGAAAAGCACGTGGATCGGCGGACTAGCTGCAGGTCCGCGTGCTTGTTTTGAAAACGGGGCCAAAACCGACAGGTTTTGGCCCCCTTTTAGACCATCTCAATTCAACTTTAAAAAAAGTCGAAGTGAGATGCGGGAGCAGAGACGGGGAGAGCCGCGAGCAGCCAGACGGGGAGGGCAGCGCCGGAGGATGTCACAGCCGCCGCTCACAGCAGCGTCCACCCGGCTCCAGCAAGCGAGACCTCGCTGCTGTAGCCGGGTGGACGCTGCCGTGAGCGTCGGCTGTGATGCGGGGACGGAGAGAGGCAGAGAGACGGGAGGGTGTGTGTGTGTGGGGGGGGGGGGGTGGAGACGGGGGAGAGGAGGTTTCCACTATCAGATAACATTGCTTTATTTTTCTGTGCTCTTCGCCATAATGTACATTCTGTCTCACGACGCTGAGTGAATCCAGCAATACTGTTACTATACGTGATGTTAATTGAAACCACAAAGCTAACATTTATTATTTGGAGCCTACACACGTTACACTCAGATTCATTCCTAATGTGGTAAACTGATCTGAACTAGGTATTATTGATCACTAGCAATACTAGGGCTAGAAATATCCGTAAGAGGGGTGCAGGGGCATACAGAACACTATGGAACAGTAGTACAAAGGGATATCCCTATGCATTCACCTGTAGGGCTGTTAATATGTCATTTTCATGCAGTGACCCAGCTCGGAGTTGGCAGTAACAGCTGGTGTGTATGAGGCAAGTGAAATGTTCCCCATGTTATTGTGCATTACTGCTGCACTCAGGGCCGGATTAAGCCTTGGGGGTGCCCGGAGCACTTTAGACAGGGGGCCCCGGTGGAAGGGGGGGGGGGGGCTGTATACATACATCCCAAAATGACCCTCTCCAGGTGGGACAGAATGCTCTGTTCCTGGACTTCCCTCTTAATTTATGATCGCCCTTACCTGTAGTGAGACACCTTTCTTATCCATTAATCTGTTCAAAACAGATGGCAGCAGTCATAAATTAAGAGAAAAGCCCTGAAGCAAGAGCATTTTGACCCTCTTGGAGAGGGTCATGTTGGGAGGTATGTGTATAAAAGATTGTGTATACCTCCCAACATAACCCATTCCAGGAGGGACAAAATGCTCTTTACATGGACTTCCCTATTAATATATGATTGTAGTCACCTGTATTTAACTATTTAGTTGATAAGAAAGGTTTTTCAACACAGGTGATTGCAGTCATAACTTAAACAAGAAGTTTAGGTAGAAAGCATGCTGTCCCTCCTGGAATGGGTCATGTTGGGAGGTATGGATTGTGTATATTAAATTTAGCCCAATGGTGTATAATAGATTTAAACTAAACACTTACTTGAAAGATAACTATTTTATAAAATGTTCTTGTAGTGGAATGAAGACAACTTAAACAACCTTAAAATACACACAGAAAAATAAAATCTATAATTTATCATGTCACATGCAAAAATAGCAGCAGCCTCTGTACTACTTATACACTGGGACAGGACTCAGGAGGACTGTGTGTGTGTCTCTATCTCTCTCTCTAGACCCTCATTGGATAACAAATTACACAGAACTCAGACACCCAGGTGTGGAGAGAGCTGTAAGTGACACAGTGATCCCACCCTGTGTCACTTACAGCTCTCTCCACCCTCCTATCTTTCCTCTGGTTGGGACGCTCCATCAATAGTTCATGAAATCTGATACTCCTGTGTCTGCACTGCATACTGTCCTGCTCACATTCTGGCTGGCTGGTTCTGCTGCTGCATAAGAGAAAGAAGCTAATTATGTCAGCGTGCTCTGACCGGGGTGGGGGTGGGGCCTGACAGAGGGGGGCCCAGGGTACAGTATGCCCTGCATCCCCCCTTAATCTGGCTATGGCTGCACTAGTATGTTTGATCCGTCATTTGGCAGGGATGGTATCAGGATCCCGGTTCCTGTGATGCTGGCAGTCAAAGTACCGACATCAGCTTTCTGACACTCAGAATCCCGACACCTATTTGGTAAGTTAACTACCCCTAACCTCCCTAACCCTACCTTTCCATAGCCTGACCCTAAAAGCAGACTAACCCCCACCCCCACCCCCACCCCAGTGGTGCCTAACCCTAATTCCCCCTCCCCGCAGCCTAAACCTAACCCTCCCTCCCCTGCAGCCTAACTCTCCCCAAGGGTGCCCAACCCTCCCTCCGCACAGTCTAACCCAATCCTTCCCCATGCCCCTGCAGCCTAACCCTTACCACCCCAACCCCCACGGAGTTCTGGCAAACCTCGATCAGGATTCCGGCGCTGGCATTTCAATCCATGCCAGGATGCCACCATCAGCATTCCAAGCTGTGTCGGGATTCTGGCGTCGGGATTCCGAATGGCGACTTCTTGTATTGCAATATAGTTTCCTTTGCTCCCATCTCAGAAGCAGCTCCATAGTGTGTTGGATGTGGTATAATAGGTCGACAGTTATCATTTCAACATGAGAATGCTGACATCAAAATGTCTACATGCAGCATCTTGACATGCTTAGCATGTTGATTTACATGGATGACCTATCAACATGATAGAATGGCAATGTAACACCTCTGTTGACCCAGCAGTTACTTACCTGGTCCCGACAGCTGCAGTGGCTCCAGAGCGGCTTCTGGGTCCCAGTGGTCATGTGGCATCACCTCTGGTGCAGACCTCTAAAGATGCCTAACCCTATCCTTCCATTTGCATCCTAACTCTAACTTTCCTGGAACCAACTAACCCTGGCCGTCGGCATTCTGAGAATATCAACATTTTACATGGCAAAATGTTAGTTGTTAACATTGTGGCCATGTTGACATTCTGAGGATGTTGATATGGTGCCTGTTGACATGTTGAACCATGTTAACATTCTAGTGTCGACATTGTGGTATAATCATTATGAATGTCGACATAGTAACTCTTAACAATGTGACTGGATCTCTGTGTGGTACTACAGTAGGAAAAAGGAGATTTATGGTGGACTTACCATGGTAAAACCTCTTTCTGCGAGGTACACTGGATTCCACAGGAAATACATTGGGGTGTAGAGTTGGATCTTGATCCGAGGCACCAACAGGCTAAAGCTTTGACTGTTCCCAGGATGCACTGAACCGCTTCCTCTATAACCCCG
The DNA here is from genome assembly GCF_028390025.1 of Pseudophryne corroboree. Taxonomy (NCBI): domain Eukaryota; kingdom Metazoa; phylum Chordata; class Amphibia; order Anura; family Myobatrachidae; genus Pseudophryne; species Pseudophryne corroboree. The sequence continues at coordinate 714,817,638 of NC_086446.1, read as the reverse complement.
CCTCCAGGCACTGGAGCTCAGTTTCGTTAACCAGTCCAATGCAGGTGCAGGTAAAGAGATGGTAGATGTTAGTCACATACAGTAGAACCACATTCTCATGACAGGAGAAGGGACTAGCGGCTAATGCCATACAAACCCAAAGAAGCTAAGTGCGTCAGGGTGGGTGCCCTGTGGAATCCAGTGTACCTCGCAGAAAGAGATTTAACTATGGTAAATCTCCTTTTCTGCGGCGGGGTACACTGGTATTCCGCAGGGAATAACATCGGGATGTCTTAAAGCAGTTCCTCATGGGAGGAGACGAACTGTAGCGGGCACAAGAACCCGGCGTTCAAAGGAAGCATCCTGGGAGGCGGAAGTATCAAAGGCATAGAACCTGATGAACGTTTTCACAGCGGACCACGTAGCCGCCTTTCACAATTGTTCAGTGGACACGCCTCGGCGGGACGCCCAAAAAGGTCCAACAGACTGTGTAGAATGGGCTTTGACAGCAGCATGAGCTGGAACACCAGCCTGTGCATAAGCTTGTGCAATCACCATTCTAATCCATCTGGCCAAGGTTTGCTTATTCGCAGGCCAGCCACGTTTGTGAAAACCAAAAAGTACAAAAAGGGTATCTGACCTCCTGAGGGAGGCAGTCCTCTCTATGTAAATATGGAGAGGCCGTACCACATCCAAAGACCGCTCTTTGGAGGACAAACCAGAAGAGATAAAGGCTGGAACCACAATCTCTTGGTTAAGATGATGATACCACCTTAGGTAGATAACCAGGGCGAGTTTGAAGAACTGCCAGTTCACAGTGAAAAAAACAGAAAGGGTGGATGACAGGACAAGGCACCTAAGTCTGACACCCTCCTAGCAGAGGCAATAGCCAGTAAAAACACGACCTTAAGTGTAAGACATTTGAGATCCACAGACTCAAGAGGTTCAAATGGAGACTCTTATAGGGCACTTAAGACAACAGACAGATCCCATGGAGCCACAGGAGGGACATAGGGAGGCTGAATCTGTAAAACGCCCTGAGTGAAAGTATGACCATCAGGAATAGACGCAATTTTCCTCTGAAACCACACCGACAAGGCAGATATATGAAACTTGAGGGAGGCCAGACAAAGGCCTAAATCCAGGCCTTGTTGCAGAAAAGCGAAAAGCCTAGAAGTTCTGAACAAAGAGGCATCATAATTCTTAGCAGCACACCATGTGAAGTAAGAGTTCCAGACCCTGTAATAAATTCGTGCAGAAGCCGGTTTGTGGGCCTTCAACATAGTTTGAATAACCACCTCGGAGAATCCCTTGGCCCTCAGGAGTGAAGCTTCAAGAGCCACGCAGTCAAAGCCAGTCTGACCAGGTCCAGATAGACACAAAAGCCCTGAACGAGGAGGTCTGGGCATTGAGGAAGTGGAAGAGGATGCTCTCGTGATAGACCCTGCAGGTCTGAGAACCAATGCCATCTGGGTCATGCTGGAGCGACTAGAAGTAGTATTCCTCTTTCTTGCTTGAACTTCCGTAGTACCCTGGGCAGGAGTGACACTGGAGAGAACATGTATGGCAGCCGAAAGTTCCATGGAATTGCCAGTGTGTCCACGAACGCTGCTTGAGGATCCCTTGTCCTTGATCTGAAGACCAGAAACTTGTGATTGTGTCGAGACGCCATCAGGTCTACATCTGGTAGGCCCCACTTGTCCACTAGGAGTTGAAAGACTTCCGGATGAAGACTCCACTCTTCGGTGTGAATGTCCTGACGACTGAGGAAATCCGCATCCCTGTTGTCCGGGGATGAACACTGCCGATATTGCTGGCAGATGGCGTTTTGCCCAACGGAGGATTTTTGATACTTCCAGCATTGTCATGCAGCTTGGATTCCGCCTTGATGATGTATGTACGCCACCGTGGTGGCGTTGTCTGATTGTACTTGAACAGGCCTGTTCTGTACTAGAGGCGGGCCAGTGTCAACGCAATGAACACCGCCCACAATTCCAGAATGTTTATCGGGAGGAGTGAATCCTCCCTGGTCCACCGACCCTGGAGAGAGTGTTGCTCCAACACCGCACCCCAACCCCACAGACTGGCATCCGTTGTCAGAAGGACCCAGTTGGAGATCCAGAAGGGATGGCCCCTGCTCAACTGTTGGTCCTGTAGCCACCAGCTCAGTGACAGACGAACCTCTGGAGTCAATGAGATCATTTGAGACCTGATCTGATGAGGCAGGCCGTCCCACTTGGAAAGGATTAACCTCTGCAGAGGGCGGGAATGAAATTGAGCATACTCTACCCTGTCGAAAAGCCAACACCATGAGGCCTAGTACTTGCATTGCCGAGTGTATCAACACTCTTGAGCGAGAGAGGAAATATCTGATCCTGTCCTGAAGTTTCAGGACTTTCTCTAGAGACAAAAACAATTGTTGGCTGTGTGTGTCCAGTAGTGCCCCCAGGTGCACCATGCTCCGAGCAGGGACCAGCAAGGACATTTTCCAGTTGATAAGCCACCCGTGGGCTTGTAGTAATTGGGGCGTCCGTTCCAGATGACTGAGGAGAATCTGTTGGGGGTTCGCCAGAATCAGCAAGTCATTTGGCTTCGGAACTAGAAACAGGGTCGAATAGTATCCCCTGCCTCTCCGAGACAGAGGTACCGGCACTACCACTCCTGTATCCAGGAGGGATTGTACAACCCAGTGTAGAGCTTGCGCTTTCAACGGATCCGCAGGGATAACCGTTGTGCAAAACTGGCTAGGGGGACGTCTCTTGAAAGACATTGCGACCCGTGAGAGACATCTTCCCACACCCAGGCGTCCGAAGTGGGCTTTAACCAGGCCTCGGTGAACTGCAGAAGTCGGCCTCCCACCCTTGGGTCCCCCAGGGGGAGTCCCGCCCTGTCATGCAGCAGGCTTGTCTTGTTTGGAAGTAGGCTGACGGGCGGCCCAGGATTGTTTAGATTTAGGCTTAGTGGTTTTGGAAGCACGAGCCTGTCGCGGATAAGTCTAACTCTTTGCTTTCCCTGGAGGTCGAAAGGAAGGAAAGGTGGTACTCTTAGCCTTCGGAGCAGAAGGATTTGGGAGACACGCAGTCTTGGCAGTAGCCAAGTCAGTTACAATCCTGTTCAAATCCTCCCCAAAAAGGATGTCTCCCTTAAAAGGGAGCACCTCCAAGGTCTTTTTGGAGTCCAGGTCCACCTTCCAGGACCTCAACCACATAATTTGATGAGCCAGGGTAGACGTAGTAGATGCCTTGGCCGTCATTACACCTGCATCAGAGACCGCCTCCTGAATATAGTGGGAGGCTGTGGTAATAAAGTATAAGACAGATATTATCTGTCAGTGTCAGAAAAATCCTGAGGCAGCTCATCCTCAATTGCCTGAACCCATGCTTCAATTCCTTTCGCAGCCCAGGAGGCTACCATAGTGGGTCTATGTACCGCACCAGTAAGAGAGTAAATAGACTTTAGGCATCCCTCCACACGCTTATCCGTCGGTTCCTTCAGTGAGGTTTACAGTGGTGACAGGCAGAGTAGATGACACCACAAGACAGACGACATGAGAGTCCACCGGCAGTAGAGTTTCCCACTTTTTGCTCAACTCCGCAGAGATAGGATAACGAGCTAGCATCTTTTTAGACAGGGAAAATTTATTTCCTGGAGACGACCAGTATTACTGACGTATGTCAATTAAATGGTCAGAATGTGGTAAGACTATTTTAGCAACCTTCTGATGTTTGAACTTATCAGGTTTTTTAGACGCAGTAGTAGGCTCACTGTCATCATCTATCTGAAGAATTAGCTTAATAGCCTTCACTACGTCAGGAACATCAACCTGGGTTGTAGATTCCTCATCAGAAGCAACTGTATCAGTGTCTGATGGATCACTATATTCCCCATCCTCATCAGAAGAATTGTCCGAAATATTAGTGGATTCTGAGGAATAAATGGCCCGTTTAGATGACCCCTTGGCCCCAGAGGGGCATTGGGTAGACTTTTGTCTAACCAAAGATTAATCTAATTGTTGTAATTGGGTAGACCGAGTATCCGCCCAGGGCGGATTAACTACAGGGACAATATACGGCTGCAATGGCACAGGAAGTCCCACGGGGGGGGGGGGGGGGGGGGGGGGGCGTAAGACGTGTCACAGGTGTATTCAGCATACTTGAAAATGCTGTCCAAGGAGGGTCCTGATTGGCCACAGGTGTTGCAGGTTGACTGTGTGTATGGCACTCAGCGCCTGAACCAGCAGCTAAAACTTCCCCCTTAGGTAAATCCGTGGTGCCAGTACTGCAGAATGCAGAAGCGTCCGCGTATTTCCCACACTGTGTGGCAGACATTATAAGGAATGTAGCCGTAGCGCGTAACAGTACAATATAGCTAGACAAACACAATACCTGCAAATAACCCCCTATGTTATGTGACAGTAAACACAGGACACAAAACAGAGGATTCAAGCGGTATGAGGTGACTGAAACACACATTAAAAATACCAAATCGTATATTCTGTGTAACACTATATTATATATGGGACCCTGACGCACCTAGCCCCTCAGAGTACAGAATATAGTGATAGCAATATGTGATACAGGAGAATGGAATCCCACACAACAGCTACAGGCACACTCAGTCACATGTACAATGCAGAAGTTATTACATATAAACAATAAAACTGCACTGGACTAGTAATTTACATATAACTATGTATGATTATAGATATAACAATGCACAGTAGATACTGGATGTATATCACAGAATACTTGTACTAAATATTCAGATAGCAGTACACTTGTTCTTAACTAACACTGTCTAAAATTACATATAGAATACAGTACTTAATTTCCTGTAAATGCACAGCGCTGAGGAGACAAGCGGCTTTACAGAGGAGACAGAGCCCTGCAGTCCCGGAGATCAGCCCAGCTAGTAGTGAAGATGGCACCAAAATCTCTGTCAGGGAGTGAGGGAGAGTGAAATGCAGCTCCAGGGCGGGAACACCAGCAGTAGATAGCGCCTGGAGCTGGAGTAGGTGCTACAGGTCAGCGCTTTATCCCCAATGGTGGTCCTCACCCCCGTGTACTGTGGAGCCTATATCAAATACATTTTAGTAAATCCGACCTGTGCTCCCTTGCCCTGGTGGATATAGAGGGGTCCCTGTGCAGTACAGTGTCCACGCCAGCGGCCGCGACCGGACCACGATTAACCGGCGTATCCCGCCTGGGGGACCCTCTTACCTCCTCCCTGATGTGCAGCCACGCGATCCTGGAGAGCGTCAGCGGTGGTGTGCCTGAGGACCGGTGTTCCTCCGCTGCAAGTACCCGGGAACCCGGCCGCGAGAGTGTGCAGCGCTGCTGAGGAGGTGATGGAGCCACAGCACGGAATGTCAGACTGACATAAATAGTGCTTCAGCCCTTGAATTCTTCTTTAAAAGCTCTTTTCAGGGCTGCCTAGCACAGCCCCACCTGTTAGTGACCTGCACTGCAGGCACCAACTTACAAACTGGGCTCCAGTGTCTGGAGGCAGGGTTATAGAGGAGGCAGTGCAATGCATCCTGGGAACAGTCGAAGCTTTAGCCCGTTGGTGCCTCGGATCAAGATCCAACTCTACACCCCAATGTTTTCCCTGTGGATTCCCAGTGTACCTCGCTGCAGATATATAGATGCGCTGGAATTCTGCAGCATGCAGGCTATTGCATGAGCCTCGAGGTCAACACCAGAGAATTCAGTGTCTGCATGAATTAGTGTCTGCCTTAATGTAATGATAATGGAACTCATTCCTTAATGAGTATATTGAGATAGAATTGGGACTTTTTGTTTTTTGTTTCCTCTTCCTGTGGTTCTCCTTGGGATCATCCTAATAGATTTGTTTTCCTAGCTATATAGAATGTTGCTCCCGCAGGATAGGTGTGCAGTCTGTTCTCAGTGCTACTGTGTGCAGCATGGGAGATTACGCAGCTCCGAAGGCGCCCAAGCCTAGCTTTACTAGATAATCCTGGAAGGCTGCGCTGCCGGCCCTGATATAAACAAGATGTGGAATTTAAGCAGTGCTTTGCCAGTATGGGCTTTCTACAGTAAGTATTAATAAGAAAGCAGCATGACTTTGTCTCCAATTATCCATCTAATGAAAGTCTTTCTCACACAGGGAATAGTATGGTTGCACAGGAACTGCTTCGTACTTCTTTCCAGATCTCAGTTTTCCATTTTGTAAGTGTGAACTTTATTAAACTCTGCACCGCAGCAACACTGTACCTGGAAACTGATAATATGGCTCTTAATGCCTTTCAGGCAAACCTGACTGAATGTACGTATCAGCTGTGAATTACTCAGATGCAGGGGAGTAATACAGGAGAAGGTGAGGGCAGTTCACCTCCGGGCGCCAGCCCTGAAGGGGCTTATGCACCACAGAGCAGGAATGAGCAGAAAGCCCAGGGGGCGTGTGCTGCGGTCTTTCTTCTCCTAGGGCCCGAACCCTGAGTCTGGTCCCAGCCTAGAGACAGAACTCTAGCAAGGAAACTGCATAAATGTACATAAGAAGGGTGGGCAGAGGCTGGAGTGCATGGCACCTCCTACCTTTGTTGGCTCATGCCTCTCACATACACAGGACCTGCTGCCTCTGCTGTTGCTGTGGGAACAACAAATAGCAAGAATGAAGACCCTGATCTGCAACACATAGCTTTCTGAAGCACTTAAAAAAAATAAAAAATAAGGCACCCTGACACACACCACACACCCCCTGCATTCACTGCTAACACCCCAGCCTCACCTCACCGCAAGTCACTGATGTGGGGATGGGTGTGACTGGGTGCTGCTGGGGTGTTAGTAGTCAATGTGGGGGTGGGTGTGACTGGGTCATACTTGCCGATATTCTCAGCAGGGGGGCAGGGGCAGGCTGTGACGTGGGGAGGAGGCGGACCGGAGGCGGGATGGGGGCGGGGCAGGGGCAGATCGGGGGCGGAGTTACTATGTCACACCCTTTAAGCCACGCCCCCGCTCTGTAATGCCGCGATCCCCGGCATTACACTGCAGGGGGCGTGGCTATGATGACGCGATTCAGCAAGAATCACGTCATCAACTGCCCGGACCGCCCACTTTACACAGTAAGTGGGCGGACGGGCAGGGTGACTGCTAGTTCCGGGAGACTTGCCTGCTCTTCCGTGGGGCCGGGAGGGTCACCCGATTTTTGGGAGCCTCCCGGCCATTCCGGGAGAGTAGGCAAGTATGGACTGGGTGCTGCTGGGGTGTTAGTAGTGAATGTGGGGTGGGGTGACTCGGTGCTGCTGAGGTGTTAGTAGTGAGTGTGGGAGTGCGTGTGACTGGGTACTGCTGGGGTGTTAGTAGTGAATGTGGGGGTGGGGGTGACTGGGTGCTGCTGGGGTGTTAGTTGTGAATGTGGGGATGGGTGTAACTTGGTGTTGCTGGGGTGTTAGTAGTGAATTTGGGGGTGGTTGTGACTGGGAGCTGCTGGGGTGTTAGTGGTGTATGTGGGGATGGAAGTGACTGGGTGCTTCTCAGGTGTTTGTAGTGTGTGGGGGTGGGTGTGACTGGGTGCTGCTGGGGTGTTAGTAGTGAATGTAGGGGTGGGTGTGACTGGGTGCTGCTGGGGTGTTAGTAGTGAATGTGGGGTGGGGTGACTGGGTGCTGCTGAGGTGTTAGTAGTGAATGTGGGAGTGGGTGTGACTGGATGCTGCTGGGGTGTTAGTAGTAAATGTGGGAGTGGGTGTGACTGGATGCTGCTGGGGTGTTAGTAGTCAATGTGGGGGTGACTGGGTGCTGCTGGGGTGTTAGTAGTGAATGTGGGGATGGGTGTGACTGGATGCTGCTGGGGTGTTAGTAGTCAATGTGGGGTGACTGGGTGCTGCTGGGGTGTTAGTAGTGAATGCGGGAGTGGGTGTGACTGGATGCTGCTGGGGTGTTAGTAGTCAATGTGGGGGTGACTGGGTGCTGCTCGGGTGTTAGTAGTGAATGTGGGGATGGGTGTGACTTGGTGGTGCTGGGGTGTTAGTAGTGTAGGCACCACCAGGGGAATTAGGCTTAGGCTGCGGAGGGGAGACGGTTAGGTTTAGGGTGCAGGCAAGGGCAGTTAGGTTTAGGCGCTCCCCTCCCGTGGGGGTTCAGGGTAGGCTGCAAGGAGTGGTTGGGGTTAGGCACCTAAAAGGTAGGGTTAGAGATAGGGTAGGGTTAGTAGTGAATATGGGGGTGACTGGGTACTGCTGGGGTGCTAGTAGTAAATGTGAGGTGGGTGTGAATGGGTGCTGCTAGGGTGTTAGTAGTAAATGTGGTAGTGGGTGTGACTGGGTGCTGCTGGGGTGTTAGTAGTGGATGTGACTGGATACATCGTTCGTTGTAATAGTACGACGCGCGTGCACATTGCACTGCATATGCATGCGCAGAAGTGCCGTTTTTTGGCCTGATCGCTGTGCAGCGAAGGAAAGCAGCTAGCGAACAACTCGGAATGACCACCATAGACATAGTCTCAGACATGCTCCCAAATCGATCGCTGCACCAGTGCGACAGTGACACATGCACAGTGCAAGACAAAATGCTCAACTGCCCACACATTGCCATAGCATATCAGATCCCAACATAGGCGTGCGCAGCTAATTATATTATGGGGTGCACTGCCGGAGAGGCAAGTCTAACACTGCTTTTTTGGCATGTCTAGCACCACCCAGGGACATGTCTAGCACTATTTTACATTCTCTCAGTAAAATTACATAGCTTAATATCATTTCTGCCTAGTTCCTAATAATAAAGAAGATATAATACACCCCAGAGAAATAAAAGTAAACATAATGGTGTGATCACTGGCCTGTACTGAATTTCCGCTACAGCATATACCTGAGTCCTAGCTGCCGCTGCTCCCTATCGCTGCTTACACTTCCCCAACTGATCCCTGACCCAGTGGCAGATCTAGAGAGTGGTGGGCCTAGGTCAGTGATGGGTAACCTTTGGCACACTATACATCCCAGCATGCCCTGCTACAGTTTTAGCATGGCCAAATAGCAAAACTGTTGCAGGGCATGCTGGGATGTATAGTTCAACAGCTGGAGTGCCAAAGGTTCCCCATCAGTGGCCTAGATGCATATGCATTCCCCTCTCCCTTCCCACTAGTGATGAGCGGGTTCGTTTCCTCGGAATCTGAACCCCCCCGAACTTCACCCATTTTACACGGTTCCGAGGCAGACTCGGATCTTCCCGCCTTGCTCGGTTAACCCGAGCGCGCCCGAATGTCATCATCCCGCTGTTGGATTCTCACGAGATTCGTATTCTATATAAGGAGCCGCGCGTCGCCGCCATTTTCACTCGTGCATTTGAGATGATAGGGAGAGGACGTGCAGCGTTCTCTCAGTTTCTGTGTTCAGTGTGCTGCAAATATCTGTGCTCAGTGTGCTGCAAATATCTATGCTCAATGTACTGAAAATATCTACGATCTCTTCCTGAAAAACGCTCCATATCTGTGCTGCATTGTAGTATATAGTAGGAGGACAGTGCAGAATTTTGCTGACCAGTGACCACCAGTATTATATAGCAGTACGGTAGAGTAGTCCACTGCTCTATCTACCTCTGTGTCGTCAAGTATACTATCCATCCATACCTGTGGTGCATTTTAGTTGTGCACAGTATATATAGTAGGAGGACAGTGCAGAATTTTGCTGACCACCAGTATATAATATATAGCAGTACGGTACATTAGGCCACTGCTCTACCTACCTCTGTGTCGTCAAGTATACTATCCATCCATACCTGTGGTGCATTTAAGTTTTGCACAGTTTGCTGACCACCAGTATATAATATATAGTAGTACGGTACAGTAGTCCACTGCTCTACCTACCTCTGTGTCGTCAAGTATACTATCCATCCATACCTGTGGTGCATTTTAGTTGTGCGCAGTATATATAGTAGGAGGACAGTGCAGAATTTTGCTGACCACCAGTATATAATATATAGTAGTACGGTACAGTAGGCCACTGCTCTACCTACCTCTGTGTCGTCAAGTATACTATCCATCCATACCTGTGGTGCATTTTAGTTGTTGTGCGCAGTATATATAGTAGGAGGACAGTGCAGAATTTTGCTGACCACCAGTATATAATATATAGCAGTACAGTACAGTAGTCCACTGCTCTACCTACCACTGTGTCGTCAAGTATACTATCCATCCATACCTGTGGTGCATTTTAGTTGTGCGCAGTATATATAGTAGGAGGACAGTGCAGAATTTTGCTGACCACCAGTATATAATATATAGCAGTACGGTACAGTAGTCCACTGCTCTACCTACCTCTGTGTCGTCAAGTATACTATCCATCCATACCTGTGCTGCATTTTAGTTGTGCGCAGTATTATATAGTAGGAGGACAGTGCAGAATTTTGATGACCACCAGTATATATATAGCAGTACGGTACAGTAGTAGTATACTCGTCAAGTATACTACAAAAGTTCAGTAAAATGACCCAAAAATCTAAATTAAAAGCATCTGATGAGAAGCGTAAACTTGCCAATATGCCATTTACGACACGGAGTGGCATGGAACGGCAGAGGCCCTGGCCTATGTTCATGGCTAGTGGTTCAGATTCTCTCGCTAGAAAACTGCAGTGCCACTCCTAGGTGCGCCAGGTTTTGTGTTGGCCACTTGGGTCGCTTAGCTTATCCATCCAGCGACCTTGGTGCACCTCTTTTTTCTTTGCATCATGTGCTGTTTGGGGACTATTTTCTAAATCGGCCATCCTGTCTGACACTGCAGTGCCACTCCTAGATGGGCCAGGTGTTTGTGTCGGCCACTTGGGTCGCTTAGCTTAGCCATCCAGCGACCTTGGTGCACCTCTTTTTTTCTTTGCATTATGTGCTGTTTGGGGACTATTTTTTAAATCTGCCATCCTGTCTGACACTGCAGTGCCACTCCTAGATGGGCCAGGTGTTTGTGTCGGCCACTTAGGTCGCTTAGCTTAGCCACACAGCTACCTCATTGCACCTCTTTTTTTCTTTGCATCATGTGCTGTTTGGGGACTATTTTTTAAATCTGCCATCCTGTCTGACACTGCAGTGCCACTCCTAGATGGGCCAGGTGTTTGTGTCGGCCACTTGGGTCACTTAGCTTAGCCATCCAGCGACCTCGGTGCAAATTTTAGGACTAAAAATAATATTGTGAGGTGTGAGGTGTTCAGAATAGACTTGAAATGAATGGAAATTATGGTTATTGAGGTCAATAATACTATGGGATCAAAATGACCCCCAAATTCTATGATTTAAGCTGTTTTTGAGGGGTTTTTGTAAAAATACACCCGAATCCAAAACACACCCGAATCCGACAAAAAATTTTCAGGGAGGTTTTGCCAAAACGCGTCCGACTATACACACACACACACACACACACACACACACACACACACACACACACACACACACACACACACACACACACACACACACACACACACACACACACACACAACACCCCTTGCACCCCCAGCACCTACACCCTGATTTTGAGTGGGCCACTCTGAAACATACGGGAGATTTAAGGGGCCGAACATTTGAGTTTTAATAAAACACGGTTAAAGTTTAAAATGTACACATGTGCCAGCAGAGCCACATCTGCCTCTTTCTATGCCATCAGACCCCTCCTCCACTGGACACCCGCATTTGTCACACATGTCCCCATGCTCACCAGTTACTGACAGTAGTGCTACTTATTCACATTATGCCACATAGTATGAACCCACATTCACATTACGCCACACAGTGTAAGCCAAAATTTACATTATGCCACACAGTATGAGCCAAATTCACATTACACCACACAGTATGAGCCAAATTCAAATTGCGGGAGTGTATCTTAGCTTAGCAGAATTGCGAACTAATGATTAGCAAAACTGATACTAAATAATTCTTAGCAGTTTCTGAGTAGCTCCAGACCTACTCACAGATTGCGATCACCTCGGTCCGTTTAGTTCCTGGTTTGACGTCACAAACACGCCCTGCGTTCGGCCAGCCACTCCTCCGTTTCTCCAGACACTCCTGCGTTTTTCCCTGACATGCCTGCGTTTTTTAGCACACTCCCGGAAAACGCTCAGTTACCTCCCAGAAACGCCCCTTTCCTGTCAATCATTCACCGATCAGCAGTGCGACTGAAAAGCGCCGCACGAACACCAGCAAATCTACTAAGTTTTGTGTTAAATTACTTAGCGCATGCGCTCTGCGTACCATGCGCATGCGCAGTTAGCAACAAATCGCAGCATAGCGAAAATCGTCAACGAGCGAACAACTCGGAATGACCCCCAGTATGAGCTGAAATTTACATTACGTCACATGGTATGAGAGAAAATTTACATTAGGCCACATAGTATTAGCCAACATTCACATTATTCCACACAGTATGCAGGTGGCCCGCTGGCCTGGGACTGATACAATAGGCAGCCACCCAGCTCTGCTCCCCACTGTCCAGGCTCAGTCCCAGGGGCAAACACAGGATTTTTAGGAAGGGGTTTTCAGATGGGAGATATAGAGAGATAGATACTGTAGATAGATAGATAGATAGATAGATAGATAGATAGATAGATAGATAGATAGATAGATAGATAGATAGATAGACATGGAGAGAGAGAGAGGCATGGAGGGGGGGCACAAGGAGAGAGAGGCATGAAGAGTGAGAGGGGTATTGGGACAGAGGGGGGGCATGGAGAGGGGGGCATGAAGGGTGAGGGGGCATGGGGAGAAAGAGAGGCACATGGAGAAGATAGAGGGGCATGGGAGGGAGGGAGTGGGAGTGCAGTTTACCAGGAGGTTCGGCGGAGGCTCTGTGGTCCCTCTAGTCAGGCGCGCGGGGATGTGTAGTGGCTCCGGTGGGGTCACCGCAGCCCAGCAAGAGATGCAGGAAGAGGGGGGAAATCAGAGATGCAGGAGGAGGGGGACAAGCAGAGACTCGGCGGCGGCTGATGCAGTGGTGTGTGAGTTGAGAGGAGCCTGCTGCACAGACTGCCTGAGCTCCTCCACTGTCAGCTGTGCGCCGCATCCCAGGAGGTCTGCATACCGCTACTGGCAGCGGGGGGGCACAGGCTCGGCAGGTGATCACTGTGCTGCAGGCATGTGGGGGGTGCCGGACATTAGGGGCTGCCTGTGTGCACCAGGCACCCCCCGTGTGCACGCCTATGGGTCCCAAAGCTGTGAATGTCTGCATTCATGGTGCCGCACACACCTCATACATCTTCCCAGGGTATGATGTTGATATGAAGAGCAATGGCGCACAGCCAAGATGGCTGCCTCAACCGCTACTAAAAAGCTAAGTGTTTTGAGGCCTATGGGGTAAGGGCACTTTGTAAATAAATAATTAGTATCACTGAGGTCCTAATACAGCAATTACAGAAAGGTGAAAGCCCATGTGATTGGTGTCAGCTGTACTTGTACCAGCGCATTACAGCAGGAGAGGACAGCAATACATGTTCAGTACCTATTAAGGGCCCCATACACTAGAACAATAATGCCCGATTTCATCCGATTTCGGGCATTCGGCCCGATATATATCGGATGAAATTGGGCATTCTGGAGGTGTTTCCGAACCGATGCGCGTTCCTGTGAGCATTGGATCGGATCCTCCAGATTGACCGTGCTGCACTATCGATCATGTCCGACCCCGCAGGCATGGCTCGGATCGCCCAAGGTACATCGTATGCAAAAGGACAGCATATGATGTATCTTGCCCGATCCTGCTGCCCGGGATGATCGCCTGCGACATGACGGTCGGACATGTCGCATAAGTGTATGGGGCCCTTTGCATAAGGGAGCAGAACACCACTAAGCTCACTGCTCACAGAAGTGGGGACACAGAGACATCCCTGAAGATGTAATATCAGACGTATGTAGAGAGGGATGTAGTCATAAGGATGACACTTACAGTGGTGTTGAACATTGTAAACATTGTTGAAATGTCTACATCGAACATGTCAGCATGTGCAGAATGCCGACATGTTCACAATGTCAACATCTGAAATGTCGATGGGAAATGGTGACGTTCTGCACGGAGCAGCAGCAGAGGGTTAGGTTTAGGCTATGGGAGGGATAGACACTAGGGGGGGTTAGGTTTAGGCTATGGGAGGGGAGGGTAATGGTTAGGCACTAGGGGAGGGTTAGGTTTAGACTATGGGAGGGGAGGGATAGGCACTAGGGGGAGGGTTAGGTTTAGACTATGGGAGGGGAGGGATAGGCACTAGGGGGAGGGTTAGGTTTAGGCTATGGGAGGGGAGGGATAGGCACTAGGGGGAGGGTTAGGTTTAGGCTATGGGAGGGGAGGGTTAGGCACTAGGGGGTGGGTTAGGTTTAGGCTATGGGAGGGGAGGGTAACGGTTAGGCACTAGGGGAGGGTTAGGTTAGGCACTAGGGGGAGGGGAAGGTTAGGCACTAGGGGGAGGGTTAGGTTTAGGCTATGGGAGGGGAGGGTAAAAGTTAGGCACTAGGGGAGGGTTAGGCTATGGGAGGGGTGGGTAAAGGTTAGGCACTAGGGGAGCGTTAGGTTTAGGCTATGGGAGGGGAGGGATTGGCACTAGGGGGAAGGTTAGGTTTAGGCTATGGGAGGGGAGGGATAGGCAATAGGGGGAGGGTTAGGTCTCGGCTATGGGAGGGGATGGATAGACACTAGGGGAAGGATTAGGTTTAGGCTATGGGAGGAGAGGGATAGGCACTTGGGGGAGGGATAGTTTTAGGCTATGGGAGGAGAGGGTTAGGCACTTGGGGGAAGGTTAGGTTTAGGCTATGGGAGGGGAGGGTTAGGCACTAGGGGAGGGTTAGGTTTAGGCTATGGGAGGGGAGGGATAGGCACTAGGGGGAGGGTCATGTTTAGGCTGTGGGAGGGGAGGGATAGGCACTAGGAGGAGGGTTAGGTTTAGGCGATGGAAGGGGAGGGATAGTCACTAGAGGGAGGGTTAGGTTTAGGCGATGGGACGGGAGGGATAGGCACTATGGGGAGGGTTAGGTTTAGGCTATGGGTGGGGAGGGTTAGGCACTATGGAAAGTGTTAGGTTTAGGCTACAGGTGGGGAGGGTAAAGGTTAGTCACTAGGCATAGGGTTAGGTTTAGGCTAGGGTAGGGGAGATTAGGGTTAGACACTAGGAGGTAAATTTACTAAGGTGGGAGTTTTTAGAACTGGTGATGTTGCCCATAGCAACCAATAAGATTCTTTCTATTATATTCTAGAAGCAGCTAGATAAATGTTAAATAGAATCTGATTGGTTGCTATAAGCAACATCACCAGTTCTAAAAATCTCTCACCTTAGTAAATTTACCCCTAGGTTAGTTGTTAGGTTTAGTTATACTTAATGCTGGAAGCCATGGAAGCCATGGAGGATCTACCGTATGTCACCACGGGTGGTCTTCTGTATGCCGGCGGTCGGGCTCCCGGCGCTCAGTATACCGGCGCCGGGAGCCCGACAGCCGGCATACCGACACTTATTTTCCCTTGTGGGGGTCCACGACCCCCATAGAGGGAGAATAAAATAGTGTGGCGCGCGTAGCGCGCCACCGTGCCCGTAGCGTGGCGAGCGCAGCGAGCCCGCAAGGGGCTCATTTGCGCTCGCCACACTGTCGGTAAGCCGGCGGTCGGGCTCCCGGCGCCGGTATGCTGGTCGCCGGGAGCCCGACCGCCGGCCAGCCGTAGTGAACCCGTCACCACTGTATCAGGTAAGTTACCACTAGACCACCAGGGATGTTTTGTTGACATTCTAATCATGTTGACATTTCATTTGTGTTGATATGAATGTCAATGTGGTTAATGTTGACAAAATATACCATAGCCTTTAGAGATCACTTACAATCTACACTGATACTTTTTAATTTTTATTAATCTGTAGGGTGATACATTTGTAGGGAGATACATTTGCCGGGTCGTATATTTGTAGGGTGATACATTTGTAGGGTGATACATTTGCAGGGTCATAGTAATATTTAATTTAACCTTTAAATGTTTCATTGCCAAAAACCTCATTGTTTCTTTAGCGTGTTGGATGCATCTTTGTACAATAAAGAATAAACAAATAAACTGCTGCCCTATGCGCCTCTATCATGTGTCACGTCGGGGACCGTGACAGTCCTGGGGCGCTTGCACAGCAACCAGGAACACAGGAGGGATCATTTGCAGGATGTTTTGTTCTGTGGCAGCAGCAGTCTGAAGCGGGTTCACTACGGCTGGCCGGCGGTCGGGCTCCCGGCGACCAGCATCCCGGCGCCGGGAGCCCGACCGCCGGCTTACCGAAAGCTTGGCGAGCGCAAATGAGCCCCTTGCGGGCTCGCTGCGCTCGCCACGCTACGGGCACGGTGGCGCGCTACGCGCGCCACACTATTTTATTCTCCCTCTATGGGGGTCGTGGACCCCCACGAGGGAAAATAAGTGTCGGTATGCCGGCTGTCGGGCTCCCGGCGCCGGTATACTGAGCGCCGGGAGCCCGACCGCCGGCAAACAGAAGACCACCCGTCTGAAGCATGTGTAAGCAGAAGAACAGGACATCACGCAGCTGATCTCGGAATGCAGTCCAGTTACTATGCAGGAGCTCTTGAGCTGCAGTCCCACAGTTACTCGGTCGTAAGTGTAACTCAGTGGAAGTTGGAGGATTAATAAATCAAATGGTAAAAATGGGAGAAAACAAAATTCCTTTCAGAAATATATACGAATAAAATCAGGGGCGGAGCCAGAACGTTGTGGGCTCCATAGCAGCATTTTGAAGTGGCCCCTGTCCCAATGCTTCTAGAGAGACACCTCTCTGCAACAGTTGTTAAAGTTATTCCCCATAGTAGTAGTGCCCTAGTTCACATTATGTCACAGTGTAGGGCTGCCAGTACACATTATGTCACACAGTGCCCCCAATTTACATTATGACACACAGTGCCCCCAGTTCATATTATGCCACACTATAGTGTCTCCGCTTCATATTGTGCCACAGTACAGTGCCTCAGATCATGTTATGTAACATTACAATGCCCTTCAGTGCATTGTATTCCACATTATAATGAGCAGGTCCAGGTGTCTACAATATATCTGCATATATTGTAGACACCAGTGGCCTAATTCAGTCCTGACATGCGGGGGGACACCCAGCACAGAGCCAGTACACCCCACATGCCGGCTCCTTCCCCCACCGCAGACGTGAGAAAACATCACACGGCAGTGATGCTTTCGCACCTGCCGAGTAGCTCTCTGCCTATACAGCCTAGCTGCGAAGGCAGATGGCTACCCGCCATGTTTTTGGACGCAGCAGCTGCGTGTGATGTCCAGCAATGGTCCAGACTGCCTGTCAATCAGGCAGAGGCGATCACACAAGTGAGATGCCATCGTGTCTCACTGTGTGCGCATGCGCAGTGCAGCTTCTGCACATGTGCACACTGCACTGGCCTTCAGCCTGCTGCTGCAGCGACCAGGTCTGACTTAGGCTCCACGGCAGATGTTTGTAAGGGCCCCTATGTACCACCTATTGGGTAAAAATTTATCTAACAAACTGAACTGTGACAGGGAAGGTTGGCCCTGCTCAGCCCTGGGCCCTGTAACAGCTGCAATCCCTGCACCTAAGGTAGCTACGCGCTTGTATATAACACATGTAACTGTGACAGGGAAGGTGGCCCCTCTCAGCTCTGGGCCCCATAACCGACACACTCCCTGCACCCTTGAACAGGCCCGGTGCTACCCACTCAGCAAAGGGATGCAAAGCAGGTAGGCGCCAGGCAGGAGAGGCGCTCTCCCTGCTCTGCATCCCCGCTGCTGTGCCTAGGCCCCCTGCTGCTGTGCCTGTCACACCATTTGACAGACAGCGGCGTCGGCAGCTTGAAGCTTCCCCCTACCCCCCCTGCACTGTCGTCCGTGTCACGGGCTCTGGACAAAAAGGGGGAGGAGCTACACGGCGTTGAGGGGCGGATCTACACGGAACCAGGCTGAAGAGGACAGAAACTGCTACAAATCCAGCCAGCCAGATGGTATGTTAAAGGAGAGTGAGAAAGTGTGTGTATCTGTCTGTACATGTATCTATGTGTAAGTGTGTGTGTATATGTGTATCTATCTATGTGTATGTGTATCTACAGTAAGTGTGTTTGTGTGTATGTGGGAGGCAGTGTATATGACACTGTGGGGCAATGTATATCTGGCACTGTGGAGCATATCTGGCACTGGGGGCATATGTGTATCTGGCACAGTGGGGGTGTATCTGGCACTGTGGGGGCATATATGGCACTGCAGGGAGCATTTGTGTATCTGGCACTGTGGGGCATTTGTGTATCTGGCACTGTGTATTAATGTATATGTGTATTAATATTTATTTATTACCAGTTATTTATATAGCGCACACATATTCCGTAGCACTTTACAAAGAATATTTTGGCCATTCACATCAGTCCCTGCCCCAGTGGAGCTTACAATCTATATTCCCTACCACATGTACACGCACACACATTCACACTAGGGTTAATTTTGCTGGGAGCCAATTAACCTACCAGTATATTTTTGGATTGTGGGAGGAAACTGGAGCACCGGAGGCAACCCATGCAAGTACGGGGAGAATATACAAACTCCACACAGTTAGGGCCATGGTGGGAATTGAACCCATGACCTCAGTGATGTGAGGTAGTAATACTAACCATTACACCATCCATACTGACCATGTGTATCTCGCACAGTGGGGGGTTTTCTGGCACTGTGGGGATATATATGGATCTGCTGGGGGCATTTGTGTATCTGGCACTGTGGGGCATTTGTGTAGCTGGCACTGTGGGGCATTCATGTAGCTGGCAGTGTGTGGCATTTGTGTAACTGGCACTGTGGGGCATTCATGTTTCAGGCACTGTGGGGGCATATCAGGCACTGTAGTAGCATATCTGGCACGGTGGAGGCATATGTGTATCTGGCACTATTGGGGTCATATGAGTATCTCGCCCCCATATGTGTATCAAGCCACATTTTCATTGACCACACCCCATGTGGCATTTGGCCACACCCATTTTTTTAGCACGCGCACACACAGTACCGCTAAGACATTTTTTCTACTTGCACCACTGGTGGGAGGGGGGCATTATATATAATTGGTGCTACTGTGAAGGCCAAGGGTAGAGGTAAGTGGTGGTGAGCATCCCTACCTTTTTCCACAGGTCTCTTTCGTACTCCACAGACGGCAGGGGCCGATGTCTCCTCAAGAGGTCCCTTTTTGGACTCGATATATTTTCCTTGGATTGTCACCTAGGTACTATTAGAGTCAATAATTTCGAGAATGTTTACTAGTAAGGATACTTTATTAATCTGGATTCGTAGTTGACAATCGGGCTTCTTCTGAATCAGGATGAACGCATACAATACAACTTAACGTTATACTTACTTCTCTACTCTAGCGTTGTTAATAACCATAGAGGATCACATACCATAAATACAATAACACTATTTACTAGATATTGCTACTGGATTATTACAATAGTAACAAGGTACGATTTTATCTTAACTCTTTTTACTAGTACTTTATACGGATTGGTAGTAACCGTTCCGTTTTCTCGCCAGCGCAACTGACCCTATGTGTCCTTCTCTTTCTCTTAGTTCACTTGTCTGCAAGAATGTTGGTGCACGTTGGGTACCGTGGTTGGACGACGTCCAAATGGAGTTATGTCTTGCCGCGAGGGTTGAAAGGGGATCCAAGATGGAAGTCAGCTTTGCCGTTGTACATTGGAACTCCCAAATTGCGTAAAAGTTCCGGACAAAACTATGAACTATCTTCTTTAAGGAGTACTGGAGGGAGGCCGGGTAAGTCTAACACCTTAGTCACTGAGGGGTCAGGTACGAACCAACTTGAACTGTCTATTTACTTTATCCACAGTTAATGCGGACCGATACACCGCGGATAGTGTCAATCCCAATCTGACTCTTTTATCCTGCGCGTGCTGCCCGTGATACCTACCACATACGGGGGACTGATCTAATTATCTTTTTCTGTTTAGGCTTTGCTTGTTGATGGAGAATGGGCTAAACTGGTTATGTGATGGGATGCTACAAGAAGAAAAGACTGCCCGCAAAGGTAAGTCAATTATGAGCAGAGTTACTTAATGCCAAGGTCACCTCATTATATAGACTCGGCGTCCTGGGTTTACTTTCCCTCTCTCTCTCTCTCCAGAAAAAGTTGGGTGTCTCACTTACTAGCTGAGAGGGTTTAGGAGATTGTCTGAGTCAAGGGCTTTGCTTTGATCCCTGAGAGATATAAGTAGACTGTCTATCTCACAGTACTGTTTCTTACTGTCTGAGAGGGACTATGCGGCTGGCTGCCTCTGTGTGCTGTTTAGTGATGTCTGAGAGGGACTATGTGGCAGGCTGGCGCAGTGTGTTGTCTGTGACAAGGTAATCCTACCTTTCCTGCAGCTTATCGGTAGCTCCATGTGGTCCCTTGCTCTGCGGCTGTGGGTGTCACTCAACCGCCAATGCTCCTCCCTCCAACCTGCCTCAGTTCTGGGGGCGTTAATCCGGAGTGATGCCGCCTCCCAGTCTCCTATCCTGGCCGCCTCCTGATCTCCGCTTCCCGGTCCACGCCTCCTTCGCGTCACCGGACATCCGCTCCTTCTCCCGCAAGCCGTCGCCACCGCTTCCCCGCTGGTTCCTGGCTACAGCGGCAGGGGCACAGCTTGTTACACAGGGTCGGAAAGGAGACCCAGAGATCGCTAGTCGTCAGTCACTCGATCCAAGTACGCAGCGTCCTTTTCTCCTGCGCACTTCTGCTCTCGCTCTCCTCTCCACAGCGACGACTCCAACCGCCGCTGCCCTTCCTCCTTTTAAACCCTCTCCTCGGATCCCCGGATCTTTCCCGCGGGGGCCACGAGCTTGTCTCAGAGCGGGCACGCGGGGTTGCTGAATTAGCCCCATGCGCTAGCCCATTCCCTCTTGTTCTCCTGCCAGCATAAGGCATTATTCCCTGGTTATAGTATTGTGGTAGATGTGCTGGGGAATACACATTTACTATGTAAAACAAAATCATGGGGTGATTCCTTGTGAGGCATCACATACCACTCCGCTGAAACAATACATGTCCTCATGTTTCTTACCCACCCAGTCACCAGGATACCAACTTCTATCCATTTAATAACAATTTGCATTGCATTAGACATTGCAAACAGCAACTTACACAGTGTCACTCAAAATATTGGTACAACAAATCATCAAACAATTATAAACAATATTTTACAACTAGCATGGCATTTACCTCAATTTTTTTTTTTTTTAAGACTGGTACCTAATAGGCAGTTTTCCTCTTGTGCTCATCTCAGAGCGTCTCAGGGTAAGTGGTTCGGATTCAGCAATGACCGAGGGGTCTCTATCTGCCACCTCTACAGCTCCTTGCCCTTCCATGTGTTGGACAAAAGACAGAGTTTGGCAATATAAACTCATAAGGAGGTCCATCGGTGTATTTGACACAGGAGTTTCTTCGATGCCGTCAATCGGGGAGCTGGAGGTTTCCGTGAGTTCACCGGTTTCTTTCCGGTAATTTTGACCATTCGGACACAGTCTCAATTGATTCTGATGCACTAGGCTAGGTTGATATCCATCTTCTCGTACTAGGCGGTACACTGGCACATCCGGGTTAGGTTGTCCGATTACCGTATACAGAAGAGGTTCCCATTGATACTCCAGCTTACTATGCCGCTGGTTATTTTGTTTAAACACTTTACTTCCTACCTTCAGGAAGTCAGCCTGTGCTGAGGAATTATAGTTTTCTTCTTGTCGACACCGCACCATTTCCATGGTTCTATCTACTGAATGTTGGGCCAGCTTCAAGCGGCGCTGGTGTTCTTTCACCCACGTTGTTTCGAGGAAGGGGTCTGGGTCTGCCTCCAGATTGAATTCAACACCTGCAGGCAGTCTCCCCTGTCTTCCGAATAATAGGTAGTAGGGTGTGTACCCAGTGGAGCGATGCGGAGTATTATTATATATGAACACAAGCTTGGCTAACAATAGAGGCCACTCCACCTGCTGCTGGGCCGAAACCGCTCTTAACATGTGAATAAGAGTCTGGTTAGTCCTTTCGCATAAGCCGTTTCCTGAGGTTGATAAGCGGTGGTTTGCAGTTTTTTGCACCCATAAAGTGTACAAAGTTTACGAAATAGTTTAGACGTAAAGGCAGGTCCTTGATCCGTTAACACTTTGGTAGGGTAGCCATACGGCCGTACAAAGGCCCGCCAGAAGATTTCTGCAGTAGTTATAAGCAGTTATATCCTTAACTGGTAATGCAACAGCAAATTTCGTTTAGTGGTCCATGATAGTTATGGCATATTCATAGCCAGTCTTACTTTTTCCCAACTTCACATGGTCTATCGTGACTAGCTCTAGTGGTTGGCTACTAACAATGGGGTGGAGTAAGGCCTTGTCTGTGGATCGTGGTGGTCTCCTCAAATTACAGGCAGTGCAATTTTTGCACCAAGTTTCTACATCCTTGTGCATACCAACCCAATACACCCGTTGTCGCAGAATTGCTTCAGTCTTTTGCCTACCAAAATGACCAGACCGGTCATGGTAGGCTTGTAATAATACTTGTACTTGCGAGAGGGGGATAAGTACTTGTGTCACGATCTGATGCGTCTTTGGATCGATACTTCTTCTGACTAGCAAATCCCGTTTGAGTCCCAAACGTTCCCGCTGTCTCCACAGCTTCACTAATTCCCACGCATAGGTTTGCCTTTCTTGCTTAGTCAACTCCCGATCCTGTCGTAGCATACTTTTTAGTTGCTGGAGGACGGGACTGTCTTCCTGCCAGCGTTGCCACTCGTGGGCGGGGGAGACTTCTATGGACTGCCTACACTTTTCAGCTCCTAACACTGTCGAATTTTGAGTGATCTGCCGGTTTAAAGGTTAAAACGGGGGCAGTTCAACGGTTTCCCACTGATCCGATATTTCCGGTTCGGTCTGAGTTGGAAGACGCGACAAGGCGTCAGCGTTATGGTTATTCCGTCCTGGTCGGTAGCGAATACTGAACTGATAGTTGGCTAACCGTGAATGCCACCGTTGTTCTAATGCTCCTAGATGGGCTGTGGCCAGGTGGGCTAATGGATTGCAGTCTGTATAGGCTACGAATGGGGTGACGGCCAGATAATCCCTGAACTTTTCTGTGACGGCCCACGCCAACGCTAAAAACTCCAACTTGAAAGCGCTGTAGTTGGCGTCATTTCGTTCTGTTTTTCGAAGTCCACGACTAGCATAAGCGATCACTTTTTCTTTGCTGTCTTGTACCTGTGCCAGAACTGCGCCCAACCCCTGCTTGCTTGCGTCGGTGTAGAGGACGAAAGGTTGTTGGTAATCGGGGTAGGCCAATAGAGGAGCTTCCATCAGAAACTGCTTTAGACGGTCAAATGCTGTCTAGTGACGAGTTGTCCATGTGATCATTCCACGATCATTCTTGGATATATCTCGGAGAAGTTCGTGTAAAGGGGACGCCACTTTGGCAAGGTCTTTCATAAATCGCCGATAGTATCCCACAAATCCAAGAAATCTTCGGACATCCTTGATGGTCTGGGGAACAGGCCATTCCTGAACTGCTTTGACTTTGTCTGGATCGGGGGCCACCCCATCCGCACTTACGAGATGACCCAAATAATGGACTTTAGGTTTCAGTAGATGGCATTTGGCAGGATTTAATTTGAGTCCATATTTAGCAAGTTGTTGGAATACTTCTTGCAGATGTCGCAGATGGTCTGAGTACGACTAGGAGAAAATAATTATATCATCAAGATACAGTAAGACCATCTCATAGTTCTGGTGACCCAAACAGTGTTCCATAACCCGTTGAAAGGTCGCCGGAGCATTGCATAATCCGAAAGGCATTCAATTAAACTCATGCAAACCCATGG
This sequence comes from Pseudophryne corroboree, assembly GCF_028390025.1. NCBI lineage: Eukaryota > Metazoa > Chordata > Amphibia > Anura > Myobatrachidae > Pseudophryne > Pseudophryne corroboree. The sequence goes on along the minus strand of NC_086446.1, from coordinate 714,793,839 downwards.
GTGTTGTGAATGCCGTTTTCTCTCTAACCTCAGGAGCCATCATAATCTGCCAGTAACCGCTGGTTAGATCTAACCTCGAAAAATATTTTGCAGACTTTAAAGCGGTGAGTGACTCTTCAATTCTGGGTAACGGGTATGCGTCCTTATGAGTGATCTTGTTTAGTTTCCAATAGTCGACACAAAAGCGCAACTGTCCATTTTTATTTTTTACTAACACCATTGGTGCTGCCCACGGACTATGACTCTCCTGGATCACGCCTGTAGCCTTCATGTCTTCCAGCATTTTCCGGACGGGTTGGTATAAAGCGAGCGCCAATGGTCTATGCCTTTCCTTAATGGGTAAAGCGGGTCCGGTCATAATGCGATGTTTCACGGTGGTCACGGTACCAAAATCAGTAGGGCTTAGACTGAATGCTTCAGAGTTCTCTCTCACCACTTGAAGCGCTCCTTGTTTCTGTTTGGTTGGGGTATCACTATCCCCAATGTGGATATCCTCCCACCACTCTTTTTCACTTCCGTTGCAGGCAAGGGTATTGTTTTGGCTCACCCCTGATTTTGGATCAAGAATGTCTTGAAACGTAGTCCATGTTAGTCGGGCGATGGCTTGCGGTCTATACAACTTAATTGGGTGGTTGTGGGGGTTCAGAATTCGCACGGGGACCCTCCCGTTCTCGACCTTGGCCAACGCGTGAGCTACAATGATGTCGTCTCCATTATTTGAACCATAAGGTTCTACCAAGGCTTCATAGCTTTCTCCTCGGGGTCCACATCTACTTTTACCCCACACAATAATTTTGGAATTCTGTGGTATCTTCACTGGTTTGCCATCGGTGATGCACACTTTTCCAAGGTATCCTGTACAATTTAAAAATTTCTGTTGGCTTTGCAGGGTTTTGATGGTTTTCTGAAGTACACTTTGCTCCATCGCCTCCATCCTTGATAACTCCCTTTGAAGTAAAGAGATCGATTCGTTGGGACAACGTTGTAAGTTGTTCATTCCAAGAATGATAGGCATGGCATTCGGGTCGTTGGTATGTGTAATGAGGCACCCCTGCTGGGGAAGAAAAGTCTCCCCGATCTGCACATCTGCCTCCCAGTAGCCAACACAAATGATGCTCAATCCATTGCTAGCCATCAATTGCAACCAAGTGGGGGGAGGCATCATCAATTGGTCCTTGCCCCAATGCTGTCTAAATGTGGAGAGTTGAATGGTGGTTATTTGCGACCCGGTATCCAACATAGCAGTCGTCTCTACACCATTGATGGAAATCGGAATGTTAGGACACCGACCGACATACCGGGGCCACCATTCCTCTGGACTTGGATGTATTCTGTAGATTCCCCCCGAGGCTCGGACTCCAACCTCGGGGCATTGGAGTTTAAAGACTCCCTAAGGTCGCACTGCCACTCGACATGTCTGGGTCTTTGGCATTGATGGCAGATGGGCCGTCCCTGGCTATCCAACCGATCCGTGGATCGCCTCCCACTTCTCGGTAGTGGTGCCCTCCAATCACTAGAGGTTCTTCGCCTTTCTCTTGACCATCGTGCCTCCGCCGGGGTAGCCATCGGTCAACTGGCTAAATTCCGCACTTCTTTGCATACTTCCGTCATCCCTACCATTAACTCTTCCATTTGGCCTCGGAGGGTCTGAATTGGATCAGGGACAGGAGTCTGAAGGTTTTGAGTGGCGGGGTCTGAATTCTTAAAGAACTTCTGTAAAGGGGCTGCTATATTTCCACCCGCTGGGTGTGCCTCCTGATAACCAGGCATCTCTGGAAAACTGTCATCCGTTTCCACTGTAGTTCCAACCACTTTAATGGCAGCTACTTTAAAATCCAGAAAAGATTGGGCAGGTTGTTGCAGTTGCAGCAATTGCAGCTGGGCTTGTATACTTTCGACACCAGCCCCTTTGATAAGTTGCGTAACTAGAGCTTCATCCACATTTCGGATTTCCTGATCATCGACGACCTGAATAGCCTATAAAGCTTCTTGTAAGGTCAAAGCGTAATCTCGTAAAGTTTCAGTAGGGAACTGTTCCCGGGCATAAAATCTCATTTTTAGTTCAGAAATTGTTTGTACCCCAAAGGTGGTGGCTAATCTTTGCAGGATCTGATCGGTTCTTTTCCTTTCCTCTTCTGGCCAGGATCTGACTTCCCTAAGGGCAGACCCCTTCAGTTGTCCCATCAAGATTTCCACCTGCTGCTGTTCACTAAGTGGGTAGAGACGAAACATAGACTTCATGCGATGTTTAAATTCGGCCAGGGTGTTCCCATCCAACCCCTGCGCATCTCCCGAATACGTGGGAAGCCACAGGACTCCGAAGTAATAAGGCAGAGTAATCGGATTCATCTGTGTAATTCTTGGGGAACTACTGGTATCGCGGTTAGAGGTGTCTGCCACCGATTCTTGTTCCGTAGACATTTCTCCTGCTCCAGTCTATGGATCCTGTTCGTGACGCCAAAGAAATGTGAAGGCCAAGGGTAGAGCTAAGTGGTGGTGAGCAACCCTACCTTTTTCCAAAGGTCTCTTTCGTACTCCACAGACAGGAGGGGCCGATGTCTCCACAAGAGGTCCCTTTTTGGACTTGATATATTTTCCTTGTATTGTCACCTAGGTACTATTAGAGTCAATCATTTCGAGAATGTTTACTAGTAAGGATACTTTATTAATCTGGATTCGTAGTTGACAATCGGGCTTCTTCTGAATCAGGATGAACGCATACAATACAACTTTACATTATACTTACTTCTCTACTCTAGCGTTGTTAATAACCATAGAGGATCACATACCATAAATACAATAACACTATTTACTAGATATTGCTACTGGATTATTACAATAGTAACAAGGTACGATTTTATCTAAACTCTTTTAATAAGTACTTTATACGGATTGGTAGTAACCGTTCCGTTTTCTCGCCAGCGCAACTGACCCTATGTGTCTCTCCCTTTCTCTTAGTTCACTTGTCTGCAAGAATGTTGGTGCACGTTAGGTACCGTGGTTGGACAACGTCCAAATGGAGTTATGTCTTGCCGCGAGGGTTGAAAGGGGATCCAAGATGGAAGTCAGCTTTGCCGTTGTACGTTGGAACTCCCAAATTGTGTAAAAGTTCCGGACAAAACTATGAACTATCTTCTTTAAGGAGTACTGGAGGGAGGCCGGGTAAGTCTAACACCTTAGTCACTGAGGGGTCAGGTACGAACCAACTTGAACTGTCTATTTACTTTATCAACAGTTAATGCGGACCGATACACCGTGGATAGTGTCAATCCCAATCTGACTCTTTTATCCTGCGCGTGCTGCCCGTGATAACTACCACATACGGGGGACTGATCTAATCACATTTTTCTGTTTAGGCTTTGCTTGTTGATGGAGAATGGGCTAAACTAGTTATGTGATGGGATGCTACAAGAAGAAAGGAGTGCCCGCAAAGGTAAGTCAATTATGAGCAGTTACTTAATGCCAAGGTCACCTCATTATATAGACTCGGCGTCCTGGGTTTACGTTCCCTCTCTCTCTCTCTCTCCAGAAAAAGTTGGGTGTCTCACTTACTAGCTGAGAGGGTTTAGGAGATTGTCTGAGTCAAGGGCTTTGCTTTGACCCCTGAGAGATATAAGTAGGCTGGCTATCTCACAGTACTGTTTCTTACTGTCTGAGAGGGACTATGCGGCTGGCTGCCTCAGTGTGCTGTTTAGTGATGTCTGAGAGGGACTATGCGGCTGGCTGCCTCAGTGTGCTGTTTAGTGATGTCTGAGAGGGACTATGTGGCAGGCTGGCGCAGTGTGTTGTCTGTGACAAGGTAATCCTACCTCTCCTGCAGCTTATCGGTAGCTCCCTGTGGTCCCTTGCTCTGCGGCTGCGGGTGTCACTCAACCGCCAATGCTCCTCCAGTGCTACTACAGGGGCTATTATGTGTATAACTGATGCTACCACAGGAGCTATTATGTGTATAACCGGCACTACCACAGGAGCTATTATATGTATAACCTGCGCTACCACATGGGATATTATGTGTATAACTGGTGCTACTACAGTGGCTATTATGTGTATAATCGACACCACTACTGGGGACATTATGTGTATAAACAGCACTACTATGCGCATGGTAATGTGAATAAGATTGTGTTACTGTGTGGCGTCATTTGAAATGGGGGTACTATTGTGTGGTCACGCCCCTTCCTTATGAGATCCCACCCTTTTTTGTCACACACTTTCCCTTTGCAAATTATGGGAGGGAGCAAATTTATCATTTGCAGGGGGACGCCAAACACCCTAGCACCGGACCTGCCCTTGAATATAGCACATGTAACTGTGACAGGGAAGGTGGGCCCCTCTCAGCTCTGGGCATAGTAGCAGCTGCACTCACTGCACCCAAGGTAGCTATGCGCTTGCATATAACACATGTAACTGTGACAGGGATGGTGGCCCCTCTCAGCTCTGGGCACCTGTAGCACAGACAGGTGTGTGGGCAGAGACTCTGCAGTCTTTGCTGTTTGAGTTCAGAATAAGGAGTGTGTTTGGTGAGCTCCAGAAACTGCAGTTACATCCATTGCTTGCAGGAGTATTCCTTGCAGGTATCCCCCAGGGGGATAAATCCTCCAGGGGGCCAGGGCTCCCGGCAGTTGCCCCCTGGTACTGGTTCTAAAGTGCACAAAACCAAAGCTCCTGGTTCCCAGACAACTTGTGCAACTGGCCAGTCTGGTGCATCAGGAGGCAGCATGAGCAGCTTAAAAGACAATGTCAGCAGCGACCCCAGCATGGCTTCAGTACAGAAAGAGTTGCAGCTAGCCCTCCCTATGCCACAGGGAGCTCTTCTGTGTGATGCAACACAGGATGGAGCGGTTGTGAAAGCTACCTGCCCCACAGGCATAGCTCCAGCAGGGCATCTGGAGCCGCATTTGGATACCCCCAAACTTTCCCTGAGTACTCCCCTGCATGAAGTAATGCAGGGTGGAGTGGCAGTGGCTGCTGTCTGCCCAGGGGGAAGTGAAGCAGTGGGGAGATGAAGCTTTTATATGCCTTGGAGAATGTACCTGGGTCCCCAGATGATACCGGGGATGAAGAAGAGTGTGAGAAGGAGGAGGAAGAGTCCTTTGACAGCTTCTCTATAGTAGACCTGCAGAAAGAAGCTAGGCGTATACAGTCTAGAATTGCTGATAAAAAGAAAAAAAGAAATAACTGCTACAAGTGGGAAAAAGCTGTGTTAAAGGATGCGATTGAAGCTCTCTCTATCACCCTGGAAAGGGTTAAAACCAAATTAAAGGAGAAGCGGCTGGAGAGAAAGGAGAAGCAGATGCAGGCAGCAGTGAAGGGGTTACCTGATTGTGATGGAGGTCAGCTGTTACCTGTTTCCAGCATTTCCAGCAAGTGTACAGAGACTGTCTGTGCACCTGAAAGTTATACCAGCTCATCATCCCATGTGCAGTTGTCTGCTGAGCTGCAGGGAGAAGCAGGAACTGAAAGTGTGTCAGTCCTGGCAACAGCAGAGAATGCAGAGGTCACTAATAAGGTAATACTGTCTTACATAGAAACATAGAAACACAGAATTTGACGGCAGTTAAGAACCACTTGGCCCATCTAGTCTGCCCCTTTTTTTTAATCCTTTAGGTAATCTCAACCCTTTTTGAACCTTAATTCTTTGTAAGGAGATTCATATGCCTATCCCAAGCATGTTTAAATTGCTCTACAGTCTTAGCCTCTACCACCTCTGATGGGAGACTATTCCACTTATCCACTACCCTTTCTGTGAAGTAATTTTTCCTTAAATTTCCCCTGAACCTTCCCCCCTCCAGTCTCAGTGTATGTCCTCGAGTTCTAATACTTCTCTTCCTTTGAAGAATGTTTCCCTCCTGAACTTTGTTAAGACCCTTGATATATTTGAAAGTTTCTATCATGTCTCCCCTTTCCCTTCTCTCCTCCAAACTATACATGTTAAGATCTTTTAGCCTTTCCGGGTACGTTTTGTGATGTAGGCCATGCACCATTTTAGTTGCCCTTCTTTGTACACTCTCTAATGTATTTATATCCTTCTGGAGATATGGTCTCCAGAACTGGACACAGTATTCCAGATGGGGACACACCAATGACCTATACAGTGGCATTATCACTTCTTTTTTCCTGCTACTGATTCCTCTCCCTATGCAACCAAGCATCTGACTTGCCTTTCTCATTGCTTTCTTGCATTGCTTTCCTGCCTTCAAGTCACTTGAAATAGTGACTCCTAAATCCCTTTCCTCCTCAGTAGTTTCCATTATAGTACCCTTGATACTATATTTAGCCTTTGGGTTTTTGAGACCCAAGTGCATGATTTTGCATTTTTTAGCATTAAACTGTAGTTGCCACGTTCTTGACCATTTCTCAAGCCTAGCTAGGTCATCAATCATTTGTTTTACCCCTCCCGGAGTGTCTACCCTGTTGCATATCTTTGTATCATCTGCAAAAAGGCATACCTTCCCTTCAATACCATCTGCAATGTCACCAACAAAGATATTAAAGAGAACTGGACCAAGTACAGATCCCTGGGGTACTCCACTGGTAACATTTCCCTCCATAATTTGCACTCCATTAACTACAACTGTCTGTTTCCTATCCTGCAACCAGGTTCTTATCCATTTAACTGTTTTATAATCCTCCCCCACGCTTTCAAGTTTATTTAGCAGTCTGCGATGTGGGACAGTGTCAAATGCCTTACTAAAGTCTAGATATGCTACATTTACAGCTCCCCCTTGATCTATTATTTTCGTCACAGAGTCAAAAAAGTCAATAAGATTTGTTTGGCATGATCTCCCACCAGTAAATCCATGCTGTTTTGGATCCTGTAAGTGGTTTGATTTAAGATATTCCACAACTCTTTCTTTTAATAGTTTTTCCATTACTTTCCCCACTACTGATGTAAGGCTTACTGGTCTGTAGTTACTTGCTTCTTCCTTGCTTCCATTTTTGTGCAGTGGAACTACATTTGCTCTTTTCCAGTCCTCTGGAATGGCCCCTGTATTTAGTGACTGGTTAAATAATTCTGTTAACGGTGTAACCAGCACATCTTTTAGCTCTTTGAGTATCCTTGGGTGTATCCCATCTGGTCCCATTGATTTATCCACTTTTAGTTGTGAAAGTTCTGTTAGGACCTTCTCCTCTGTAAATGTACTTTCATCTACCTTATTTTTATGAATGTCCTTGCAACTTAACTGTGGCCCCATCCCTTCTTCTGTAGTAAATACTGAGCAAAAATAATTATTTAGGTGATCTGCTATTGCCTTGTCTCCCTCCACCAAATTCTCACTCTCTGTCTTAAGTCTTATTATTCCTCCATTTGATTTTCTCCTTTCACTTATATACTTAAAAAAAGTTTTGCCTCCTTTATCTACTGACTGGGCCATTTTTTCCTCAGCATCTGCCTTTGCATGTCTGATCACTTTCTTAGCATCCTTCCGTCTGTCAAGATACACCTCTTTGTCATTATTATTTTGAGTCTGTTTGTATTTCCTAAAAGCCATCTTTTTTGCTTTCACACTAGTTGATACTTCTTTTGTGAACCACACTGGCTTCCTTTTCCTGGTGCTTTTCCTAACCCTTTTGATACAAAGGCCAGTTGCACTTAGTATTGCACTTTTCAGTTTTTCCCACCTCTCCTGTACTCCTTCCAAGTTCCACCAGTCCGCCAATGAATCACTTAAACATCTCCCCATTTTTGCAAAGTCAGCATTTCTAAAATCCAACACCTTTGTTTTTGTGTGACAGGAGTTGGATCCTGTCTTTATACTAAACCATACTGCTTGATGATCACTGGATCCCAGGTGCTCACCCACATATATGTCGGATATCCTATCACCATTTGTAAGAATTAAATCTAATATTGAATCTTTGCGAGTGGGCTCCGTCACCAATTGCTTGAGAGATGCTCCCTGTAAGGAATGTAGAAATTTGCCACTTGTAGCTGAATTTGCAAAAGACCCCCCCCCCCAATTTACATCAGGTAAATTAAAGTCTCCCATGATTATGACTTCTCCCTTTAAAGCCATTTTAGTGATGTCCAACAATAGGTTTCTGTCCAAATCCTGCCCCTGGTCTGGTGGTCTATAGATCACCCCAATGCGAATAACATCCTTCTCCCTGGTTTCTATGGTGACCCAAAGGGCCTCAGTTTTGTCTTCAATATTTTGTATTAAAGTAGCATTTATGCTTTTTTCCACATACATTGCTACCCCTCCTATTCTTCCTATTCTATCCTTCCTAAATAACTTGTATCCTGGTATAGCTATGTCCCAGTCATGATTTTCATTGCACCATGACTCTGTAATTGCCACAAAATCCAGGTTATCCCTTGTCATTATCACAATTAGCTCTGGAATCTTGTCTCCTAAGCTCCTAGCATTTGCACACATAGCTTTAAGAATTTTGTCTGTGCATTTGTTATTAGTAGTCATGTCCAGACTGTACAAAATAAATGACAAGTTTAAAGTTGAAATTACCTGTTTGGGGATGTTGCTCAGTGTTTGATTGATATATATATATATATATATATATATATATATCAATCAATCAATTTTTTTTTACTAATCAGGAATCACACTGTTTCCTTTACACCATGAATACACCTCCCTAAATGTAAAGATATAGTACACCTGACCACAATGACCAAATGATCAAAGGAGGTAAACACCAGAGAGCATGCAATAATAAACTATGTTTCACTGTGCAACTTCCCCACACATGCAATGCCAATTACAAGCCAATTATTACATCAAAAAACATACATGAGTTTGCATAAGAGAGAGCTGTAGTGAGCAGTTTGGGGATGTCTTTTCATAGTGTAAAAAGACAGATAACATTGGTACAGATGAGAATTCAGATGGTTTTGGTAAGCTATAGACATAGATTTGAGTAGTTGCGGATGAAGTGGAAAGGTCTAGCAGCGTTCCTAACACAGATTTAAGTTCTAAGTATGGGTTACTCAGGCTGGAGTAGTTTGATGTGTAGAGGAACTGGACTCACATTTGTTTGAAAGCTGTCCTTTAGTGGTCCAGATTGTGGATAGGTTGTTGTCCTTCTGTTTTCATTCGGTTTAACGTCGGTGTAACATCGAAATTATTTTTACATTTGTAGTTATCCTTTGAATAATGTCCTTTGAAGTAATGGCCCACAAGCCTACGGCCTAAGCCTTCCTGATGTTCTTTAAGTAATGGACCAAGTATGTGAATACACTGATTGCACCCAAACTCCAATGAACCCTCCCCCAGCAATGACTAGTAATAAAACACTCTTAAAAAAACAAGCAAACAAACCAAACAAATGAGATTTAACACAGTCATGCCCTCATGCCTATACTCAGGAGAAAACATTCCAATTTATCAATAGCAACCCATCATGTGCATAAGCAATCTAATATAAAAGCAGATGCCTTATGCCTATAGCAATGCTATAATTCTTAATAACCAATTTGCTAATTACTATTTCAGTGCAATCAGTCTTGTCCAGCTCAGGGTGTCCCTGCTCCTCGTGACACCATTACTGTGGCTTTCGTAGTTTCTGAGCGAGCTCATTTTATGGCCTGTGATTTTTTCAATACAGTTGAGACTGATCTTTTGTTTTTGCAAGAGACCAGAATTAATAGGTTGGACATCCTCCACAAGGCGAAAAAGGAGTGGAGGCGTGGGCCTTCCTACTAGTCTCTTGAGGCCGAGCCATATAGTGGGGGGGGGGGGGGGGGCAATGCCTTTTACTGGCATGGTAACCATGCACAGGGTTATAAAACTACAGGCAGGTAGATGTATGATTTTAGATGTCAACCTGAGGAGACATGACCTGAGGCTCATTAATATCTATGGGCCACAGTCAAAGTGGGACAGGAAATGTGTCTTCAGGGAGATAAAACTGTTCCTTTTTACGGCTCAGCAGATTTTCTTTGGTGGGGATTTCAACACCTTTATTAGGCCAAAAGACAGGGGAGGTTCAAAGACAGCCCATGTTTTTTAGTTAATATGATTAAACAGGCAGGATTGGTGGATGTGCACGCTCGCCATTCCCCAGACCTCACAGGTTACACTTTCTTTAGTGGTAGTGGAAGTCATAGATCTAGGATAGATAGGTTTTTTGTTAAAGAGACCTCAAAAACTGTGCCTCCAGAGGTAAAGCCAGTAGAGTTCCCTGATCACGTTTTTCTCTCTGTCATTTTGAATGCCTCAGAACCTGCATAGAAGGGGCGGGCCTATGGCGACTGAATTCTGAGCTCCTAAAGGAGGACAAGATTAGACAATCCCTTAGAGACTTCTTTCAATCTCAGTAAACACTTTTGGAGGCTGGATGGAGTAGATCATCTGAGTGGTGGGAAGAAATTAAAAAGAGATTTCGGAGATTATTCAAGGAGGTTGGTAGCAAAAAAAACTTGATAAAGCGAAATATCTACCAGAGTTTGAGAAGGAAATTAGATTTCTTGATTTCTGAGTGTGGAGATAGTGGGGAAATCTCCAGAGTGAAGGCTCAGATAAGAGAATATCAGTATAACCAGCTGGATTCTTTGATTTTGGAGAGGGATTTTGGCAAATACCACTTACCTGATCCTTACCAGAATTGCAGATCAGTTGAGATGAAGGAGCTGAGGGGTCTTTTTGACAGACTGGGTGTTCTTTGTGAGGATAAGGAAGGCATCTTGGGAGTCATTATATCCTATTAGTCCGATCTTTTGTCTGAGCAGACACTTATCAGAGAAAGGATGGAAACATTTCTGAGGGAGACGCCTGGACTTTGTAATCCAGATGCCTCGATTGAAATCTTGGGCAGGGCTGTGACGGCAGAGGAAGTTAAGATGGCAATTGATAAGTTAAATTGTAGGAAATCCCCAGGCCCAGATGGTTTAACATCTGAGATTTAGAAAGTATTTGCAGACCTCTTGATTCCCCGCCTAGTAGAAGTATATAATGAGTGCCTGGGTAAGGGTACCCTCCCTCCTTCTATGAGGATATCTGCCCTCATATTACTGTCCAAGGGGAAAAATCCATCTTGTATTGAGAACTGGCACCCCATTGCCCTCCTCAATACAGATAGAAAGATTTTGGCAAAAGTTCTTTTCAACAGGTTGTCAGAATTTTCAGAAAAACTGCTTTCCCCATCTCAGCACTGTATGGAGAAGGGCCGTAGCATATTTAGTGCTGTCCTTGGTGTCCGGGAGGCCATAGAGCGGTGCCTTGCTGAGAAATGGGAAAAATACTTGCTGGCATTGGACCAGTCTAAGGCTTTTGACCAAGTAAATCATGAGTACCTATGGGCCCTACTTGAAAGGTATGGTTTTCCAGTCAGGGTGGTGAATTGGCTCAGAACAATATACAGTCAGGCCGAGAGCTTCCCACTTGTTAATGGTTGGGTGGGTCCTACTTTTGAGGTGAGCTCTGGAGTCGGTCAGGATTGTCCCCTGAGCCCCCTCCTGTATGTATTCGCGATTGACCCCTTCATAAGAAGGGTATGGTGGGAGGGGTGCAGATGAGCCCAGAGTTCCCTTTTAAGGTGGTGGCCACTGTGATGATGTCACAGTGGTTCTGTCATCAGTGGCAGAGGCACGTGATGTGAAAGAGCACATCTGTGAATACTCTGTAGCCTCGTACTCTAGGGTGAACCAAAAGAAGTGTGAAGCTTTCTGGATGGGGGAAGAAGGGAAAGAATTTTCCCTTCTGGACAGCCTCCCCCGGGCCAGTCCTCAGATAAGGATTCTAGGTATTTATTTTGACCATGGCGATTATGCCACTCTAAATTGGATGAGGTGTCTGGAGAATGCTGCCAAGAAAGTGGAGTGCTAGAAGAGATGTAAATTCTCTTTCAGGGAAAGGGTGGACTTGTGCAAAACATACCTGATCCCGTTATTTTTATATGCCAGCGATGTGTGTTTTTTACCTCAATCTTTATGGGTCAGATTGAACTCCTTGTTTTTCCTTTTATTTTGGGGAAACAGGATGAATCTAAGAGAGGTATTACTTACAACTCGAGAAAAGATGGAGGGGCTGGCATGATCAACCCTGTAGTCTATTTTGTTACAACCTTTTTAAAACTTAACCTTGGAAGTTTATTGTTAGAAACTCCTCCTTGGTGGGTAAGTGGATTTGTGGTCTGGGTGTCCCCCTTCCTCAAACTTTGGTTAGGTGGTGGCCAAGTGAAGAATCCTCAAATTCGGAAAGGGTATCTTCCGATCTATGTTGTCTAGAGCTTGAAAGTGACAAAGCGTTGGGGTCTGGATGTGAGGGAAGTCAAAAGCCTTTCCAGGAAGGAGTTGGGGGAGGGGACTTTACGAACCCACTTTCATGTTCCGCTGTCATTAAGGGATTGCCCAAATGATGTCGCTTCTGCTGGTTTAGCTCTCATAAATTCAGAGAGGATACCATTGAAGTTTAGAGACATTGCTTGACTTTCTTTCCATGGGAAGCTTTACGTGAATGGAAACAGGATGTGGAGAAATGCCAATGATCATGTTTGTCCACGGGAGGAATGTCTAGGGGAGGTGGAGACAATGGACCATTTCTTGATCAAGTGCCCCTTTACTGTAACAGTTTATAAGAGAGTTTCAGTAGCCTTCGGTATCCCGTGCCTTTTGGGGCTTAGATACCTAGAGTGGGCTTATGGAGCATTCAAAAGATATGGTGTATTTCATTTGACCACAATTTATTTAGTCAGTTTAGTAGTTAGATATCACACATGGATGGCACGGTGTCAGGTTTCCCTAAGAAATAAAATCCTTCCTTGTGAAGTGGTGGTGGATTTAATTCTGCACGAGGTGGAGAGGATGACGGTTCTAGACAGGAAAAGGATGGATGCGGTCAGTTAGTCCAATTGGTGGGGCCACCTGAAACCCCCTTGAGTGGGTGGCAGAAATCCTTTTTTAAAGTCAAGCTGGAACTTTTTCTATCCTTCCACATCCCGTAGATTTTTGTGATATGATTAGTTGATGGAACAGGTTTTGCATAGGTCTAAAAAGCTTTGAAAGGTTTCCTTTACAAAATGTGTAAATAGTGGGTAATAATATGAAGGTTTTTTTTTTTGGGGGGGGGGGGGGGGGGGTGTACATATTTCTTTACTTTGATGATTTTTCTTGGTATATTGTGGATTGCATTTCTATTATGTTATATTATGTATCATGATGTGATATATTATTTATTTATTGTATTATATTGTAGATATTGTAATATAAGTTGCAAGATCAATAAATGGGAGCATTCCCTCTGAGCTCTGGGCCCTATAGCAGCTACACTCCCTGCACCTATGGTACCTATGCCCTTGTATGTGACACATGTAACTGTGACAGGGAAGGTGGCCCCTCTCTGCTCTGGGCCTTGTAGCAGCTGCACTCCCTGCACCTAAGGTAGCACTGTGCTTGAATAAAATAAAATATACTAAGGCTCTAGAATAGCAAAAAAAATCTCAGTGCAAATAAAAAAAAAAACACTAAAAAAGTGTCCAAAAATGTTTCACAATACGTAAACAAAGTAATAGCAACCATGTCACACTGTCTATATCAGGCGAGGGGACGAGGGGATGATAAGTCACTCTGGGTTGGGGGGGCATGTAGCACTGTAATAAGTATGGGGGGTAGGTGACATGTTGCACTGTAACCACTGTGTCACGGTGTATGCATGTTCTCTGAAATGTATCAGGGTGACACGTCCAAAATCGAAATAAAGTTCTTTCAGAAGAAACCATTTCCCTGAATATGTGCAATTAGTGCCCTCTGCACGCCTCTCCCATTGGTCTGTCCTGCAGCAGACTTCCCTTAAAGGTGATGGAGTTGGCCACTGTGAGTTGACCCGCTCCGGGGACAGTGGCAGGTGGGGAGTTTGACTGGGGCGGTACACCTGTCAAACCGTAAAGCAGGTGTCCTAAGGTGAGCTCAGGGAGGACAGAAACCTCCAGCGGAGCAGAAGGGCAACTTTTCTGACACCTCCTGCTTAAAACCCAAAAAGTCAGAAGGATCATGAGGCCCCGCTTTCACGGTCTGTATTCATACTGAAAATCAAGATCATGCGAGCTTTTGCCCTTCTGCTCCATCTTTTTGCTCTGCCTCCTGTGAACAATGCCATGATTGGTTTCAGCTGGGGGGGGGGGGTATGATGCTGGGGTGTGGCTCATTAAAGGGGACGGGATGGAGGCGTTAGGGGGGCATGGTGACAGCACCGCGTCCTTTTAGCCACGGCCCCAGCATTACAGTGCAGAGATTACTGGCATTATACAGCAGTGCATATGGCTACGATGACGTGATTCACCCAGAATCGTGTCATCTGCGCCCAGACCACCCAGTTTCCTCGCTAAGTGGGCGGCCAGTCAGGGGGGTTCTTCTCAAGTTAGGAGACTTGCCTTTTCTTCCGGTTGGGCCACCCAATTTTCAGGAGCCTCCCAAGCATTCCGGGAGAGTAGGCAAGTGTGAATTACCCCACCTGTTTCCACAGCCTGAACTCCTAAAAACATGAGCTGGTGTGGGTACTTGAGGAGTGGGATTGAGAACCACTGCTGTAGATGTTACTATGGGGGTAATTCAGATCTGATCACTGGGCTGCTTGTCAATTTTGCTGTCCTGCGTTCAGATAGTTGCCACCTCCAGGGGGAGTGTAAATTCGCTGTGCAAATGTGCGATCCTATGTGTACGCCAAGCTGCTAAAATCCACTTTGTAGTGTGTGCGCAGCCCAGGACATACTCCTACAGTGCACATCAGACTGATTGGTGCTGGAACTGATGTCACCCTCCCTGAAAACGCTTGGGAATGCCTGCGTTTTCCCTGACACTCCCAATAAGCGCTCAGTTACCACCCACACACGGCTTCCTCCTGTCAGTCACCTTGCGACCGCCCGTGCAATCGGATTTTTCGCACCATCCCGTTGCTGATCAGCGATGCCCTTTGTTGCTGTCCAACGCGCGTGCACATTGCGGTGCATATGCATGCGCAGTTAGTACCTGATCACCCCCTGTGTGAAAACACACAGCAGTGATCATATCTATATGACCCCCTATATCAGAACACAAGAAAGGCTTTGTACATATCTCACGTGTGGCTAGTGTAAAAGCCGTTGTATCTCATATGATGTGGCTAGTGTAAGTGTCTGCCTGTACTAGGCTTCCCATTTCTGTCCACAGATATTTTCATTCTTGCTTAATAGCAGGAAACTCATGTGGGGGAGATATTGTTTTTATTTGGAGAATCTTGGGAATTTTGTTGTGAGTGTATGTATAATGGCATGTGAAGCAGCTGGCTTATTGGGGCTGGGGGCTGTTGGCCAGTAACTGTTTATTTTGGCTTCGGGCAGATTCTGGGGGCTTGGAGCAGACCCTCAGTCTAATGCTCAGCGGCTGGAAGCAGTCTGCTGGCAGCTGTGTGATCGTTGCTGTTGTGTTCACGTGGTATCCAAGCAGCCACTGTGTATTACTTCGCATTGTGACCATCTCCGGAGTTTGGCTACAGTCCCATGGACTTAAAATTAGAGATGAGCGCCTGAAATTTTTCGGGTTTTGTGTTTTGGTTTTGGGTTCGGTTCCGCGGCCGTGTTTTGGGTTCGAACGCGTTTTGGCAAAACCTCACCGAATTTTTTTTGTCGGATTCGGGTGTGTTTTGGATTCGGGTGTTTTTTTCAAAAAACCCTAAAAAACAGCTTAAATCATAGAATTTGGGGTCACTTTGATCCCAAAGTATTATTAACCTCAAAAACCATAATTTACACTCATTTTCAGTCTATTCTGAATACCTCACACCTCACAATATTATTTTTAGTCCTAAAATTTGCACCGAGGTCGCTGTGTGAGTAAGATAAGCGACCCTAGTGGCCGACACAAACACCGGGCCCATCTAGGAGTGGCACTGCAGTGTCACGCAGGATGGCCCTTCCAAAAAACCCTCCCCAAACAGCACATGACGCAAAGAAAAAAAGAGGCGCAATGAGGTAGCTGTGTGAGTAAGATTAGCGACCCTAGTGGCCGACACAAACACCGGGCCCATCTAGGAGTGGCACTGCAGTGTCACGCAGGATGTCCCTTCCAAAAAACCCTCCCCAAACAGCACATGACGCAAAGAAAAAAAGAGGCGCAATGAGGTAGCTGTGTGAGTAAGATTAGCGACCCTAGTGGCCGACACAAACACCGGGCCCATCTAGGAGTGGCACTGCAGTGTCACGCAGGATGTCCCTTCCAAAAAACCCTCCCCAAACAGCACATGACGCAAAGAAAAAAAGAGGCGCAATGAGGTAGCTGTGTGAGTAAGATTAGCGACCCTAGTGGCCGACACAAACACCGGGCCCATCTAGGAGTGGCACTGCAGTGTCACGCAGGATGGCCCTTCCAAAAAACCCTCCCCAAACAGCACATGACGCAAAGAAAAAAAGAGGCGCAATGAGGTAGCTGTGTGAGTAAGATTAGCGACCCTAGTGGCCGACACAAACACCGGGCCCATCTAGGAGTGGCACTGCAGTGTCACGCAGGATGTCCCTTCCAAAAAACCCTCCCCAAACAGCACATGACGCAAAGAAAAAAAGGCGCAATGAGGTAGCTGACTGTGTGAGTAAGATTAGCGACCCTAGTGGCCGACACAAACACCGGGCCCATCTAGGAGTGGCACTGCAGTGTCACGCAGGATGTCCCTTCCAAAAAAACCCTCCCCAATCAGCACATGATGCAAAGAAAAAGAAAAGAAAAAAGAGGTGCAAGATGGAATTGTCCTTGGGCCCTCCCACCCACCCTTATGTTGTATAAACAAAACAGGACATGCACACTTTAACCAACCCATCATTTCAGTGACAGGGTCTGCCACACGACTGTGACTGATATGACGGGTTGGTTTGGACCCCCCCCAAAAAAGAAGCAATTAATCTCTCCTTGCACAAACTGGCTCTACAGAGGCAAGATGTCCACCTCATCTTCACCCTCCGATATATCACCGTGTACATCCCCCTCCTCACAGATTATCAATTCGTCCCCACTGGAATCCACCATCTCAGCTCCCTGTGTACTTTGTGGAGGCAATTGCTGCTGGTCAATGTCTCCGCGGAGGAATTGATTATAATTCATTTTAATGAACATCATCTTCTCCACATTTTCTGGATGTAACCTCGTACGCCGATTGCTGACAAGGTGAGCGGCGGCACTAAACACTCTTTCGGAGTACACACTTGTGGGAGGGCAACTTAGGTAGAATAAAGCCAGTTTGTGCAAGGGCCTCCAAATTGCCTCTTTTTCCTGCCAGTATAAGTACGGACTGTGTGACGTGCCTACTTGGATGCGGTCACTCATATAATCCTCCACCATTCTATCAATGTTGAGAGAATCATATGCAGTGACAGTAGACGACATGTCCGTAATCGTTGTCAGGTCCTTCAGTCCGGACCAGATGTCAGCATCAGCAGTCGCTCCAGACTGCCCTGCATCACCGCCAGCGGGTGGGCTCGGAATTCTGAGCCTTTTCCTCGCACCCCCAGTTGCGGGAGAATGTGAAGGAGGAGATGTTGACAGGTCGCGTTCCGCTTGACTTGACAATTTTGTCACCAGCAGGTCTTTCAACCCCAGCAGACCTGTGTCTGCCGGAAAGAGAGATCCAAGGTAGGCTTTAAATCTAGGATCGAGCACGGTGGCCAAAATGTAGTGCTCTGATTTCAACAGATTGACCACCCGTGAATCCTTGTTAAGCGAATTAAGGGCTGCATCCACAAGTCCCACATGCCTAGCGGAATCGCTCCCTTTTAGCTCCTTCTTCAATGCCTCCAGCTTCTTCTGCAAAAGCCTGATGAGGGGAATGACCTGACTCAGGCTGGCAGTGTCTGAACTGACTTCACGTGTGGCAAGTTCAAAGGGCATCAGAACCTTGCACAACGTTGAAATCATTCTCCACTGCACTTGAGACAGGTGCATTCCATCTCCTATATCGTGCTCAATTGTATAGGCTTGAATGGCCTTTTGCTGCTCCTCCAACCTCTGAAGCATATAGAGGGTTGAATTCCACCTCGTTACCACTTCTTGCTTCAGATGATGGCAGGGCAGGTTCAGTAGTTTTTGGTGGTGCTCCAGTCTTCTGTACGTGGTGCCTGTACGCCGAAAGTGTCCCGCAATTTTTCTGGCCACCGACAGCATCTCTTGCACGCCCCTGTCGTTTTTTAAAAAATTCTGCACCACCAAATTCAAGGTATGTGCAAAACATGGGACGTGCTGGAATTTGCCCATATTTAATGCACACACAATATTGCTGGCGTTGTCCGATGCCACAAATCCACAGGAGAGTCCAATTGGGGTAAGCCATTCCGCGATGATCTTCCTCAGTTGCCGTAAGAGGTTTTCAGCTGTGTGCGTATTCTGGAAAGCGGTGATACAAAGCGTAGCCTGCCTAGGAAAGAGTTGGCGTTTGCGAGATGCTGCTACTGGTGCCGCCGCTGCTGTTCTTGCGGCGGGAGTCCATACATCTACCCAGTGGGCTGTCACAGTCATATAGTCCTGACCCTGCCCTGCTCCACTTGTCCACATGTCCGTGGTTAAGTGGACATTGGGTACAACTGCATTTTTTAGGAGACTGGTGAGTCTTTTTCTGACGTCCGTGTACATTCTCGGTATCGCCTGCCTAGAGAAGTGGAACCTAGATGGTATTTGGTAACGGGGGCACACTGCCTCAATAAATTGTCTAGTTCCCTGTGAACTAACGGTGGATACCGGACGCACGTCTAACACCAACATAGTTGTCAAGGACTCAGTTATCCGCTTTGCAGTAGGATGACTGCTGTGATATTTCATCTTCCTCGCAAAGGACTGTTGAACAGTCAATTGCTTACTGGAAGTAGTACAAGTGGGCTTACGACTTCCCCTCTGGGATGACCATCGACTCCCAGCGGCAACAACAGCAGCGCCAGCAGCAGTAGGCGTTACACGCAAGGATGCATCGGAGGAATCCCAGGCAGGAGAGGACTCGTCAGACTTGCCAGTGACATGGCCTGCAGGACTATTGGCATTCCTGGGGAAGGAGGAAATTGACACTGAGGGAGTTGGTGGGGTGGTTTGCGTGAGCTTGGTTACAAGAGGAAGGGATTTACTGGTCAGTGGACTGCTTCCGCTGTCACCCAAAGTTTTTGAACTTGTCACTGACTTATTATGAATGCGCTGCAGGTGACGTATAAGGGAGGATGTTCCGAGGTGGTTAACGTCCTTACCCCTACTTATTACAGCTTGACAAAGGGAACACACGGCTTGACACCTGTTGTCCGCATTTCTGGTGAAATACCTCCACACCGAAGAGCTGATTTTTTTGGTATTTTCACCTGGCATGTCAACGGCCATATTCCTCCCACGGACAACAGGTGTCTCCCCGGGTGCCTGACTTAAACAAACCACCTCACCATCAGAATCCTCCTGGTCAATTTCCTCCCCAGCGCCAGCAACACCCATATCCTCCTCATCCTGGTGTACTTCAACACTGACATCTTCAATCTGACTATCAGGAACTGGACTGCGGGTGCTCCTTCCAGCACTTGCAGGGGGCGTGCAAATGGTGGAAGGCGCATGCTCTTCACGTCCAGTGTTGGGAAGGTCAGGCATCGCAACCGACACAATTGGACTCTCCTTGTGGATTTGGGATTTCAAAGAACGCACAGTTCTTTGCGGTGCTTTTGCCAGCTTGAGTCTTTTCAGTTTTCTAGCGAGAGGCTGAGTGCTTCCATCCTCATGTGAAGCTGAACCACTAGCCATGAACATAGGCCAGGGCCTCAGCCGTTCCTTGCCACTCCGTGTGGTAAATGGCATATTGGCAAGTTTACGCTTCTCCTCCGACAATTTTATTTTAGGTTTTGGAGTCCTTTTTTTACTGATATTTGGTGTTTTGGTTTTGACATGCTCTGTACTATGCCATTGGGCATCGGCCTTGGCAGACGACGTTGCTGGCATTTCATCGTCTCGGCCATGACTAGTGGCAGCAGCTTCAGCACGAGGTGGAAGTGGATCTTGATCTTTCCCTAATTTTGGAACCTCAACATTTTTGTTCTCCATATTTTAATAGGCACAACTAAAAGGCACCTCAGGTAAACAATGGAGATGGATGGATTGGATACTAGTATACAATTATGGACGGGCTGCCGAGTGCCGACACAGAGGTAGCCACAGCCGTGAACTACCGCACTGTACTGTGTCTGCTGCTAATATATAGACTGGTTGATAAAGAGATAGTATACTCGTAACTAGTATGTATGTATAAAGAAAGAAAAAAAAAACCACGGTTAGGTGGTATATACAATTATGGACGGGCTGCCGAGTGCCGACACAGAGGTAGCCACAGCCGTGAACTACCGCACTGTACTGTGTCTGCTGCTAATATATAGACTGGTTGATAAAGAGATAGTATACTCGTAACTAGTATGTATGTATAAAGAAAGAAAAAAAAACCACGGTTAGGTGGTATATACAATTACGTGCATTGAGATTGATAGGGAGAGGACGTGGCTGGCGTCCTCTCCGTTTAGAATTAGAATAGATTAGAGAGACACTTGATTTACTAATTTTGGGGAGCATTAGGAGTACTCAGTAGTGTACAGTGCAGAGTTTTGCTGATAGTGACCAGTGACCACCACTTTTATTTATAATCCGTTCTCTGCCTGAAAAAAGCGATACACAGCACACAGTGACTCAGTCACATACCATATCTGTGTGCACTGCTCAGGCTCAGGCCAGTGTGCTGCATCATCTATTATCTATATATAATATTATATATATCTGTCTGACTGCTCAGCTCACACAGCTTATAATTGTGGGGGAGACTGGGGAGCACTACTGCAGTGCCAGTTATAGGTTATAGCAGGAGCCAGGAGTACATAATATAATCCGTTCTCTGCCTGAAAAAAGCGATACACAGCACACAGTGACTCAGTCACATACCATATCTGTGTGCACTGCTCAGGCTCAGGCCAGTGTGCTGCATCATCTATTATCTATATATAATATTATATATATCTGTCTGACTGCTCAGCTCACACAGCTTATAATTGTGGGGGAGACTGGGGAGCACTACTGCAGTGCCAGTTATAGGTTATAGCAGGAGCCAGGAGTACATAATATATTATATAGTGAGTGACCACCAGACACACAGTGCAGTTTATTTAATATATCCGTTCTCTGCCTGAAAAAAGCGATACACACAGTGACTCAGTCAGTCACATACCATATCTGTGTGCACTGCTCAGGCTCAGGCCAGTGTGCTGCATCATCTATATATATTATATATCTGTCTGACTGCTCAGCTCACACAGCTTATAATTGTGGGGGAGACTGGGGAGCACTACTGCAGTGCCAGTTATAGGTTATAGCAGGAGCCAGGAGTACATAATATTATATTAAAATTAAACAGTGCACACTTTTGCTGCAGGAGTGCCACTGCCAGTGTGACTAGTGACCAGTGACCTGACCACCAGTATATAATATTAGTAGTATACTATCTCTTTATCAACCAGTCTATATTAGCAGCAGACACAGTACAGTGCGGTAGTTCACGGCTGTGGCTACCTCTGTGTCGGCACTCGGCAGCCCGTCCATAATTGTATATACCAGTGACCTAACCGTGGTTTTTTTTTCTTTCTTTATACATACATACTAGTTACGAGTATACTATCTCTTTATCAACCAGTCTATATATTAGCAGCAGACACAGTACAGTGCGGTAGTTCACGGCTGTGGCTACCTCTGTGTCGGCACTCGGCAGCCCGTCCATAATTGTATATACCACCTAACCGTGGTTTTTTTTTCTTTCTTTATACATACATACTAGTTACGAGTATACTATCTCTTTATCAACCAGTCTATATATTAGCAGCAGACACAGTACAGTGCGGTAGTTCACGGCTGTGGCTACCTCTGTGTCGGCACTCGGCAGCCCGTCCATAATTGTATATACCACCTAACCGTGGTTTTTTTTTCTTTCTTTATACATACATACTAGTTACGAGTATACTATCTCTTTATCAACCAGTCTATATATTAGCAGCAGACACAGTACAGTGCGGTAGTTCACGGCTGTGGCTACCTCTGTGTCGGCACTCGGCAGCCCGTCCATAATTGTATACTAGTATCCAATCCATCCATCTCCATTGTTTACCTGAGGTGCCTTTTAGTTGTGCCTATTAAAATATGGAGAACAAAAATGTTGAGGTTCCAAAATTAGGGAAAGATCAAGATCCACTTCCACCTCGTGCTGAAGCTGCTGCCACTAGTCATGGCCGAGACGATGAAATGCCAGCAACGTCGTCTGCCAAGGCCGATGCCCAATGGCATAGTACAGAGCATGTCAAAACCAAAACACCAAATATCAGTAAAAAAAGGACTCCAAAACCTAAAATAAAATTGTCGGAGGAGAAGCGTAAACTTGCCAATATGCCATTTACCACACGGAGTGGCAAGGAACGGCTGAGGCCCTGGCCTATGTTCATGGCTAGTGGTTCAGCTTCACATGAGGATGGAAGCACTCAGCCTCTCGCTAGAAAACTGAAAAGACTCAAGCTGGCAAAAGCACCGCAAAGAACTGTGCGTTCTTTGAAATCCCAAATCCACAAGGAGAGTCCAATTGTGTCGGTTGCGATGCCTGACCTTCCCAACACTGGACGTGAAGAGCATGCGCCTTCCACCATTTGCACGCCCCCTGCAAGTGCTGGAAGGAGCACCCGCAGTCCAGTTCCTGATAGTCAGATTGAAGATGTCAGTGTTGAAGTACACCAGGATGAGGAGGATATGGGTGTTGCTGGCGCTGGGGAGGAAATTGACCAGGAGGATTCTGATGGTGAGGTGGTTTGTTTAAGTCAGGCACCCGGGGAGACACCTGTTGTCCGTGGGAGGAATATGGCCGTTGACATGCCAGGTGAAAATACAAAAAAAATCAGCTCTTCGGTGTGGAGGTATTTCACCAGAAATGCGGACAACAGGTGTCAAGCCGTGTGTTCCCTTTGTCAAGCTGTAATAAGTAGGGGTAAGGACGTTAACCACCTCGGAACATCCTCCCTTATACGTCACCTGCAGCGCATTCATAATAAGTCAGTGACAAGTTCAAAAACTTTGGGTGACAGCGGAAGCAGTCCACTGACCAGTAAATCCCTTCCTCTTGTAACCAAGCTCACGCAAACCACCCCACCAACTCCCTCAGTGTCAATTTCCTCCTTCCCCAGGAATGCCAATAGTCCTGCAGGCCATGTCACTGGCAATTCTGACGAGTCCTCTCCTGCCTGGGATTCCTCCGATGCATCCTTGCGTGTAACGCCTACTGCTGCTGGCGCTGCTGTTGTTGCCGCTGGGAGTCGATGGTCATCCCAGAGGGGAAGTCGTAAGCCCACTTGTACTACTTCCAGTAAGCAATTGACTGTTCAACAGTCCTTTGCGAGGAAGATGAAATATCACAGCAGTCATCCTACTGCAAAGCGGATAACTGAGTCCTTGACAACTATGTTGGTGTTAGACGTGCGTCCGGTATCCGCCGTTAGTTCACAGGGAACTAGACAATTTATTGAGGCAGTGTGCCCCCGTTACCAAATACCATCTAGGTTCCACTTCTCTAGGCAGGCGATACCGAGAATGTACACGGACGTCAGAAAAAGACTCACCAGTGTCCTAAAAAATGCAGTTGTACCCAATGTCCACTTAACCACGGACATGTGGACAAGTGGAGCAGGGCAGGGTCAGGACTATATGACTGTGACAGCCCACTGGGTAGATGTATGGACTCCCGCCGCAAGAACAGCAGCGGCGGCACCAGTAGCAGCATCTCGCAAACGCCAACTCTTTCCTAGGCAGGCTACGCTTTGTATCACCGCTTTCCAGAATACGCACACAGCTGAAAACCTCTTACGGCAACTGAGGAAGATCATCGCGGAATGGCTTACCCCAATTGGACTCTCCTGTGGATTTGTGGCATCGGACAACGCCAGCAATATTGTGTGTGCATTAAATATGGGCAAATTCCAGCACGTCCCATGTTTTGCACATACCTTGAATTTGGTGGTGCAGAATTTTTTAAAAAACGACAGGGGCGTGCAAGAGATGCTGTCGGTGGCCAGAAAAATTGCGGGACACTTTCGGCGTACAGGCACCACGTACAGAAGACTGGAGCACCACCAAAAACTACTGAACCTGCCCTGCCATCATCTGAAGCAAGAAGTGGTAACGAGGTGGAATTCAACCCTCTATATGCTTCAGAGGTTGGAGGAGCAGCAAAAGGCCATTCAAGCCTATACAATTGAGCACGATATAGTAGGTGGAATGCACCTGTCTCAAGTGCAGTGGAGAATGATTTCAACGTTGTGCAAGGTTCTGATGCCCTTTGAACTTGCCACACGTGAAGTCAGTTCAGACACTGCCAGCCTGAGTCAGGTCATTCCCCTCATCAGGCTTTTGCAGAAGAAGCTGGAGGCATTGAAGAAGGAGCTAAAAGGGAGCGATTCCGCTAGGCATGTGGGACTTGTGGATGCAGCCCTTAATTCGCTTAACAAGGATTCACGGGTGGTCAATCTGTTGAAATCAGAGCACTACATTTTGGCCACCGTGCTCGATCCTAGATTTAAAGCCTACCTTGGATCTCTCTTTCCGGCAGACACAGGTCTGCTGGGGTTGAAAGACCTGCTGGTGACAAAATTGTCAAGTCAAGCGGAACGCGACCTGTCAACATCTCCTCCTTCACATTCTCCCGCAACTGGGGGTGCGAGGAAAAGGCTCAGAATTCCGAGCCCACCCGCTGGCGGTGATGCAGGGCAGTCTGGAGCGACTGCTGATGCTGACATCTGGTCCGGACTGAAGGACCTGACAACGATTACGGACATGTCGTCTACTGTCACTGCATATGATTCTCTCAACATTGATAGAATGGTGGAGGATTATATGAGTGACCGCATCCAAGTAGGCACGTCACACAGTCCGTACTTATACTGGCAGGAAAAAGAGGCAATTTGGAGGCCCTTGCACAAACTGGCTTTATTCTACCTAAGTTGCCCTCCCACAAGTGTGTACTCCGAAAGAGTGTTTAGTGCCGCCGCTCACCTTGTCAGCAATCGGCGTACGAGGTTACATCCAGAAAATGTGGAGAAGATGATGTTCATTAAAATGAATTATAATCAATTCCTCCGCGGAGACATTGACCAGCAGCAATTGCCTCCACAAAGTACACAGGGAGCTGAGATGGTGGATTCCAGTGGGGACGAATTGATAATCTGTGAGGAGGGGGATGTACACGGTGATATATCGGAGGGTGAAGATGAGGTGGACATCTTGCCTCTGTAGAGCCAGTTTGTGCAAGGAGAGATTAATTGCTTCTTTTTTGGGGGGGGTCCAAACCAACCCGTCATATCAGTCACAGTCGTGTGGCAGACCCTGTCACTGAAATGATGGGTTGGTTAAAGTGTGCATGTCCTGTTTTGTTTATACAACATAAGGGTGGGTGGGAGGGCCCAAGGACAATTCCATCTTGCACCTCTTTTTTCTTTTCTTTTTCTTTGCATCATGTGCTGATTGGGGAGGGTTTTTTGGAAGGGACATCCTGCGTGACACTGCAGTGCCACTCCTAGATGGGCCCGGTGTTTGTGTCGGCCACTAGGGTCGCTAATCTTACTCACACAGTCAGCTACCTCATTGCGCCTCTTTTTTTCTTTGCGTCATGTGCTGTTTGGGGAGGGTTTTTTGGAAGGGACATCCTGCGTGACACTGCAGTGCCACTCCTAGATGGGCCCGGTGTTTGTGTCGGCCACTAGGGTCGCTAATCTTACTCACACAGTCAGCTACCTCATTGCGCCTCTTTTTTTCTTTGCGTCATGTGCTGTTTGGGGAGGGTTTTTTGGAAGGGACATCCTGCGTGACACTGCAGTGCCACTCCTAGATGGGCCCGGTGTTTGTGTCGGCCACTAGGGTCGCTAATCTTACTCACACAGTCAGCTACCTCATTGCGCCTCTTTTTTTCTTTGCGTCATGTGCTGTTTGGGGAGGGTTTTTTGGAAGGGACATCCTGCGTGACACTGCAGTGCCACTCCTAGATGTGCCCGGTGTTTGTGTCGGCCACTAGGGTCGCTAATCTTACTCACACAGCTACCTCATTGCGCCTCTTTTTTTCTTTGCGTCATGTGCTGTTTGGGGAGGGTTTTTTGGAAGGGCCATCCTGCGTGACACTGCAGTGCCACTCCTAGATGGGCCCGGTGTTTGTGTCGGCCACTAGGGTCGCTAATCTTACTCACACAGCTACCTCATTGCGCCTCTTTTTTTCTTTGCGTCATGTGCTGTTTGGGGAGGGTTTTTTGGAAGGGACATCCTGCGTGACACTGCAGTGCCACTCCTAGATGGGCCCGGTGTTTGTGTCGGCCACTAGGGTCGCTAATCTTACTCACACAGTCAGCTACCTCATTGCGCCTCTTTTTTTCTTTGCGTCATGTGCTGTTTGGGGAGGGTTTTTTGGAAGGGCCATCCTGCGTGACACTGCAGTGCCACTCCTAGATGGGCCCGGTGTTTGTGTCGGCCACTAGGGTCGCTAATCTTACTCACACAGCTACCTCATTGCGCCTCTTTTTTTCTTTGCGTCATGTGCTGTTTGGGGAGGGTTTTTTGGAAGGGCCATCCTGCGTGACACTGCAGTGCCACTCCTAGATGGGCCCGGTGTTTGTGTCGGCCACTAGGGTCGCTAATCTTACTCACACAGCTACCTCATTGCGCCTCTTTTTTTCTTTGCGTCATGTGCTGTTTGGGGAGGGTTTTTTGGAAGGGACATCCTGCGTGACACTGCAGTGCCACTCCTAGATGGGCCCGGTGTTTGTGTCGGCCACTAGGGTCGCTTATCTTACTCACACAGCGACCTCGGTGCAAATTTTAGGACTAAAAATAATATTGTGAGGTGTGAGGTATTCAGAATAGACTGAAAATGAGTGTAAATTATGGTTTTTGAGGTTAATAATACTTTGGGATCAAAATGACCCCCAAATTCTATGATTTAAGCTGTTTTTTAGTGTTTTTGGAAAAAAACACCCGAATCCAAAACACACCCGAATCCGACAAAAAAAATTCGGTGAGGTTTTGCCAAAACGCGTTCGAACCCAAAACACGGCCGCGGAACCGAACCCAAAACCAAAACACAAAACCCGAAAAATTTCAGGCGCTCATCTCTAAAAAGCAGTCCATTGCAGAAAGTGATATACCCTACCTCTCCCCCTCAGACTCTCCCTACCTCATACATCCCAACATTGAAGTAGAGAAAGGAGGGACATCTTGGCGTGCGTAGCGCGCCCGTGACCGAAAAGGGGGCATGGCTTGTGTAGAAGGGGCGTGGCTTCATGGGAGGGCCCGCAATCGCGAGCCACGCCCCGTTTTCGTCACTGAGGGGGCATAGCCAGCTCTCTGTGAGCTGCTGGCATGCCCCCTCTCCCTCTAACTCACTGGAATAGACGCTGTGCGCGTGCGCACAGTGTCTATTCACCGCTGCTCTGCTCTCAACTGAGCAGAGCAGTGAGTGATCAGGAGCCTCCCAACTGCCCCCCCCCCCCCCCCACCGCGGGACACTGCGGCCCGCGGGAGGGACAGTGGGACAGACCCAAAAAAATGAGACTGTCCTGCGAAAATCGGGACAGTTGGGAGGTATGCTACCTCAGACATTCCCTACCTCTCCCCCTCAGACTCTCCAGCTCTCTACAAAACTTCAAACGGGCTCTCAAGACCCACTTCTTCACCAAACCCAGTCATCTCCTCCTAACCCTCTGTTCCACATTCTCTATGTATCTGTTTCACCCCTGTCTGTCTACCCCTCCCCTTTAGATTGTAAGCTCTCACGAGCAGGGCCCTCTTCCCTCATGTGCTTATCCTTTGTCTTACTTTAATAATCTTCAACTGCACCATATCCAGCAGTCTTCTTCCACCTGATACTTATTCCAGTGTCATCTGCTGATGTAGCTATGTTTATTTACCCTGTACTTGTCCTATACTGTCATCAACTGTAAGTTGCTGTTTTCCTGTTTATTTATGTACTCTGTAATTGGGAACCCTTGTGGCGCCATATAAATAAAGGATAATAATAATAATAATATAAGGGCAGTTGTGATACAATATGGCAGTGCAACAGGATTTCCTCCCGTGCATGCCTACTGTCTGTCTATTTATCATCTCCTATCGTTCCCACACACATGCACACAGTGCAACTTCTTCACTCTCTCTTTCAACTTTTCCTCATTTCCTTATCTGTAAAAATAGAATCCAGTCAATCATTTCAGCCTCTCCCAGGCTCTGATATATGAGCCTTCCACACTGTCTCCTACTGGCAAATCTGCCTGTAATCAGTACAGTACAGCACAGCAACAGGACAGCCCCTGTGCAGGCTCTCCACCTGCCTGCCCCTTCTGTCTCAGCACACTTCTGAAACATTCTCATTGGAAGTATTTATCAGAGATGCATTACTTTCAGCTCACTGCACAGCCTAAATAGTGTCTCGGGGCTTCAGAAAGTCACTTGCGTAAGAGAGGGAGAGAGTGAGTGAGAGAGAGAGAGAGAGAGAGCGAGAGAGAGAGAGAGAGAGAGAGAGTTAGTTACTGGGGTCTACTGGAAAATGCAGAAGTCTCTCAGAAGCGACAAACTTTGTGTTTATCAGTTCAGCCTCCTGAATAGCAACCTCAACCAACCTATTCTGAGACCTCCTCTGCATGAGTGACCTCTGCGGACACAGCAGCACAAGCAGCCTCTTAGGGTAAGAACTGTCATTGGATTCCCATACTGTTTATACCGCCTTTCTTATAAGTCTCTAACTCTGCAATCTGAAATGTACTAACTTGCTTGAAGTTCTCTTATTAAATCTGTGAATCAGCATGCAATAGAATTATGATGCATCGGTGCCTTCATTTCCCCTAATTATTCTCCCTTTTTGTACTCTACACTTTAATCTCCCTCCCATCTAATCTAAAGAAGCTACTGTACATATGTTCCAATTTTTCTCCTTTATTATAGACAATTAAAAAGATAAAGAAATGATCCCGAACCTGGATTTGTGTTTCTGGATTTGGGGGGTCCTGCTTGTGCAAAGGTCCCTGGCCAGACCCCCTGATGAGCAAGACTATTATCACCAGGAGATTGCGACAAGGGATCATTTCTACTCCTATTCGGACCACGAGGATCTACAGACACCCCTGGGAGAGGTGGAGGTACCCCCAGAGGAAGCCATGGTGGATATTATACATGAGAGTCAGGACACTAGAGAAGAAATCTATCCAGTGCCCAAGAAAGAGATAATTAAATCTAAGAAAACCAGCAAGAAGGAAGAAAAGTCCCATTTGCAGAAACAAGGTAATTGCCTTTAATAATAACCGTCTATACAGTAAGTTGCTAAACGTCTTGCACCCTGAAGCTATTCACCTAATGCGGCTGTTCTAACTCAGAGGTCAGACAGAAGTTATTCCTTCTTAATGCAAAGAATTCCAAATATTGGGTTGCTGAGCCTATGCACTGTGTTGATTGGCGAAATTATTATTGTCATTTTGTTTACCTTTTATTAATATTAATTATATTAATATATTAAATAATATTAAAATTAATAACGTCCCAACATATTTCTCTGTAGTCCCGCATGATCAGTGGATCACGTCACAAAATAAATTACTGTATATGCGGTGAGATTGTAACTGAAGATTAAGGTTACCTGTTCAAACAAGCTTGCCTTCTAA
This sequence comes from Pseudophryne corroboree, assembly GCF_028390025.1. Taxonomy (NCBI): domain Eukaryota; kingdom Metazoa; phylum Chordata; class Amphibia; order Anura; family Myobatrachidae; genus Pseudophryne; species Pseudophryne corroboree. The sequence goes on along the minus strand of NC_086446.1, from coordinate 714,764,208 downwards.
TAACTGGGTTATTTGTGTTTATAATATATTAGTGTGTAAAGATGTTTCTGGGGTCTTTTTCATTTAAATGAGGCAAAATGATTTTATTCAAACGTTAGTGCACTAAAAACATTTAGCAAAACGATGTGCGTGTTTTAAAAAAAATATTTATTGTTTCGGTAGTATTCTGTCTATGTTATTATTAATTACTTTTTAGTAAAGATGAGCAAATTATAGTGCAGAACAGACTGGTTAGCAGGGGTTCCGATGATAGTATTCCAGTTCTGCATTTGTTTCACTCTTCCACGTTTTATTATTGTGAATAGTCAGTTAATTCTGCTGCGTAGTCTGGTTGGGGTACTGGGAAAACCTATGGTGAAATTCCACCAGCGTAATGTACAGAATGTCTGTGCCACTTGGGCAATGTGATGCCATTTTTTTTATGTAAGAATTTAGAAAATTCTTATCTAGTGGACAGTAAGTGGTGGTCATATATACAGCTGGCTGGGTTCCTGAACGGAGCGTAAAAATATATTTTGCCTCTTTTGTGGCTTCTCACACCTGCCTCATACCGCTGTGCCTATCTTACAGACATAGGGGGGTTACTCAGAGTTGTTTGCAAACCACAAAAGTTAGCAATTGGGAAGAACCATGCTGCACTGCAGGTGGGGCAGATGTAACATGTGCAGAGAGAGTTAGATTTGGATGGGGTGTGTTCAGACTGAAATCTACTGTAAATTGCAGTGTAAAAATAAAGCAGCCAGTATTTACCATGCACAGAACCAATATAACCCACCCAAATGTAACTCTCTGCACGTTACATCTGCCCCACCGGCAGTACACATGGAGGGTAATTCCAAGTTGATCGCAGCAGGATTTTTGATAGCAACTGGGCAAAACCATGTGCACTGCAGGGGAGGCAGATATAACATGTGCAGAAAGAGTTAGATTTGGGTGTGGTGTGTTCAATCTGCAATCTAATTTGCAGTGTAAAAATAAAGCAGCCAGTATTTACCCTGCACAGAAACAATATAACCCACCCAAATCTAACTCTTTCTGCACATGTTATATCTGCCTCCCCTGCAGTGCACATGGTTTTGCCCAGTTGCTATCAAATATCCTGCTGCGATCAACTTGGAATTACCCCCATGGTTTTGCCCAATTGCTAACTTTTTTGGTTTGCTAACAAATCTGAATAACCCACATATTCATGATCACTAAAAATACTTTTTTTTTTATATATATAATTTTATCACCCCTTTTTGTTATTTTGTTAGTTTCAGCCTCATTGATCAAGACTGTAACGAAGGCGATATATCCTGTTACAACCTTGCCACGATAACTCCCCATACTATGGGGATGTAGAATTCATCAAATTCCGAAAATGCATTATTTTCGGAATTTGCCAGTTTCCCCGAATGCCCTCACAAGCTGGCGGTAGGTTGTGTAGCTGGCAGGTTCAGAGTGTGTAGTAGCGGGATCTATTCAGATCCCTCACCGCTGTGTTCTGCTGCAACTTCAACTCCACCACCTGTCGGCTTCCCCACTGCTCTCACAGGGCTGCCGACATCTCTGTAGGTTCTTGGTACTCGGAAGAGGGCGTGGCTAACCTGGGAAGACGAAGCAGAGGTGCCAGTGGCCAGTACAACCTTATTGCACATTGGGCCCAATTCAGACCTGATCGTAGATCTGCTAAATTTAGCACATCTACGATCAGGCACACTGACATGCGGAGGGACACCCAGCACAGGGCTAGTCCGCCCCACATGTTCCTGCGCGCTGGCAGGGAGCTACTCGTCGCTGCTCAGGTCGCAGCGGCTGCATGTGACGTCATGCAGCCATCGCGGCCGGCCCCCAAATGGTCCGGGCACGCCTGGTCCGGGCACGCCTGGACCACGCCCCCTAAACGGGGGCCAAACTCCGGCGGCCCAGCCCCTCCCGTCCAGCGACCGCCTCTGCCTGTCAGTCAGGCAGAGGCGATCGCAGGGAAGAGACAGCCGTCGGCTGTCTGGCATGCGCCGGCAATGCGCAGTTCAGAACTGATCGCCTCTGTGCGAAAACGCACAGCAGCGATCAGGTCTGAATTAGCCCCATTGAGTCTAAGGAGATGGGTTTGAAGACGTATACATACTGGGGGTCATTCCAAGTTGATCGTAGCTGTGCTAAATTTAGCACAGCTACGATTGTAAACTCAGACATGCGGGGGGACGCCCAGCACAGGGCTAGTCCGCCCCGCATGTCAGTGCCAGCCCCCCCGCACAAATGCAAAAGCATCGCACAGAGGCGATTCCTTTGTTTTTGAGGAGTAACTCCCGGCCAGCGCTGCTCCTGCGGCTGGCCTGGAGTTACTCGTCGCTCCCGCTGGCCGCAACGTCTGCATGACATGTCACGCAGCCGCCGTGGCCCGCCCCCGAATGGTCCAGCCACGCCTGCGTTGGCCGGACCGCTCCACCTAAACGACGGCTTAACACCGCCGTTCAGTCCCCTCCCGCCTAGCGACCGCCTCTGTCTCGGAGGCGATCGCTAGGTAACGACGGCTGCCATGCGCCGGCGCCGCAGTGCGCCGGCGCATGGCAGCCGTCGTTACCTAGCGATCGCAGTACCGACCTGATCGCTGCACTGCGACAAACTGCAGCAAGCGATCGGGTTGGAATGCCCCCATTGGTGTAAAACAAGACACATTTAATATCTATGTGTTGTCCATTAATTAATGACCTCCAATCATTGAGCATGCATTACAATGTTATGGCTAAAGTGCTAAAAATAACAGGTGTGATATAACGTGTCATCATTCAGAATATCAACACCAGCATTTCAGCGCGGACAGAATGACCGCATTAAAGATGTCGACATGTTCACAGTGTCGGCATTTGACATATCTGCATTCACTATATCAACACTGACATAGTGTCGACGGTGAGAATGCTGACGGTACGTTTTTACCCTAACCCTCATTCATATTTGCCTACTCACACAGAAGTTTCGGGAGACTCATAATTTGTTGGGTAGCCCCCGGCACACCCAGAAGAGTCGGTGGAACTCCCGGATTCCACCCACTTCCTAGTGAAGCGGGCAGAATGGGGAGACAATGACCGGAATTTCGGTGCCGGGTGGAGGGGGTGGGGCTAAATAAAGCAAATGTGTCAATTTAACCTCTGACCCTCCAACAGACCCGTGAATCGCTGCATTTTGAGTCATTGGGGGCCTAATGACATCAGAGGCTGGTCCGGCCCCCCAAAGTGTCCAGCAGCGCCTCCTCTCTGGGCTTCTCTTGGAGAGGAGACATAAGAAGTAGGTGAGTATTCCCTAGTGGCAGCTTAACTCTAACACTCTCCCTAATATATTTATAATGTCGCCATGCATAATGTCGTTATTTTGAACATGTCGGCATTCTGAATATCTTCATGGTGGCTACATACCAAAATAACACTCTGATTTTCTCCCTTTGCCTTAGCGTCTACCAGCCAGCCATTTATATGGGGATGTAGTTACATTACCAGCAGTCGGGATCCCGGCGGTCAGGATACCGACGCCGGAATCCCGACCACTGACCATGCCGGCTAACAGGTTATTCCCAATCATGGTTTTGTCCACGACACCCATAGAGTGGGAATAGAACCTGTGGCGATCGCAGCGTGGCGAGCACCGGAAGCCCGCAAGGTGCTGTGTTGCGCTCTCCCCCCTGCCGGCATTCTAGCGGCCGGGATCCTGTTGTCAGTATGCTGACTGCGGGGATCCCGGCCACCGGCATCCCATACCCAACACTTTATATGTAAGATATACAATATTCTAGCAATATGTGGAACTCTGTCTAATTTGGCAGATGTGTTACGTGCACTAAAATCTGTGAAGTATTAACGCTGTCAGCTGCTGCCAAGGATGAGCTAATAAGCTGCCATGTGCGGCTAAGGAGCCAGATGGTAAGCATACAACCATTTAGCAGGCTGGGATCTGATTGGTCTATATAGGACGGCTACTATGCATTACTGGGAGCACATGTACAGTAAGCTGTGTAGAATAGAGGCCCCTCCAAAGTTTTTATAATATCTATTGGTATTAATGGTTTTATAGTGGAAATGTACACCCTGTTAGAGACAAATTAAAATTAACAGAATTATATAGATAGCGCTCTCAGCCGGTCTACAGAGATCAGAGCCCGTAGAGAATTGGCGGGGCTCCAGCTACGCTGTGTGACAACAGCCGGTGGGTCAGGGTCAGACTCACGAGATTCAGCCGTCTGCAGCATGCACAATCAGTATTCACCTCCTTCAGGGCATGGAGCCTGGAGGCCTCTGGGAGTTCCGCCCCTGCAGTATATTCTTTATTACACTGGTGCTTTATACAGGAAGCTGTTACAATACCACTAGTCAGGATCCCGGCGGTCACAGTGCCGCCGCTAGAATCCCGACTAGCGATGAAATGCCGCCGCTGGAATACCGGTGCCACAGTCTATGCTCCCTCTATGGGTGTCCACGACACCCATAGAGTGAGAATATAACCTATGGCGAGCACCCGCAGCAAACGTGCATGGGGCTTTCTAGTGCTCGCCCCGCTGCCGGCATACTGGTGGCCGGGATGCCGCTGTTGGTATACTGACGTCCGGGATCCTGGCTGCCGGTATTCCATACTGATCCCTTTTATACAGTGACCATGCAATGCTGATGTGACTGTGTAGCGATTAAAGAAGCCCAGTTAACTCTCTAATTGCCAGCACTTCAAAATTCAAAATTGATTTAGGGTTACAATTTCTGTTCTTCCCTCTTCGCCAGCTCCTTTCCTGGGCACTGACCTCTGCGTTCATCACATTAAGCTAAATATAATTCCATACCCTAATTTAATTGTTAAAGACAAACGAAGAAACCTTGTGGTAGCTATGCACTTCCTCCATGTAAAGATCACAGCATAACAATTCGGCAGGTGTACTGCACATGACGGATCTATTTACCATACCCAGGAGATCGCTGCTTATGGGTATATGAAATACATCCTCAAATGCAGTGCGTGCTATCACAGGTTGACTGAAAGTTGAACAACAGAACCAGTGATCGCGCTGAGTCCCAAAAAAAGTGGGTCCCAGGTACCCCTCACTTTTAAAAATTTGGGTCCTACCTGTCCTTTTCTGGGTCCCATCAGAATTAAGGTTTTTATTAATCTTATTAATTATTCAAATATAAAAACACAGACTTGATTTGGACACTACAAAGTGTTGAAAGGGGAAGGATGGGGTGACAGTGCTGCTGGGCTGTGTAGCATACAGGACACTGCACCAGAGCTGTAACTAGACATTATGGCGACCTAAGGCAGAAAGCAAATTGTTGCTCCCCTTCCTAAATGCCAACGCAAGGAAAGTGCGCGGCCTAGGCGCGCACAAAAATGAAGGCGCATGGCCACATAATAGTGGCAATTCACATTACACCACACAGTAGTGCAGCTTATACACATTGCACCAGCTAGAACCTCCTATACACACTGCGCCAGGTAGAGCACGTTCTGCACTTTGCGCCAGGTAGAGCACTTATACACATTGCACCAGGCAGAGCACATTATACACATTGCACCAGGCAAAGCACATTATACACATTGTCCCAGGCAGAGCACATTATACACTTTGCGCCAGGCAGAGTACATTATACACATTGCACCAGGCAAAGCATATTATACACATTGCACCAGGTAGAGCACATTATACACATTGCACCAGGTAGAGCGCTGAGACACATTGCACCAGGTAGACACATTGCACCAGGTAGAGCACGGAGACACATTGCACCAGGTAGAGCACTGAGACACATTGCGCCAGGTAGAGCACCGAGACACATTGCGCCAGGTAGAGCACTGAGACACATTGCGCCAGGTAGAGCACCGAGACACATTGCAGCAGGTAGAGCACTGAGACACACTGCGCCAGGTAGAGCACTGAGACACATTGCGCCAGGTAGCACCGAGACACATTGCAGCAGGTAGAGCACTGAGACACATTGCACCAGGTAGAGCACTGAGACACATTGCACCAGGTAGAGCACTGAGACACATTGCCGTAATCACTATGACCTCCAGTCGTCGTTCCCAGACAGCATCGCGGGAACCCTCTACAGCAAGCCCATCCACCACCACACATACAGGCTGCTGCAGCCCGGAAACACATGCCGCTGGGAAGGGGGACGGGACACCGAGCTGGGGGCACAGGGCTGATGCGGAGCGGTACTCACCATTGGTGAGCGGGGCCAGTATCTTGGTGCTGGCGGCGGAGCCCAGGGTCAGCGTGTAGCGGGAAGGAGGTGGAGGTGTGCCGGGTGAGCGGGGCCAGTCTGCCAGCGCTGCAGCACAGATTCATGTGCTGGCGGCGGAGCCCAGGTAAGGGAGGAGGATTCAAAGCGTGCCGGACTGGCGGGAGACACTGCAGGCTGCGATTGGCTGGAGACTACAGGAGGTGATTGACTGAGGAACAGCCAGTCACCTCCTGTGTACCGCTGACTGGCTACCGTGATCCAACACAGATCCAGATGAGCGCGTCCTGTGGGACCCGCTCATCTTCTAAATGTAAGTACCAGGTAGCCGTTTCTGGGTAAAATACCCGCCATAGCGCGTTTTTGTGATCACTGAGAACTTCGGCTCCCAGGTCTGCAGCAGAGCATAAGGTGGAATCAGCAGGCTCCCACGTCATGTGGAAATGCACATTATGCGGCTGAGAGAGTAGCACATTGCTGCGACCGCCTTACCGTCTTTTGCAGCAGTCGGGATTTGCACCTGTATGTGAATGCTAATATCAGCCCTTCCCCTGGTAGACAAATGTGCAAGGACTGCGACACCCACTTACTGCATCTTTGTGCAACAATCCAGCTTGGTGTGTCTTCACACGCTACCTTGGAAACGTGCAGCAGCTCCATGCTAGGTGCAGATTCTCCGTTATAGGGGCTAATTCAGACTGGATCGCTGCAGCAGCAATCGCAGTCTAATTTTGTGGAGTGCGCAGTGTGCGTGCGCACCCTGGGAGCCCAGTCAGATGCTAAAAGCATCTCAGGGCTGCGATCGCCTCTGCCTGATTGACAGGCAGAGGCGGTCGCGGGGTGGGAGGGGGCGTGCCAACGGCATTATAACGCCGTTGGCGGGGAGCGGTCCGGACAACGGAGGCGTGTCTGGACCGTTTGGGGGGCTGGCTGTGGTGGTTGCATGACATCACACGCAGCTGCTGCGATCCAGGACGCGGTGAGCAGGAGCTGCGCTGGCAGGTATCTACTCATCAGGTACAAAAGCATCACTCACTGCCATGTGATGCTTTTGTTCCTGTGCGGGGCGTCACCCTGCATGTCTGTGACACTGATCGTAAATGTGCTAAATTTAGAATATCTACGATCAGATCTGAATGACCCCCATAGTATGGTCTCCATTGTGAGCGATTAAGTGTCATAAGATGGTACACCTCTCTGAGTCTGATCAGCCATCTCCCTACCACCTCCCAGGAATGCCCAAGACATTTCCAATACATTTCTGAGACTCTTGCTCCCAATCGCTACTGCAACTGTGCGCACACACTGGGCCGCACGCACTGTGTAACTTTTTAGCTGCTTAGACGCAGTTGAAAACATTGATCATTTGTCCAAACAACTTAAACAGGTCCTGGTGGTGGCCATCAGAGACCAGTGCTTGGCAGTCATAAATGATCTGATCCGATGGAAGTGCTTTCTTCCATTCTATGCCAGGATTGCCATGGATGACCTCATCGCGTGTTTGTTTCCGATGGCTGCTGACATCTATTCTGCTGCGTACACCAGGAAGGACTGACCATAGCTGAGCTGTTGTGAGCAAACCTCAGGTGACCACTGCATATAGGCATTAGCAACCACCACTGCACATACGCAATAGCAATCATTCAACCACCATTGAATGGTTAACATGAATGCATTCCTGGGAGGTGCTACAATGGGGGAAATGCCGTCACTATTCAACATATCTGAGGGGGTGTGGTATGAGATCTACAGTGTCTAGGTAGACAGTCAATGGGTCGTGAACATATGGTCAACAAGCATTAGGGCCACAGGTCAACAGATAAAAGGATGACAGTGGTTAAGGTTGACCTTTTGTACCTGTGGCCCTAATGCCCGTTGACCATATGGTGTTGCCCTATTGTCTGTCTACTTAGACATTGTAGATCTATTGTAGATCTTATTTGCGTTACGAAGAACTTGGAATTCTTTATGCACGAGATGTAAATTTGACACCCACATAAATCCGGTGCAAGTGTTGGAGCTTATGATCTTCATCGTCACATCTTTGGTCTCTGCCACCACATCCTGGGCCTTATTTTGAAGTCACACACAAAGCTAATGATTGCGCCGATGGTCAATGGTTTTACATTTGTGCGTGCATCTAAGTCTCTAAATAGCGCGTGTCCCATGGTGTGTACGCACAGAGCTGCAGTTGTGATGGAGGCTCATGTTACCCGATGTGCTGGGTGTTCCTGGGCTGTGACTGGGAGGCGGCTATACAGACACATGTAGAGGGAGCGTCTTTATCAGCGTGTTATGGCCGCGTCACAGGCGTGTTGCTGAGCTGGCTGAGAACTCAGGTACTTAATCACTCACATTGGAGGTCATACTCTGATGATAGAGTCTGCAACAAGCACGGGGCTGGTGCAAGTTTAGATGGTGCAGCCGATTGTTGCAGCTAAAGACGCTCAAGGTGGTTTCTTAGGGGGGCATGCACTAAGCAGTGATATAAGTGGAGAAGTGAGCCAGTGGAGAAGTTGCTCGTGGGAGCCAATCATCTGCTCTGTATACTTTTATAGTATGCAAATTATAAATGTTACGTCAATGCTGATTGGTTGCCATGGGCATCTTCTCCACTGGGTCACTTCTCCACTTTTATCACTGCTTAGTACATCTCTCCCTTAGTCCTTGCACATGCAGATGCACGCATGCCAGGGGAAGGGCTTGTAGCGTTGGTATTAGCCTAAGGTCCCACTCCCAACATCTGCAAAAGCTGCACGGACAGACACAGTAGCATTCAACTTAAAATCAGCCCCCCCCCCCATTCCCCCCTGTGTCCAGGCACCCTGGGCATGCTGTGACCTGTAGTTATCAGCACCGAGCGCTGCACTGGGCTGCCTCTTTTCAAATGACTTCCAGGACCCATTACTGACTGCATTAAGATGCTTGTAATTTAAAATACAAATGTGGAAATAAAGTATGCAGTTGCGTCATTACTATTAGGTAAACAGGGCATCTATTAGCGATGTTAAATTGTTATATCACGCCTGATCATCCATCTATACTGACGGGAGATCTCGGGGCAATATTCAATTGATCCCCATTATCGCGCATATCACACCCATAACAATTGGGTTTAGCCGCGTAAAGTCACGAACGCAAAAAGTCCAATTTGGGCACCGGGGGTAGTGAGCTGAAATGATGATATCGCGCCTGTCGGCAGAAACAATTGAGTAGCTGCCGGTGGGTGCAGCACTGCTAACAGGTGCAGGAGGGGGAGGAAAGAATTGAATACCACCCTATATGTCCTACTCTTTTAGGCCAGACAAGTTCTTGAAATAAGCTCCATTGCCACAAACTATAATCTTGTGGTGTCATTTTGATGTATGTTTCCTATATACTTTACTATGCATGCTTACTCATTTACAGGCTATTTATCAAACTCTGACTCCAGCAAAAAAGGCTGCATTTGTCACCGGAGATAGGGTAATTTTACGACTGGGGTTATTTCTTAAATTCCTAACTTAGGGGAAATCACCTTTTAAAGAAAAAAATAAAAATAAAATGTACATAGTTAACAGAGGACACCTCCATACCCGTAAACAGGCTTGGACTGGCCCACAGGGGTACAGGGGAAACCACCTGTGGGCCCCACTGCCTGGGGGCCCTCCTCCTGCTCTAAGGATCAGGTTCCAGACTGTGCACTTGAATTATACATCATACATATGTTACCTTATACTGAACTATGGTGTATTTTCTACAGTGCCTTGCTGTTATTAATCTGTCATTAATCTGGTACATTATCATGCATGCAGCAGCTGAATTTACTGTATATATTTATGAAGGAGCCCAGACGTTGCACTCTCTAATGGTTAGTCAAACCAATGAGGTGGCAGGCCACATCCCCTCAGCAGACTGACCACACCCCTAAACATATGCCCCTACCACTGCATTCCCTCGGTGGGCCCTACATGACAGGGCCGGTTCTAGCCCTTGTGGCGCTCCGGGCGAAAATAGGGGCGTGGCTTCATAAAGGGGCGTGGTGAGTTATGCCCCCTGTAAAGTTGTGCCCCTATTTGTGCCCCCAGTAGAGTTGTGACCCCAGTAGAGTTGTGCCCCCATTTGTGCCCCCAGTAGTATTGCCCCCAGTAGAGTTGTGCCCCCAGTAGAGTTGTGCCACTTACAAAAAAAATAAGATTTTACTCACCGGTAAATCTATTTCTCGTAGTCCGTAGTGGATGCTGGGAACTCCGTAAGGACCATGGGGAATAGACGGGCTCCGCAGGAGACTGGGCACTCTAAAAGAAAGATTAGGTACTATCTGGTGTGCACTGGCTCCTCCCTCTATGCCCCTCCTCCAGACCTCAGTTAGGATACTGTGCCTGGAAGAGCTGACACAATAAGGAAGGATTTTGAATCCCGGGTAAGACTCATACCAGCCACACCAATCACACCGTATAACTCGTGATACTATACCCAGTTAACAGTATGAAATATAACTGAGCCTCTCAACAGATGGCTCAACAATAACCCTTTAGTTAGGCAATAACTATACACAAGTATTGCAGACAATCCGCACTTGGGATGGGCGCCCAGCATCCACTACGGACTACGAGAAATAGATTTACCGGTGAGTAAAATCTTATTTTCTCTGACGTCCTAGTGGATGCTGGGAACTCGTAAGGACCATGGGGATTATACCAAAGCTCCCAAACGGGTGGGAGAGTGCGGATGACTCTGCAGCACCGAATGAGAGAACTCAAGGTCCTCCTCAGCCAGGGTATCAAATTTGTAGAATTTAGCAAACGTGTTTGCCCCTGACCAAGTTGCAGCTCGGCAAAGTTGTAAAGCCGAGACCCCTCGGGCAGCCGCCCAAGATGAGCCCACTTTCCTCGTGGAATGGGCTGTTACTGATTTAGGATGCGGCAATCCAGCCGCAGAATGCTCCAGCTGAATTGTGCTACAAATTCAGCGAGCAATAGTCTGCTTAGAAGCAGGAGCACCTATTTTGTTGGGTGCCTACAGGATAAAAAA